>NC_137083.1:40631002-41302464 GCF_951640355.1 Cnephaeus nilssonii | reverse complement strand
TAAAAAAGCAGGCATTGACTAGGTGGACAAAGGGAATCTTATTTTTACGCAAAAATGCAACCACATATGAGCACGGAGCGAATGGACGGTCCGCTTTTGCAGTCCTCTGACGTGGTCCCTGCGTCTTCCTCGGAGGTTTCCCAAACGTTACCGATGACAACCACGATAACGTCCGTTCCGCACCGTCCAGGACTTGGCCCGGTGCCCTTCACTTCGAGGCAGTATCTGACTCAACTGGGTCTTGTCTTCTCATTATCTGTGAGGGCTGAATTCATCCCCTGCCTTTGGGTGCAGGCCGTTTTTTTCCGGGAAAATTAAAACATCCCTCAAAGGATCCAGGAGCTCAGCCACAGAGCCGGAGGAGGAAAGGGGGGTCCATGTACCAGATGAGAGGGCCCCTCAGACCTATTCCTCACCGCAGGTCTTCAGACGCTAAGGCGAGGGTGAGGAGGGTCGGGAGAGACAAGAGGGATGGAGGCCAAAGGCTCGACCCATAAATCAAGCCGGAGACAACGGTGAGGAACCGTGGGACGGAGAGGCAGGCAGTGGCGTGACTGCAGGACTGAGAAAACGGGCCAGGGCTGGGCGAGACAGGAAGCTGTCCGCGAAGCTGGCGCACCCGTGACTGCAGGAGCGGCGAGGCGACGAACGGCGCCCTCCCGGTCCCGCCGCGCAGGCCGGGAAACGAAACCTCGGGGTCACGGGCCCGGGCGTCCCCACAGCCTCCGGCTTCCCGGGGTGGGCGTTTCCCAGAAGCAGCGCGTGCCGCACGTCCTCCCCGCCGGGCTCGCCCCCGCGCACTGCGCACGCGCGTCCCGCCCCGCCCCGCCCTCGCGTCCCGCCTCCACCCCTGGGCAGTGGGCGGGGCGAGGAGCCGAGGTGAGGCCGTCTGACTCCCGGCTGCGTGCGCGTGAGCCGCCGCCACCCCCGCCGCGTCAGGGCCGCCGGCCCGCCCTCCCTAGGCCCCGCCTCCGCGCTCCGTTTCCCCCTCACCTCCCCCTCCGGCCGAGCGGTGACTTAAGCAACAGAGCGCGGTGAAGCCTATATTTTCTCCCTCCTCGCTGCGGTGCAGGGAAGCCCCCCCCTCCGGTACGCGGTCCCCACTCCGGCCCGAGATGAATGCTGCGGCAGAAGCCGAGTTCAACATCCTCCTGGCCACCGACTCCTACAAGGTAGGGGCTGGGGCGGGGGCAGGTGAGGGAGAGGAGAGGGCGCCCTGGGGGCGAGCGCGGGGTTGTGGGGTCGGGGGCGGCTGGAATGGATGGGGTCGTGCGCCGGGCAGCCCCGAGGGAAGGTGCGGGCAGCGGCGCGGGGCAGGTGAAGCTGGCGCCGCCTGGGGAAGGAGGTGGATGGAGGAGGGATGGAAGGATGGACGGCAGGAGGCGGGGCCTGGCGGTGCGTGGTGGGGGGGCGCGGCGAGGGGCTGAGGCGGGCCCGGCCGGCGCTGCACGCTCGCGGGTTCTCTCTCCGCCCTGGGTTCGGGGCTCCTGGCTCGGGTCGGCGCGGCGGGCGCGGGCCGGACTGGCTGGGGCGTCTCCGGCCGAGCGGACGCCTGACCCAGGACCTCGGCCTTTTGGCGCCGGGCCGGGCTGGCCTGGGCGAGGGCTCGCCCTAGGGAGCGGGTCAGTTAAGTAACAGCCCCTGGGACTCGGCGGTGGAGAGAGAGGGGGGGAGCGGGGTTTGAGAAGTGGGGGTTCCCAGCTCAGCTATTGCTAGGCAGATGGTGCCCCTTTTCGGAGGAGGTGTGGGCGAGGTCCTAGAGGGGTACCGGAGCAGCCGGCCGCGTTCCTCTGCCTGTGGCTCGGTCCTGAGGACACTCATCTGTCCCCGTAGCCGTGCTGGATTTCTCCGTCCCACCCCCTGGGCTCCGTTTCAAACTCCTTTTGCTCCTGCTGATCACTCACGATCTTTAACCCCTGGTCGCTGGCGAAGGCCGACCTGCCCTTACTCCACTAAGGCCACCCCAGGATTTCTGTGAAATGGAAAGTGAAACACGAGAAGTTCAATGAACTGCAGTTTCAATCCTGGAGAATTTATAGGCGTGTTGGACTGTTGCATGCATAGCGGCCCCATTAATTTCATTTGAAAAGCACACATTAGCAAAGGAAAGAATGATGGGAAAAATCTGCCAGATGTTTACTCCCCTACTTTCTGAGTGCCGTTAGATATTATGTAGGTAACAGAACTTACCCTGTGACCTTGGGCATGTCACCCCATGTGCTCTTTTGTGGACGTGGCATTGTTAAAGTGTTGGCCTGTGATTATTTGTTAGAAGTTAAAAGTAAAATTATAACTGGAATAGTGGGTTAGTAGTTGTTGTCTTTGGTCATGTGATCCATCGTGGCAGGAAAGCTCTTGGAAAGATAAGTCAACCTTGTGGGAAATCTAGAACTCAGGAGCAAGTTAGACTTTGCTCTCACAGAATTATTTTATGCAGCTTAAATATTTCTCATACTTCTCTTTAAATGTCATGCTTGGCGTTACAAATTTTAGAAGCTTATCTTTTCATGAAGTGCACAATTACATAACTGAAATTAAGTTTATTAAAAGAACTACATTTTCCTGTGTGCCTGTTTTTTATGGCACACATATTTGTGTACTGGTAGTGCTCTGTTAGCTACAGAAAGGCCATACCAGTTTAGGAAACATTTTTAGGGAAAAGGTTTGCTGAAGATATGATTTATTTTCTCTTCATCTGTAAATAATTTTAAAGTTATTGTGGAGCCGTTTTCTCTAATAATCTAAGTCAAAACAGTGTTTTAAAAAATATGATTTGGTCTTAGCCGGTTTGGCTCATGGGCCTGCAGGCTGAAGGGTCCCAGGTTCAATTCTGGTCAAGGGCACATGACTGGGTTGTGGGCTCGATCCCCAGTAGGGGGCGTGCAGGAGGCAGCCAATCAATGATTTTCTCTCATCGTTGATGTTTCTCTCTCTCTCTCCCTCTCCCTTCCTCTCTAAAATCAATTTTATATATATGGAGCTCCCTTTTGTAGTTCACTTTAATTTTGAATACTATGAAACTTTTTGTTAGTATTGCTTAACATTTTTTAAACTGAGATCTCAAGTTCTCTATCCATTCCAAGGCCTTCCCCATCTCAGTAAATGGCAGCATTTACCCAGGTGCTCAAGCCAAACATTTAGGAGACATCCTTAATTCCTCCCCCTCCTTATCCTCCAGATCTAATCTATCAGCCTAATTTCCCTTTACCTCCAAAGATATTGAGCCATTTCTCTCACCTAGCCTAGTAGTCGTTAGCAGTAGCCTCTCACCTGATGCCCCTCTTCCACTCTGGTCACCCTGTAATCCAGTTCTCCACCTCACTGCCAAGTGATCCTTGTAAAATGTAAATCACCCAGCTTAAAACATACTAATGGCTTTCCTTTGCACTTGATATAAATTCAAACTCCTTCCAGGGGTCCTCAAACTTTTTAAACAGAGGGCCAGTTCACTGTCCCTCAGACCGTTGGAGGGCCGGACTATAGTTTAAAAAAAAAACTATGAACAAATTCCTATGCACACTGCACATATCTTATTTTGAAGTAAAAAAACAAAATGGCAAAAACACCCGCATGTGGCCTGCAGGCCGTAGTTTGAGGACGCCTGTGTAGCCTGTAAGCCTTACCTGTTCTTGTCTCTTCATCTCTCTCTGACTTCTAGACCATGTACCTCTTTCTTCCTCCTCCCCATTCTCTAAGCACCAGCCACTCTAACCTTCATTCTTTTCTGTCCTTTGAGTCAAGTTATTTCATACCTCCTTGTCATTTAGGTCTTGCTCACATGTCACCATCTCAGAGAAGCCTTCTGGCCTCCCATTTGAAGTACTCTCCCAGGCTCCCTCTAGCCCACCATTTTCTTTTCATTTTTCATAGCATCCACCTAAACCTGACATTATTTTGCTTGTTTATTATTTTCTGACTTTTCAGCCTTCTTTAGCCCTATGAGGATAGAAACTACTTTAGTCTATTTATTTCTCTCTCCTCAACATCTGAAACAGTGCCTGATATATAGTAGATACAGCATATACATACAGGGTGGGGAAAAAGTAGGTTTACAGTTTATGAGTCCAGGAAACAGTTTATTCTTTTATTACATACTCATTATTGAATTATTTCCCATATGAACACTGTAAACCTACTTTGCCCCACCCTGTATATTTGTGGATGAATGAACTATTTATAAAATAATCTGTTGCTTTCAGTTTCTGCTGTATTCATCTCAATTTCTGGTGAAGGTTTCAAGGGGTTCAGAGTGACCAGTTTAGCAGAAAGTAAAATGAAGAGGGCAGAAAACCTAGCAAAACTAGAATTATTATAAATCACCCTTTGGCTGTATTTTTAGAATAATATTTATTAAGATCTGTATAAAATGTTTTCCCTTAAAACAATGTTATATGCCAATATAAATAGATCTGAACATACTCTTTTATTCTTCTATAAAAGTATTGGGTGATAGTAGGTGGTTAATAGTAAATTACGTTTCATGTTTAATTGCCTGACAGTTTACGTAGAGGACTTAGATTCTTTAGCTAAATTCTAAAACTATTCTCTTAAGTTTTTCCAAAGATTTTAGAAGTCACTTCATTTCTAATTTAGCAGCCTAGATAATTTCATGTTTTTAATGACATTTGTTTTCAGAGGAGACATTCTGAATATTTATACAGTTTTGAAGTACCATAATTAAAGAACACAGCCAAAGTAAAGAACTGGAACTGTATCTGTAAGATCAAAAATTTTTATTATACTTTTAGACCAAGATGGATTTACATAGTTTAGGGACATTTCCATTTAACTTTTGACTGCTTGGTCTACTCAGAAGATGAAAATAATTCATTTGTGTTTTGATACTTTTAAATTTGATATAGAAAAAGTAAATTTATAAAGATGCACCATTAAGTATCTGAACTGTAAAGAAGGTCAAACTATTGAGAGTCACAACTATGAATCTGACTTTTATAAACTTGCCTGATGCAATCTAGATCTTTATTCATATTTTACTTCATCATAATTGAGCTTTCTTCTATCCCACTGCTTATTCCCATTAAAGTAGTTGGAGTTATTTATATTGTAAACTGGACATTTTCATTTTTATATACACCTTAGATACGTTTTTAGTGGTATCTTTTCTAATCAGTTTTATAAGTAGTTGAAATAGTGATCATTTATTACTAAGGTATCATTCATATATATATGTATGTACAGATATAGATATAAATGTTTTTTTATGTTTTTATTGACTTTTTAGAGAGAGAGGAAGAGAGAGAGAGGGAGAGAGATAGAAACATCAATGATAGACACATCGATCGGCTGCCTCCTGCATACCCCCTACTGGGGATCAAGCCTGCAACCTGGGCATGTGCAACCTGGGCATGTGCACAACCTGGGCATGTGCCCTGGGAATGAAACCCTGACCTCCTGATTCATAGGTCGACACTCAACCATTGAGCCACACCGGCTGGGCTAGATGTTGTTTTGCATTTTAGTGAATTGCCTAATAGATTTAAATGCTCTGGACTTAATAGTGGTATCAGTCCCTGGGTTCTAACCTGAAAGAAACTAGCAAATACTTCTAGATATTGATGAGGCCTCACTATACCTTGTGGTATATGGGTAATCCATCATACCTGAGTGAAACAGTTCTAATTCTGTTGCCTGACTTAGGCAATCAGGCCACATCCTCTCTAATAAAATGGTAATATGCAAATTAACCATCACTCCGCTACATAAGCCACGCCCACCAGCCACGCCCACCAGCCAATCAGGGCGAGTATGCAAATTAACCCCAATCCAAGATGGCTACAGCCACAGAGAGCAAGGTTTCCTAGGTAACAGAGGAAGCCAAGCTTTCCGCCTGCCCTTGCCAGGCCTAAGCCTCCACTCAAGCTACTAAGTTTCAATTATAGAAGGTAAACAAATTCAAAGAGAAATGGCGGCAGAATGGAGCTTGAGAGAGCAGGCCAGGGTTGCCCCCGGCAACAGGGGAAGCAAAGCTTTCCGCACAGTCTGGCTGGGCCCAGGCCTCCACTTGAGGTTACAAAGTTTCAATTATAACCCCAACAGAAATGGCTGCCGGCCGGGGTGGGAGCCCCAGGCTTGGCTCCGCTCCAGGCTACAAAGTTTCAATTGTAGAAAGAAAATAAATTCCAGATACCAGGGCCTCCACTTGGGTTGCCAGGGGGCATGGCCGGCCTGCAAACCACCACAGGCCCCTCGCTCAGGCCGCCCCACGCCCCAAGGGAATCCCACCCTGATCAGGGACACCCTTCAGGGCAAACCAGCTGGCCCCCACCCATGCACCAGGCCTCTATCCTATCTAATAAAAGAGTAATATGCAGATTGATCATCACTGCAACACACAATATAGCTGCCCCCATGTGGTCAAAGATCCTGCCCCCATGTGGACACAAGATGGCCACCACAAGATGGCCAGCAGGAGAGGGCAGTTGGGAGGCACCCTGCCTGAAAGGGAGGGCAGTTGAGAGGGACCAGGCCTGCAAGGGAGGGCAGATGGAGGTGATCAACCCTGCAGGAGAGGGCAGTTAGGGGTGACCAGGCTGGCAGAGGAGGGAAGTTGGGGGCAAAAAACAGGCTGGCAGCAGAGTGGTTAGGGGCAATCAGGAAGGCAGGCAGGCAAGCAGTTGGGAGCCAGCAGTCCTGGATTGTGAGAGGGATGTCCGACTGCCCCACCGGGATCGGGCCTAAACGGGCAGTCGGACATCCCTCCTGGGGTCCCAGATTGGATGGGATACAGGCTGGGCTGAGGGACAACCCCACTCCGTGCACGAATTTCGTGCACTGGGCCTCTAGTCCTATCTATAAAACAGTAATATGCAAATCATCACTCCGCTACACTCACAAGCCACGCCCACCGGCCACGCCCATCGGCCACTCAGAAAGGGAATATGCAAATACACCTAACCAAGATGGCTGCAGCCTCGGAGAGCAGTTGTTGGAACTGGGATATTGGAGCCGAAGATCAGAGGGGAAGATCGGAGCCAGCAGGGGTCCCCCACAGGTGATCAGAGCCAGCTGGGGTCCCCTGCGGTGATTGGAGCCAGCTGGGGGTCCCTGACCAGGGCCCAAGCCTCAAACAGAAGCTTGAGGCCTTGGCCTTGGATGGAGCGGGGGATAGAGCCATCTGGGGGTCCCTGCCCAGGGGCCGAGCCTCAAACAGAGGCTTGCGGCATTGGATGGGGGCGGAGCGGGGAGATCAGAGCCAGCTGGGGGTCCTGCCCAGAGCCTAAGCCTTGGCCAGAGGCTTGCAGCCTTGGCCGTTGGGGCGGAGCCTGGTGATCGGAGCCTGGCGATCAGAGCCAGCTGGGGTCCCCTGAGGGGGATTGGAGCCAGCTGGGGGTCCCTGCCCAGAGCCCAAGCCTCTGCCAGAGGCTTTAGGCCTTGGCTGGGGGTGGAGCCCACGAGCGGAGCCAGCTGGGGGTCCCTGCAGGTGATTGGAGCCAGCTGGGGGTCCCTGCCCAGGGCCCAAGCCTCAGCCAGAGGTTTTAGGCCTTGGCTTGGGGTGGAGCCCTCCAGCGGAGCCAGCTGGGGTCCCTTGCAGGTGATCCGAGCCAGCTGGGGGTCCCTGCCCAGAGCCCAAGCCTCTGCCAGAGGCTTGCGGCATTGGCCGCTGGGGCGGAGCCTGGCAATCAGAGCAAGTTGGGGTCCCCTGTGGGCGATCCGAGCCAGCTGGGGGTCCCTGCCCAGAGCCCAAGCCTAGAGGCTTGCAGCCTTGGCCGTGGGTGGAGCCGGGCGATAGAGCCAGCTGTGGGTGTCTGTGGGCAATTGGAACCAGCTAGGGGTCCCTGCCCAGGGCCCGAGCCTCAAACAGAGGCTTGCGGCCTTGGCTGGGGGTCCCTGCCCAGGGCTGGAGGCTTTAGGCCTTGGCAGGGGTGGAGCCGGAGATCACAGGAGATAGGTGTGAACTACAGAGGAAATACCTTTTCTGACCACTCATTGGCTAAGCTCCCTGTATGCCACTGGTAATATTCTTAGTAACTTGGGTATAAGAATCCAAAAAAGTGATCTAGGGCTTTTCCACCACACTCCTGGAGAAAAAAATGAAGGTCCACTGCTGGAGGGCTAAGAAATGTCATAACCTGCCCTACACGGTTTGGCTCAGTGGATAATGTCTATGTTTGCCAACCGCAGAGTCCAGGTTAGTTTCTGATCAAGGGCATGTACCTAAGTTGCAGGCTCCTCCCTGGCTGGGGCCCAGGTCAGGGCTCAGGAAGGAGGCAAGCAATCTAAGTATTCCTCTCACTTTGATGTTTCTCTCTGTCTTTCCCTTTCTCTTTCACATTCTCTAAAAGTCAATGGAAACATATACTCAGGTGAGGATAAAAAAAAAAAAAAAAGAAATGTCATCCTATCTAATAAAAGAGTACTATGCAGATTGATCATCACTGCAACACACAATATCGCTGCCCCCATGTGGTCAAAGATCCTGCCCCCATGTGGACACAAGATGGCCACCACAAGATGGCCAGCAGGAGAGGGCAGTTGGGAGGCACCCTGCCTGCAAGGGAGGGCAGTTGAGAAGGACCAGGCCTGCAAGGGAGGGTAGTTGGAGGTGATCAACCCTGCAGGAGAGGGCAGTTAGGGGTAACCAGGCCAGCAGAGGAGGGAAGTTGGGGGCAAACAGGCTGGCAGCAGAGTGCTTAGGGGGTGATCAGGCTGGCAGGCAGAAGCGGTTAGGGGCAATCAGGAAGGCAGGCAGGCAAGCAGTTGGGAGCCAGCAGTCCTGGATTGTGAGAGGGATGTCCGACTGCCCTCAAGGCAGTCGGACATCCCTTGAGGGGTCCCAGATTGGAGAGGGTACAGGCTGGGCTGAGGGACAACCCCCCTCCGTGCACGAATTTCGTGCACTGGGCCTCTAGTATTAATATAAAGATTGCCTGTAAGGAACATGAGGGTGCTGTTTTTATAGAGTTGCAAGTTACTTCTATTGAAGAGGAAACTAAAATATTTTTTAAATTTGTGGGGTTTTTTTCCTCTCTCTACAGAGTATATTCATTTTAGATGAATGGTTAATGTTTACAGAGGTCATCTATGAACTTTGGTCTGCAAAGATTTATTCCACCATTAACCTGAATTACCACCCAATTAAGGCATTATTAACTACTCTTTCAACTGGGAAAATAAATACACATTATTCTTCCAGTTATTTTTTATTGGTAAATGTTTTAACCACATTGAAATATAATAAAATTCAAATTATAATGAACCACTCACTTTATTTTTTCTTGAAACAAAAACAGGTAATTTTTCACCAGTGACTTTTACTCAATTTGATGGAAATTTGTGATAATACCTCTTTATATTTTTAAGCTTATAAAGGTTTGATATTGTATTGTATAGGCATTTCTTTCACAATTCGGAAGTAATTTGAGCAAAAGGAAAGACTACAAAACAAGATTTTTATTTATTTATTTATTTATTTTTGCTGCTGCTGCTTCTTCTTTTGCTTTCATTCAGGTTTCAGTGTCTCTGTGAAGACTAGAAGAGGTCATTCTCATTACCTCATTATACAGCTGAAGAAATAGACTCCTAAGAAATCATGACTGTTGACTTATCAAACACACTACATTTAGATAGGAATAGGACCAAATTTTGCTTTCAGCTCATTCTTTTATATCGTGTATGTGCACTCCTCCTGTCCCCCTCAGGCAGCTGCATCTCTCTTCCCTTGAATGAATACTGTTCCCCGAGATCAAATAAGATACCTGTCTTTTTACTGTACCAGGTGTGCAGCTTAGAGACCTTTTGCTTCCTCTAAGTTCATCTGCTTGTTTATAAAATTTCATACTCTCTTGTGGTTTTGAATTTAAGATACTGAACTATTAAAAGTATCTTAATAAGTATTTCTTATTTTTTATTTTTATAGCCAGGAAAAGGAGCTGATCAATTGCAAATAAATATAGTTTCTCTGGTTTTAAATAATTTCAAGCCATTTCCGTTGTGATTTATAGTCCATTCTTCTCATGTTTTCTGACTCAATTATTTCTCTTTTATAGGTTACTCACTATAAACAGTACCCACCCAACACAAGCAAAGTTTATTCCTACTTTGAATGCCGTGAAAAGAAGACAGAAAACTCCAAAATAAGGAAGGTGAAATACGAGGAAACAGTATTTTATGGGTTGCAGTACATTCTTAATAAATACTTAAAAGGTATTATTTGTCCTATAAATTTAAAACAATGCTTTTACATAAAACTTCATAATTTTTCTCCTATTTTATATTCTGTTACCTAAAGTAGCATTTTGAATAGTCTAATTTTGATATTTATTTAATTGCTTTACTTTAGGAGTCTTGGAATTTAAAAAATCTTAGAATAATATTTACTAATATTATTAGTAATACATTAAATCTTACAATTTTGTGTGTGCTTGTGTTCTCAATATGAGGAAGATTTTCTGAAACTAGTAAGTTTGGGAATAATTCTAGAAAAGTCACTAAATGGGGTCTGGTGGGGGCAGGCAAAGGGGTGGTATGGGGACATCTGTAATAGTGTCAACAATAAAAATTAAGTTAAAAAAAATTTTTAAGTCACTAATTTTCCGAGGCAAATCTGGTTTGTTAATAGACTTTAGTCATTAATTCAAAATGAAGGATTTACTAGCATTATTGACCTGGGAACTAATTTTGAATTGTGGTAGCAATTATAATTAGAATATTTTTATGCTAGTCAGTTTTACCATAAAGTCTTATTTTTCAAAACTACCTCTAACTATGAACTTAGTCCCAAATGCATATAAAAGCAGAAAAATCCCCCAAATAATTTTTTTGCCTTTTTACTTGAAAGTCCATTTCTAGTCTGTTTTGTAATATTATTTCTAGGAGGCAAAACAGTTTCCAAGGGTTTTATGTATTTTGGAAAATTTCATCTTTAGCCTTTTCAAATAAAAAATAATTTTAAAATTGAACACAGATTAAGTTGAATTTTTATTTAATAACCTTTTCCCATAATCTTGGCAATTTTAAGATTAGACTGTTCAGATATGTTATACTACTGAAAACCTACTTGGTATCCAAAGTACTTCTTTTGCAGCAAGACCTCCCAAGATATTTTAAATGAGTTTACTAGTGATCTTATATTGAGAAAGTTACCAAAAGACTGATGTCACACTTCAATTCTACATGTTAAAAACTTCATATTAGTTATTAATTATAACAAAAACTAGAGGCTCGGTGCACGAAATCCATGCACGGGGTGGGGGGTGGGGGTCCCCTCAGCCCAGCCTGCACCCTCTCCAATCCGGGACCACTGGCTCCTAACTGCTTGCTTGTCTGCCTGATCGCCCCTAACTGCCCCCATTGCTGGCCTGGTTACCCCAACTGCCCCCCCCCCCCCGCCACCAGCCTAGTCGCCCCTAACTGCCTTCCCCCACCGGCCTGGTCACCCCACGCAGCCTGCTGCTCAGTTGTTGGGTCGCCCCTCACTAACCCCCCTGCCTGCCTGGTTGCCCCACACAGCCTGTTCGGTCGTCCGTTCAGTTGCAACGGTCACTTAAACTTTTATATATATATATATATATATAGACTAGAGGCCCGGTGCACAAAATTAGTGCACAGGGCAGGGGGGGGGGGGGTGTCCCTTAGCCCAGCCTGCACTCTCTCCAATCTGGGACATCCCTCTCACAATCCAGGACTGCTGGCTCTCAACTGCTTGCCTGCCTGCCTGATTGCACCTAACCGCTTCTGCCTGCCAGCCTAATCAATGCCTAACTGTTCCCCTGGCAGCCCGATTGCCCCTAACTGCCCTCCCTTGCTGGCCCAGTCACCCCTAACTATCCTCCCTTGCCAGCCTGGTTGCCCCTAACTGCCCTCCCCTGCCGACCTGGACCCACCCAACTGCCCTTCCCTGCAGGCCTGGTCGCCCCTAACTGTCCTCCCCTGCAGGCCTGGTTGCCCCCAACTGCTCTCCCCTGCTGGCCCGGTCACCCCCAACTTCCTTCCTTGCCAGCCTGGTCACCCCTAACTGCCCTCCCCTGCTGGCCTGGTTGCCCCTAACTGCTCTTCCCTGCTGGTCTGGTTGCCCCTAACTGCTCTTCCCTGCTGGCCTGGTCGCCCCCAACTGCCTTCCCCTGCTGGCCTGGTTCCCCCCAACTGCCCTCCCCTGCAGTCCTGGTGCCCCCCCCCCAAACTCCCCTCCCCTGCAGGCCTGGTCCCCCACAGCTGCTCTCCCCTGCAGGCCTGGGTCCCCCCCCAACTGTCCTCCCCTGCAGGCCTGGTCCCCCACAACTGCCCTCTTCTGCCAGCCCAGTCAGCCCTAACTGCCCTCCCCTGCTGGCCTGATCACCCACAACTGCCCTCCCCTGCTGGCCATCTTGTGGCAGCCATCTTGTGTGTTGGACTGATGTTCAATTTGCATATTACCTCTTTATTATTTAGGATATATTGATTTCCTATTATAAGCCAGCATTATTCTAAGTGCTTCATATGTTATAACTCAGTCCTCACAACCACTTATAAGTAGGTACTCTACTATTTTTATCCTCACTTTACAGATAAAGAAAATTTCAAGTATCTTTGGGGGGCAAAATGTAGTAATTGTGAAAATTATTGGATTATCAGCCCTGAAGATATCTTTCAAGAATAAAGTGAGAAGGTTCATCTAGAAAATCATCTGTATCAAAGGCTTACTCTTAAATTTGAAGGGTGTAGAAATTAATAGAGCTAGAAAAGATATCTTCTTAGAAGTTAATTTATTATTGTGATTTTAAAAAATACTATACATGTTATAATTTCTTCTGCACATTTACTTTTCAAATAAGAAATCAACACACTTAGACTGAGTGATTAAAAGTCCAAATTCAGCCTGGCTGGTGTGCTCAGTGGTTGAGCATAGACCTATCAACCAGGAGGTCACAGTTCTATTCCCGGTGTGCGGGTTTGATCCCCAGTAGGTGGTGTGCAGGAGGCAGCCAATTAATGATTCTCATCATTGATGTTTCTGTCTTTCTCTATCCTCTCTCTTCCTCTATGAAATCAATCAACATATATATAAAAGTGCAAATTCATTTTCTGGCTTTGCTGTTGACTCTGGATGAGTTATTTGACCTCTCAGTTCTTGTTTTTTTATCCACAGAATGGGTGAAAAATCTACAGACATTAATCTTGTGACAGCTCAACAGTTCACAGAATGTCTTTTGAAATGTAAACAAGAAATGTTTATCTTTTTAGGTAAAGTAGTGACCAAAGAGAAGATCCAGGAAGCCAAAGAGGTGTACAAAGAGCATTTCCAAGATGATGTATTTAATGAAAAGGGATGGAACTACATTCTTGAGGTAAAAACTGGTTTCATGTTTTGGTCTACTATTTTGGTTTTACATTTACTTCAAAATTTCTTGCAAAGGAGTTTGAATAGAAGATTAGACTATAAATACAACTCTTTTCTGTCTGTGACCTAAGTATGATGGCTACTTTAGACATTCTTGTGAAAAGTTAACGGTAACAGTTAAACTTTTTTTCTGGTTGCCAATCATTAGTGTCTAGAATCTACAGCAAGTCTAATTTGTTATAATATAAATGAACTATAATGTAAATAACTAACTTTTTTTTTAGGAAGGTAATTTAACCCTTTCTTTGAAAATACACTATAATTTTAAAAGGGCATGGTTAGTTGGCAATTTCAATATTTAGGTCTATTTCTTGATTATAGGTTATCTAAGAAAATAGATGCTGTGAATCTATCACTACAAAATAATTCTAGGAAATTTCCCTTACTGAATAGTTAAAATGATTTGGTGCAGATCCATGAAGTTGAATTTTATTCTTTGTTTGTACTGTAATATATCTAGCATGTTTGGAACCATTGCTTAAACTTTGGGCATCCGGAGACATGAGAATTAAGTTAACGTCCTTTGGTGTTTGCTTGTTTTTTTATTACAAAAATAGATTGGAAATGGTATCTATTGGCATCTTGTCATGTTAAGTATTAGTTAACTAATTTACATCTTAAAAATGTATGTATTTTCCATTGTAGACTATTAAACACAAAATAATTAGAAATATTTTAACTTTCATGCCTATCTGGTAATAATCAAATTTTACTTTTTGTTACTTATGAGTCTTTGAAGAAGTCAGGTAAGCACTCTGTACTGTAGTTTTTCCATATTTAAGTAAAATCTGTTGGGTAACTCCTAAACTCACCCCATTTGGTTTTTTGTGAGAATAATATTAATAGATAAGTCAGTTACTATGCTTATTAATACAACTTCCAGTGGCCAGGATGATAAATGTTTTGATTTTATGTTCAGAGAATTTTAGGGATTCATAGGTTCTCTAGAGATAATCTTGTCTAACCCTATTTTATAAAGAAAGTCTGAGACCTAGAAATGTTAAAAGACTTGCCCAGGTTTCTCCTACCTGCTTTTGAATACAAGCCAAGACTTCTAAGGCAGTATTCTTTCTGCTCTATCTTGAGGCCCTCAGTGCTTCTCATTAAACAGATTTTTTTTAAAATATATATTTTTATTTATTTCAGAGAGGAAGGGAGAGGGAGAGAGAAACATCAACGATGAGAGAGAATCATTGAACAGCTGCCTCTGCACACCCCCTACTAGAGACCAAGTCTGCAATCTGGGCATGTGCCCTGACCAGGAATCGAACTGTGACCTCCTGGTTTATAGGTCGATGCACAACCACTGAGGAACACCAGCTGGCTAAACAGATTTTTTAAAAATATATTTTAGATAAAATATAAATTAAGCTGGTATTGCTTCTTGACCTTTTGAATTTTTTAGAGAGAGAGGAAGGAAGGGAGATAGAGAGAGAGATAGAAACATCGATGCGAGAGAAACATCATTGATCAGCTGCCTCCTTGCATGCCCCTCGACAGGGGACTAAGCCTGCAACCTGGGCATGTGCCCTGACCAGGAATTGAACCGGTGGCCTCTTTGTTCCTGGCTCAATGCTCAGCCAATAAGCTATATTGGCCGGGCTAAACAGATTTTTAAAATTCTAGTTACCTTGTCCCAAATCACATAAATAAACGTAGATATCTCAAACAACTTGCCTTCCTAACCAGAAGTTAGCCACAACTTTTAGCTTTAAAAATAGGAAGGCATAATTGAATATCTAGTAACATCCTATGTAGCAAATATATTTGCTACATAGGATGTTACTAGATTATTTTTTAGCCTAATTTTGGAGAGAATTATTGCACTTTTGATATCGATAACCAAAGCTCTAGAAAGTGTACTATCTAATACCAAAATAGTTTCAGGTCTACACCAGAATAAAGAGAAAACCTATTTAAGGTTCTTCTACTGGCAGGGATCTCAGTCTGTTTTTTTTGTGTGTGTGTGTGTGTGTGTGTGTGTGTGTGTGTGTGTGTGTGTGTGTGGTGTGTGGTGTGTGTATTATTTCCCTTATTTCATCTTTCCGTCTTGAGCCTTTCTTTTATGAAAATGACCTACTTAGAAGAAAAATAGTGTTTTGGGAATACTTTTGGAATATGTTGGAATTTTTGTTTTGTTTTGTTTTGAAAGAATGAAGGGGAAACAACACTTTTTTATCAATTTGAATTTATCTGTATCTTTTAATAATAAATGTTTGTAGCAGAAGCACTTAGACAACATGAAATTTAAAAGTTGATATCAGTGCCTTAGCTGTTAGCTAATTTCATTTCAGGAGAATAAGGATATTCTGACTATCTTACTAACATTATAATAACATCTACAATTGCAGTTTCTATTATAATAAGTTTAGCTTCTGTAAAATGTAAAGAACCTTATTATAAAAACAGGTAACTGCATATCATCAGTTGAATGAAATGAATTCGTTATTGTCTCTTACCAGAAATACGATGGGCATCTTCCAATAGAAGTAAAAGCTGTTCCTGAGGGCTCTGTCATTCCCAGAGGAAATGTTCTCTTCACAGTGGAAAACACAGATCCAGAGTGTTATTGGCTTACAAATTGGGTTGAGGTAAATTGTTTTGTTTTTAATTCTTATTTGCATTAATTGAAGATGTAAAAACCATTCAATTGGGATTCTAATTTAAAAATTGCTACTAATAAGGTGATGTCACCTCCTACAATTTAATAAACCTTTACAATTCTCAATTTCCTCACCTATAAAATGACATTTGGACTAAATAATCTTTAACGTTCCTTGCAGTGAAATCTAATGTTCTGAGATATTATCTAAATCAAATTATTAATTATTTCTGTTAAAGCTCAGGTAGCTTCCATCTTATTTGTTGCAGTCATAAGAAAAATTAGAAAAACAGCACAGGTATATTTTTGATGATTTAAGGCATTTTTTGGAAAGTGTTTCAATTAGACTAAAGGCATTTTTGTTCAAATTTTTAATAACTGCTTTCTCTATTCTTATCTAATTAAGAGCCTAGGCTCTACCTCCTGATATTTCTCATCGAGCTATATTCAAGATTCACTGATTATTTGATTTCTGAGCCTCAAAGGAGGCTACATTATAGGCTCTGAGTTTATATTATGAAGTTTTTTGTTTGTTTTCCTTGCATCTATTCCTAAGTAATCATATTTTTTTCACATGCTTATAGTTTTGATATTAACAATCTACTTAGCTCCTCACAGCTTAATTTACACTTGATCTTAGCTAAAAGGCCAAGAAGCAATACCAGCTTAACTTACATCTATACTAATAAAAGGTCTGTGGCCATCACGACCAAATGAGCAGCGGTGGGCGGGGCGGGGCACAAGCTGCTAGCGGCAGAGAGCTATGAGCGGTGGAGGGCGGGGCGTGAGCTACAAGCGGTGATGGGCGGGGCGGCCAGCTGAGGCAAGCGAAAGCAAGCTACTCATGCATGATTTCGTGCACGATGGGACTCTAGTTTTATCTATAAAAGGAAATATTCTGGAAGGTGACTATAGAAATGCCATATTTATTTTTGAGAGGTGTTTACTTAGTGCTTAGAACTGATTCTTTATCTTATTAGTTTATTAGTTAAACTAATTTGTTGTTGCATAGTAAAATACATATGAGGTTCATTTATAAAAGCTAGAGAAGAAAACATATCTAAGAATATGTTTGAAATTCATTTTTGCTAACATTTTGCTAAATGAATTTTGCTAAATTTAAAACTTTCATATCAGACTCTTAATGAGCCATCAACTAATAATAGACTAATGGGCTCAAAAAAATGTTCAATTAACTAAAATGCAGATTTAAAATAGTTCACTGCTATGTCTTAAAACTTTGAATTAATGAACTCAAAGTAAAAGAACATGTATCTCCTTATTAATTTTGTATAATTGTTATAGTATTTGTACTGGGAAATATTTATTTTAAGGGGATGGTATTATGAAAACACAACAGTGGAGGGGTTCTTAATCGCATAATCTAGTCTGTCATTTTACCTTCAATGGTGCCAAAAGATTCTAAATAGATAAATCTTATTGTGAAAATCATCATCTGTGGATTAACTTTTTCTCAATTTCTTTTTCTGGTTTCCTGATTGAGGATTTAGTCAATAAGTACTATTCCCTTATGTTTAATTGAACTTCCATAAAGCAGATATTTATGGACAAAGAACTAGCTCCCAGTCTACCTTCTTTTTTTATTATTATTTTTTTAATCTTTATTATTCAGATTATTACAGATGTTCCTTCTTTTTCCCCCCATAGCTCCCCTCCACCCTGTTCCCACCCCACTCCAGACCTTCCCCACCCCACTGACCTCATCCATAGGTATAAGCTCTTTGTCCAATCTCTTCCCGCACCCCCACACCTCCTTCCCCCGAGAATTATCAGTCTGCTCCCTTTCCATGCCCCTGATTCTATTATATTCACCAGTCTGTTCTGTTCATCAGGTTTTTTATTCATTTGATTTTTAGGTTAACTTGTTGATAGATAGGTATTTGTTGTCACTTTGTTGTTCATAATTTTTTATCTTTACCTTTTTCTTCTTATTCCTCTTCTTAGAGAATACCCTTCAGCATTTCATATAATACTGGTTTGGTGGTGATGAACTCCTTTAGCTTTTTTTTTGTCTGTGAAGCTCTTTATCTGACCTTCAATTCTAAATGATAACTTTGCTGGGTAGAGTAATCTTGGTTGTAGGTTCTTGCTATTCATTACTTTGAATATTTCTTGCCACTATCGTCTGGCCTGCATAGTTTCTGTTGAGAAATCAGCTGACAGTTGTATGGGTACTCCCTTGTAGGTAACTGACTGTTTTTCTCTTGCTGCTTTTAATATTTTCTCTTGGTCTTTTGCTCTTGGCATTTGAATTATGATGTGTCTTGGTGTGGTCCTCTTTGGATTCCTTTTGTTTGGGGTTCTCTGCGCTTCCTGGACTTGTAAGTCTATTTCTTTCACCAGGTAGGGGAAGTTGTCTGTCATTATTTCTTCAAATAGGTTTTCAATATCTTGCTCTCTCTCTTCTTCTGGCACCCCCATAATTCGGATGTTGTTATGCTTGAAGTTGTCTCAGAGGCTCCTTACACTATCTTCATATTTTTTGGATTCTTTTTTCTTTTTGCTTTTCCAGTTGGGTGTTTTTTGCTTCTTCGTATTTCAAATCTTTGACTTGATTCTTGTGATCCCCTAGTCTGCTGTTGGATCTCTGTATATTATTTTTTATTTCAGTCAGTGTATGCTTAATTTCTGATTGGTCCTTTTTCATATCCTTGAGGGTCTCACTAAATTTCTCGGAGTTTTCTAGAAGATTCTTGAGTAACCTTATAACCGTGGTTTTGAACTCTATATCCAGTATTTGGCTTTCTTGCATTTCTTTCATTTGTGACTTGTTTCTTTGTCTCCGCATTTTGGCTGCTTCCCTGTGTTTGTTTCTATGTACTGGGTAGCTGCTAAGTCTCCTTGAGTTGATAGAGTGGCCTTGTGTGGTAGGTGTCCTATAGGGCCTAGTGGCTCAGCCTCCCCAGTCACCTGAGGTGCACCCCTTTGTGGGCTGTTTGCACAGTCTTGTTGTAGTTAACCCTTGATTGCAGTTGATATCACTGGGAGGAATTGACCTCCAGGCCAATTGGCTTGATGATCAGCTGTGTCTACATTGGAAGATCTGTTGCACAGAAGACACCCTTATGAGGCAGAACTTGCTTTAGTGGGGCTTTGGTGCTCACTGAGTCTGTCCCTTGAGTGTGTCTCTTATGGATGTGAAGAGTTGTAATCCAGAATGGTCTCACTCTGACCACTGGGTACACTGGCTCTTGGATCTACAAGGAGGTGCAAGGTCAGCCACTGTCTGGAGCTGCCCAGCAGGAGCTACAGAGACATCTGCAGATTCCTCCTCTTTGTATGAGGTTTGGAAGTGCCCAGACGAGGCCCAGCTGTGAAGCAAGGCTGGTTGCTGCTGCCGGGCCTTGGGCCTTCTTTTGGAAGCTCTGGGGCTCTCTGACCCAGCTGCAGTTTGACAGGTTTTTATGCAAAAGCCAATGGGTGGGGTTGTAAATTGGGTGGGGCAGGGTCTCTGGGAATCACCAGGGCGGAGCAAACAACAATGGCTGCCAGTCAACCCTGCACCAGAGAGGTCCCCAGGTCTCCATGTCCCGCGCCCCCGTGCAGGAACAATGTCACTGCGAGCACCTCTGAGTGAAAGCCGCCCTCGCTTTCCTGTCCTAATGCCAGACAGTCCAGTTTCTCCCCGTATGTGTCTGGGTCCCCCCGAGTCTCGCCTGGAACTGGAGTTCAGAGTAAGTGGGAGCTTGTATCTCCCTCCCGGTTTAAAGAGCAGCACATCCAGGGGCCAGCACTTTCCGCGCCTCCACACCTCTTACCTGTCTCAATGCGCTTTCTTCACCTCTCTAGTTGTGGAACTTCCACTCAGCCAGCTTTCCCAGGGTTCTGGGTGGTAGTTGTTCTGCCTTTTAGTTGTAATTTTGATGTGGTTGTGAGAGACAGCAAGTTTAGGTGTTTACCTATGCTGCCATCTTGGTTCTACCAGTCTACCCTCTTCATGTACGTTTTTATTCTCTTCAGAAAGTGAAAAAACATAGCCTTAAAAAATAAACTTGTTTCAATAATCATTATTGTTTTGATTTATTTCACCAAAGAAACAAAGTAAAAAATTTTATATATAGACATCTTAGAGCACTATTTTGTTAGCAAATATATAAATATTTTAAATTTAACAATTATTAAATGTGAAATCCAATGTGAGACTTAGATTTTGAAGAAAAGAAAAAGTACATAGTTCCTTGTTTTTATTTGCTTATAACCTGAAATAACTAATATCAAGTTTATCTTCTAATATATTATATATCACTAGAGGTTCAGTGCATGAATTCATGCACCAGTGGGGTCCCTGCAGGATCGAGCTGAAACCGGCTCTCTGACATCCCCCGAGGGGTCCCAGATTGCAAGAGGGCACAGGCTAGGCTGAGGGACCCCACTAGTGCATGATCGGGGACACGGAGGGACCGCGGGAGGGTTCCAGGGCATGTCCAGCCCATCTTGCTCAGTCCCAATTGGCCCGACCCCAGCAGCAAGCTAACCTACCTGGTCGGAACATCTGCCTCCTGGTGGTCAATGCATGTCATAGCAACTGGTTGACCAGTTGACTCTCTGCCCCCTGGTGGTCAGTGCATGTCATAGTGACTGGTTGACCAGGCGACTGTCTGCCCCCTGGTGGTCAGTGCACGTCATAGCGAGCAGTTGAGCGGCATATCATTAGCATATTACGCTTTGATTGGTTAAATGGACACTTAGCATATTAGGTTTTTACTATATAGGATTTTAAATAATTTCAGGTATTTTTATCTAGGCACAAAAAACATGGTCTGACAATCCCTTATTATAGTTTCTGATTGACCAATGCTTTATAAAACAATGTGTATACTCTCAATAACAGGTCTCTAGAAGAGACTTGTTCATGGTAACTCTGCATTCTTTGTGGGCTTTCATGTAGGGTTAGGAGGAGGTTCATCCTATTTTTACTCATCCCTAACACAACTTTACCACCTTGTATATGAAATATGTTACCAAATTCAATAAACTTTTTATGTATAAATTGAAGATTTCCTTCAGGTAATTCTTTATTTAGAATATTTAAAATAATAGTACTAAATAGGGCTCCTTCCAATTTATGTTCAAAGTTATTAATAACATTCTTTAATTGTTGTTAACCATACACTGTTATTCCCCATATACTGACCTTTAAAACCCACTAAAATTATTGAATTGCTTTATCAGTTTCAATATTAGTGCTAGAAGAAATTTTAGTCCTCAAATCAAATTTTAAAACATTTAAGAGGGGAAGACATCAGAGGGGCTAAGGATTGAATGTATTAGGCTAAACTTAACTGTCTCTTTCAACCAACAAAACAAAACAAAACCTGTTGCTGTTAAAAAGTGACTTGAAAAATCATTACATTAATCAAATAGCCCTCATTTTACAGATGGGGAAATTGAGCCCTGAGAGGTGAATGGACTATAGTTTACACTGGAGTAGGTTTAGTCCCCTTTCTGTTATACCACACCATTTTTCATTCCTTAAAATTCTTTATCCTGAACAGTAACATTATAATAAACACATCTTAATGAAATTTGCAGGTTCATTTACTTTAGTCTTAGTTTTCAGCTGAAAATTTAACCTTGATTTGTGTGGGCAAATTGCTGTTTTGGAAAAGTTTCCAACAAGGCCTACTTTATTAGACCTTGGATTAACCCAAACTAACTTGCCTTTTTTTTCCCTTGCTTACACCTACAGTGATCTTTTTTAAAGGGGACTGATTTTATTAAGAGTATAATTTAAGCTGATTTTGTTGGACTATGGAAAGGAAATGGTGATGTGAAGGATCACTGTGTCTGATAGTTATTTCCTTCCTTCCCTGGCATTTTTCGAGGGGTAAGGTCAATCTTCTACCTTTATAACTCAACTAGAGTCGTTCACGTTGTTTTATCTTTCTCATACTCCTAGATAATACCAGTCTAAGTTAAATTAAAATGTGAGAGTTAATTGAATTAAATCAACAGATGAACACTGAGTACCAGCTATGTACAAAAAAATGGTGGGCACAGAAATTAGAGTAAGTTAAGGGCCTTTTGGGGGAGGAGCACTTCATCCTAACTAACTACTAACATAAGAAAGAATACTAAATTGATAGCAGAAAAATAGGTAATCCCATCTAAAGAATCTGAAATAGAAAACATAAATAAGCTTTAATAAGGGATAGGGAGAGCTGAGGAAATGACAAGTATTTTTAGAATGGCAAATAGCTCAAAGGGGAGCATTGCAGTGGGAAATATAATAGATCAACAAGGCAGGATTATAGGAATCCCAATTTCTATATGAATTGGTGTTTCCCCCCTATGGACAATAGTTGTTAAAGGATTTTAAGGAATGACACAACCTAAATAAAACTTTTGCTTTAGAATGCTGACCAGTGGTATGAAAAGTAAGTCAGAGACACAAAAGGAGTGGTTAGAGATTAGAGGTGATTGGTTATAGAGTTTAAATTAGTTTTCTAATGTTAGTTAACGAACTACCACAACATAAAATAGCTATTATCCGCAGGATTCTGTGGTTGACTAGGTGGTTCTCTGCTACTCTCTCTTGGACTTTTGTGTCTGTATTAAGGGTTCAGCTAGGACTAGGCAGTCTAAAATGGCCTCACTCCCATGTCTAGGGCCTCATTGAGATAGCAGGGACTCCTGGGCCTCTCTCAATAACTTCGGCTCCTCACAATATTGTAGTCTCAAGGATCTAGGAGAGTGAGAGCTGTTAAAAACAATACCTTGAAAGTCATACAGTGTGGCTTATACCACATTCTGTTTGTTAAAAAGCAAATTAAAAGGACAGCCCAGAATCAAAGGATGGAAATAGATCCCATCTCTTGAAAGGAGCTGCAAAGATTTGGGGCCACATTAATCAGTCATACAGTAGGAGTCTAATGCTACAGTTTTTTGTTTTTTCTTTTTAGGTGACCAAGGGGAAGTCCAAGGTTAAATGATCTTTTATTTTTACTTATTTTATTTATTGATCACTTAACTGGGAACAATAAGAGCTAGTTTTGTAAATTCTTATTCATTAAATAGCTTTTTTTTTTTCATTAAATAGCTTTTTTATTGAGCTCAGACATTGTCATCTTAGGTCTTTCTAAATCAGGTTTGAGGCTGCTTCTAATAATAGACTCTCTGGTTTATAAAATAAAAATGGAAAATTCTGATACTACTATGGAGAAGAAGCCATAATAATTGATATGGTTGCCATGATTAAGTATCAGACTTACTTAGAAGTTTCCTGGCAGCCAAGGAAAAAAACGAAACCAAGGTACAATTCTTATAAGAAATTAGGGACCTCGCAATGCTTCCTTGTCCTTATTTGAAAATTTATATAATAGGTACTAAGTTATAAAATAGACAGTGGCCTCACGGTTTTATAACATATGCAGAAATGTTTCATGTGGCCTTCTATAATGACTTTTGATAAAAGCCAAGGGCATAAAGCATAATTTCAGTGAACAGAATTCTCTAGTGCTAAGCAAAAGTATTTCAAATATATAACCTACCAATAGTCATATTAGATCCAAGGAAAAATTAAATCCAAGCCGACCTAGAGGAGTAAATGAATAACCTTAGGCCCATACTATTTAAGGTATAGTCAGTGGACCAGTGCTGGTCCATGAATTATTTGATGCAGATTCACATTAAATACAGAAATTAAGGATAAGCATTTAGAAACTTTTATGATAATTGCTCCACCATTCAAGTGTGTGTGTATTTCATAAAATAATTACTCCATGACAGATTGAAAATCTTTTTAAAAGTTGGTCTTTCATCACAGCCTATTATTTCCTTCTTTGGAGCTTTGGAGAGAAATGTGACATCCTCAACTGGTAGGGGCCTGGTGCTTTCTCTTTGTGTTGCTGATTTGAGAGCTGAGCTATGCACTGTATCTGGAATGCTCATGTTAGCATTCTGTTACACAGTTGAAATGTCTAAATGGCATTCCCGGTAGTATGAAGTCTAGAACATATCTCCGGAGAAAGCTAGGGTTTTCCTCAGACAGAACCCAATATTTTATGTATTAATATTTGTGGTTAATTTTATTACTGCAGACTATTCTTGTTCAGTCCTGGTATCCAATCACTGTGGCCACAAATTCTAGAGAGCAGAAGAAAATATTGGCGAAATATTTATTAGAAACATCTGGTAACTTAGTTGGTCTGGAATACAAGTTGCATGATTTTGGCTACAGAGGAGTCTCTTCCCAAGAGGTAAGAAACTGAAATGAACCTCATTGAATAAAATGTAGATTGTCAATAGATTACCCATTATAAACATTCTGGGAAGTTATGGGATCAGTATTGGTTCTATATAGGCAACATTTTAAAGTTCCAGAGATTTAGCCAACAGATTAAGTACCTACTGTATGTTAGACTCTGTTCAAA
Source organism: Cnephaeus nilssonii (assembly GCF_951640355.1). NCBI lineage: Eukaryota > Metazoa > Chordata > Mammalia > Chiroptera > Vespertilionidae > Cnephaeus > Cnephaeus nilssonii. The sequence goes on along the minus strand of NC_137083.1, from coordinate 41,278,133 downwards.
GTACATGGAATATAGCCTTCAAATAATGTTTCCATCCTTTATATATTAGATCGATGGGTGGGTGGACTGACAGACAGACATAATAAATATAGCAGATGCCAGATAATGCTACAGAGAAGCATTAGGCAGAGTAAGGAAAAAAAGAGTGATGGGAAATGGGGGTAGGCCCTATTAAATACTCTTTGAGAATGTAGCAGTTGATTCCTTAAGTGCTTAAAAAAACTGGATGTTTGTCATATAACTATTATCTCTGATAATAAATACCTTTCTAAAAATAATGGAAGACTAATTCTTTGGGAGCTATGTCAAGTATGGGTCTTTTTCTTTTTTGGATTTTGGTTTATGGTTTGTTTTCTAGACTGCTGGCATAGGAGCATCTGCTCATTTGGTTAACTTCAAAGGAACAGATACAGTAGCAGGAATTGCTTTAATTAAAAAATACTATGGAACGAAAGATCCTGTTCCAGGCTATTCTATCCCAGCGGCAGAACACAGGTAAAACTGTTTTCCTTCTTTTATTATCTAAACATTTATTTTGTATAATTACTAAGTTTTCTCTCTTGTATTTGTAATTTAGTGATGTTTTGCTTAATTACAGAGCCATGTACTCCAGAAAGTCTTCATGAACTAAAGCAATACAAATTCATTATTGATACTTTGTGTAAAGACTAGTATTAGGGACTAGAGAACTTTTAACCATCCTAATAGAAACAATGTAAGAGCTTTTTTAACTGCTATATTGTCATATAGGTGAGGGTTTTTTTAAAGGACTTTTTCAGCTGCTCTGTTGCATATGCAGATGGATTTTATGTATTGAATTACATCTACTCACTGTAAAACTTGGTCACTTTTTCCCCTCTCCCTGCTCTTCTACGACCTCCAGCTATATTTGCCATGGAAATTGTCATCTGGAGCCGGTACCCTCAATTGTAGAAGAGCTAGTAAGCTCTTTTGATGAAAGGAAGAGAGTTCAGATTCTTCTCATGCTTCCTTATGTGATCTTACTAAACCATCTCAAGTTGAATTAGAAGGCAATTATAATCTAGGCAGCAGCTGCTCTGATCCTAGACTTAACTTGTTTTTAAAACAGATCAAACCTTATTTCTGGTTCTTATAACAAAATGTATTTACTCTTTGGGGTGGTTTCTTAAGTCCTACTTAAACTTGAGTATTTCAGGGTACCAAAACCAGTAGTGAGTTTAGAATAAACTGAGCTTTTAAAAAAATAGTTTATATTTATTAAGCACTTGTTTTATGTGATGGAAAAGGTGAGATTGTTATAAAGGCAATCTACTGAGTGCTATAAGGAATAGAAAGATAAAATACTGACTCTGTCTTTAGGGTAAAATAGTACACTAGCAACATTTAGCTCTGTTGATTAAGTATTTTTAAAGAGGTTCAATTAAAGTGCTTTAGTAGTGCAAGGGAAGGAAAGGAGGGATTGCATTCCACTGGCAGGGTCAAGAAAGGTCTTACAGAGATGGGATGTGAAATCTTGACGTTTTGAAGAAATGGTAACATTTAATGGCAGTCATGGGGATCACTCATTCTCTAAGTAAATATTTACTGCTTACCCGTCATGTGTCAGGCATTGTCCTAAAAGAGCAAGAATGAAAGAGGAGACAATGTGTTTAGGGAATCAGAGGTAAAATATAGAAACTGTAGGGAACATAGGGTAAACTGGGAAGACAGGTTACTGAAGGCCCTCAGATTTATGCTAGCTTATTCTAATTCTATTTTCTAGTGGAAGTGGACATTGATGGTTTTTAGCAAAGAAGTAATATCAGAGAAATATTATAGAAACATTATTTTGATAGCAGGTTCTCTTCTGATTTGGAAAAGAGAAACGAAAAGGTAGGAGGCTATAGTAAAGCTATTGTAGCAGTTTTGAGAGATGACAAGGTTCAAAATAAAGTGTCTAAATAAATGGAAAGATGCAGATAAACATGAGCAAAGGCTTGGGAAATGAAATTGCCAGAACTTGATGATTGGAATTGGGACCACGTAGAGAGTAGATTCTACTAACATGAGAATAGCTGTATTAGTAGGGCCTTATTGAATATCAAATTTAAGACTAGTGAAACGGGAAAATTTATCAACAGATAATGGTTTTAGGGTTACAGTATTTTTATTTCAGACTTAGATGTATGAACAGCTTTTAAAACTTAATGTAGTATCCATGTATTAGACTCTTGACTAGTGGTTTTGTATAGTACCATGAGAATGGTACTATAAATGTGAGAATAAGGATAGTATCTTCTTTAGGGCTTTCATGATAAAAAGGTAAAAATCCATTTACTTTAAAGTCACATAATACTACATTTGTAAGTGTTTGATTCCTTAATATAGAAGAGTATTTCAGATGTCCTTAAATAGAAAAGTCAAAGTCTTAAACAACAGTATAGTATAGTGAATAGAACTTTATAGCTGACACCTTGGGTGGCCTTGGGCAAGGCACTTACCTCTCTGTTTTTCCGTTCATCCAGCCAAATAAAAGGAGAAGCTAAAATTTTACATCTTTAACATCAGAAGGTCATTGAAAATAAATGAGCTAACATCTAAAATAATTTTAAAATAAGAGAACTCTAAATTTTATAGCACCGCCATTATTCTTATAAATATTTTCTTAAGGAATATATGAACCTGGATTTAGAAATATTCAGTTATATAACTTTTCCCTCAAACTTCGGAAAGTTATCTAATTTGATACTGGAAATTGGAATATTGGCATGAGTAGAATTCATTGAATAAATATTTATGATCTCCATATACTAAATATTATACTAAGAAGAATGGGTGTAACAACTGGATTATATAGAGAATGCTCTAGGAAAAGTCTGTGGTATGATGAGATGAACATATTCATCTTCTACCTAACAAAGTGCATCTGGAGTACAGAAGCAAAACTTGGACTAGGGTACTTTGGAAATCCTTACCATGAGGGTATTTTTTAAAAGCTTGGGGTGTATGTGTTTTTTTCACACGTGGAGATGTATGAAGGAAGACAGTGCCCAGGTCACAGCCTTTGGTCAGATTGAAGAAAGGAGATAGCATAGCATCTGGGGCATATGGAAAAGGAGCCATAGAAATAGGAAAATCAAAACATGGGAGGTGTCATTGAAATCATGGGAAAGAAAGCTTCAGGAAAGTTCAGATGCCACAGGGAAAGCAAATAAAGGCTTAAAATAAACAATTACGTTGGCTAGATATGATAAACACAAATAGCAGAATTAGATGACTGTATTGATACAATGCTAGTAAAATATAACTGCATAAGCAATAACTTCTAACTAGGATTTTTTATTCAGTTACTAAGCTCTCCAGTACTGGTATTCTTTGCTCTTAATTGTCTCTCTTATCAAGGGGACAGTAGTAATTCTTGATATGAAGAAGGGGCTTTTTTTTCATCATGTCCTAATTTTCCCATAGCCTGCAGTTGCTTGAGTGAGTTAAGAGAACAGCATAGCTACTGGAAGCCTCTATAGTTTAGAAGAGTGTTCACTATATAAATAGGCTATCTTTCCATTTCAGATAAGAGTAGTCTCTCTGGGTAGTTAAGTCTTTATAACCCTGAATTGTGCGTACTCTGCTATCCCCAGCATACCATTGACAGCACGGGAAAAGTTGGCTACTCTAATCTTTTAGAAAAAAAGTAAAAATAAAATGACAATTTCAAACCTAAATTCGTATGACTCTTCAAAAAGTTTTGAGATAAACGTTTACCTACATGGGGTTTTATAGTAAATGAATGAGTTGTCTTATTTTTCATTATTTTACTTACAAAAATGGGGTAGATTCAAAGACTAGAAAATTAGGGAAGAAAGAAAAATTGCTTGGCATGAGAAAATGGCAATTTTCAAGTTCATTATTCTGTTTTAAGAATTTTAAAAATTATTTACAGGAGTGGACAAAAGTAGGTTTACAGTTGCGAGTACTCTAAACAGTTTATCCTTGTATTATTATTTATTAATTATTGTATTATTTAATGTTATTATTAACCTACTTTTGCCCACCCCTATATTAGTAAACCAACAAGTTCTTAAATTATATAATATTAATCTATTTAATAAGAACCATTATTGAGGACATTGTAAAAGTCACTCATAGAAACTCTCACACTTTATTTTCCACCTAAATTACATTTTGCTCAAACTAAATATTAAAATTCTTATTCCCTGGATATATGTTAATTAGTGGATAACCTATAAATGAAATAAATGATAATTACTAGCCATTTGAAGATATAACAGGTAAAGAGTTAGTTGACTATATGTATTTACAGTATAGTTTAAGTAATTGCCTTTAAGTGTAAGAATTTGAAAGGTGAAAAAGATAAAATGTATGCCTACTATTATTGGTACATGGTTTTGAAAATTCACAGGAGGGAGCCAAGTGCTTACATTGCCTAACAAATGGTGGGAACATGTGTCCATTCTTTCTAACATCTTGGCATAACAAATAAAGTGCATTCAATAAGTGCTTTATAGTTCATTAAGTTTAAATAGCCCAAAAAAAGTTCAATATGACTTGAAAGCTTAAATAATTATTGGAGAGGAGTGATATTACTTTTAGTCTTTAAAAAAATTATACGAGGTGGCTTGGCTGAGCTATTCAATTAACCCTCTGATGTGCATTCATTAAACTAAATCACTCACTTTTTCTGCAGTGTTGATGATATAGTATAGTAATCATGAGATATGATTCAGGAACAGGTAATGTGTCTGCCTGAGTAAATCTGTCTTTTCATTTTGTTTTCTAGTACCATAACAGCTTGGGGGAAAGACCATGAAAAAGATGCTTTTGAACATATAGTAACACAGTTTTCATCAGTGCCTGTATCTGTGGTCAGCGATAGTTATGACATTTATAATGCGTGTGAGAAAATATGGGGTGAAGATCTAAGACATTTAATAGTATCAAGAAGTTCAGAGGCACCACTAATAATCAGACCTGATTCTGGAAATCCTCTTGACACTGTATTAAAGGTAAATTTTAATACATAACTTGATTATTAAAATGCTATCGACCAGCTGCATCACCACTACTTTTAATTTCATTTACACACATACCATTTCAGAGCTATCCTAGATCTTACTTTAGAGTTGCAGCCCAGAGAGAGTAATAGATTTGCCCAAGGTCACACAATAACAGAAAGGATACCCTTAGTTATGGGTTATTTATATATAGACAAGTACTGTTGATATTTTCTGCTTACTTTCAAAATTAATTGATAGCATTACCATTTTAATGACTCCTGTGATTTGGTTACCAAGTTTATGGTTTGTTGCTATACCTTTGAAGTTCTTAGTGCAAAAGAAACATGTGCAAGTTGAGGTGGTAAAAAAATATTAGAAATACTTTTCAAGTAGTGTTTTTTTAAAGATACTTCGATCATCAATGTAGCAGTATTGTCTATGTTTAGTGTTCAGGACTTGGTTTGCTTTCTTTGAAAAGCACTAAATAAGAGCAGGTTCTTTGATTCTACTAGAAAAATATTGTTAGATGCTTTACTTAAGCTGTGTCACTTAATCTCTGTGAAAACTCTGATAAATATTACATTCTCTTTTTTATAGACAAACAGATTTAGATAGAGAGGTTAAAGTAACTTGCTCAAGGTCACACAACGTGTAAAATAAGCCAACTATCCATTGTCACCTTCTCACTTTACCCCAGTTTCCCATCTAATAATTAGATGATAAAATACCCCTTAAGAAAGGGGGATATAGAATCAAGGAAGTCTTTTCCTATCCTATTAATAATAGGCCAATCTTAAAGTCATCTTAGCCTGAAATATTTACAGATTGGGTTTTAGCAAACTTAACAGGTTTTATGTTTTACCTATTACCTAATTTAAAAAAAAAAATGTGTAGACCTAGTTTTAAAAATAACCTAAGTCATCAATATGGAATCTATGCATTGTTAGAATCTTAAATCAATTTCTTTAGGAAAAGGGAATGATTGTTGGGGAGAAAAACTGTCTGATAGGTCTTTTGAATCTCTGGCCAAGCTTTTTGAGAAATTTTAAATCAGTGTTTAGGTATTTCAGCTGCTATAAAACTTTTAGTAGTTAATGAATGAGTGGTATGATTTGCATATTATGCAATTTGGCTTAAAAAATGGCTGTCATCTTTAACTAACGGGAACTTCAGGGAAACTGGGTTATATGAGTTTCATTTCCAGCTTTGCCTGCATATATTTCTCTGAACTTTGTAATTCAAATAGATTTGTATTTTATCAAAATTAAATCAAATAAAACTATTGGGCACAAGCAGAATAAATGAAAATCAAAAGTATAATCATGATAAATAGTGTTTTATATACCTTTTAAAACTATTATATTTACTGTTTTAAGCTCCTAATGTTAAGATGTTTGGGGTGGGTTCTTTTCCTGAATCTGTATAATTTGAGAGATGTAAGGGAAAAATCTTATGGTTTGAGCCACTTGACTGTATAATATGACTTGATAGAAAATATGTTTTATGTCTATAACATAAAAGGAATTGAGACTAAATTTTAGAAGGTTTATGCATAGTGTTGTAAAATTTTTTAAGTAAATTGATTATATTCTCAAGGTTGTCTAGCAAAGCAAAGTCACTTTTTAACTTTGGAAAGCTTTTACACTTGTTTTTCACTTTTATTTTTTGTTGGGTTGTGTATTTTTCTGTACAGGTTTTGGATATTTTAGGTAAGAAATTTCCTATTACTGAGAACTCAAAGGGCTACAAGTTGCTGCCACCTTATCTTCGAGTTATTCAAGGAGATGGAGTAGATATTAATACCTTACAAGAGGTACGTGTTTATATTAAGTGTTCCAATAAGGTAATCATAATTAAGTTCCTTTTTATTAGTTTGATAACAACACATAATTTCAGCATAATTGTGATTCTTTTCTTAAGTGTTTATAATGATATACTGTATGTCTTTTCTGCTAATTGCTTACATTTTATAAATAATAGTAACTTAACCATTTGTATGACATAAGCGTCTATAGACACAAGTGGCGGACCTTTTTTAATTAAATTCAAAATGTCATGGCAGGTAACTTAAAAGTAACAATGAAACCTCATTTATATTCCTCATTTATATTCCTGGATGACAAACCTAAAGAAATATCATTGCCCTGGCTGGTGTTGCTCAGTGGTTAGAGTGTTGGCCCTCGATGGGTCACAGGTCCTATTCCCGGTCAAGGGCAGGTACCTGGGTTGCAAGTTCACTCCATGCCTCCGCTTGGGGCACATGTAGGAGGCAACCAATTCGTGTGTTTCTCTCACACCGATGTTTCTTTCTCTCTTCCCCCATCTCTCCCTTCCACTCTCTGAAAGCAATAGAAAAAATATCCTCTGGTGTGGATTAACAAAAAAGAAGAAAGAAAGAAAAATATCACTAATAAACAAGAAAGTGCCAGTCAAGGAATGTTTCTTGTATTAAAACAAAAGTCTTGACACTGTTCATATAGGTCTCAGTTTTAATAGAATGGAGCTTCACATACTCAAACAATGTGAAACTCAAATGGTATTAATATGTGCTTTTTCAAAATTATAAAATGGTTTGTTAGCTCTTCTAAATTAAGCCTCAACTGTCATCACTATTATTGTTAGATTTAGCCACATAGTGCATTATATTAAAACTTTTGCTACTTTTATTCTCAAGTAAGCTCCTAAAGAGCTATAATTTCATAAAATATACTCCATAAAAGTTAAGGATATCACCAATTTCATAATATGGACTGTCTGCCATTGTAGCCACTGACATTTTAATGTATGTCAATCTCCAGGGGCATCCACTTGTCTGACACAAGTTATCAAAGATTTTTCTGTTTGAAAGAGTTTGGTGTGTAGTTACAGTAAAATCAGTATCCACATTATAAATAGTTTTCCAAAGGTTCACTTAAAAGTAAGAACTACTGAATATAACAAAACAGTATTTCTGTGGTAATGTGGATTTAGTGTTCCAAAAGGAGGTATCTGAAATAGATTTCTTGGAATAACAGAAATGAGGTTTCTTCCACCAACTCTCCCAAACTGCTTTGTCTAAGAAAAGTGGAAACACCCCCAAACTCCTCTAAGACATTTGGTGTTGGGACATTAGGAGCTTTCATGTGAAAGAGAAAGAAGAAAAGTTTGCAGTGAGGAGGATGATTATAGGAATCCCAGCTGTCATATGTAGTTGCTGTTGTCTCCTTAGCTCAGCTGAATTAAAGGTTTCTTATCTGGGTATCAGTTAAGAACTATTACCCAATTTTAGGCAGTTTAGCAGATAACCTTCTTTATTCCCCTTTCAGATGAAGAAACATGGACAGGGTTCTGTACCCATTTCAGAAAACCCATTGTACTGTGCTCTTCCCACTGCTTATATCTGCCCTTCCTTATTCCAGTGGTGAGCTCTTTAAGTTGGTTTGTTCAGTTCAACTTCCTTTAAAAAACTGAAGCTATTGGCTTTTCTTCCTTTGCCCTTTTTAACTATGAACAAGAAGTCAGATATTGAGACAAATACTCTTTTGCATTGGTGAAACTTGCAACAAAATGATCAGAGAATGAAGTTTGTGTAATGTGAATGTACTCGTGTTGATTTACCTAAAGGGTGATAGCTGCTTTCTTCATATTGGAGGTGGGTCAAATAAGTTTTTAGAAGGAGAAAGAATAATTCACCTAGTGGTTTTGTATTGTTTATGTACTAAATTAGATGACTAATTTTGACAAAATGAAAAAATCTGTTTAATTTCAAACAATTGGCTTCTTTTATTGACTATCAGCCTCACTTTCTATACTGTTATTCACCATCAGTCTTCCCCATGAAGTTTACAGTGTAAGCATGTCCTAGTTTGTGTGTACCAAAATCAATCTGCTTATTTACAAAAAGAGGCAAAATTCTCTTGTGTTGGACAAAACAGATTGTCTTCTCTGTTTGTATCTTAGTTAGCTATTCAGTCATCTTGATTATCATGGAGACCTTTCTATTGGAGTAGTTCATTAATGATCTTAAAATGATACCAAATTCTCAAAATTGGTAAGATTTATTTGCAAGTGAAGTCCCACATAGTTGAAACATTTTTCTTTCACTATAGCATATCCTACTGTTCTTTCCCTAGAAACCTTTTCTCGTCCTTTCTAGGAAATGTCCCTTGACCCTCATAACTTTGGTCCAGAGACTAAATAGAAGATTTATATAAATCTTAATGATAGGAGCACATTAATTTTTTTATCTAAATACCATGGGCATAAAATAGGAAATGAAGAGTAGTGTCTAACAGTTAAATTTTGTCAGTTTATGTCTAGTCATATTTCCTTCTTGTAAATATTTTTAAGTAGTGGTGTGTTTTTTTCCTAATTCTGAAATTTCCTGTACTCTTAACAGAACGATTCACTTAAACTTTAACTCCAAATTGTCTAAATTTTATAACTTCTGGTGCAGCTATATGGGAAGAATATCTTAAAGTAACTGAGCCAGAAATGCAGATATATGACATTAGGTGATTACTGTTCTTTGTAATATCCTCATTCTTACGCTTCTGAGACATATCTAAAATCATGTGACAGGTCTGAAACAATTTTCTCTATTTTTTCTTGTTAATCCTCAATATTTTTCCCATTGATTTTCTAGAGAGAGGGGGAGTGAGGTAGGGGGAGAGAGAGAGAGAGAGAAAAACAGAAACATCAATGTGAGAGAGACACATTAATTGGTTGCCTCCCGTATGCCAGTGATTGAACCTGCAACCCAGGTACATACCCTTGACCTGGAATGGAACTCAAGACCCTTGGGTGCTCTGGGCAGTGTTCTAACCACTGCTCACTGGTTAGGGTGATGTGTTTTTAACTAAACCACCTTACCCTCCATCTGTCTGTTTCTTGTCTACTCTTTGCATTTCTCCCATATTGAAATTCACTCTTTTGGAACATGTCTTAATTTTATATTATTTTATAAGGATTTTATTATTGTTTTAGTTATACTTTGTTCACAGTTATTTCAATGAAAAATCTGAATCCAGAACCTTTGGATACTGTTGGGTTCTGATATAATAATAAAGACATGAGACTGAGTTTATGTATAGCCTAAGGAATCACTTTAAAATAAATTGTGTATGTTTTCATAGTGATGCCTGACATATAGCAGTAGAATTAGATGGTTGGGATTTAAGAAAAAATCTGCCTTTTTTAAATGTGAGATTGTTAAAAGTTGAAGGTCCTTGGAGTTTATATATTTTTATCGTTCAGAGTTGAAAATAATAGATGTCAGGTCAAGACTCTTAGTATTTGAGGGGAATATGGTAAATTTATAATAATGATTTACATAAAACTATTAAATTTGCTTACGGTTTTCTAATCATTTCTGAAAGTTCTGTTTCAGTAAAATGGAACCAGATTTTCCAATACTTCCTTTTGACTCATCTCATGAAATTAAGTTGAACTTGCAACCTTCTATCACAAATAAGACATGCTAGGTAAATAAGTCCTACTTAGGAAAAAGAAACTTAGGAAAAAGAAATATAAATGACAATAATAATGTGACTTAATAAATTAATATAACTTTCAAATTATGTGTCCCTTGAAAAAACTACTTTAGCTGCCAGAACTATATGTTCATTCAGGTCTCTCTAGTGGCTTGTAGATCATCATTCTGCCAAAAGTGATCCAATGATAAATGTTAATGCCTAGTCTATTCATAATTTTGCTTACAGCACTGGAGTTCTAGCCAGAATAAAATGACTCTGCCAATATCTGAATGATATGTAAGAGAGAGTATTTTATATTGTTTTGCCACCAATATCTGTTGATTTATTTAAATGCCCCATTAGATATGATATGCATTATGACATGTGCTAACATGTATTGAGATTTATTGGGAGTGATTAGTCATTCCTAGAGTGGAGAAATTCAGGGCAAATGTCTAGGTCCCTACTGGTATCTGGGCAACAACTACAGGAGACAGATAAGTTTACTCAAGTAACCTTACATATGTAAAGCCATTTTTTTCTCTCATTTCCTTCATTTCCCCAACCCTAACCACAGTTACAATGATGACAACAACACAAATTCAGGGACTATGAATGAAATCCCTCCCTTCCACACTTATCCCTCAGTTTGTCCTTTTTGGGGTAGGTGGGGCTTTTAAAAGAAAATGTGGGATATAGTTTTGTATAAGCCTATTCTTAATCTCATCATTCACTATGTTACAATACAACTCTCGGATGCTTTATTCATCAATATGACTCATGGAAAATTACCTCATTTCTTTTCCAGTTTACTTAGTTTTTGTTTGTCTTTATTTTTTAATATTCTAGGTTGTAGAAGGCATGAAGCAAAAAAAATGGAGTATTGAAAATATTGCCTTCGGTTCTGGTGGAGCTTTGCTACAAAAATTAACAAGAGATCTCTTGAATTGTTCCTTTAAGTGTAGTTATGTTGTAACCAATGGCCTTGGGGTATGTCCTTTTACTTTTACTCTTGTGTTAGTACCTTTTTTATGTATCTAGGTAGAATGCAGTTATTGAATGCAATAATCAAATGATAATATGGTCCTGAAGTATTAATATATTATCAGGTATTACTGACTGCCTGAAAAAAAAGGAAAGAGACATTAGATAATAACAAGACCAGAAAAAATAAGATGAGAGATTAAAAGACAATGCAGGTCAGTCATTTCCCACTGCTTCTGTATATAACTTTGAATCAAAAAGTTGACCATATTTGATCTGGAACATGAACATCAGCTAACCTAGCCATCGTATATGAACGATAAGCAAGCATGTAAACACTATCAAAACGGTGTTTTAGGAAGGTAGAATATGACACCGGAGTTGTGACACCAGAATCATGTTCTAGTAGCCTTAGAATAGGGAAACCCAGGCTGCTGGGCAACTGAACAACAATCGCCCTAGGCTTATAGCTCTTGAGAGTCTGTGGGTCAAAGGGTGAGGTGGAGAAGACTCTCCTAAGAATACCTGGTTTGGTCCCCTGCTTTATTTACCTCCATCTTTCTTTGGATAGTTATGGGATTGACCATCTGCTGCTTATGTTTTGCCTCCTACCTTTCTGATCCTGAAACAAACATTCTGCTCTTGAGGTTCTCTAGATCATTTTGCTTCTGACAGTAACAATATAATAGAGTAAAAAGTAACAAAATGCAAAGGTTATGAAATAGGAAAGCCATACTTAGTAAAATCCTAGTTCTGGAGCCACAGATTATATAATTGAGTTGACGTAGATTTCTTTTTCAATAGCATGTCTGTGCTATGCTTAGATCAGTATAAAGATAAGGTGTGATATAAAAGGAGATACCTTAAAGATCACATGTTAGCATTAAATATTTCCTACAAAAGGAGTATTAGGTATTCTTCATTGGTAAGAAAAAATAGCCAAGATTTTGATTTTGTTTTTTTCCTAACAAAGAACTCTGTCCTCCAACACAGGCTAGAATCCTACATAATAAAAGGGTAATATGTAAATTACCATCACTCCGCTACGTCCACGATTGGGCCAGCGGGAGGCGCAGGGGGCGGGACTTGGGGTGGCCGGGGTGGCCTATTGGGCCGGCAAGACACTGAGCCATGGCTGTGCTGCGGCACAGAAGGGGCCTCTGGGGCAGCAAGCCCATGTCCTGCTGCGGACCATCAAAAGTGGGGAGCGAAAGCGGGGGAGCTGGCTGTCTGTCCGCTGGTGCACCAGGCCTTCGCGGCTTTCGAAAGGCCTGGTGCACCAGCGGACAGACAGCCAGCTCCCCCGCGATGGAAAGCGGGGAGCTGTGTGTCCGCTCCAGCACCAGCGGACCCCCTGCCATCAAAAGCAGGGAGCAGGCTGCTAGCAGTGTCTGCGGAGCGTGCTAGGCTTTGCGGGGCAGTGGATATGGCCTGGATGGCAGGTTAGGCCTAGGGGACCCTACACGTGCATGATTTAATCATGCACTGGGCCTCTAGTTGATTTATAAAAACCTGGTGTGGATTGGTTTCATTATACCTAAAAATTGCCTTAAATTTATTTGTAAATTATGTATGTAGGGTTATTTTTTAATAGGAGTTGAATGACCATTACTGACGATTAATCTTTTTTCTTTCTGAATTTGGATTCAAGGTTAATGTCTTCAAGGACCCAGTTGCTGATCCCAACAAAAGGTCCAAAAAAGGTCGATTATCTTTACATAAAACACCAGCAGGAAATTTTGTTACACTTGAGGAAGGAAAAGGAGATCTCGAGGAATATGGTCATGTATGTATCTATGCTGATTGGATTTGTTTTGCCCCCCCCCCTTTTTTTTTTCCCTTTTAACAGTAGTAGCTTGGCTCTCCAAATTAAGAAAGGAGGCTTTAGTTGTATTTAAATTTTAAATTATCAGAACAATTTTTTTCTTTGAGGACAAAGTAGCTTTATTTTAAAATATATAGTAGTTGACTGAACCTACCAAAATAAGATGAAAAACAAAAAGTGGCTAGATCATAAATATGAGACTTGTATATATTGAGTGAAATATTTTGTAACATTTAAAAAGTAAAAGTGTTTCCAAATAGTGACCAGCAGGGTTGTTACTGCTAAGCTTCAACAAGCTGTGTTTTTTAGCAGTCAATTTTTTCTGAAAAGGAATAGTTAAGAATACTTAAAGGATATTATTATTACACTTCTCATAGCTATTTATATTATAGTAAACTTTGGTAATTTTAACAGAAAAAAGAAGGGCTTTTATTTTATCCAAATTCTAAAATGCTAAAGATAATCCCATTTTAAAAAATAATAGAATCCAGCTTAGATGGTTTTCTTTAGTAGTCTCATTTGATTCTCAGGGCAACTCCATGGACTAAAAAGGCAAATTATGTTATCTTAGTAGTATGAAATGTGAAAACTACATGACTTGTTTCAGATTACATAACGAATAAATAGTGAAACCTAGCCTTAACCAAGTTTTCTGATTCAGGTCAATCAAATTGGAAAAATATATAGTATGCTTATGCTAAAGGAGTCCATTTGATCTAATGGTCTTTAACATACAAAAGTACATTTATATTTGTGAACTTAAAAGTTATAAAATTTCTAATTCTTAACCCACTGGATTAAAAACATACTCATTTTTTTTAGGGAAACTACTCATGAATATTTATATTTTCAGAGAAAAGTTTATATTAAATATAAACACACTAATTTAGTACTTGAGATTCATTATACCATATCTAACACTCTGCTTGTTACTTTTATGATTTTGAGCCAGAATGAAAAAACATTTTGTTACCTTTAATTAAAATATGTTTCTAAACAAACTTTTAGAATTAGATTCCTTTATATAGCCTGTTAATACTGTCCTTTGAGTAGCCTTCCCTTATAGCTACCAGGACTTCGCTGAATTACTGTAGACAGTCATAACTATTATTTTTTTAAAGGCATAGTCATAACTTATTTTTTTAAAGGCATTGATTTTTAAGAGTATGTGAATGATATTCTAGGATATTTAAGGTAGTAATTAACTTAAAATTAAGAATTTTGATTTAAGAATAAGAACCACCATTTCTTGATAGATTATGTAGAGCAGTGTGATATGAAACAACATAATGACGAAAATATTAGATAATGTTACGTATCACAATCTTAAGAATAGATGGAAAAGTTAAGCATGGTAGATTACTTACAGATTTTTAAAAGAGAAATTAGAGATAGATAATTCCTTAGTGAGACAGGAGTGGCTTTACCGGACTCAAAAGGGAATTTAGTACTGATTTCTTAGTATATCTTTGCTACCCTTGCCAGGATCAAATACATTACTTGTATCAGTGACTTTTGGATATACACAAAGTAAAAATCAGTCACTGTGCATTAGCTAAAAAATAATAATTGTTTTTGTTTTTATTAAACTCCAGGCTTATGCATTTATTAACCTAGTGTTGAGCCTGTTGGGTAGGAACAAGGGAAGGTTTCCTTTGTTGTACTGTCAGTGGTAATTATCAACAGCCATAGTTCTAGGCAATGCATCTTCCACCTGAAAAGTCAACTAAGTGTTTTGGTTTATCCTTTAAGGACAACTTTTTTAAGAATGTAATGCTTAGATCATTCCTTTTCATAAAAGCTAAGTATTTCTACATAGCCATTTTAGATAGTGCCTTGCTGTCTGACTGCTCCACCAGCATTCTTTGTGTATAAAATTATTTCATAATTTGAACACCATCAACATCTCTGTGTATTTGACTAGGCAGTCTAATTCATGAGCCAGGCTTAAGAATTTTGCTTGAGAGTCTAATCATTAAACTTCAGTATTGTTAAATTTGTGCAGGATCTTCTCCATACTGTCTTCAAGAATGGGAAGGTGACAAAAAGCTATTCATTTGATGAAGTAAGAAAAAATGCAAAGCTGAATATTGAACTGGAAGTAGCACCTCATTAGGCTTTGTTTTATGACTGAGTGTGTGTCCTTGCCTCTGTGTGTGCGTGTACATGCACGCACCTATACACCAGTGTGGGTGAGTGTGTGATACATAATGTTCATTGTACAGATGTGTGGGGTTTCTTTGTTTTATGATACATTACAGCCAAATTATTTGTTGGTTTATGGACATACTGCCCTTCTTTTTTCCCCAGTGTTTAGGTGATCTCAATTAGGCAATGCACTTGACCACATAAAAGATTAATGCTAAAGTAAGCTTTTTAGGGCCCTTTGCCAATAGATAGTAATTTAATCTGGTATTGATCTTTTCTCAACAGAACTGAGAAACTTTTATATGTAACTAAAGATCACATAAAACAGATTTGCATAAAGTTGTCATGATTGCTTTATGTTTATATTTAACTTGTATTTTTGTACAAACAAGATTGTGTACGATATATTTAAAGTTTCAGTGATTTAACAGTCTTTCCAACTTTTCATGATTTTTATGAGCACAGACTTTCAAGAAAATACTTGAAGATAAATTACATTGCCTTTTGTCCATTAATCAGCAAATAAAACATGGCCTTAACAAAGTTGTTTGTGTTATTGTAGAATTTTAAAATTATGTCGGGACACATCCTATAGAATTACTAACCTCACTGCCCCTTGTAGAATATATATTAATCATTCTACATTAAAGAAAATAATGGTTCTTACTGGAATGTCTAGGCACTGTACAGTGATTATATATGTTGGTCATTGTATTGTACCAGTGAAATGCCAAATTGGAAAGGCCTGTACTACAGTTTTATATGTCAAATATTGCCTGTGGCTATAATATGCACCTCAAGATTTTAAGGAGATAATGTTTTTAGAAAGAATTTCTGCTTCCGCTATAGAATGTATACATAAATGTAAAATATTGACAAAAGTGGAAGTAGTGTATTTTAAAATAATTACACTTCTGAATTTATTTTTCCTATTCTATAGTTGATATGACTTAATACTGGAATGGGTAGTGAGTGTACTTATTTTAAATTTTTTGATTCTGTTATATTTTCATTAAGTTTTTTAAAAATTAAATTGAATATTAAATTGTATGGACATCATTTATTTTAAACTGAATTCCTAAATAAATACTATTCCATCAAGTTCTTAAATGAAGATGAATTATCCCCAGTCAAAAGCATGATGACATGAGTTTAAATAGAAGAATCTTAACAAAAAGAAGAAAATGGGCTAAATTCAAAGTATTCAGCATCAAAATGTTCTAGAGTGATTATCTGCTAGATTCTGAGTCAGTCATCACATCTGACTGGAGACCATTTGTTTTGTTTTGTAGGCGATTCGTATATATTTAGGTCTGCACTTTTAAGGCAGCGAGAGGTTGACAACTAAGGCTCAAGGCCAAATTTGGACTGCTTTTTTTGTTGTTGTTAAATAACATCTTGTCTAGGGCTGCCTTACCAGACAGCAGCAGAAATTGAGTAGTTGCAATAGTGAACACATGGCCCAGAAACCTGAAATGTTTATCTGGCCCTTTAGGACTGTGCCTTGAATTTTAAGAGAAATGTTGATTTTCAGGGAAGGTATAAGGTTAAGTAGATACGGAGTTTGTCTCTCATCCTTTCTTTTCTCATTTAAGAATCTGATTAAATGTGAAATTTAAAAAATTGAAAAGCCATAAATCATCTGTCCTGAACAATTACATGAGAAAGTATTTTATTAGTATTTTCTTAGAATAATCTAATGAGAGGTGAGTTACCTTTATTAAACATCTTTTATACCATTAAAAATATAGGTTTTTGCAGATGATTCTAAACACTTGTTTAATGAGAATATTAAGTTTTATTCACTTTCAGTAAATGTTTTCATCCTGTAACTTCTGGTAGAAAATAATTTTAAGATGATTTTAAATGTATCTAAGTAAAGATTAGTAGTATTAAAAAGAATAAATCTTTTCACAAAATGTGCTCTAAGAGACTTATAAAGAATTAAAAGAAACTATATTACAAGTAACTGATACCACCTGTAAGTTTGATTTAATCTGTTTAAACACTGGAATTGAACTAAAGGCAATATTCTTTTTATACTGTGAATATCAGCAATTTCAAAGTATCTAGAGGAGTTTTATTTTTAAGACTTTCAATGAATGCTAAAATCTGTACATTTGGATATGGCCATAGATTGTGGGGTGGGATGACTAATTCTGTTCACTCTTACTCATTTGGAACTGATTAACCCTGAATTTCCATCACTAAGCACCACTCTGAGTAGTAATGGTTAGCATAGGTACCAGATAGAACTCTGCTGTGTCGCCCTTTAAATCAGCCTGTTTCAGACAAAAGCAAGTGGCATGTGTGGCTTTCCTTAAGACATTAGATGTGCAGCTGACATCGGTTAATCCCTCTCAATTCATAATATAAAGTATTTTTATTTTAAATAGGAGATAGGTGTTCTGTATTAAGACTCTTTATTTGTACTCTATAGTTAAAGTGGTTTTAGTGATTATCCCTTATTTCCTTTATTGCAATAAATTGTTACAAAAAATATTTTATCATTTGGAAAACTAGAAAGAGGAAAAATGACAAGGTATTTATTATTCTGTTTGCCATATTTAGAATTAAACACTTAAACAAGTATTTTGTAGTTTTACATTCCTTTTTAACCCATTCAGTGGAGAATGTCAGTTTTTCTCCAAAGTTGTATGTTAAGTCAATTCTAATATATGTATTCAGCATCATAGATAAACATTTTATAAACATGGAAATAAAGTTTAGCTCTATTAGTGAAATGTTAAACTTGACTGTGTGCTTCCAATAATGGCATATTTCCAGACTTGCCTTTTTAAGGTATTCCTTCAGTTCAAATAATAGAGAATGAGAGGGAGAAGCGTCAAAGATGACTCCTATATTTTACTTTGTGCAACTACTACTAATATATGCATGGTCGTGCCTCTTACTTAGAGAACACTAGAAGGAGACCAGCTTTATGGGGAGAGAAAGAGCACAATTCCTATATTAAGATTTGAGATGCCTCTGAAACATTTAAATGAGGATACTAGGTAGCTTTGTATACAGATTTGGGGACAAAAGAGCCTCAAGATACCAATTTGATGTGTAGGCAGCCACTAGAGACACAGGGAAGGATACTTCTCTAAAGAGAGTGTAGAGTATGGCCTGGCTAACCACAGGCCAGATCTAGTCCATCTATTTTTGTAAATAAAGTGTTTTTGGAACACAGCTCTGCCCACAGCTCTCTATGGCTGCTTTCATGCTACAATGGCAGAGTTGAGTAGTGCAAAGCCTAAAATAATTTACTGTATGGTTCTTTAAAGAATAAATGTGTCAATTTCTGCTAAAGAAAAGAGGACGAGACAAGATCCAGAAACCTGAAAAGACAAGTGGGTTGTATGGGTAGACAATAAAATCCTCCAGGAGGATGGCAGAAGTTGTAGTGGAGAGGAAAACTAAATCAGTGCCCAAGTGTTCAGTGAATGAGGTGTAGGGACCAGGAAGCAGCAACAAGGAGGGATGCAAACCTCACAGGGATCAAGCAAGGAGAGTACTAGTGCAGGCAGGCCTGCAGAAAGCTCAGCCTCTTGGAAGGGTCCAACCATACGTGACAAGTACAAGCTGATTAAAAAGTGCTTCTGTAGAGTTGCCAACGGCTTACTGTCCTTCACCAGGCACTCAAGCAATATTTGATGTCTAAATGGATGGAGAGAAGGCATAATCAAGATAAAAAATTTTATTTCATTAGCTTGCTACAAATACCCATTTTCTGATACAGGCCCATATGTTCAAGCCTTTAAATAATCTTTAAATTTTTGTTTGGAATGTTACATTTTGTTTACATTTTATTTTTAAGAGACCAGCCAAAGCATTCTGCAGCCAATTAAAATCAGTCACCTCTCCCATATATTTAGAGTCCTCCCTCCTCATTTTATTTTATTTTCAGAAGTTTCTCTAATAGTTCTCTCCCCCAGAGACAACTTTATCTATTTGGTTCACAGTTCTTTATTCCATTAAAACTTACTTATTAAATACTTTAAGTTATTCCAGCAAAGAGAAATATGTTCTTAGGAATTTAGAATCATTCAAGTTATCAATGTCACCAAAATTTTTTTAACTAACATGAAAATGGGTCTTGATGAAAATCAGGTATTTGCCTGCATACTGTCATATGGGCTGATTGAACCCTCACCTCACTGGTATACATGACTTGGTAACTTCCTTGGTATATTCACAAGGGACCTGAGGTTTTGACCACTTTTCAGAGCTCATGTTGCTGCTCTCTTAGCAAGTACTGTAGTAGCCTGCCAATTGATTTTTTGACCAGTTTATAGAATCATCTCTGCAGAAAAAAGTTTTGGTTTATAAGGATTTATGTTTAATTTATGTTCATTCCAGAGAAAAATATTTTCTTTGGTTGGAAACAAAATTCAATTTAAAATACACTTAACCTGATCGACTTTTTTTTTTAAATTTTGTGATTGGCTACTGAGCAGTTACTTCTTTGACTTAAACTAGGTAGGACATTCTGTAGATTTTATTAAAATGAATTAGCTCCAGTGCTTACGAGCTCTCCTGATGAATTGGCCAAAAGTTTAATTTTTGATTAGGTCTTTCTGAGCAGCCTGAAGATTTCTACCAGATTTCTGAGCCTGAGAAAAGCCAACTCTTAACCTTCAACCGCTCCCTTTTTATTCCTTCCTCCTCAGTCAATAAACATATGTTTCTGTTTCTTCCATTCTTTACCAAAAAAAAAAAAAAAAGGGCCTCCCTTGATAATATCAGCCCTGTGTCTCCCATCTCCCATTTATATCCAGACTTCTTGAGCTCTATACATTTCCTTTCCATATACTGCCTCACTTCCTGTTCAACTCCAATTTGGTTCTCATCCTGCATTAAACAAAACAGGGACCTCTTGATGGCCAAATGAATATTCTGAGTTCTCATGGGAGGAACTCTCCTGTATTGTCACTGCTAATAGTTCATTCCTTGGAACTACTTTGTTTTCTGTGTTAAATCCCTTCTCAAGGGCTCTTCTTCACGCACCCTTTAAATGTTGGCAGGTCCCATTTTATCCTTGTATTTACCTTGGCTGATCTCAGCCATTCACATGGTCTGGGGTGCTCACCTATCTACTAAAGCTCCACCCATTCAGCTCTCTAGCCCAGACCTCTGAATTTCCCTACTTGTCTGCAATACATTTTCATCCAGATACCTACTCAAATGCAACAGATCCAAACATCATATTCCTCCTGATTCTCTGCCTCACGGCAGGGGGCGGGGTGAAGGGGGGTTTGACCACCCACTGAGGTGAGACTTCCCTCTCCATTACCCCACACATGTAATCAACTTCACAGTTATATTGATTTACCTACTGAATAATATTATATCCTATCTTCTCTCCAGCCCCCATTTAAGGCTCACTAATCTCTTTGAAGCAATATTTCAAGTAAGTAGATTTCCTATCCTCAGCCTCCTCTCCCTCCCACTCTGCTACCAGAGTATTGTAGCAAAATCTAGTCATTTCAGTCCCCTGCTTAAAGCATTTGGTGCTCCTCCTCTTAGCCGACTGGCTGACGCTCAGAACCCAGCCTAACCTACACAAACCTCCCCTATCTGGCCCATGCAGCACGGAGAGCCTCGTGTCTTGTCCTTCATTTTCTGTGGCAGCATCACTGACTTGCTCTGCCTCATCAACACACATGCACACAGACACACTGTACCATTTTCTCCATTTCTCTGCCTTTGCTTATGCTGACCCCTCAGCCAGAATGCCTGCCTTTGGTAGCTTATTGTGATGACACCTCCAAGAAGCATTCTGCAGGCTCACTCTGCTATCCCCACCCCACATGCCCTTCCTCTGGCCTCCACAGGTACTGAGTGTATTTATAAAACAGCACTCACAGTCCATGGGTTTGTGTCCTGTACAAGGCAGCAAAGGACTGTGTTTTACTCATCTGTGCCCCTGAATTCAGCACAGAACAGACAGTCAAATGTTTGTTAAATAAATGTCTTTAAGATAAACACACGTTTTGATATCCTCTATAATATATCCTGAAAATTTTAATAAGTATTTCATTTTACTAAGAGTGTTTAGAGATAGGTAACTTTCAAAGTATCTTCACATATTATTGTCTTTTTGAAAAATCCTTACAATAAATTCATGAAGGTTGTTTCTTCAAAATATAGATTAGAAAACTAAGGTAGAAAGACAATAAATTATTTGCCTAAGATTGCCTTGTATGTAGTTCAGTGGTTCATAACTTTCCTTCAGTCTTAGACCTCTGAGAATTTGCTTAAAGCTATGTACCCTCTTCACAGATAAATTCTTAATTACAAATAAAACAATTTGCATAACACTTAAAGGGGCTGTTCTACAGACCACAATGAGAACTCTAACTGCAGAGCAGATTCGAATTCATGCTTTCAAATGCTCTTCCCTCTCTATTTGAATTAGCTTCTAGTGGTGCTCTTGGGAATTTTAAGATTTTAATCACCTTAAACGGTTTTTGAAATAAGGTAAAGTAAATAAATATAATTTTAATTCAACTCTCAATAGGTTCTATGGAATTCATTGATATGGATCCCAAAATTGATGGCTATTTTAAGTGACATTTTTACAGATGGAGAAATGGAAACTTAGGAAGTAAAATTAAGAAATCTGACCATGTGCTGTGAGAAGGTTAAAAAGAAATTCCAGGAATCTTCTGTGCAGTCCAGCAATATCAAACTTTTGACAAAAAATGTCTATGTATTTTTATAATGAGGAGATTTCTATTTTCAGATATGTAAGCAGGCTAGGTAATTCTGACCATGTTCTCACTGAAAACAACAAAAAGTAAAATTTAAAAGTATTGAACTAACAGGACAGTAAGAAATTACCAGGTCAAAAATCCAAGTGAAAATGGGACTCTGAAGTGAGAACCAATCACTGAAGCTGCTTTTGTCCTGGACATTTACCAAACCTGGGGACTCTGACGTTTAATTTTTTTTAAGGCCTGACAAGACTTAGTAAACAAATAAAAAAATCCTCCTGCTAAAAGCACCCCTCATCCCAAAGGGTTACCCTCAGAATGAGGATGAAGCAGTGGTCAGTAATAAAACCATCCCTACATCACTAGGGCAATGCAAGGAAAGTTGCTTTAGCTCTGGGCAGACCAAATTAGGAACAATACCAATAAGTCACTGCCACCCTGGCCTGGCTAGTGTGGCTCAGATGGTTGGAGTGTCATCCTATGCACCAGGGCTCTCATTTTTTACTGTTGTCTATTAGTTTCTACCATGAGCAATATTAAATTTAGCTAGTAAGCTCTTATCGCATCCTTCCTTCTCCTTCAGCACCTAATTTGAAATATTGTTTTATTCCCAGTTAATATCTATAAGACAATCAGTAAACTTAATCTATTTTTCATATACTCATCATATTCCCCCCCCCCCCCCGTTTTTGATAGTTGCACTCCATTACACTATTAGAACACACAGCCATCGCACAACATACTTACACATATCCTATATAATAAAGAGATAATATGCAAATTGACCATCACGCCCTCACAAAAATGGCTACCTATGGCCAGGCCGACGGGGGTTAGTGAGGGATGCCCAAACGACTGAACAGCAGGCTGCATGGGGCGACCAGGCCAAAAGGGGGGGCAGTTAGAGGCAATTAGGCCAGTGGGGCGGGGGGGGGGGGCAGTTAGGGGTGACCAGGCAGGCAGGCAGGTGAGTGATTAGAAGCCAGCAGTCCAGGATTGTGAGAGGGATGTCCGACTGCCGGTTTAGGCCTGATTCCCAGGATTAGGCCTAAACTGACAGTCGGACATACCCCCAAGGGGTCCCGGATTGGAGAGGGTGCAGACTGGGCTGAGAGGACCCAACCCCCCATGCATGAATTTCGTGCACCGGGCCTCATGCAAATCAACCGAATGGTGGAATGACTGATTACTATGATGCACACTGACCACCAGGGGTAGATACTCAATGCAGGAGCTGCCCCAGGTGGTCAGTGCGCTCCCACAGGAGGAACGCCGCTCAACTGGAAGCCCTGAGCCAGGCTCATGGCTGGCAAGTGCAGCGGTGGTGGCAGGAGCCTCTCCCGCCTCCACGGCAGTGCTAAGGATGTCCAACTGCCGGCTTAAGCCCATGGGGAGCAGGCCTAAGCCGTCAGTTGGACATCCCCCGAGGGCTCCCAGACTGCGAGAGGGCACAGGCCAGGCTGAGGGCCCACCCCCCAGCCCCGAGTGCACGAATTTCTTGCACTGGGCCTCTAGTACCTTTATAATCTTTAATCTAGATCTAGTTCCCCCAATGTTTAATGCTTACTACTAGGCTTTATGTCAATCTCTCCAATCATTTTGCTGTCTGAAATAGTTCTTTAGTAGGTTCCTCAGGAAAGGTCTTCAAAGTAATATTTCCTGAATTCTTACATCTTCAAAATATTTTGCCTAAAGCCTTTATAACTAAGTGTCAGTTTGATTAGATATAGTCTTTGGTTCATGTTTTATTTTCTCTCCTAGCATAAACCATTGCTATAAAAAATATTATGGTAATTTATTTTGCTTTCTCTAAGAACTATTTTTTGATCCTTTTATCAGAATATTAAACATTTTATTTTTAAATTCCAATAATTTTACAAGCATGTTTTAGTGTAGTCTATTCCAAGTCTATTTTCCCTCACATACTCTGTATCCTTTCAAGATGTAGTTTTTTTGTTTGTTTTTTGTTTTTGTTTTTTTTGAGAGAAGTCCCTCTTAGAGAACTTTCAGATTTTTTTTTCTTTTTATTGATTTTTTTACAGAGAGGAAGGGAGAGGGATAGAGAGTTAGAAACATCAATGAAAGAGAAACATTGATCAGCTACCTCCTGCACACCTCCTACTGGGGATGTGCCCGCAACCCAGATACATGCCCTTGACCAGAATCGAACCTGGGACCCTTCAGTCCACAGGCTGACACTCTATCCACTGAGCCAAACTGTTTAGGGCAAAATGTAGTTTTTGAGGTCTATTTTTATGGTTTTTCTTGAATTATAGTTTTTAGATTTGCTCTATTCAATGGATTGGTTCTCCTTTTCAGGAACTCCTATTATACATATGTTTGATCTTCCTTAAATATTCTTTAAATCTATTTTCTCTCAAATCCTCCCTCTTCATATCTTTTTTGATTTTCCAAAGTTTCCTCCTTTTAATCATTTAAAAAATAAATATATTTATTTGCTCTTTTATTCAATATGGTGTAGCCTTCATTTCTGAAATGATTTTTAAATTTTCTAATTCTTGTCTGAGGTAGTTCTGTCACCTTTATTTTCAAAGATTTCTCTTTTCCAAACACCTCATTTGTGAGTTTCTCTATGTTCTTCCTTCATAGGTTTTCATTTTAGCTTATTTTAAATAATAGGTTTGACAGTTTTCATCTCTTTGTGAGCATGTGCTTTCACTGTCTAAAAGAATGTTATTGTGCTCCATACTATATTTTATCAAAACTTTGTATGAACTTTGACCATGGTCATTTTCTGTTGCTCATATTTAAGTGAAATGAATTTTACTTTTACTTTTGCAAAGTATAGTTTTTCTAGTTTTACATCTCTAGAACTCCTGTTTTGTTATTTTGTAATAAAAAATATGTCCTTAAATACTTTCTGAAATAATGTTCCAATGTTCAAATGGTTACCCTCATCCATTTTTCTTCATTCCCTCTTTTCTTTGTTCCTACTATCCTTCTCTGCTTAATTTTAATTCTGCTTTTTCCTCAGTGTGGTACTAAGAAGGCTTGGTAGGAGAAGACCAAGAATATGAAGCAGTGATCTTAAGTAGTCATAAAGCCTAATATATTTACTATCAGACCCTTTACAGGAAAGTTTGCCAACCCTTGTTCTAGCACAATGCTACATTTTCTCTGGAGGATTCTTCCCCCCCCATTCCATAGAGTCTAGATCAGTGATGGCGAACCTATGACACGCGTGTCAGCACTGACACGCGTAGCCATTTCTGATGACACGCGGCCGCATGCCGAGGATGAAACATTTGCTGCTCCTGATGATGAAACATTTGCGACTACAGTCTTGGAGTTAGTTTTTTCCTCAAAGTGACACACTACCCGAGTTATGCTCAGTTTTTTGGCGAAGTTTGACACACCAAGCTCAAAAGGTTACCCACCACTGGTCTAGATACTGCTGTCAATCATTGTGCACCATCATGGCAGTGAGGTGGGACCCAAGTGGGAGATAATAAATGAAGTCTTTCCTGGAATTGACATGCAGAGATGAGGAAAGAGGTCTTTTTATTAAGGTGTTTAGCCATGGATTTGTGAATCTCAGGCTACTGGTGGCCACACTCTGAGCTACATGGAGGAAGCCTATTTCCAGTGAGAGAAAGGGAGGCTCAGGTTGTGAAGGAAAGTGATTAATGAAATCTCTGAATCAAGCTGAAGCAGCTGATCTCTGGACTTTCCAGTTACATAAGCCCATAAATTCCCTTTTCTTCTTGAGCTTGTCTGAGGTGTATTCTGATCTGTCAACCCCAAAACCCAGCCTAACACACTTGTATACTTGAAAACACATGCATGTGGTCATTTAAAGGGTTTTTCTAAATTATTTTCTACTAAGTCTGGGGTGGGGTTTTTTAGTTAGAGGATTAAAGACTAATCCTATATAATAAAAGCCTATATGCTAAGTGTCCGGTCGTCCGGTTGTCTCGTCAACCAATCAAAGGGTAATATGCTCAGCATATGCTAAGGCTGCTCAATCGCTCGCTATGACATGCACTGACCACCAGGGGGCAGAGAGTCGACCGGTCAACCAGTTGTTATGATGTGCACTGACCACCAGGGGTCAGATGCTCCAACTGGTAGGTTAGCTTGCTGGGGTTCGGCCGATCGGGACTGAGTGAGATGGGCCAGACACGGCCCTGGAACCCTTCTGTGGTCCCTCCCCGGCTGGCCAACTTCCTGCATCCCTCCCTGGCCCTGATCATGCACCAGTATGGTCCCTTGGCCTGGCCTGCACCCTCTGCAATCCGGGACCCATTGGGGGATGTCAGAGAGCTGGTTTCGGTCCAATAGCAGAAATACCAGTCGCTATGACCCACACTGACCACCAGGGGGCAGACACTCAATGCAGGAGCTGCCCCGTGGAGGTCAGTGCATTCCCACAGGGGGAGCGCTGCTCAGTCAGAAGCCAGGCTCACGGCTGGCGAACACAGCAGCAGTCCGCGGCAGCGCTAAGGATCCACTGTGGGAGCAGGCCTAAGATGTCAGTTGGACATCCAAGGGTGCAGGCCAGGCTGAGGGACATCCCCCCCAAGTGCACGAATTTCGGGCACCAGGCCTCTAGTAAAAGAAATAAAAGCTTAATAAGGGATGTAAGAGAAATTGCTTTGTGAACAAGAGAATACCATAGCTAAGAGTTTATAAATAGTCTAACTTTGTTAAAGGTATGGGCTTAAATAAATTGAGCTTTTGGTTTATAACTAAAATAAACAGGGATAGCCGTACCCAGTTTGGCTCATTAGATAGAGTGTTGGCCTACGGACTGAAGGGTTCCAGGTTCGAGTCCTGTCAAGGGCACATGCCCTAGTTGTGGGCTCAATCTCTAGTAGGGGGCATGCAGGAGGCAGCCAACCGATGATTTCTCATCATTGATGTTTCTATCTATCTCTCCCTCTCCCTTCCTTTCTGAAATAAAAATAATAATAAATGCTTGTGATCAAGGTTAACCATATTGATAAGTAAAAAATTTTAAATAAACGGGTAATTAGGTTAGTAAGAGCAACTAACATCACATGACCTGGTGCTGGTAGAATTTGAATTTTTTTTTAATGACTATTTTGTAGAATGGAGCCTATCAGAATCACCAGTGGAGCTTTTTTAAAAACCAGATTGTGAAAGGCTGTACCAAATACCTACTGTGGTAACCCTAATAAACATAAAAGTTTGAGAACCACTGCTCTGTATGGGCACCTTCATCTTTAAACATTATGTGTATATTTTGCTTTTGTGTTTTTTAAAAGATAATGGTTCAAAGTCCTTATTTCTGTCATCTCTAAGCATACATTCATATCACTACCAGATGGTCTCACCAATGCTACATAGTTTTTCAGTTGAATACACTTAGTAGTAGCAATGATCTGGGTAAATTTTGTGGATCTCTTATAACAAGGTCAGATCCAAAACAAAAATTAACAATGACCAGGGAATCAGAAAGCCACAGAGCAAACATTTAAGATTCATTAAGATGTTGAATAAGAACGTGAACAAAAATCTGACCCAGATAATTTAGGATTGGCTTTAATTAGCTCCTGATGTGATTCTCTGGATACTAAAATCATTCGTGTGTAAGCCTGACTGATGCCAAGCCCTCAGGCTCTTGAAAGCAACCTCTTTTCTCTCACCACTGGAGTGGCTAAAAGGACCACCAAAGGCTCTCTTAGATACTATACTGGGACAACAAGAGGCCCAGAATAGCTGCAAGCTCACCTCAAGAGCCCCAGCGATTAAACAGAATGCTCAGTTCTATGGAAAGGACCCAGCGTGCTGCGAAGTGGGAGCCTCTGGGCCACCTCGTGGGGAGAGCTCACTCCAGTTCCATTGATATCTACATTGCAGTTTGTCCACACAGTGCCTGTTACTCTGCCAGAGAGATGCATGAGAAAGAAAAGCAGGCCAGGAAGAAACAAACCCTTACCATTTTTCTTGTGATTTTTGTTTTGTTTTTAAAAAGAACTCTTTTCTGTACATTTTTTCTTAAAGTCTCTGAAATGTATGGGGGTTAGTTCTTGTTTTGGATGAGAGAGGGAATCAACATGATGCCTATCACCCTATGTTTTGCTTAGTTTGTTCCTATCACCCTATGTTTTGCTTAATTTGTTCCAAAACAGTAAATGCATTTTTCCCTGATTTGATCTTGTTAGAATTGAACGTGGCCATTTCCCAGGCAGCTCTAGAAGCTAGCTAAAAATCAGAACTTGGGTCACAGATTAGAAAATAATTCCTTGAAAAACCCTCCTGGCTTTCCCCACACACCATATCCCCAACCACTTGTCCATTTTACAAGCTTAAAATGACTTGTAGCAAAAGTTATTTATACACTTCTATCTTGTTGTAGTCTGGAATGAGGACCTCCTGCCAAGGCCCTTAATTACAGCAGCAGCAATAGCAGTAACAGGCAACAAACCAATTTAGCATTATCAGATCTGATTTCTGTATGGATTAACAGACTGAAATTCAGAAAGTTAAACAAGAAAGGGAGAGAGCCGTCCCTTGAAATTCACGTCTTTCAGTTATAGCTCAGTTCAAGGATATGAACCCTGATGTTCAAAAAAATTATATCACCTGCCCAAGTTATCACAACTAATTAGTTGCAAACCCTTAAGGTGACTGGTTAAATAAAGAGTAGAAGGAGAGAAATCTGCCTCTCAGATGTTAATAGGAGTCTGAATAGAGTAGCTGGTGTTGCTTCTAAGGGCTTCCTGTGGAAGACGGAATGGCTTTGCTTTGTCATGTTCTAGATCAGTGGTTGCCAACCTTTCGGACTCCGCGGACCACTGGTTGGCAACCGCTGTTCTAGTTCATTAGTGACAGAATGGGAAAATAGATTTTAATTTGACATAAGAAATTATATCTAATGCTTACAGTCATCAATCATATACCTCAGAAGTGAAGAAATTGGCATTCAGAGATGGCCTAAAAATGCAAGCTATCCAAGGAGATCCAAGCCACTTGTGTGCTCAGAAAATACCTCAGGTCCCTCCCAGGCCCATGATTTCTACAAGTCCCTGGGAAAGTGGGGAGGAAGAAAGGAGGCTTTGAAAGTGGAAGAGATGATTCAACGACGATGATGCCTACTTTTTCACTCCCAACAGAAACCCGGAGAATAAAGGACAGATTTTTTTCCAATGTCCCAGTAGGGGAAATGGACTATGAATTTATACAGTTGGATCTAGAAACACAAAAGAATGGAGGGAAACAAATAGGGAGGAGAAGAAAATAAGGAATATGTTGTTTCCTTAGAGACAACCATTTGAAGGGATACTACATCTCAAATCTGATAATACTTGATAAACTCAATTCCTTAAGTAATCTACAAAAATAAGAAAAAGGTTTCACCTAACTGAAAAATTCGAAAACCTATTTTTAGTCCATTTCTTCACTTCTTCCATGGAGAAATATTTAACCAAGCATTATGACTGGTATTATGAGTTGGCTATATAGTGTCCTTTAAAAAAGATACCTCAGACTGTGACCTTGCTAGAAAATAGGGTCCTTACAGAGGTAATCAAGTTAAAATGAGGTAATTAGGGTGGACCATAATCAAATATGACTTGGGTCTTTATAAAAAAAAAGGGGGGGGGTTGGATACACCGATGGAGAGGCACACAGGGAGAATGCCATGTGAAGATGGAGGCAGAGATTGGGGTGAAGCATCTATAAGCCAAGGAAGGTCAAGCTTGCTAGCAAACACCGGAAGCCAAGAGAAAAGCATGGAACAGACCCTCCTTCAAAGTCCCCCAGAGGAACCAACCCTGCAGACACCTTGATCTTGGACTTCTAACCTCCAGAACTATGATAAAATAAATTTCTGTTGTTTAAGGCACTTAGTTCATGGTATTTTGCTAAAGTAGCTCTAGCAATCTAATACAACTGGCAATTCTGAGTTTCACCTTCCTTAGACACTTTCTAGTAAAGATTTGGAATACTCTGAAATTTTGAAGCTCATAAGCAAGTTAAAGCAGAAAGTAAGCTTAGAGGTCATTGAATATAACAGGAAAAACTGAAATTCAGGAAGAGTGAGTGAATTGCCCTTGTTTTCACTGTGGCAGAACCATGACTAAAGTTCATGTATCCTGACTTCCAGGCCACAACTATTTCCACCAAGACTTAACTGTACCAAAACTGCAAAGACAACCCTTGAATAACTGCCTGCTGGTTGATCAGCATGATTCTAGTTATGTCTTGCTGGCATGTCAATCGTGGGTGGGGGGGTCATTTTACTCACTAGGTAGTATCACCAAGGACTCCATCAGGGAGGCCACAGATGGGAGGACTAGATGTACCTGGGGGTCTATAGACACATTGCATTGCTGATCCGCCCCACATCCCTCCTCTGTACCTTGACCAGATGGTGGTCAAATGCCAAGAAAGAGCCAGTTACTGCAACATTTATTTGCACAGGAACATATGTAATTCAGCTCAGGGTGAACTTGATGACCCCCAGCCATATGTTCAACAGTGGAGTTCTTCTCATCTACATCTATATGAAAAGATAGTACTGACTAGTTATCTTCAGTTATACTGACTGGAGAGCAGGGACCCGGAGTTTTTAAGGGGCATGTCCTACCAAATCAGAAAGTCTTTGGGGCTGGTCCCTTCTCCAAAAGTTCTCAAAAAGTGCAAGAGGAAAATAGTTCCTTCACGAAGAGGGCTCAATCAGACCCTTGATTTCTGTCCCACCTGGTAAAAATGCCACGTACCAGACAGTCACACAGGTAAAGGACAGCAATTAAGTGAAACCCTGGTGAGTACGGCATGGTTTTGTCTACAATTCCAAGGGAAGGAGAAGGAGGAGTCTCCCTGAGACTGGGCTGCTCTTGATTTCATCTCAGCAGTAGAGATGAAGAGCCACAGTTAAAGTGGCCCAGAGCCTTAAGGGTCTGATGGGCAAGGAATGGCCTCAGATTGCCTATACAAAAGGGCACCAGAGAAGTCCTCTGTTTAGATGCTCAGACGCAGACCTGTGGAAAAAAACCGGATATAGCTTGGGCACTGAGAGACTGAGGAGGTGAAAGAGTACATCCGTCTCTGTTTCTCTCAGGGCTGTTGGCCTTTCTTCTTAGGTCTTCTCACACCCTACACCTACCCTGACAATAACCAGATATAACTTTCTCAAATTGGTCAGATTCCTAGCTGGCCTTTTTTAAAAGACCATTTTCAGTTCGGTGCAGACAGATACAGCAGTGAAAGCGAATTTGTGGCTTATTTTCCTTCAAGGTATAGAATCCGGGACTTCTCTGCTTGTAGTCTGACCTACCTGACCCAGCCACTTTGTACATCTCTGGGCTTCAAGGAGAACCACATGAATCCAAAAGTGAATAACTATCCCTGCCATGGCTTTTGCATATATACTACATATAATACATACTATATATAATACATGCTATAGACAATGTCTGTGTGCCCCCAAAATTCATATGTTGAAGCCCTAACCCCTTTTGTGATATGATGGGATTAGGAGATGGTACTTTTGGGAGGTAATTGGGTTTAGATGAAGTCATGATGGTGGGGACTTTGTGATCGGATGAGTGCCCTTATAAGGAGAGGAGACAATGAGATATCTCTCTGCCATGTGAGAATGAGGCTGTCTATAAGCCAAAAAGAGAGCTCTCACCAGAACCCAGTGCTACCATCCTGATCTTGGACGTCCATCCTCCAGAACTGTGAGAAATAAATGGTTGTTTAAGCCAGTGGTCGCCAACCTTTTGGACCTCACGGACCACCAGTGGTCCACGGGCCACCAGTTGGTGACTGCTGCTCCAAAAGTTTCCTTAAACCAGCGGTCGCCAACCTTTGTGACCTCACTGACCACCAGTTGGCGACCACTGGTTTAAGCCACACAACCTATTACCTATACCAGCCTGAACTGAGATAATATATATGCCTATTTTTTGCAGGGAGTCGGGTCTGCCCAACCCTTTTATTCTCCAATCTTCACACACTTTACTAGGAGTTGCACATCCCCTCCTCATCCACAAAGCTACCAAGGAAACAGCTATGTTTGGAAAAGGAGCCCCTGTCCCTCTACACCTCCTTCACCCACTGGACCAGCCAATGACTCCCTCTTGAGGAATTTGAACTCAAAAGTTCAGCCCCAATCAGGTGTGCTTATAAATGGAGCAGGTAAGGCACAGGAGCTTTTGGCAAAGGCCATTTTCTGCCAAGTGTATTAGAAACTAGAAAAGTGCTGCTTTGGCCAGATAGATAGATGAAGTGGACTTGGAGAGGCAGGACAAAAAAGAGTGAGGGAACCCTTAGGTTTCCATGGGGCTTTTATTCTGGTTCCAGAACATCCCTAAGGCCCAGTTGCTTCTTGATCTTGTGTTCCTTGAGAATCCTTTGGCTTGAGCTAGCTCACGTAGTCTTCTGTTGCTCACAGCCAAGAGTCCTCATTTACCTGAAAGCATCTATCAAACTACTGGCTGGGGAATGGCCAAAGCCAGTGCACTGTGGGACTTTCCTGAAAGCACCTTTCAGGAGGCCTTGCAAAGCCACCTAACCGTACCTTTTGAGCCACATTTTACCACTACACCTGTGAGGGTGAAATTAGAGTTTTGGGGATGACTTTATCATACTTGTAGTCTGACCTACCTGACCCCTACCTGAAGCCCAGAGATGTACAAAGTGGCTGGGTCAGGTAGGTCAGACTACAAGCAGAGAAGTCCCGGATTCTATACCTTGAAGGAAAATAATAGACACTCTTCTCACCCCCTAATAAACTTTGACCTGATACACTGACCACAAATTAAGTCTTTCATTCATTCTATCTACCATACTTGTTACCCTTTGCACTCGCTTCCTTTTTTCTCGATTCCTGCTACCTATGCTAACCGTGTCGAGTCACACTCGACATCCGAGTGCAAAAGGTTAAAAGGAGAATAATGGCTCACAGTCCCTTATCTAAAATTCTTAGGGCCCAATGTTTTGGGAATTCAGAATTTTTCAGATTTTAAAAATATGGCCCATACATTATAAATTACATAACTCTCCGAGCAGGGTCTGGGGCTATTCCCTAATCAAACACATTAATATTTCTGTAATAACATGTACAGATACCTTTTAAGTGGATTAAATCAAGATAACAGTTCATGTCATTTTCCTGCCCAATAGATTCCAATCAGCAGACCAGATTTTACCCTCAACTGAGTTACTAAAAACCTTAGATTCGGAGCTTTCTGTGCTGTGGTCATGGACCATTACTAACCCTCATCCTATATAATAAAGTAATATGCAAATTGATTGTCATGCCCTCACAAGATGGCTTCCTATGACCAGGCCGGCAGGGGGGTTGGTGAGGGACTACCAAACAACTGAACATCAGGCTGTGTGGGGCGACCAGGCCAGCGTGGCGGGGGGTGGGGGGGGGCAGTTGGGGGTGACCAGAATGGCAGGGGGGGCAGTAAGAGGTGACCAGGCTGGTGGGGGGAGGGAGGTAGTAAGGGGTGACTAGGCCAGCAGGGGGGGCAGTTGAGGGTGACCAGGCCAGCAGGGGGCCAGTAAGGGGTGACCAGGCCAGCGGGGGAGTGGGGCAGTTAGGAGCGACCAGGCTGACAGGGAGGGGGAAGTTGGGGGCGACCTGGCTGGCAGCAGGGGGCAGTTAGGGGTGACTAGGCTGGCATGCAGAGGCAGTGAGGGGTGATCAGGCCAGCGGGGGTGGCGGGGGGGACAGTTAGGGGCAACCAGGCAGGCAGGCAGGTGAGCGATTAGCAGCCAGCAGCCCAGGATTGTGAGAGGGATGTCTGACTGCCAGTTTAGGCCCAATTCCCGGGATCAGGCCTACACCGGCAGTAGGACATCTCCCGAGGGGTCCTGGATTGACTGGGCTGAGGGGACCCCCTACCCCCATGCACAAATTTCGTGCACCAGGCCTCTAGTTTAATAGATAATGTTTTTGGCCATCTATTTACTTAAGTATTTTATTCAGGGCCAAACTGGGATTCAAATCCTGGAAGTCTAGTTCCAAAGGATACAACTTTAAACTATCACCTCATCCTGGCACTCCACTGTTATAGTGCCACTCCAAATACACTACTAGAGAGTATCAGGCTGGTTCCAGATCTAGAAAACTACATGGAGAAAAATTAAGAGAACTAGAGCTGTTTAGCGAAGAGTAGAGAAAACCAACAAGGAGATGTAATTTATTTTTCAGGTAACTGTCTCCTTCCCAAATTTCTTCCCTAATTCCATTTTCAATAAGAGGACATTGGGGAGGTGACGACAGCAGCACAGCAGCATGAGATCTCCAGGTCTCTCCCCTTCAAGTTACAATGCATTGGACAGTTATAACTCAACAAAGGACTTCCTGATCAACACGCAAACGTGTGAGACATCGCGCATTGAGACATCTGAACGTGGGCGTATCAGAGTGAACAGCGGAGATGGGACAGGGAGGGAGAAAGACAGGGGCAGAAGCTGCATGCAGTCCCACACTCACCTTAGTGCTAGCAGATGTGATAGCAGCAAAGGGTTGAGGTGCAGCCCCCAAACAGACAGGAGCAACAGAAACAGCAAGCGGGCCAAGGTGGCTATCACACACTAAGGCTGGGCCCAGGGTCAGAGACAAAGAAATGGCATTAAAAAATCAGTGTTCCAAAGCCCATCAGCACCTGACAAAATATTTCACAGATGCTAACCCTGGCCATTCTATTCCCCTGTGGCCCACCCAGCAGTAAAATCCTCAACTGGCAGTTTGCAAAAGGGCTGAAAGTACTTTCTAGCCCAAGTGGCTAAACCCATTAGGAAAAGCAGAACCACAGTTCTGCAAGCCTGCTTTCTCTCTCCCACTCATCCCAGTGCAGATGGTAGAGGCAGCTGAGTCAACTCAGACAGAGCAGCCCTGCCAGCAGCTTCTGGTTACAGGAAGGCAGCACAGGGAATACACAGGAGAACCACAGCCCACCACTTCCAATCCATGGGAGTGGTGCCCTGAGACTGAGGTACCTAGGTCATAAAGGGAATGCCCACTTCCACAGGGAATACAGAGCATTTTCCCACAAGCAAGGTGACAGTCTCACAGAGATCCTGGAAGCCACAGCAGTGCAGGTAAGAGAAAATAAAAAATTTGTGCTTCAGCTCCACCTACTGGAAAATAAAGGAAAGACCTCTACTGTCAACCTGCTAAATAGTGAAGTGTCAAGTACAGTAAACCCTCGATTTTGCAGACCTCATTCTATGAGGTCAACATTATCTTGACTAGAGGCCCGGTGCATGCACGGGAGGGGTTTGTCCCTCAGCCCAGCCTGCACCCTCTCCAATCTGGGACCCCTCAAGGGATGTCCGAGGGATCCCCAGTGGGATCGGGCCTAAACGGGCAGTCAGACATCCCTCTCACAATCCAGGACTGCTGGCTCCCAACCACTTGCCTGCCTACCTGCCTGATTGCCCCTAACCGCTTCTGCCTGCCAGCCTGATCACTCCTAACCACTCCCCTGCCAGCCTGATTGATGCCTAACTGCTCCCTTACCAGCCTGATTGCCCCTAAATGCCCTCCCCTGCCAGCCCGGTCACCCCTAACTGCCCTCCCTTGCCATCCTGGTCGCCCTCAACTGCCCTCCCCTGCAGGCCTGGTCACCCCCAACTGCTCTCCCCTGCAGGCCTGGTCCCCCCCAACTGTCCTCCTCTGCAGGCCTGATCGCCCTCAACTGCCCTCCCTTTCAGGCCTGGTCACTCCCAACTTCCCTTCCCTGCTGGCCTGATCGCCCACAACTGCCCTCCCCTGCAAGCCATCTTGTGGCAGCCATCTTGTGTCCACATGGGGGTGGCCATCTTGTGTGTTGGAGTGATGGTCAATTTGCATATTACCTCTTTATTAGATAGGATACCAAAACCTGGCAAGGACAACACAAATAACAAAAATTACAGATCAATATCTCTGTTGAATATAGATGCAAAAATTTTAAATACTAGCAAACTGAATACTACAATGCTACAATACATTTAAAAGTTAATACATCACAATCAAGGGGTTCATTTCAGGGGCACAAGGATAATTCAACATACAAAAATCAATGTGATACACCTCATTAAAAAAATAAAGGATAAAATAATATTATCACATCAATAGATGCAGAAAAAGCATTTGACAAAATATACCATCCATTCATGAATAAAACAACAAAATGGGTATAAAAGGAAAGTGCCTCAACATAATAAAGGCCATATATGACAAACCCTCAACTAATATTATACTCAATAGTATAAAACTGAAAGCTTTTCCTCTAAGATCAGAAACAAGACAAAGATGCCCACTCTCGCACCTTATTCAATAGTACTAGAAGTCCTAGCCAGAGTATTCAGACAAAATAAAGAAATAAAAGGCATATAAATTGGGAATGAAGAAGTAAAACTGTCACTTTTTGCAGATGACATGATTCTTTATATAGAAAACCCTAAAGACTCCACCAAAAAACTACTAGAAACAATACACAAATACAGTAAAGTTGCAGGATACAAAAATTAACGTTTAAAAATCCATTGCATTCCTATAAACTAACAATGAAATTTCAGAAAAATAAATGAAAAAAAAAAACCACCACAATTTCCATTTGCAATTGCAAAAGCAAAAAATAAAATACCTAGAAATTAACAAAGGATGTGAAGGCCCTAGGAACTGTACATTGAAAACTAAAAGACACTGAACAAAATTGAAGATGATACAAAGAAATGGAATAATATTCCATGTTCATGGATTGGAAGAATCAACATAGTTAAAATGCCATATTATCTAAAGCAATATACAGATTTAATGTAATTCCCATAAAAATCCCAATGGATAGAAAAAAATCATCAAATTTGTATGGAGCCACAAAAGGCCTCCAAAGAGCCAAAGCAATCCTGAGAAAAAAGAACACAGCCAAAAGTATTACAGTCCCTGATTTCAAATTATACTGCATAGCAATGACAATCAAAACAATATGGTATTGGCAGAAAAACAGACACAGACCAATGGAGCAGAATTCAGAGCCCAGAAATAAGCCCACATGTATATAGGCGAATAATTTTCAACAAAGAAGCCTAAAACATACAATGTGAAATGGAAGCCTCTTCAATAAATGGTGATGGGAAAATTGGACAGATACATGCAAAAAAACGAAACTAGGCCACCAACTTACACCATACACAAAAATAAACTCAAAATTGATAAAGGACTTAAACATAAGACGGGGAACCATAAAAATCTTAGAGGAATCCACAGGCAGCAAAATCTCACACATATGGAGAAGCAATATCTTCACCGATACAGCTCCTAGGGCAATGGAAACTAAAGAGAAAATAAACAAATGGGACTACATCAAAATAAAAAGCTTCTGAACCACAAAGAAACCATCAACAAAACAACAGGAAAGCCCACTGCAAGTAGCACATATTAGCCTGGTGAGCAGACTGAGGCAACCACAGCCCATGGTTGTTTTTCCTTATAGTCAACTGTTACTAACAGCTACTTAACCCAACCTTGTTCTCTCTTCAGATCCATGGGAGTAAACACCCTTCTAACTTGTCCAAACCCCTACCTTACAGTGAAAATCTCTGAAGCATATTTACTGTTCTCAAGCCAATAATGTGGTATTTTCCAGACAACTCTCCCGACACCAAAGTCCTTGTAGAAAGTCCCTATTAAATTTTTACTTTTCTTGTAGTCAAAGTTTGCTTATTTCCAGCTTGCCCAAAGTAGCATGATGTTGCTCCCTTCACATGCCCAAGAGTCCCGAGCACCTTAAACAATCTAACCTCCCTCACACTCCCCCCCCCCCCACCACCACCACCACTTCCACTCTTGCCTTTAACCAAAACAGATGAGAAAAGACAGGTTTAAAGCATTAGACAGATTGGAAGTACCCAGATTCTGAGCAAAGTATTTTTTGGATTCTGATCCCAGCTCTGCCACTTTCTATGTGAACCTGAGCAAAATACTGCACTTCTCTGTGCCTCAGTTGTACCATCTGTAAAACTGAAGCAGTGACTCATCCTCTTCCGCAGGTTTGTTGTGAGGAGCAAATGAGAAATTGCATGTAAACCATATAGCACTATGTCTACACAGAGGGAACACGCAATAAACATTATTTATCATGGTTCTTCTGTGTTCTGACCTTTGATGGCTCCTGCTTGACTGTTGCAAGAGTGGTTAAGCCCTTAACTCTGGCATCCAGCAGACTTGAGTTCAAATATAGCTCTGCTATTCACCATGTGACTTTTGACTTTTTCTTTAACCTTTAGAAGCCCTTT
Source organism: Cnephaeus nilssonii (assembly GCF_951640355.1). Lineage (NCBI taxonomy): Eukaryota > Metazoa > Chordata > Mammalia > Chiroptera > Vespertilionidae > Cnephaeus > Cnephaeus nilssonii. The sequence goes on along the minus strand of NC_137083.1, from coordinate 41,239,798 downwards.
CTTCATCTATAAACATGAGATGACTATAGTGACCCACTTCTTAGGATTATGGGAGGATTAAATGAGATAATGCATGTGTTCAAAGTCTAGCATATAGTTAGTATTCAATCAATGTTAGTGGCTTTTTAAATTTTAATTTTATATGTATTTCAATTTCTTCTTCATTCAAGTACTTAGAAATTAGAACACAATTGATTTCCCTACTGAGATTTGTGGGTTTACTGCAGTTTTATAGTCAGTTCATTTGGGGAAGCAAATCCTGGTTCTAGGAGTCAGAATATCAAGACCCTGGACTTGACTCTGTCAAGTACCAGCCAAGTGATCTCAAGAAATAGCACAAGCTCAGGTTTCTTAACTGTCAAATCAAATACAAATATCTTCCCTTACAGAGCAATAAGATCGTCATGGAGTAAGATGAAATATGCTTTGTAAACTATAAAACAATACAAAAATATATTTTCCCAGGATAAATAAAGACTTAATACAGTAAATATAAATAGAGCATAATCTAGACCTATAACGTGGTTTCTCCATTGGCTGGATTTTTATTTCTGAAGAAGTTTAAAATGGGTAAGAATCTCTTGGGTTGAAGCTGGATAGAAGGACAGAATTCCACCTACTGCCATCAGTTAATTATTGTATGTGCTTTGGGGAAATGATGCCAAAAGGATGGAGTAACAAATTAGCCTCCAGCCTACAGAGAAAGGGGCTAAACTTGACCTAAGTCACTTGCCAAGTAAATGTGGCCATAGATTATACTTTGGCATTTGGTGGATAGTATCTGCTTCTTGCTAATTTTTACTCTATGTTTCAATAATCTCTTTAATGCAGACAAGTAGCTAAATACATGAAGGTCTCAGTCTGACTCTCTCTCTTTCAAAATAAGCCCATAAACATCAACAGACTGTGGTAGGTAAGCAAGTATTCACACTTCTGCTACAAATGAATTGTAATTAAATCAAACAAAAAAATCATAATTATTCCCATTCCTCAAAATTGTACTTGGTAGGTATTTTTTTCTTTTTTAAAAGAATATACTTCTTTTTCCTATTGAGTTTATGAATTGTTGTTTTATGGCTAAGAAATTAAAAGAGATTCAGAAATTAAAGAAAACTGATGTTTTACCTCCATGCAGGGAGTAGTACTGGTAAACCAAATATCTGGCCATTCGGATCTCTGTGTTAATCCACTTTTCAAATGTCCCATTATTAGTCCCCTACATCTGTTCTCACCAGGAAGATGCTTGGAGCAGTCAAAATTTTTATAAAACCCAAGAAAGAGGAAAAGGAGGAAATGCTCTCATCTTACAACGAGCAAATCAATGTGCAAAGAAACGGAAGTTAAGTCCCTTCTCCACAGCTACATGCTAGCCTGCAGTCATTGTGAGATCAGAGACTTCCTCCTGGTACCTTAATCTAGTCCTAATTGCCCCACTTCAAAGAAAACCTCCAAGAAAAAAAAGAGAAATAATAAATCCATGTGTATAAATGTAAACATATATTTATTCGAAGTATATTTACTGAGTGTCTGCTCCAAGCAGAGCACCGCAGGCTACACAAAGGCGAGTGAGATGAGAAATGGTCTGCTCCGTGCAGAGGTTTCCTCTAGAAAAGCAAATTCTAAAGTATGAGCCGTGATTCCCACCCATCCCCAAACCCTGCACCTCAGACTTCACCTTCCAGGGAAATCTCTTCCCTCACATGGGGCAAAATCATCCCACCTCCTGCTGCAGCCTCCAGCCCCGCCTGCCCCCAAAGCTGTCTCTGTCCCTTTGGCTCTGTTGTGCTTTCCAATGTTCTCCCTGGCTCCACCCTGAGCCTGAGAAGGCAAGAACTGTCTTTATCCTCTGTGCCCTCAGAGCCCAGCACAGAGATACTCGAGAAATCTGTTGCCTTGAATTAAATAGAAAACTATAAGGCAGCCTGCCGTATCTTCAGAGGACCCTAAAGAGTTTTAAAAGTTCAGTGAAAAGAAAGATGAGCCTTTGAGTTTATAGGAGTTGCAAAGCCAACAACATATCAACAGATTCTAAAATCTCAGAAACACACAGGGATAAGAGGGTATGCTCTTACAAGTGCCACCAGAAGCCCTTGGCTAAATAAACACTGATGTAGTATTAGTATAATAGATAAACCTATTGAAAAACACACAGTATATGAGCCACAGCTTTAAGCTAGTAAACTGATTTTTAAAGGGACACAGGACAGAATTTTAAGAATCATTAGGAAAGTCTACACTCTGAAGTAGCAATGCGCTGGCTAAACACAAAGCTTATGGATTCAAACAGCTTTAGTTCAAATTCTGGTTCTCCACTTGATGCTGTGTGACCTTAACCTCTCTGGACCTCACCTTTCTGTGATTTAAAGAGAAAATGCTGGTAAAAATGCTTAACATAGTTCTTAGAACATAGTACATACTGAATAAAAGTTTTTTGTTAGCTATTTTAAAATGATCTGCATGTTTCTGTGGATGGCTTAAACTAGTAGGCCTCTTTTGATCTGAATATAGCAGATTCTATGTAATAAATCACTTCGTAAACATCTTTCTCTATGCAATTCACTTATTCATTTAACAAATATTTACTGTCTCCCTCTTTCAGTCACTGTTCTAGATCCTGGGAATCCAACAAGGAACAAAAACAAAAATTCCTGTCTATATAGAGTTTACTTTCTGTTAGGGAAGCATAGAAAATAATCATAATACATTATCCTATATAATAAAAGGCTAATATGCAAATTGACCGAATGGTGGCTATGACATGCACTGACCACCAGGGGGCAGACGCTCAATGCAGTAGCTGCCCCCTGGTGGTCAGTGCACTCCCACAGGGGGAGGGCCACTCAGCCAGAAGCCAGGCCCAAGGCTGGCGAGTGCAGCAGTGGTGGCGGGATCCTCTCCCACCTCCGCAGCAGCACTAAGTATGTCTGACTGCTGGCTTAGGCCTGCTCCCCCTAAGCCATCAATCGGACATCCCCCAAGGGCTCCTGGACTGCGGGAGGGTGCAGGCCAGGCTGAGGAGACCCCCTCCAGTGCACGAATTTCGTGCACCGGGCCTCTAGTATTGTATAAAGTGCTGTGAAAAATTAGTCAAGATAGGTAAAGGGGATCCAGAATTCAAAGGGTTGCAACTTTAAACAGAGTGGTCATGGTAGGCCTCTCTGACAAGGTAATATTTAAGAAAAGAAGATAAGGGAGAAAGCTATTCCGAGATTAGGGAAGGGTGGAACAGGAAGAAAGAATGGCCAGTGCACAGGTCCTGGGGCAGGGTCATGTATAATGTGTTCCAGCATAGCAGGGAGTCAAGTATGGCTTGAAGGAGGGGAAATAAGGAGAGAGTCATAGAAAATGAGGTCAAGGGTAACTGGGGGTCCTGATTAATCTGGACCTGCCATAAGGACTTTGGTTCCTACTTGAAGAAAGGAACAAGGAAGGGAGAGGGGAGGAGTGAAGGAGGACAAAAGGAAGGAAGGAAGGAAGGAAGGAAGGAAGGAAGGAAGGAAGGAAGGAAGGAAGGAAGGAAGGAAGGAAGGAAGGAAGGTTGGTTGCATAGTTTCTCCTTTGGCTGGAGGGTCTCTTTAACAGCTGAGTAACCTGGAGGTGAGAGGGAGGGGCAGATTGTAAAGACAGAGGCAGGGAGACCTGTTAGGGGGCTATTATATAAAGCCAGAGATGAGTGATTATGGAAACTAGAGAAGGGTTGTGGCAGTGGAAGTGGATAGAGTGTTAAGAGGATTCTGACTATATTTTGAAGCTGAGGGAGTTGTGTGAATGGGAAGAGTGAGAGAAAGAAGAGGCAGGATGCACCTGAGCGAATGGAAAGAATGGAGTGGCCATTAACTGTGATGGGAAGACTGGTGGAGAAGCCTCTCAGCAGGGCCAGGCACATGATTAGGCATTGGACTATGGACATGCTGTGTTGAGATGCCCCGTACAGCCAAGAAAAGAAATCCAGGACATTGGTGGAAGTTGGAGGAAACTGGTATCTGGAACCCAGGAGAGAAGATATGGGCAGGACTTGATTATGTGTTAGAAGTTAAACTCCCCTAGTTATGGTCTTTATGTCCTTTAGCCTGTCATAATTAGTCTTAAACCTGTGGTTCTTAAATTTTAGTGTTCACAAAATCACCTGATTACCCTGGCAAGTGTGTTCAGTGGTCAGAGCGTCGGCCCTTGCACCAAAAGGTCATGCGGGTTTGATTGCCAGTCAAGGGCACGTACCTGGATTTCAGAGGGGGTGGGGCATGGATTGAACCTTTTCCTTTCTCTCTCCCCCCTTCCCTCCCTTCCACGCTCTCTAAAAACCAATGGAAAAATATTCTCAGGTGAGGGTTAACAAAAAATCACCAGAAATGCTCATAAAAGTGCAGATTTCTGGGCCCTACCGCCAGAGATTCTAGTTCAATTGGTCTGGGGTTGGAGGTAACATGGTGGGGGTGGGGGTGGAGCAAGAAATGTATATCTTTGAGTTTTAGGGATTCTGGTTGAGTTGGTTCATGAACAGACTTCTGAAAAATCTTGGGGTCCCTTCCTTTCTTCCCAACTCAAATTTTCTAGCCACCTGGGCAACATTGTACATAATTTCTCAAATCACCCAGAATAATACACTCCCCTTCAAAATATTCAGGAGGTAGACAACAGTGGTGCTGGATGAGAGTGGAGACACTGTTTACAGCACATTTCACTTACTATTTCACTTCAGAGAGTTTGAATGTTGGTTTTGGTCCATTTCCAGCAGGGGTGAGCCAAGAGCACAATTGGAAAGTGGACTCAGTGTGGTTCTCAGTCCTTCAAATTTGTGCCTCTTTCCTTAAGTGCTTGCTATCCACCCAAAGTCCACATGCCCTCATGTTGTCCCAGATTCCTTCTGTCTATCACAAAATAAAATAATTGGGATAATTTGTTCATACTAAAGTGTTAGTGACTCAGTATTACTTCTCCTAGAGTGGACCTGGAAAAGAGGGTAATGAAACAAAGGGATTACTCTCTTTGGGTGGAATCTCAAACAGTGTGGCAGACAGAGGAGGAAGGAAATAGCTTAGCATCTCAGAGTTAGCCACCTCTGGTTTCCCCAAATACAAGCCTTATTGCAACTACCTCTACTGTGAATGCACAAAACTAACTGTGGCAGCCTTGAGCTGTGTCTCTGAGATCTATGGATTGCAAGGAGCATAACTGCCTCATGACCAAGCTGTGGTAAACCCACCACTGCATTTGCTTCCCCACACAGGCTGGACACAAGGGCAGGCCCATTCCTGGGAAATCCAGGACCCTTTCGATGGGATATTTTGGCTTGAAGCCTCCCCACCAGCCTGGCTGAAACCTTCTTAGACCTGCACCACAACCAGTCTTTCTACCTAACCTTTCTCCCTTCCCTTCTCCATCCCAGGGGTCAGACTTACATCAGTCTGATGGTTCACCTGGTCTCCCCAGCTCCTTCCTCACTTTCCTCAGGCATATCCCCCATTAAATTCCTTGCATATCTAATCCTGTCTTGACATCTACTTTTGCGGGGAGCTAAGCCAACATACATTTATGTAATCTCCAGCCCCTGAAAACCTAATGTACCAAATGCCTCTGATGTCCATATCACATCCTCAGCCCACCTGTCTGAGCTCACACTCCCTTGTGCTGATGGCATCTCATCTCCAGCAAGAGCCAAGGATTCACTTTATCTCAGAGCCTTCTCCAACACTACAGGGGCCCCTCAGCCTCAATGCAAGTACAGATCTGACATGTGGGAAATGTTTACCTCCCAGGGGAAACCCTCAGTGGGATTTGGGAGCCAGTGCTTAAATGCCATGGCCTCCATTCTTCAATCAGATAATGTTGAGAGGCATTCTGTGCCCTTCTTGGAAGGTCCCAGAGGAATTAAGTCCATAGTGACTATAGCAGCAACCTCCATAATGCACCCTTATATTGGTTTTCTCTCGCTACCTCCTGCTTCCTAGAATCACCTCCCTAGTAAACTCTCTGTACCCAAGTCTTTGCCTCAGACTCTGCTTTCAGGGAACCCAAACCAAAACACCTAATATGTTATAGTGACGCAGGCGTTCCGGGCATCCAGGGACCCAAAGGTCCACAACCCACTGTGGGTTCTTGCCTTCACGCAAAAAATGAGCCAGCATAGAGATTAAAGTGAAAGAGAGTTTATGAGTGAAGCAGTGAGATAGATGGAGAGTGGCTACCCTACAGACAGATCAGCCCCTCTGTAGTGGGATTTAATTTTTTGACTGAGGCTCACTTAATCTAGGGGTAGGGCATTCAATAAAGGGGAGTAATATTCAGGATTTTTCTGGGAAGGTAGTGGAGACTTCTTGGAAGAGTAGCATTGACTATTTTGTGTCCTTCCCATTTCCAAACATGGCAGCAAGGGGTGCATCATTTAGCATACTGACGTATTACAATGAGTTTATAGTGAGGCTAGGGGTTACTGCAAGGTGAAATCAGTCACCATGTTGGATGGAGCTGCTGGTTATGAGCCATAAATCCGTTGGGGATTAGTTTTACTATCTCCATGATAGTTCTTATCAGTTACAGCCATTTCACCACATAACCTATCCCAATAGCAATGGGGTCATCTTAACAAAACAGTTCATTTGAGAACACAATGCTAGCATCTATATGGACTGTATGATTTTTAAATATTCTGTATTTAAATATCTTATACTTAGTATCGGTCACACATTAGGACATAGTTCTTCCTTGAAGGATGTAATTGCTAGCTTCCGAGATGGCCCCCATTGATGGTGACCTCCTGGTAATCGCCCTTGTGTGGTCCCCACCCACACTGAATAAGAATGAAATAAACAAGAAGTGACAATGTGTGACTTCCACAGTCAAGTCATACAAGGCACTGCAGTTCTACCTGGGTCTCAAATATCTCACTGTAGGGGAAGCTGGCAGCCATTCCAGGGGGACACTCAAGAGGTCCTGTGGAAAGGCCCACGTGAAGATGAACTGAGTGAGGCCTCCTGCCAACAGTCAGCACCAACTTGCCAGTCACGTAAGAGGAAATGGATCCACCAGCCCCCATTAGGCCTTTGGATGACCTCAGCCCCAGCTCACATCTGACTATAACTTCATGAGAAATCTTCAGCCAAATTTAAACCTGTCTGAAGATTACCTGTCTTAAAAACCTGTAGGTAGATTTCTTCTCTACCTACCCAGAAATCTTCAGAATCACCCATCTTAGCGTTCTTAAATTCCAGACCCTCAGAAACTGTTACAGATAATTAATGACAAGTCATGTTTTAACTGGTGTTGGGTGAAGTTGTTATACAACAATAAATAAATAATAAAAAGGAATATTCTGAGTGTTCTCACTGCTTAACATACAGAAACTCATTAATACTCATACCAATCCTATAAGGTAAGCACTATTTAGTTGCCCCTAGTTTTAAAAAAAAGAAAGAAAAGAAAACGAGACACTAAGAAGTCAAGTACTTAGCCAGGACCATTCACTTAACAAGTAAAAGAGCAGAGATAGAAATGAGTTGGTCTGGCTCCAACCTCTGTGCTCTTAGCCACCAGGCTGCCCTGCTCTCAGTGTGGGAGTTGCCTTAAGAAAAAAGAATTGTTTTTCTTAATCTATTCTGAATAATACCTTCTACCCTAAAAAATTTCCACTCTGTGTTGGCAATTAACTATAGGATTTTCTTAGAAATTGACTCCAATTTAGGACATGATTTCTGACTTGGAGTAAAAATTACTTTCTTCCAAAAAAAACGCAATTCTAATATTAATATCATTGGGAAAAAGTATTCAGCAATCAAAAATTCATTTCATTGCCAAGTTATTTAGAAGCACTCAGACTATTCAAAGCAAGGCACACCTCTTTCAGCCCATCAGCCATGTTTATTTATTCTCAGTGGCTTTATGGGACATTTTGGAGGAAATATAAAAACAACTAGTAATGAATTGTCCTTGAGTGCCTACCACGCTAGTTAATATGCATAATTTGACATTTATTAATGCTATCTGTACAGGGTAGGGCAAAAGTAGGTGTACAGTTGTTTGTATGGAAGGTAATCTATGTAATAAAAGCCTAAACAACCGTTAGGGCGGACCAGAACGACCAGTTGCTATGATGTGCACTGACCACCAGGGGGCAGACGCTCAATGCAGGAGCTGCTGCCTGGTGGTCAGTGCACTCCCACAGGGGGAGCACTGCTCAGCCAGAAGCAGGGCTCACAGCTGGCTGGCAAGCACAGCCTCTCCAGACTATGCAGCAGCACTACTGAGCGGCAGCAGTAGGCACAGTGGGCTAGGATGAGCACAAGCGGCACAGCGCCCAGCCCCAATTCGGGCTCCTCCCTGGCCGCCTGCTGCTTGGCGCTCTGATACATCCCCCAAGGGGTCCCGAACTGCGAGAGGGATGTCCGCCTGTTGGCTTAGGCCCAATCCTGGTGCCGTTCTCTGTAGAAGGCAGTCAGTCTGAACAACACAGTGACTCAGGGAAGCGCAGGGAACTCAGGATGAGCCTGCCTCCATGCTTGACTCACCCACTCAATGGTGTTCACAGGACAGACCGTGGTGGCCCAGCCCGTGCACGTGCAGCAGCTTCTGAAGCTCAAGCAGCAGGCTGTGCAGCAGCAGGCCATCCAGCCACAAGCCAGTAGGCGGACATCCCCCAAGGGGTCCCAGACTGTGAGAGGGCACAGGCCGGGCTTAATGGAACCCCCTGCCCACCAATGCACGAATTTCATGCACTGGGCCTCTAGTTAGTAAATAAGAATACAAGAATAAACTCTGGTACTAGCCAGTTTTGCTCAGTGGGTAGAGCATCGGCCCATAGACTGAAGGGTCCCAGGTTCAATTCCTGTACCTGGTTGCAGGCTCCAACCCTGGCCCCGGTCAGGGTGTGAGCAGGAGGCAACCAATTGATGTGTCTCTCTCATATTGATGTTTCTCTCTCTCTCCGTCTCTCCCCCTCCCTTCCTCTAAAAAAAAAAAAAAATCAATGGAAAAATATCCTCGGATGAGGATTAACAAAACAAACTCTGTGTATTGTGTACTCACAACTGTAAACCTACATTTGCCCCACCCTTCATTTTGGAACAATAATTTTATCTGTTGGTAAAAATTGAAAACATTGTTTAAAAGCCATCAGCTACAGTTATGATATAAAATGCAAGTTTTGTTGAATTTTAGGATAAAAATCAGACTTAGAAAAACTACTCAGCCTTGGGTTACCTGAGGCCATGCCCTTAGACTCTGGGAGGCAGGGGAGGTTCTGACCATTCTCCTGCATGGATGGGGGTACTTCCGTGGGAAATACTGAGAAGCCTTGCTCTAAAACTACAGTGGCCCTAAAAAGGGAAGTTGAGAGGAGCCCCTAATGGAAGGCCTGCCACAGAGCAGTGGGCTTGGAGAGAGATGTTGATGGGCCAAGTCAATGTACTCACTCACTCACTTGCCTGTTGATCCATCCAGCCAGCCATTTTACATGCCTTTATTACATGCCTCCTATGTATCTAGGATAGTAATAGGTGATGACAACAAAAAGGGATAAAAATAGACTGCGATCTCAAGGAATTTAATGTCTAGTGCAAACATTCTCAGAGTTTTTTCCTGCCCTAACATGCAGAGGTGGGCAAAATAGGTTAATAATAAAAATAAGTAATACTATAATTAATAATAATAATAATACAAGAATAATTTCTGTGTTTCACACACTTACAACTGTAAAACTACTTCTGCCCACTCCTGTATGTTGTACCCATCCTCTCTGTGGCTTCTAGCCCCTCTGACATTCTGATGTATACCTTCAAGATGTACATATTCTACCAGTTACAAAACCTCTGTGGGTCCCATCTCTCAAATCCACCTGCTCTATTTAGTTTGTTCTATGGGTAGACTTACACCCTGGAACTTGATATCGCAAATCCATTTTTGTTCCTGCCAATAATAACTCTCTAGCAATATTCTGGAAGGAATTTATCACATTTATTGATGTATTTGTCTTGAAACATAAAGGGAGGAGACGCAAACATGGAGTATAATGATTTTCTGTCTGACAAAGAAAAATAACCATTTATATAACTTTTGAAGTAACAGCTCTCAATTTGAATACCAATATCCCTGAAAACCAATTAGCATAAAAGGTCTTTAGAGGCTTTTAAAGGCAATATTACATAGGAGACAGATGCTTAAAACCTAATTGGGTCAAAAGAGGGTTTTTTACTCACAATGATATGTTTTAATTTCAAAATACAGGCCAAACCTTCATCCTGATAAGTGTTTTCTGATTTCATGATTATCTAAAAAGTTTCTCCTAATTAGTCTGTTTAGCACGCCAACCCTTCTGCACCTGCCTCACCTAATCCTCTACCTACCCAGAGCTCCTGCTGTGTTTTGCCTCCCAGGTGAGAAGCAGGATTTCACTTGCAGGAACTGAATAGAAAGGCCAGGGCCTAAAAAAATCTTGGACTTAACAAGAGAACATAGAAAATAATTTTAAAAGAAAACTATGTATCTATACTTTCTGAGCCTCTCTTATCTGGAATGCAGACAGCAACCTTCCTTTCTCCACACGCTCAGGAAGGTCGGGCTCTGCAACCCCTCACCCAGCCCAGCTCCCTATACCCCCGTCTGAGCCAAAGCCCACACCACCCCCTACTCATATAAAAGGGGAGATGATAAGAATACCCTCCAACTAAGGTTGGGTATAAGGAGTAATTTTTCCTAATCTTTCTTTCATCAAGGCCTTGCCTAAAGGCAGACTCTGGGAACCTCTGCTTCTAAGGGAGATGAGGTAACAGGAACTGTAATTACTCTCACTTCTGAAACAAGTTCATAAATAAATAAACAGTGTTTACAAGACACTGGACACCAGGCAACAAAGAAAGTGATTCCTTAGAGACAGAAAACAAATAAGAAATGAATCAAGACAAGCTTGACGAATTCTTCAAGTTAAAGAAATGCAACTGAAGGGCCAAGAAGATCATGGCAGCTGGAAATCCCATGATTTGCATATTGGCAGAGAGTACCATGGGGGTGGGGGGGGGGGAGAGAGAGAGAGAGAGAGAGAGAGAGAGAGAGAGAGAGAGAGAGAGAGAGAGAGAGAGAAGAAAGCAAGCACTCCAGAGATCTGCAGAGGGTTCCCCTTGAGAATTCAGCTGAGTACTAACCAGAACATGTGATCAGGGAACTGCCTAAAAGAGTCAAAGGAAACAGTATCTAGTATAAATGCAGACCCCAGATTAGTGTCTGTTACTTCCAAGCAGACTAGAAAATATTGTAATTCATGGATATGTGGTAGATTCTCAAAAGTGTCATGCATTAGTAGTAAAGAGTAATTAACCTAAACTAAAAACAGTCTGGCTCTCCCTAAGAACTTTTAAAAGCAAGCTTTAAAAGAACCAAACTGTTCAAAGTAAATTAACTGTATCCCAGAACAAAGCTCTAGAATATTTATAAAAACATAAAAATATCCAGTACCCAAAAAGGTAAAATTTTTTATATCTAGCATCCAATCAAAAAAACACTAGACATGCTCCCAGCCAAGTGGCTCAGTTAGTTGGAGCATTGTCCTGTACCAAAAAGGTTGTGGGTTCAATTCCCAATCGGGGCACATATGGGAGGCAACTGATCAATGTTTCTCTTTCACATCAATGTTTCTCTCTCTCTCTCTCTCAAATCAATAAAAACATATCCTTGCCCTAGCCAGTTTGGCTCAGTGGATAGAGCTTTGGCCTGGGGAGTGAAGGGTCCCGGGTTCAATTCCGGTCAAGCCCATATGCCCGGGTTGTGGGCTCAATCCCCAGTAGAGGGAGTACAGGAGGTAGCAGATCAACGATTCTCTCTCATCATTGACTAGAGGCCCGGTGCACGAAATTCGTGCACAGGGGGCAGCGGGGAGTGTGTCCCTCAGCCTGGCCTGCACCCTCTCCAATCTGGGACCCCTCATGGGATAACCAGCAGTTGGACATCCCTCTCACAATTCAGAACTGCTGGCTCCTAACCGCTAACCTGCCTGCCTGATTGCCCCTAACTGCTTCTGCCTACCAGCCTGATTGTCCCTAACTGCTCCCCTGCTGACTTGATTGCCCCTAACTACCTCTGCCTCTGCCCACACCTGGTACCCAGGATTCCCTCCTCCAGCTGACCACAGGCACCCAGGATCCGGGCTTCCTGCCCTCTGGTCAGCCATAGGCGCCCAGGCTGGCTGCAGCCTTAGGGGATGGTGGACAGGGGGCTTCGTCTGTGCTGCAGCTGCAAGTGCTGGCGCCCAGGACTGCAGGGTGGGCGGCTTCTTTGTCTCCCAGGCCACAGCCAGCCACAGGTGCTGGTGCCCGGGACTGCAGGGTGGGCAGATTCTCCATCTACCATGCTGTAGCCAGCTGCAGGTGCTGGCACCTGGACCACAGGGTGGGCGGCTTCTCTGTCTCCCAGGCCACAGCCAGCCACAGGTGCTGGTGCCCAGGACCGCAGGGTGGGCGGCTTCTCCATCTCCCGGGCTGCACCCAGCCTCAGGTACTGGGGCCCGGTTTCTCCATCTCCCCCAGGACATGGGGCGGGTGGACATGGGGTGGGCGGCTTCTCCAGCTGGCTGTAGCCTGGGATCATAGGGCAAGCGGCTTCTTCGTCTCCCAGATCGCATCCACCCTCAGGTACTAGCACCCGGTTTCTTGTCTCCCCCAGGACGTGGGGAGGGCGGCTTCTCCAGCTGGCTGCAGCTTGGGATCACGGGGCAGGCGGCTTCTTCATCTCCCAAGTCACAGCCAGCCTCAGGCGCTGAGGCCCGGTTTCTCATTCTCCCCCAGGAGGTGGGGCAGGCGGACCTGAGGTTTCTGCTGCTGGCTGCAGACTGGGATCACAGGGCAGGCGGCTTCTTCCTCTCCCGGGCTGCAGCCAGCCTCAGGCACTGGCACCTGGTTTCTTGTCTCCCCCAGGACGTGGGGTGAACCGCTTCTCCAGCTGGCTGAGGCCTGAGATCACGGGGCAGGCAGCTTCTTGGTCTCCGTGGCTGCAGCCAGCCTCAGGTGCTGGGGCCCGGTTTCTCCGTCTCCCCAGGACATGGGGCGGGCGGACCTGAGGCTTCTGAGGCTAGCTGCAGCCTGGGATCATGGGGTGGGCAGCTTCTTCCTCTCCCGGCCGCACCCAGCCTCAGATGCAGCGCCCGGTTTCTCCGTCTCCCCAGGACATGGGGCAGGCTGACGTGAGGCAGGCGGACCTGAGGCTTCTGAGGCTGGCTGAGGCCTGGGATCGTGGGGCAGGCGGCTTCTTGGTCTCTGTGGCTACAGCCAGCCTCAGACGCAGGGCCCGGTTTCTCCGTCTCCCCTGGACGTGGGGCAGGCGGACCTGAGGCTTCTGAGGCTGGCTACAGCCTGGGATCATGGGACGGGCTTTCCCTCTGGCAGCCACCTTGCTTTCCGCTTTTCCTCCCTCTTCCTTCTAAGTTGTCTTCAGTCTTCACTCCTCCCTCCCTCAGCATATGCAAATTAACCGCCATCTTTGTTGGGTAATTTGCATACTCACCCTGATTGGCTGGTGGGTGTGGCTTGGGCATAGCAAAGGTGTGGTCAATTTGCATATTACTATTTTATTAGGTAGGATTTGCACCGCTTTTTCCTGTCAATCTTTACACAGTATCCCAGACTCTCCAACTTCCCTCTGACCATACCTTTTCCCTGCCTCATGGCCAAAGCTAACTTCCTTGTTCTAAAATATCCTGCTTACTGCTGAAACCGGTTTGGCTCAGTGGATAGAGCGTCGGTCTGCGGACTGAAAGGTCCCAGGTTCAATTCCGGACAAGGGCATGTACATTGGTTGCGGGCACATCCCCGGTAGGGGGTGTGCAGGAGGCAGCTGGTCGATGTTTCTCTCTCATCGATGTTTCTAGCTCTCTGTCCCTCTCCCTTCCTCTCTGTAAAAAATCAATAAAATATATTAAAAAATAAAAAATAAAATATCCTGCTTACTTCCCACGCTATGCTGATTGTCACATAATATTTTGCCTTGTCTGCAAGCTAGCAAGCCTTAGTGGGGGAAGGAGTGAGTGCCAGACAGCCCACCTTGTGAAATGCTGTCTCCTCGGGACTTTGTCAAGCCGAGACCGCTCCCCACATAAATATAACTCACCATATTAATAAGCTAAAATGAAAAATCTACATGATTATCTCAATAGGTGCATAAAATGCACTTAATCCAATATTATTTCTGATTTTTTAAAAAACAAACTCTGAGCAAACTAGTAATAGAAGGGAACTTTCTTAATCAGATAAAGAGCATCTATGAAAAACCTATCACTAGCATCATACGTAACATGGAAAGACTGAATTCATACAGGAATGCAAATGATACAGAGTAACTTTGAAAAAGTAAAATTGAAGGATTAACACCACCTGATTCCAATGCTTATTATAAAGCCACAGATATCAAGATAGTGTGGTATTGGTGTAAAGACAGACAAATAGATCAATGGAATAGCATAAGAGTCCAGAAATAGACCCACACAGGTATGGACAACTGGTTTTCAACAAAAGTACAAAAGCAATTCAGAGGAGAAAGGATTATCTTCAATAAATGATGCTGAAATAACTGTATATCCACATGTATAAAAAGGGGGGGGGGGCTTTGATCCATACATCATACCATATTCAAAAGTTAACTAAAAACTGACCATACACCTAAATGTAAACCTAAAAACTATAAAACTTCTAGAAGGAAACCAGGAGAAAAATCTTTGTTCTTGTGATGGGCAAAGATTTCTTAGCTAAGTGCATGATACATAAATGAAAACATTAATAAATCAGACTTCAGTAAAAATAAAAACTTCTGAAAAGCCAAGCCATAGATTGGGAAAAGATAAGAACCATATGATTTCACTTATATGTGGTATATAAAACTGAAAGCAACAAATGAACAAACAAGAAAAACAAACAAAAACTCATAGACAAAGACAACAGTATGGTGGTTACCAGGGGAAGAGGGTGGAGAGTAGTAAAGAGTAAAGGGGGTCAAATATATGGTTACGAAGATTGCACTTTGGGTGGTGGGCACACAAAGTAATATACAAATGATGTGTCATAGAAATGTGCACTTGAAACTGATATAATCTTATTAACCATTGTCACTCCCAATAAATTTAATTTTAAAAATAAATAAAATGTTATTACCAGAACTTAAAAAAACAACAATCACTTTCTTCAAATAGTTCAGTCTGATGTAAGAGATGGACATGAAATGGGCAATCCCAATGAAGCACCATGAGAGACAGTATACACCACGGTTAAGAGCTCTGGTACTGCCAAAACCAGTTTAGCTCAGTGGCTAGAGCGTCAGCCTGCGGACTGGAGGGTCCCAGGTTCGATTCTGGTCAAGGGCACGTACCTTGGTTGCAGGCACATCCCCAGTGGGGGGCGTGCAGGAGGCAGCTGATCGATGTTTCTCTCTCATCGATGTTTCTAACTCTCTATCTCTCTCCCTTCCTCTCTGTAAAAAAATCAATAAAATATATTTTTAAAAAAGAGAGAGAGAGAGAGAGAGCTCTGGTACTAGGACACTCAGCTCCAAATCCTGTGTGACCTTGGGCAAGTCACTTAACCTCTCTGAGTCCCCAGGACCTTTTCTGTAAAACAGGGACAATAGCACTGTGTACCTCATAGATAGGTCTGGTGTAAGGTCTAAATGAGTTAATACATGCAAAGTGTTTAAAATGTGCCTGGTATAGTGTCCTGATTGCCAGTTCTTGTCAATATTAGCATGACAAATAGGAAGGTCTGAAGACATGATTCAGGCAAGAAGCCAGACACAAAACTAACAACCTTTTTTACCACAGCATAGTATTCCATTGTGTAGATGTACTAACTTTTTTAATCCAGTCATCAGCTGATGAGCACTTAGGCTATTTCCAAATCTTAGCTATGGTAAATTGTGCTGCTATGAACATAGGGGTGCATATATCCTTTCTGATTGGTGTTTCTAGTTTCTTGGGATATATTCCTAGAAGTGGAATCACTGGGTCAAATGGGAGTTCCATTTTTAGTTTTTTGAGGAAACTCCATATTGTTCTCTACAGTGGCTGCACCAGTCTGCATTCCCACCAGCACTGTATGAGGGTTCCTTTTTCTCCGCATCCTCGCCAGCACTTGTCATTCATTTGTTGATTTGTTGATAGACATTCTGACAGGTGTGAGATGGTACCGCATTGTCGTTTTGATTTGCATCTCTCAGATGATTAGTGACTTTGAGCATGTTTTCATATGACTCTTGGCCTTCCTTACTATTATGTCCTCTTTTGAAAAAGAAGGAGTTCTTACCATTTGCAACAGCATGGATGGAACTGGAGAGCATTATGCTAAGTGAAATAAGCCAGTCAGAGAAAGATAAATATCACATGATCTCACTCATCTGTGGAATATAATGAACAACATAAATTGATGAACAAAAGCAGATCCAGAGACTGGGAAGCATCTATCAGACTGTCAAACCCAAAGGGAAGGTAGGGGAAGGCGGGGGTAAGGGGGAGAGATCAACCAAAGGACTTGCATGCATGCATATAAGCCTAACCAATGTACACAAACACCAGGGGGTGAGGGCATGAGTTCGGGGGGGGGGGGGGCGGGCAATGGGGGGATAAGGACACATATGTAATACCTTAATCAATAAAGAAAATAAAATAGAAAGAAAAAAAGGAAGGAAGGAAGGAAGGAAGGAAGGAAGGAAGGAAGGAAGGAAGGAAGGAAGGAAGGAAGGAAGGAAAGAAGGAAGGAAGAAAACCCTTTGAGAGTTGCAGCTTGCCGTTTGTAACAAGAGCAGTCCAAACAGAGGATCCCAAGCCCCGGCTAACGTGAGAGCTGTGGTCTGGAGGTCTCTCTTCTGTTTGTAACCGTCACTGGAAACCTGTGACTCTGCACATACACTGCTCTCTTGGCCAGAGGGACTACCAACCCACAGTCCCACCAGCTAGGGACTTTCAGAGGGCTGAGGGCCAAGCTTTCGGGCATAAAGTGCTGTTGACCAACGCTCAGGTTAGGAAAGGACACTGGATGACACATGAAGAATGCTGGCATTCAGAACAAGGCCGGTCATTCCCTGAACAATGAGTCCTAGCAGGACAGGAGAGAACAGGCCAGCAGGCAGCCCAGCATTGTGCAATGCAGACCATACCCTCCTCTCGACTACCAATCAGGAGGTGGTCCTGGCCACGTGGGTCACCCTCATCATACTTAGCTGGAGAGTAAGGTCTCCAGCGCAGGATCTTCTAGCACTCACGTGCTATAAAGGTGACTGGCTAAGAGAAGGAAGAAATAACCGAGCAAATTCAAAGGGTCCACAGGGTATGCCTTCCATTGTCTTCCTCTCAGCCACTGCTTGCCTTCTTCAGTCTCCTGAACTCCAATTAAGAAGAAAGGGGGAGGGACCAAGCCCTTGGAACAAACTGGAGGCTAATTTCAATCCAAAACACTGGGTGTGACTTGGCAGCAGCACTCAGCAACTTCTAGCTAAGCCACCCTATGCTACTAGTGCTGAAAATACCCAAGCATTTGATGAAGCAGTGCAGTTAAATTTAGCCCTGGCATTCCCAGGGCTGGGCTGGGTGCTAGAAGCAGCAGAGTAGACCCACAGATACACCCATCACAGGTGTTAAGAGCTGCCAGCAATAAAGAGCAGCCAGTGTGATGACAATGACACCTGGAGGGAAGTAGAGTGAGGGAAGGGATTTGGAGGGAGGTGAGGTTCATGGCCCAAAGGCAGGTCTCATCTCCCAGTAGCATTACCAGGACCCATCAGCCCGGTGCCGACATCAGCAGCGAGGTAACATAACCTGGATGAGTAAAGAATAAAGATGGAAAGAAAAGGGAATGGTGGGGTCTGGGATGAACTGCAGGGCAAACGTCCCATCTAAAACTACTGAAATTTCTATTTTTTAAATAACACCATGTTAGCCAAATAAAATCCCGCATTATGTCTGCAGACTTTCAGTGTGACTGGCACCAGGCATAGCTGTAAGGAGTAGGCAACCCCATGGCTACTATTTCACCATCAGACATTCATTCTTTGTTCCTTCAGTCACTTGTTAAAATGCAAGCAGGGTTGTTTCATGCAGGGCAGCCCAGGCTATAGTGTCTGGCGGTGAATTAAACAGCCACCATGTCAAGCTAACAGGCAAAGGCCAAGACCACTAAGAAGCACCCCCAGCATGCAACATACACTGTGCTCGCCATGTTAGACCAGTCACAGGTTCAGGAGTTTAAAGAGGCCTTCAGAACAGACATTTGCATGATAGCTTGCTTCTCTAGGGAAGAATCCAGCTGATGCTCAGCTCAATGCCATGATGGATGCAGCTCCAGGGCCCATAAATCCCACCACGTTCCTCACGATGCTTGGTGAGAAGTTAAATGGCACAGGCCAGGAAGAGGTCATCAGAAATGCTTTTGCTTGCTTTGATGAAGAAGCAACTGGCACCATTTGGGAAGATTATCTGAGAGAGCTGCTGACAATAATGGGAGATTGGCTTACAGAGAAGTGCCTATTGACAAAGTTACATTGAGTTCACACGAATCCTTAAACATGGAGCTAAAAAGATGACTGAAAGAACCTTTGCTAAAACCTTCCAATTCCTTAGTCTTACTCTATTTTATTTCCCCATCCTCACAGACCTGCTGCATACAACGTAGTTTCACAGCTTTGCCTCTTTATTTAATGTATTTATGCTAGATCTTTCTGCCACCTAGCACTTGTATAATCAGACTGTAGATGAGGTTGTAAATTGTGTTGAAAAAGAATTTACAAATAAAAAATCTACAGCCAAAACCGGTTTGGCTCAGTGGATAGAGCGTCGGCCTGCGGACTGAAAGGTCCTGGGTTCGATTCCGGTCAAGGGCATGTGCCTTGGTTGCGGGCACATCCTCAGTGGGGGGGGTGCAGGAGGCAGCTGCTCGATGTTTCTAACTCTCTGTCCCTCTCCCTTCTCTCTGTAAAAAATCAATTAAAAAAAAAAGTTAAAAAATCTACAAATTGAACCCCACCCCAAAAACACACACACCATGGGCTTTAAGACTTCTTAACTAACTCGGTTATTCTTACTGATGCCTGTGTTTAAGAAGGAAGAAAAAAAAATAATTGCCCTGCATTAATAAATTAATTGGTAAATTAGCATTTATTAATATGTTCAGGATCAATTAAATGTTATCGAGTAAAGTAGCAGTTGTTGAATACAAAGAACGCTTGCCTTGGAGTCAAACAGGCTTGAGTAGACTGGCTCTGCTATCCACTAGGAAATTAATTCCATTCCTCTTTGGTAGAATGGAAATAATAGGTCTATCTCAGGTTGCTATAAAGATTAAATGAAATAACCCAGGACAATGTTTGATGATAATTCATGTTCAATAAATGACATATGAACTTTAATCATCTGAGAGCCAGGTTCTATAGGACAGGGACTAAGAGTGAGAAGTAGAGTGGTGAGCCAAAGCTTCACCAAGGCAGCGCCTTCCTGGAATCTGGGTCAGGAGGAGCTTCTAAGCCACGTGGGGCGACACCGCCCCCCTGTGTCCATTTGCTGCACTGCAGTCACATTTAGGTTGAGTTGAACCTCACCTTTCTCTCCTTTGCCACTTGAGATGGAGTATAAGGTCCTGCAGACCTACTTTGCTATTGTTTCTATTCCATGTGAGCCCCTCATTCAGTCTTTGCTGAGCCGGGTAGTTGTTGAAAGTAATTATCTGAGACTGTAACAGCCCAGCTTTTCCAATCACCCAAGCACCCTGCCAGCACTGGGGAGCATTTGTCTAGCCTCTTTGATCCAGCGCTAATGCAGGTGTACTGGAATCCCCTGGAAAGATTTAAATATACTAGCTATCCATTGGTATATTACACCCCTCTGCCGAACTGGAATCTTGAGGGTGGGCTGGAGAACACATATAAAAAACTCCTCATCAAGGGATCTCAAATTCAGCCAATTTTGAAAACACATTACTTTAACCCCTTATTGTGCTGCCCTACTCGCCTCTTGGGTTTGAGTAGTCTTTGCAAGTAACAAAGTAAGAAAAGACGGTGCTCTCTGCACTAGAAATTAGTATTTGCATGGAGCTAGAAAGCAGGGGATGAGGAGTCAAGTGAGAGGGGAAACAGGTGAGAGAGAAAAAGAAGACTCACACCAAGAAGAATATAGAGAGAAAGGCAGAGAGAGGAAGGAAAACAGGCACACACAGAGAGAAAGGTGTGGAGAAAGAAGAGTGTGATAAAAAGAGAGAGGATGGAGAAAAGAAGGCATTCTCATAACCATGACAACATTTTGGTGTGGCAAGAGATAAATGGACAAATCCTAGATTAAGAAAAAAATTTTCAATCTAGGGTTATATCTGCCATATGCAAAATCTCTTGCATATTGACAAGGATAGGAACACCACAATAGAGTAATGAGCAAAAATATGAAGAGAAAATCCAAATAGCCAACACAGGGAAGCTGGGTGAGTTTGCTAGTGAGTGCGAAATGTAGATTATTGCTTTATTCCTATGAGATTGGCAGAAATCTGAGAGTCACTTACTTATTGCTGGCTAGGTTGTAGGGAAAATGATTTATTTAAATCTTGATGGTAAAAAAAAATGTAAATTGTCACAGAACTTTGAAAAGAAAAAACAAAGCTAACAAAATGTACCACTTTTTTTTTTTTTTTGAGAGAGAGAGAGAAAGAATGGAAGAGAGGGGAAGAGACAGAGTGAGATAAACATCGGTGTGAGAGAGACACATAGATTGGTTGCCTCTGGCACAGCTCTGACCAAGCCCGGGGTGGAGCCTGCAACCGAGGTTCGTGCCCTTGACCAGAATCGAAACTGGGACCTTTCAGTCCAACGCTCTATCCACTCAGCCAAACCAGCTAGGGCCAAAATGTTCCACTCTTTATTCAATCTACCTGATCCATTTCTGGGACTCAATGCCCTAGAGATAAATATACCAGTACATAACAGTATATGTTCAAGAATGGTAACTGCAGCATTATTTATGGTGACAAAAACACTAGTAACAAAGGAGAAGCTATTAATAGGGTATCGTTGAATGAATGTTACATCTGGCTCATGAAATAGGATTTTATATAGCAACTAGAGGCCTGGTGCACAAAATTCGTGTATGGGGGGGTGGTGTCCCTCAGCCCAGCCTGCACCCTCTCCAATCTGGGACATCCCTCTCACAATCCAGGACTGCTGGCTCCCAACCGCTCACCTGCCTGCCTGCCTGATTGTCCCTAGCCACTTCTGCCTGCCAGCCTAATCAATGCCTAACTGCTCCCCTGCTGGCCCGATTGCCCCTCACTGCCATCCCCGGCCGGCCTGGTCACCCCCAACTGCCCTCCCCTGCAGGCCTGGTCACCCCCAACTGCCCTGCCCTGCTGGCCATCTTGTGGCGACCATCTTGTGTCCACATGGGGGTGGCCATCTTGTGTGTTGGAGTGATTGTCAATTTGCATATTACCTCTTTATTATATAGGATTAAGAAGCATGAATAAAAGCTATGTTGCTATTGGAATTTAAGGGATTAGGTATTGTTGTATAAAAGCAACAATAACAATTATAATGCAAAAAAATGCTTACAATATTTTTCATTTCTGTAAAACATAAACAATGACAGTAACTTCTATCTTGGGGGGAGGCAGGGAGACATTCAGCCAGTATACAGTGAGAGTCACACTGAAGATTTCAGGGAGTGTTCATTCTGATTGGTTGTACTGTGCCATATTGGTTGCTATATATTTTGAATGGCACTCCTGCATATGTGTGTTCATATTATTGTATATGAGTACATAAGAAATATGGAGAAAAATACATATAGGTACATACTGGGCTGTTAACATGGATTACTTGGGAAGGGAAAGGGGCTTCTGTGGGTGGGGTGGAGAGAAAGAGAGGGGTAGCCAACCTAATAAAGAAAAGAAAAACAAAGACAGCAGTAAAAAGGTATAATATAATAATTATGTTATGCACTTATGTAAAATTATATATATGTCTTTATGTATACAAAATTTCTTAAAATATAATAGTTAAAAGCTTATACTAGTTGGCTATTGTCACATAATGCTGTATGACAACCAAACCCAAAATCTCTGACATTAAAAAAAAAAGGCATTTATTTATTTATTTATTACTTATAGATCTATGGACTGGCAGGTGTGACTGCCTTGGGCTGTAGGTCAAATTCAGGTCAGCTCCCTGTGACTCTTGTTCTGAAACCAGAACTACGTGGGATATGATCTTCTCATGGAGAACGCAGAGGCACAGAGGTCAAGCTAACCCATGCAAACACATTTAAAACCTCTCCCTGTGGAGTGACATCAGTATCATGGCAGCATAAGATGTCCCTCCTTTTTAAACAACTAATTAGGCATCTATCTGCAAAGAAAAGCACCTCTATGGGAGTTGTGGGATCCAGCACCATATGCCAAGGAACCCTGAAGGAGTTTCACACAGTAACAGGGTGAAATTACTGTGCATCTAGTAATAGACAGACAGACCTCAGTACAGGCTGTAAAACCAGTAGGAGCCAGTGAACCTGTCCAAACCACTCTCAACTATGGTTGGGGAAAACCTGTCAAGTCTTGACTTGGGCAAAAACCCTCGGACAAGAGAGACTTTGCAGAAATCCAGCCTTCCCGAGGAAATTCTAGCACACCATTGGGAGGGGAGGGGAGGGGAGTACACATACATACACAAGTTTGGACACATTGGAGAGGGTAAGAGGAACTTTGCCAGCACCACACCTACCCCATGGCAACATTGTGCAAGGCTAAACTAGCCAGCGGCAACCTCTCCTACAGGGGAAGAAAGAGCAGCGAGTGAGTGCTTGGCTTTCCAGCTGTGGATGCTGTTGGTATTTAAAGGATTAGGTATCCTATATAATAAAGAGGTTAAATGCAAGTGGTCGTTATGCCGTGACTCATAACAACCGATCAGCAGGAGGGCGGGGCAGCGAGCTACAGTGTGGTGGAGAGCTACAAG
Organism: Cnephaeus nilssonii; assembly: GCF_951640355.1. Taxonomy (NCBI): domain Eukaryota; kingdom Metazoa; phylum Chordata; class Mammalia; order Chiroptera; family Vespertilionidae; genus Cnephaeus; species Cnephaeus nilssonii. Next base: position 41,216,860 of record NC_137083.1, on the reverse strand, counting down.
TGGCAGTGGGCGGAGCGGCCAGCTGACGCAAGCAGCAGCGAGCTACTCGGCACAGATTCATGCACAGGGCCACTAGTTGTTGTATAAAAGCAACAATAACAATTATAATGTAAAAAATTCTCTACAGCTATACCTAGAGTACTGGGACTTCCATGACTGGGGGGAGAGAAGATCAGGAAAGAGGCAGATAAGAATACTAAAGGGATGTGGTTCCTGCTGACTGTATTCAGGACTTCATCAGGGAGAATCTCACTCAAGGACCTGCTCACTGGCCCACAGGCACCCCCAACACCAAAAGTGCTAAACCCACCTACCCACCCTCACCTCTGCAGTTGGCTCCTTGTGCATGCTCCCAAGTACAGCAACAAGAATGAATCCAATGAACACTGTGCTCTCAGGAAAACAGACCAGAGTCTATGGGCAAGGGAGGATCCACAAACTTGAGCTGTAGCATCACCTTATAGAAAACAAAAGATTGCCAGCAGCCAACCTGGTGAGTTGTAAGAACAAGAAAAGATATACAAGTTCAAGAATTCTGTTGCAAGAGGGAGCAAGAAGTGTGGAGCAGGTGTATCCATACAGGGTTGAAAACAACAGGCATAACAGGACTGAAGAACACATATCTCACCTGAAGCTATTTAGTAAAGATTTGAGGAAGTATTTGCTATTTCAAATGCAAAAGCAGCAACACAAAATTACATGGAGAATCAAGATGACAGTAATCTTCCAATAAACTCAAAGTTACAGAATTTTGTGATCTGGCTGAATAAGAATTTAAAATAGTTGTTTTGAGAAACAAGTTGCCTTATAAGAAAACAGAAAGACAATTCAACAAAATGAGAAAAACAATACATGAACAAAATGAGAAATTTAACAAAGAGATGGGGATAATAAAAAGAACCAAAAAGAAACTCTGGAGCTGAAGAATTCAATGAATAAAAAGAAAATAAAATAATAAAATAAAGTAGAAAAAAATAAAACCTACAGCAGAACAGACCAAATGGAAGACAGAATAGGTAAACCACTTGATAGGAACTTTGAAATAACACAATCAAAGGAGAACAATAAAAAAGAACCCCAAAGCCTACATGACTTAAAGGACTCCACCAAACATACAAATATTAGAATAACTGGTGTTCCAGGAGAAGAGAGGGAGAAGGGGGATGGGGGGGAGTTTATTTAAAGAAATAAGAGCTGAGAACTTCCCAAACCTGAGAAGAGACTTGGACATCCAAGTTCACTAAGCTAATAGATCACCCTATTACTTCAAGGCAAAAAGACCTTCTATATGACACATTATAATGAAACTGTCAAAAATCAAAGATAAAGAGAGAATCTTAGAAGCACCTACAATTTTTTAAAAACAGATCATAACCTACAAAGGAACCCCATTGTGCTCTCAGAAGAAACCATACATCTTAGCTCAGATCCCCAGTTGGGGCACATAATGGAGGACTTCAATCTGTAACTGACTGTGTACAATCAATTGTGATAACTCACTACCTCCGGACCAGCTCGGGGCACATAATGGAGGCAATCAATCAATGTATCTCTCTCACATCAATGCTTCTCTCTCTTTCTCTCCCCTTCTCTCTCTCTCTAAAATCAATAAAAAACATATCCTTGGGTGAGGATATTTTTAAAAAGCTGTGGTACATTTACACAATGTAATACTATGTGGCTGTTAAAAAGAAATAATTCTTACCCCTTTGCAACAGCATGGATGGACCTGGAGAGTATTTTGCTAAGCCAAATAAGCCTGTCAGAGAAAGACAAACACCACATGATCTCACTTACCAGCATATGAGGGATCTAATGAGCAAAATAAACTGGCAAAAAATAGCACCAGAGGCATAGATACATGGAACAGTCTGATGTATGTCAGAGGGGAGGTGGGTGGGAGGGTCTGGATAAAAGAAGGTGACGAGATTGGCCAAAGAACATATATGCCCATGAACACAGACAACAATGTGGCAAAGGCCAGGGGATGGGGGGGCAGGTGGTGGGTGGAGGTGGGCAAAGAGTAGGGGAAATGAGGGACATCTGTAATATGTCAACAATAAAAAAGTAAATCTGGATATAACCAGCTGCTCATTTCACAGAATCAATCCAACAGAATGTAAGAAAAAAGAGGTTCCTGTCAAACTGCAATAAACTTTTAAAAATAATCTAAATTATTTAATGTATTGAAAGGTGTTTTTTAAAAAAACAACACTTGTGTCTCATTCACTCACATTCCATTGTCCAAAGCCAAGTCATATATTCAACCCATATCAGTGGGATAAGAAAACACTGTACACTCTTCCCATGAAGATGGCGGGGGGGGGGGTTGGGGGGGAAGAGCCTATATATTCTTCCCATGAAGGTGTGTATGGGAGAGGGGAGGTAGGAATGAAGGGAGACTAATCGTTGCTAAATAAAAATACCATCTCCTTGAGTCATGTAGAGAGCTAGAGATAAGATCATCTCACCTTGGAGAGTACTCAGATGATGATAAAGGGAGAGATAGAGTGATGATAACGCTACAGATTTGTTGTACAAAGAGCCGTCAGTTGAAGAGCACAGAGCATTTTCCTGGTCACAACGGAAGAGAGACTTGTTGCGGAAAGAGTCTAGTCAACATTGGAATGCTGACAACTAGAACAATTAGGAGCATCCACAGCCGGCTGAATAAACAAAGAGCTCAGGTTGATTAATCAGCTAATATCAGCCAAAAGGCATCTAGACCGGACTCTTTTAATGTCTTGAGTGACACGATGAATGGACTGCTCATCCAATGGGCAGATTCTTCATCCCCTAGTGCACATCCAATTGATTTGCTGGACAAAGGAAGAGATTCAAAAAGACTGGGCAGATAAAATAGATGTGTCCACAAAGCAGAATGCCATAGGCATCCATGTGAAGCCAAGTGTTTAGTTACAAAATCTCCACGGGACAAGTGCAGAATAGGAGAGATGTGGTTTACCATCAGTTCATGTAAAAAAGAAGTGGGAGGGGGTTTTTCCATTTAAGATCAATCTGAGTCAACAGTATGTTGTGGCTATCTCCGCCCCCACTCCCACCCCCACCCAAAAAGATATTTTTCAGAGTAAGCTATAAGTTCTGTGCCATTTAATAGTTATACTATGAGGCAGGTACTAAAAGCCCTATTTTACATAATAAAAAACTACAGCTCAGGGAGGCCAAGGCAGCACAGCTTGTAGTGGCCAAGCCAGGACTCAAACCCTAATCTCTCAATCTAAAGCCCCGGCCCTTGCCTATGACATTCTATCACTTCCAACTGGAGGGTGGCCAGAGAAAGGCAAAGCTAGAGAGGAATGTTGCAGCAGGGAGGACCCCTGGGATCAGAGCTCCTGCAGCAGACAAGCTCAACACTTGTTACACACCTGTGGGGTATGATTGCAGAAGTCAAAACAATCACCAGACCCAGCAGGCTGATATAAACTAATCAACAGTTGGTCCTAAAGATAGAAAATAATAATGAAAACCATGAACACTTTAATAATCATATAAGGACTATTAGTAAATAATAGTCAACAAGTAAATTAACATCTTGTGGAGACACCTACCACTGCCTCATCTAAGTCATCTATGCCATCTATGTCCCACCACCTATATTTTAGATGAGCCTCACCCATGGCAAAACAAACAAACAAACAAACAAAAACAACAAGCAGACAGAACCCTAGGGTCACTTTTGGCTAAAGCCAGAATTGAGAGAGGCTCAAAGCGGGGAGGCTAGGTACACTGACCTTGAACTATCCCGTTACAACCACTCAGAAGTTTCCAAACCACCAGAGGGAGTAGCACAAGAAAAAATTAACACTAAATGCTCCAGCAGTAAGTGACCCAAGTCAGTTTCATGAGACTGAATCCCAGGAATGTTTTTTTATCCATTGGGGAGAAAGCTCTTACTCTTTGAGGAAGGTAGGCTGTGATCTTGGAGTCACTAGCCACCATTAGCCACTGCATGAGGAAGGTCTGCCTGGCAATAGAGGCCACACAGAGAAAAGCATCGCTGGAGCTTGAGAGAGAATCCTAGAGTGAATGATATCTTTACTGGTTACCTATTGCTATGTAACAAACTACCTCAAAACATATCTTTTTTTTTTTAATGTATTTTATTGATTTTTTACAGAGAGGAAGGGAGAGGGATAGAGAGCTAGAAACATCAATGAGAGAGAAACATCGACCAGCTGCCTCCTGCACACCTCCTACTGGGGATGTGCCTGCAACCAATGTACATGCCCTTGACCGGAATCGAACCTGGGAGCCTTCAGTCCGCAATCCAACGCTCTATCCACTGAGCCAAACCGGTTTCGGCCTCAAAACATATCTTAAAGCAACTCACAGAAGCTGCGGTCAGGAACGCAGGGAGGCTTAGCTGCGTGGCTCTGGGGTCTTTCTCAAGGCTGCAGTCAAAATATTGACCAGGACTACAGTCTTCTGAAGGATCCACTGGGGAAGAGCTGCACTCAGATGTCTAGGTCTCAGAGAACCCACTTCCAAGCTCATTCACACAGCTGATGACAGGCCTCAGGTTCTTGCTGGTTGTTGGCTAGAAACATCAGTTTCTTACCACCTGGGCCTCTCCACAGGGCTACTCACAACTTGGCAGCTTAATTTCCCCATACTGAAAACTCAATGAGAATTAGAGAGAGACTGAGAGTGAGAGTGAGAGAGAGAGAGAGAGAGAGAGAGAGAGAGAGAGAGAGAGAAATGGCAAGCAAGACTAAAGTTACATTTCTTTTGTGATCTAATCTCAGAAATGACACCCCATCACTTTTACCTTATTCTATCGGTTAAGAAGCAAGTCTCTAGGTCCAACCTATACTTCAACGATGGGTACTACACTGAGCATGAATATCAGGAAGCAAGGATCATTGGGAACCATTTTGGAGACTGCCTAACAGACCATCATTTGAGCCACTTGAGCCAGGCATGCCTAAAGCCAAATACGTCCTGTCTTCTCAGCTATGAGAAGTAATATAGTCTCTCTCTGCTGAAATTGGTTTGAGGTTGGTTCCTATCATGTCTTATGTAGCCCAAGTAATCCTTCACTAATACATTAATACACACACTGAAAGCCAACACCATTATCAATAAAACCAGAGTGGTGAGGGTAAGGTCATCAAGCTTTCCCTAGAGTGGATGCAAAAGCCAACCAGAATTCCTAAATGTCCTGTCTGATTCTTGATGAAATTTCTTTAGTTATTCTGCCTGGATTCTGGGGCTCTTCTGAGATAATTTAGCATGTCTATGTCAGTGTAAAAGCATGCCAAACTGGTAATTTTATGGCCAAAAATGACAGAGAAAAGAATTAGACCATCAGGAGGGCAATTAGTTTAACATGCTATTTACACCCCATAGAAGGAAAAGCTTGGGGGGGGAGGGGAAGAAGAAGATTTAAAATAAAAATAAATTTAGCTCAGTTAATGACAAATAACAAAAGAAAATTACTATCCACAATTTGATCTTTTTGTTCGCATGCCAATTAAATGAAAACAATATCAATATACAAATGATGTGAAAACTTGACAATCATTTGCATAATTTTAGCAGAAAGGTAACCTACCATGTTTCTCTGGTTAAAAAACTATACTGTAGAGAATACTGAGACTTGAGAATTTTTCCTTCTACACCCATCCTTAAAATTTATTCTATTTAGCACCCAGTCATGGTAGACAATGTCACTTGTCTCCCAAAGACTCAACCATGAGAAGAAAAAAAAAAAGTCAGAAAAATTGATTTGCTTTGGAAAACATAGAATCTGTATAGTATTGCTTAAATTATACTATTTTTAAAGGAAAAAAAAAACAGTAATTGTGTTTTTAATATAATATTTTCACATGCACAGCATATTCCACTTCCCTGTAAATTAGATGTTGTCAAACTTGAGTGGGCTTCCAAATTATCTGGAGGGGGGGCACTTGTTAAAACACAGATGGCTGGGCCCCACTCCTAGAGTTTCTAATAGTGTTGGTCTTGGGCCGTGGTCAGCAAAATGCGGCTCACGAGCCACATGCGGCTCTTTGGCCCCTTGAGTGTGGCTCTTCCACAAAATACCACGGCCTAGGCAAGTCTATTTTGAAGAAGTGGCATTAGAAGAAGTTTAAGTTTAAAAAATTTGGCTCTCAAAAGAAATTTCAATCGTACTACTGTTGATATTTGACTCTGTTGACTAATGAGTTTGCCGACCACTGGTCTGGAGTAAGGACTTAGAATTTGCATTTCAACAAGTTCCCAGGTGATGCTACTTGTGGCTGGGGTCCAAACCCTGAGAAGCAGTGCTCCAAAGTCTAAACAAACTCATTCCTCTCACAGCTACCTCAGGCCCTTGCTCATTCCTGTAGTTCCTCAAACACCCACATCTTGGGCATTGCTGGTTCTCCACCCAACAACCTTTTTTGCTTCTAAAATTTCTCCTAGCCTTGATGAAAGGCAACCTGTGCATGCTACCTTCCTCAAAGAATTTCAGATTTCCCAGTTATTGAAGGATTTCTACAGTTTCACTTTAAAAAGTGGGCAGTGTAGGTATCGCCTGACACCTTGCTTAAAGAATAACAAAACTGGAACTAGAATACTTATAGAAAGCTTAAAATATTAGCAAGAGTAGAATTTAATTGATTTATATAAACCAAGAGAATTTTATTACCTAAATGACATTGCACTAATTTTTTATTGTAGTAAACAACTGTTTTGGAGAGAGGGAGACAGGTGAAAGAATTCAAACAAATTACATTTTCGTGCCATTCAGGGACAATGATTTCTTAAGTTGAATCTTCTTCCTCTGTGTGCAACCAATTTGTGTTTAGGCAGAGCCTATGCATCTAGTCAGACTTCAAGAGGAAAATATATTCAAAACAGACTGAATGGGTTATTTAATTAGTGCACAACAAAGAAGTGCCCTACAATTTTATATATGTCAATCCAAGAAAATTTGAAGTTGTCATTAACTATAACTGAATAAACAGAAAAAAATATTCAACAATATTCTATATTTATTTTCCTTGATTCACCAAACTGCTAACGTAAATTTTCTAGAATCACCCAAAATGGAAGATTGTAGAAGGTGGTTTCAATGGGTTTCTAGTGAAAATACTGCAGTATTTATTCTGATCTCCAGTTAAAATGAACTTGATCTGTTGGTTTTTTATTCTGATTTCTTCTCATGTTTAGGACTTCCCTTCTTTGATGAATAAACAGATGACTAAAATTCACCCTGGCGGCAACTGCTGTGTTTCCCACTCTGTGTATAGTACTTCATACATAGTTGAACATTCTAACTTAATAATATGTAACTTGAGTCTCACTAGCAAGCACTCAATAATTCATTCAGACATTTATTACGCACCTGCTAGGTACTGGGGATGCAAACATGAATATGGTCCCTGCCTCAAGAAGTCTACAGTCTACAGTCTAAGTGCCCATCAGCAGGTGTGTGGATTAGAAAACTATGGTACATCTACACAATGGAATACTACGCCACTATAAAAAAGAAGGAACTTTTACCATATGCAACAGCATGGATGGACCTGGAGAGCATTATGCTAAGTAAAATAAGCCAGTCGGAGAAAGATAAATGTCACATGATCTCACTCATATGTGGAATATAATGATCAACATAAACTGGTGAACAAAAATAGATCCAGAGACAAATGGCCGGGGAGGTGGGGGAGTTAGAAATCAGCCAAAGGACTTGTATGCATGCATATTAGCATAATCAATGAACATAGACACTGGGGCGGTGGGGGCTTGCCCTCGAGGGTGGGAATGGTGGGGGAGGGGGAGTCAACGGGGGAAAAAGGAGACATAAGTAAAACTTTAGACAATAAAAAAAGAAGAAGTCTATAGTCTAGTGAAAGAGGCAGCCAGAGAGGGATGGTTACAGGGGTCCAGGCTGAAGACCTGAGTTTGGCAGCCAGAGCACCTGGATACTGGCCGCCACCATGGGAGTGGAGGCCGTCACTACGGGGCTGTGAATAGACTGAGAAGTTGGGAAAGAATGGAACCTGGAAGAATGCTGACATTTAGGAAGAGAAAAACAAACCTCACATGGTGTGGGGCCAGGGTTATATCAGGGCAGCCAAAGGAATCTTTTCCAGGAGGGAAAATGCCCAACAGTGTGAAATGCAGTGGGGAGCCCCAGTGAAATGGGCCTCAAAGAGTTGCTGGGGTTCCGAGTTTGCTGGTGTTAGTAGAGAGGTGGGGGAAAGCTCAGTGCCAGAGTTGAGGAGCAGATGTGAAATGATTTAAAGGAGACAGTAAGAGAGGAATTCCCCCCATACCAAAGAGGATGAAAAGCTTTCTAGGTTAGAGAAGTGTCTCTCGCTGATAGGGAAGGAAAGCAGAATATTCACCATGAATCCTAAGCTTCAGGCCCCTCACCTGCATGGACCCCTGCCAGGCCCTCGGAAGGGCCTTAGTAACGGGTTTATGACATGGTCACATGTTTTTGTAAAGTGTGTAAGATATTTCAACTGTTATTGATAAGACCACTATCTCTTTCCACTCTGACTTCCCCTATTTCCTATTTGTCCTCCTGCCAGTTACTTTGGAGGGAACACAGGATTTGGGGGGATCTGGCTAAAAAGAAGTTGGTTTGAGTTCAGTGGGATATATTTATGTGGTTTACAGTTACTTCCACATAGGACTAAGCTGTAGTTAGCTGTCATGGTGCAAGAATGTCTTCCAGAAATATTCCTACCATCCGCTGTGACTACTTATCCAGGGTCATGATCCAGGGGCCCAGAGATAGATTTTTTTGGGTTTAGAGGGTTGGTTTGTTTTTGGTTTTTTTTTTGTTGTTGTTGTTTGTTTGTTTTATTTTTACCAGATGAGCATGCCTTATCATACCCAGCTCTGGAAGTAAGTGGGTAGTTAAGGATAAACTAAGTTTAAAATGTATAGAACCAGAAGCCAGACTAAGACAAGTTCTTCCAACTTTCATAGCTCATCATGAAGAAATTTGTTAGAGGATTTACCAACTTTTACAAGTGTATTCTAAACTTCTAAATGACACTACCAATAAAGTATTAGGAGGCCGAAAGTAACTTTTCTAAAATCTTAGACTTTAAAGATAAAAGGAAAGTTATATTTATCTGCCTTAGCCCAGTCAAGCTTCTTTGACATAGACTGAGTGGCTTAAACAAGAAACATTTATTTCTCACAGTTCTGTGGGCTGGGAACACTAAGATCAAAGCACCTGTGATTCGGTACCTGGTGAGAGCCCTTCCTGGTTCATAGACACCCATCTTCTCACTTTCTCATATGGCAGAAAGGCAAGACAGCTCTCCGGGGCCTCTTTATAAGAGCACTAATCCCATATGACCCAATCACCAAGGGCCCCATCTCCAAATACCAAGTACATCACATCGGAGATTAGGTTTCAAAATTTGAATTGGTGGGGAAGGGAGGACACAAACACCTAATCCATACCACTACCCTTCTGTCATCTCTTATGAAATATTATAAAATCTTTTACATGTGAAAATGTGCTCAAAGAGTATGTAGCCAAAATAAAAGGGAAAAAAGTAATATAGATGGATATTGGGTAGTTAATGTATTTTGTTATTTTGCTGGATTTTTGTGACATTTCTGGTACTGGTTAGCCTAAAATTTAATTTTTTTATATATTTTATTGATTTTTCACAGAGAGGAAGAGAGAGGGATAGAGAGTTAGAAACATCGATGAGAGAGAAACATCGATCAGCTGCCTCTTGCACACCCCCTACTGGGGATGTGCCCGCAACCAAGGTACATGCCCTTGACCGGAATCAAACCTGGGACCCTTGAGTCCGCAGGCCGACGCTCTATCCACTGAGCCAAACCAGTTTCGGCTAAAATTTAATTTTTAATGACTTCTTTCTAATTCTAAAAATATTCACTTTCACATCTAATTTTTATGTTTTTTTTCTTTAGAGCAAGCTCTCTCTCTCTCTCTCTCTCTCTCTCTCTCTCTCTCTATATATATATATATATATATATATATATATATATATATAGTCTTCAGGCCTCACAAAACCTGGATCTGCCCCATGGGGTCAGCCTTCATGGGAGGGGCCTTGAGAGAAGGAATAGCAGTGTGGGTGCCCAGCAGGTCCTGGGAGGACTCCTCCTCCTCCCTCTCCCAAATGGGCAGAGAGAAACTCACTGAAAGTTTGTGACCTGCTAGAGAGTGTTCTAAGTGCTGTGTTCCTAGGAGGAGGCGGCATGTCCTCAGGCATGAGACATGAGAAAGTCATCTACCCAGCAGCACTGGTCCCCATATTCCCAACCCTCCAGGACCCAGGGCCAGGGGAAGCCAGCCAGGGTCAACAGGTACCTGTAAGAAATAACAGCTGTTGCCTGTACTGCATCAGGTGTTAAATCAAGTAGTATTTTCAATATTCTTCTTGGACATGGAAGGAACTAAGGGTGGAGGCAGAGAAAATCTATGGGGTTTCACCAGCACTGACTTGGTGGAGGCCGATGACAGACTTTCACTCAGGCACAGCTCCCCTGGGCTGATGTATTTATATACATGCTCATCTGATCTCTCTCCTACAAGAACATAAGCTCCTACAAGGATAAAATTTTGTCCATTATAAACTTCAGAAACTTAATTCAGTGTTGGCTAAGATGAAATCAGAGGCTACACATTCCAAACATGGTTAAGGATCTTTAAGTAAATAAAAATACTATTATCACAAATGCTTTGAAAACACCACACCCTGAACTAGTCTTGAAGACACCAAAAATATACAAATTAGCCAAGTTGGAGTGAAAGCCCTTTCAAGCCAAATCAGAAAATTCGGTTCTTAGTTTGCAATAAGTGTTCATTGTGAAATTCTATGTCAGCTGCAGAGATTTATTGCTACATAACCCTTAACCTAAAGACTACTCTGACACTTGTTTTACTTTCCACTGTAGAAAATTGAACTTGTTCTTTTTACATTTGTTCTGGAAAATTTGGTGCACCATAAATCATGTATTGTTTATTCCATTATATATGACTTCTCTGATCTTATTAACCAAGCCAGCAATTTAAAAAGTGGCATAGAGCCCTGGCCAGTGTGGCTCAGTTGGTTAGGCATTGTCCCGTGCACCAAAAGTTTGCCGGTTTGATTCCTGGTCAGGCTCTATCCCCGATGTGGGGCATGCAAGAGGCAACCAATCAATGATTCTCTCTCATTGATGTTTCTATCCCTCTCTCCCATTTCCCTTCCTCCCTAAAATAAAATAAAATAATTTTTTTAAAAGGAGCAATGTGAATTCCTCTTCATGTAAGTCATGTAAGTTATATTTCTATGTTTTGTTTTTAATGTTGATAATAGCAGAATTATTTTTTAAATACAGTGGAGGACATTTTCTCCCAGCTGGGTCCTAGTACCTAGAATAGTATAGAGAACTTGGTAAGTGTTCAGTAAATGTTTGTTGACTGACTTATTTGTTGACTGCTCATTACTTTAAATAACTGTACATTCTTTAAACACATAATTGAGTATTATAAAGGAGGCTGAATCCAGTCAAAGATGAAATGCAATCATTAACCATACCCTTTAAAACTGATGATATCACTACTCCAGTATACAGAGGGTTAATCCAGCCAATACAACTAAAGCAGTAAATCAGAAGGCCACTAGAGGACACCAACGGATCAGGAATCTATCGCAGAGCCAAGAAAGTCTAGAGAGGGGATAGGAATGACCTGATTCCTATTTGGGTCCAATTTGTATAAGCCGAAGGGCAGAGAGGTGGGAACATTATTCCAAAGAACTGATGAAGACAGAGCTGGGCAATTTAAATATTTTACGCCAAACCAGCACAGAGAATAGATAAGGTAAGAAACACTTAACAAGCATGATGCAGGAATCAGAGAACAATAGTGTTATTAGAAATGTTAAATGGAGGGTTGAAAACATTAAGGACCATGGAGAATATGCAAAACCACGGTAATGAGTCACTAGAAATTCATTATTATAATTACAGAAAGTAGAGGCTCACGAGGTCCAGTGAACCTGGGCTGCCCCTCTCAGCCTGAGCAAAGAACCAACTTGATTCACCTACAGCGACTATACATTCCTGAACTGAATCTTGTAGTAAAGGGAAATAATGTTGCCCCTTAGGTGTGGCCCAGTGGTTGAGTATTGGCCTATGAAACAGGAGGTCACGGTTCGAGTCCCCATCAGGACATATGCCCGGGGTTGTGGGTTCCATCCCCAGTAGGGGGAGTGCAAGAGGTAGCCAATCAATGCTTTTCATCATTGATGCTTCTATCTCGCTCTCCCCCTCTCCCTTCCTCTCTCTGAAATCAGTGTTTGTTAGTTTTTAAAGTGCTGCAGAAAGTCATGCATGCGACAAACAGAACCAATTACTGCAAAAGATGCAGTATGATCTGTGCAAATCATTTGCAAAACACTGTTTACGCGTGGTGACTCTTAGATTTAAATATGTAGACCATAGTTGTAGATATGTAATATTTATGTCAGCAAAATTACTAGTGTTTTTTCCAACACATGGCCTATTCGCTAAAAGTTGTTTAAAATAACAGTGAATTAATAACAAAAAAAACTGTTAATTTCATTATAAGCAAATCTTGGTTAAAAGCATCTTAAGATTAACAGGGTGTTAATTTTCACATACGACATACAGAACAGAAATTTTAAATCGAGGTCTGCAAAATCGAGGGTTTACTGTATTAGACTTAAATGACACATTAAACCAAATGGACTTAACAGATATTTACAGAACATTCCATCCAACAGTAGCAGAATCCACATCCTTCTCAAGTGTACATGGAACATTCTCCAGGATAGATAATATGTTAGACCACATCTAAGTACTAATCCATTTAAGATATTGATACTATATTGAGCATCTTTTCTACTTCAAAGACATAAAACTAGAAATCAATTGTAAAAAGAAAACTGGAAAATTCACAAATATGTGAAGATTAAACAACATGCTCCTGTAGAGCCAATGGGTCAAAGAAGAAATCAAAGATAAATAAAAAAAACATTATGAGATAACTGAAAATGGAAATACAACATACCAAAACTTATGGGATGCAACAAAAGTGTTCTAGAGAGGAAGTTTATAATGATAAATACCTACATTAAGTAACATCTCAAATAAGTAACCTAATTTGATACCTCAAGAAACTAAAAAAAGAAAGAAACTAAGCCCAAAGTTAGTATAAGGAAGTAAATGAAGATCAGAGCAGAAATAAATGAAACAGAAACTAAATGAAAACAAAGACTCAATGAAACTAAAAGCTGGCTTTTTAAAAAAGATAAACTAAACCATCTTTTAGTTAGACCCGTGGTCGGCAAACTGCGGCTCTAGAGCCACATGCGGATCTTTGGCCTCTTGAGTGTGGCTCTTCCACAAAATACCACGGCCTGGGCAAGTCTATTTTGAAGAAGTGGCATTAGAAGAAGTTTAAAAAATTTGGCTCTCAAAAGAAATTTCAATCGTTGTACTGTTGATATTTGGCTCTGTTGACTAATGAGTTTGCTGATCATTGAGCTAGACTAAAGAAGAAAAATAGAAAGAGGGCTCCAATAAATACAATACTATATAATAAAGAGCTAATATGCAAATGGTCATCAAGCCCTCATGCTGTCACGCTGTAATGGCTCAGACACTCAACACTGGAGAGAGAGGAATGGGAACCAGCCAGGCACAAATGAGCTAGCAAGAGAGGAATGGGGACCCAACACCAGGGAGAGAGGAATGGGGACCAGTCAGGCTGTGGTCCGGGAGAGGGACAAACCACCCGCTCCACAGTCCCGGATGCCAGTGGCTGTGCCTGCGCCTGCAGCCTGACCCAGGAGACGGACAAGCCACTTGTCCCACGGTCCCGGGTGCCAGCGCCTGTGGCCTGGGCAAAGCCGCCCACCCATGGTCCCCTGGGACTGCGGCCAGCCCAGGTGAAGCCAGCCCAGATCCTGGGTGCCTGCGACCGGCCAGAGGAGAGAATCCTGGGTCCTGGGTGTGAGGCAAGGCAGAGGCGTTTAGTGGTGATCAGGCCAGCAAGGGAGCAGTTAGGGGCGATCAGGCAGGCAGGCAGAGGTGGTTAGGGGCAATCAGGCAGGCAGGCAAAGGGGTTTGGGGAGATCAGGCAGGCAGGCAGGAGAGCGGTTAGGACCCAGCAGTCCCGGATTGAGAGAGGCAGTCAGACATCCCCTGAGGGGTCCCAGATTGGAGAGGGTGCAGGCTGGGCTGAGGGACCAACCCCCCTTGCACGAATTTCATGCACTGGGCTTCTAGTTATAAATAAAAGGGAAGACATTAAACTGATACCATACAAATACAAAGGATCATAAGATACTCCTCTTAGCAATTATACACCACAAAATTGGGCAGCAGGGAAAAAAAAGGGTAAGTTCCTAGAAACATACAACCTACAAGATGGAATCATGTAGAAAATCTGAACAGACCAACTATTAGTAAGGAGATTGAATCAGTAATGAAAAACCTCCCAACAAAGAAAAGTCCAAGGCCAGATGGTTTGGTGAATTCTAGCAAACACTTAAAGAAAATATCAAGAGCAATCTTTCTCAAATGCTTTTAAACAAAGAAAAGAGGAGGGAATACTTACAAACTCATATTATGAGGCCAGCATTATCCTGATACCAAAACCAGAAAAAGTCACTACAAAAAAAGAAAATTACAGGCAAATATCCTGAATGAACATAAATACAAAAATTCTCAACGAAACACTAGCAAACCAGTCATAACAACATTTCAGTCAAGGACAGACTGCATATACAACAGTGATCCCATCCTATCTAATAATAGAATAACATGCAAATTACCATCACTCCGCTACGCCCACGATTGGGCGGCAGGAGGCTGGGGGGCGGGACTCGGGGTGGCCTATCTGGCCATTGAGAGGCACAGATCCGCTGCCACTGAGGGGGGCTACCCTGCTGTTAAGAGGCGCAGGGGGCGGGACTCCCGCACCCTGCGCCTCTCAACGGCCAGATCCGCGGCCGCTGAGGGGGCCTGCCGCGGACACCCAGCTGCGCCTCTCAACGGCAGGGTAGCCAGGTGTCTGTGGCAGCCCCCCTCAGTGGCCGCGGCAGCCCCCCTCAGTGGTCCCTCCCCCTGCGCCTCTCAACAGCAGGGTAGCCCCCCTCAGCAGACGCGGACCATCAAAAGTGGGGGAGCTGGGTGCCTGTCTGCTCCGGCACCAGGCCTTTCAGAAGCCTCCGCCTTGCCGGAGGCTTCTGAAAGGCCTGGTGCACCAGCTGACAGGCACCCAGCTCCACCGCGAAAAGCGAAAGCGTGTAGGGGACCCTACACGTGCATGATTCAATCATGCACTGGGCCTCTAGTAAGATTATAAAGGAGTTTAAAAATTCCTGTTGCTTAGTGACAGCTGTCAGAGCAGAGGAGAATTGTGGGGCTGGGTTAGAAAGTTGAAGAGATAAAGCAGAAAAGTCAAAACCAAAAAAACAATAACTCATAGACACAGACAACAGTATGGTGACTGCCACACGGAAAGGGGAGTGGGTGGAGGTAGAAGAGGGTATAGGGGGATAAATCATGATGGAAGGGGACTTGACTTGGGGTGGTGAACACACAATACTACATGTAGATGATGTATTATAGAACGTACACCTGAAACCTATATGATTTTATTAACCAAAATCACTCCAATAAATTCAATTAAAAAATATATTCCATGCTCATAGGTTAGAGAATTAATATTGTTAAAATGTCCATACTACCCAAAGTTATATATACATTAGTGCAATCCCTATCAAAATTCCAATGGTATTTTTACATAAAAATAGAAAAAGAATCCTCAAATGTATATAGAATTACAAAAGATCCTGAATAGCCAAAGCAATTTTGAGAAAGAAGACAAAGCTGGAGGCATCACATCTCCTGATGTCAAGGTATATTACAAAGTTATATTCATCAAAAGAGATGGTCCTGGCATAAAAACAGACACATAGGTCAATGGAACAAAAGAGAGAGCCCAGAAATAAACCCACATATATATGGTCAATTAAAATACCGCATGATCCAGTAATTTTACTTCTGGATATAGTATATCTAAAGGAAAACAGGAACTTGAAGAGAAATCTGCACTCCCATGTTCATTGCAGCATTATTCACAACAGCAAAGATATAAAAATAACCTAAGTGTCCATTTTTGGATGAATGGGTCAAGAAGACGTGGTATATATGTACACTGGAATGTTATTGAACCATGAAAAAGAAGGAAATCTTGCCACTTGCAACAATACATAGACCTTGAGGGGATTATGCTAAATGAAATAAATCAAAGAAAGGCAAATACAGCCTAATCTCACTTTTATGTGGAAATCTAAAAAAGCTGAACTAACAGAAACAGAGAGTAGGATGGCAGCTACCAGAGGCTGGGATCCGTGTAAATGGGGAGATGTTGGTCAAAGAGAACCAACTTCCAGTTGTAAGGTATTCTGAGGATGTAATGTACAGCATGGTGAGTATAGTGAGTAATACTATATCACATACTTTAAAGTTTCTAAAAGTAAATCTTAAATGATCTCACCACACACACACACACACACACACACACACACACACACGCAAAGGTAATTATGTGAAGTGATGGAGGTGAGCTAATGCTATCATGGAAATCATTTTGCAATATATAATGTATCAAATCAACACATACACCTTATACTTCCATAGTGTTATATGTAAATTATATCTCAATTAAGCTGGGGGGAGATGTAAAAAAAAAAATAAGTAAGCATCGTTATCCTGACAAGCGAAGTCATGGAATGCATGGTTTTCTTTAGCAGCATTCTGGCATCTCATCGCTGTCTTTTTCAGGGTTGAAAGTTAGTCTTGAGGGCGGTAGCACTAAACCCAGGGATCTTACGTCTGGTCCCCGGCTTCGTGGGTGTGGAGACAGCAGCAGTGGCTGCCCCAACCCCTGAATTGCAGCCTGGTGGGCTGCCTTCCATTCAGAAGTCCCAGTGCCACCATGGACTGCCAGGGCCCCAGCTGCCCAGCCTCTGGTTCCCATGCCTATGGCAGAGGGCAAGACAATTATATTGAGGGCATTTGTTCTGGAAATCTTCTCTGAAAGCCCCACCTAAACCACTTCTCTATCCCTTCCTTCCAACAATTTTGTATTCACCTAATTCCCAGTTAATCAATTTCTCTTTTGCCTAACATTGCTAGAAATTTTTTAATCACTCACTGCTGAATGATAGATTTTTTACTGTCCACTTTTGTATTGTTATCAGAGACCAGGTTCTGTATGATACTGAATCTTTGAAGTCTGTAAAAGCTAGATTTGTGATCTAGCATATGGGCAATTTTATTAAATTCTATGTGTTCTAAAAAAATAATGTGTATTCTCCAACTGTTCACCTCTGTTCTTTATACAATGCTTGCTAATTGTACTTATCATATCTTGTATCTCACTAGTTTTTGTCCGCTTGATGCGCATTATAAATAATTTCTTTGAATGGATTTCCTGGTTCACAATTTATTAAGGTTCAACTAAAATCTAACATTTAAACCATCCTTAGAATTTCTAGCAAAAAAAGTAATAATTGAAAATAAAAATTCCATTTGTTTATTTTTTAAATTTACTTGAGCATTCCCTACAATCTCTTTTTTAATTGTATTTTCAAGTTTTACTTTTTAAAATATGTCAGTTTTATCATTTTAAATATGTCTGGTTTATAGTTTGCATCTGATAATTCCAATATCCAAAGTCTAGGGTATGTTTCTGATATCTATTTCTTCAACTGGCCCTCTGTCATGTGCCTCACTCTCCTCCACACACACACCATTTTTAATATTTTACCTTGAATTACTCACTTAGAAGAAATGCTCTGTAGAAAATCTCTGAAACTGCTGCTGAGGTTGCATTCCTCCAGAAAAGGGTTATGTTTGCTTCTGCCATTTCCCTGGAGACACTATCAACTGAGAACCATTCTAAATTTAATTATATGTTTGAGGTTTTTTTAACCACACACATTACATAAATCTAGACCACAACTCTAAGAGAGCCAGCTTGTCATTATGAGTTCTCATGGGAGATTTTTTTATTCCCTTCCATCTGGTGTCAAGGTTAAAACAGTCCAGTCTCCATGCTGTGCTCTGCAGCACATCAGGTTTATTTCTTGCTCATGCTTACCCCAGCAGAAGGGTCACCTAACAAACTTCCCTTTGGGCATGCCCTAGCCCTTGCCTGTCTGCTGAGCCCCTGCAACTATCAAAGAGGAAGTGTAGAGTCTCCACACTTGAGCAGAAACCCTTTGTGCAGGAGCCAGCTTTGTCATTCAATTACCTCACAAGATTTCTGCTTTTTTTCTTTCTTTTTTCTTTTGATCTCTGAAGATTTATTTTACGGAAGCTCAATGATATAATTTTTAAATGTTGGTGTTTTTCAACTGGAAAATTATTCAGAATATCTAATCTGCTATATGAACAGAAACAGCTATCTCGCCCCATGGAGAGTGGGTCGCCAGGGGGTAAGTGTCCTTTGATTCTGGGTCCATAAGTGTCCAGTGCCAGAATAAGCAGGCCAGTATTTCTGGGGCCAGCTTGGGCTTTGCAAAGTCCTGCGAGAGCTAACTGCTAAGGGGTCAGGCTTAGGAGGGTTTCAGTCCAAGGGTTGCATAAGATGTTAGCATTACCTTTCTCTAAACAACCACTGCCATGGGAAAGTATCTCCTTATAGACATGAACTAATTAATAAATGAAATGATAGTTTCAGAATTTCACCATTTCTCAAAGCCTAATGAATTGGTGGATCTAAACCTTGAGATCAATAGCTGCTAATATCATGCGGTCTGAGGTTATGAGATAAAAGAAGCCTCATCACCTAGCATCTTGCCAAAGGTTTCGAACCCAAGGGTGATCCAGCCTCTAGGTCCAGCTTCCAAACTATAGGGAATATGGAGGAACACAGAGGTGACAGCACAGGCAATCACAAGATCCAGATTACAGGACAAGTGGCCCAGGTTCTGCAACCAATAAATGTTAAGAGAAAGAAAGGGATGGCGGGGAAACCAGTAGATTAAAAATTACTTGAGGGACATATCAAATCACTTTTACAAGGGAGGACACTTAACTAGAAGGTCTAGAATTGCACACTTGAATGATCAACTAAAAAGAAATGAAAGAAACACAAGGAAATAATTGTTATAAAAGAATAGTGGTTACTTTTGGGGCGGGAACCAGTTGTGTTTGGATATTCACACAACTGGATACTCATCTTGTAATAATTCACTAAGCTATACTTTTGTTTTCCATAATTTTCTTATCTGGTTGAATTTTATGATAAAAGCTAAAAAAAAGGTGGGGACAGTTATTCATATCTCAAAATATTATCTCTCTGCATTGTCTTTATAGGTCCAATCCCACATGAAACATTTGACAGATCTCAGGATTAGTTTCTAAAAATCCCAAGCAAACGTCATACCCCTCTTTTTCAAGCATATAAGAATATATATGTGTGGATATATGTATATTCACAGAGTTAGAGTGACAGTAAGTAAATTTGGTTTATTAACCATGAACCTCAAACAATACCAGAATACAGAACTGTGTGTTTGTGTGTGTGTGTGGGGGGGGGGGGGGGGGGGGGGCGGGGAACTAAATTTTCTTGGTTATTGTGATTAAATAGTACAATATTTCTCTTAGAAGAGTCACATCGAAGTATTTAAGAGTGTACATCATCATGACTGCTGTTTCTATACAATTCATATCCACAAAACATCTCTATATTTCCTATCTAATAAGAAGGTAATATGCAAATTGACCATCACTCCAACACACAAGATGGCTGCCCCCATGTGGTCAAAGATCCTGCCCCCATGTGGACACAAGATGGCCGGCAGAAGATGGCCAGCAGGGGAGGGAAGTTGGGAGGGACCAGGCCTGCAAGGGAGGGCAGTTGGGGGCAATCAAGCCTGCAGGGGAGGACAGTTAGGGGTGACCAGGCCAGCAGAGGAGGGAAGTTGGGGGTGACTGGGCCTGCAGGGAAGGGCAGTTGGGTGGGATCTAGGCCTGCAGGGGAGAGCAGGTGCGGGGGGACCAGTCCTGCAGGGGAGGGCAGTTAGGGGTAACCAGGCCTAAAGGGGAGGACAGTTAGGAGCAAACATGCTGGCAGGGGAGCAGTTAGGCATCAATGAGGCTGGCAGGGGAGCGGTTAGGGGGTGATCAGGCTGGCAGGCAGAAGCGGTTAGGGGCAATCAGGAAGGCAGGCAGGCGAGCAGTTGGGAACCAGCAGTCCTGGATTATAAGAGGGATGTCCGACCGCCCGTTTAGGCTCAAGGAGGCTACATCACGACCGCTCAGGAGGAGCTGCGTATGCAGATGGGTGGGAGGGGACTACATGCCACCCCCAGCTGCAGCAGATACACACACACCAGGGGTGGGGGACTGCTCCGAGCCGGGTTGCACAGCGCGGCTCGGAGCATACCCCCACCCCAGCAGACGCCCCACCCCAGGGACACACACACACCAGGGGTGGGGGCATGCTCCAAGTGGCTGCGGCATGGCGCGGCTGAGAGCACGCCCCCAGTGGGTGGCGGCAGTGGCTGGAGCGAAGCAGCCCTGGTCCCAGATGCCTGGCGGCAGCTGCAGCAAAACAGCCTGGGTCCTGGGTGCCAGAGGGAAACCGGTGCCGGCAGCCAGGAGAAGGAAGGCCTATTCTTGCACTAATATCCATGCATTGGGCCTCTAGTATATAGATAAAACAGCAAATATGCCAAAATGTTAGTAATTATTGACTCACTGGTAGATATGTGAGTATTCTCTGTATTATTCTTTTTATGTTTGAAATTTTTAATAAAAATTAAATTTATCTAATAATACATATTAGGTTAAAATTTCCCTGTCTCTCACACACACCAATGCACACCTACAGAAAAGCTAACCTTGCAAAGACTAGCATTACCAAGTGTCAGTGAAGATGAGAAGCACTGAGACCTCTCACACATAGTTGGTGGGAGCACAAATCAACAGAATCACTTCAGCATCGTCTAGTAAAGTTGAAGGAACATATCCCATGACCCAGCAATTCTAATCCAAAGTATCTACCCTACTTAAATGTTTTTACTTGAGTACAGGGAGAGATGGATGAGAATGCCCAGAGCAGATGTATTCCACAAATTAAAATCCCCAAATAATTAAATTCCACAATTAAGTGCATTTGTAAAAACATGCTGATTATTCATACAATAATACAATAGTACAATGAATTAACTACAGCTGTGTGCAACATGAATGCCTCTCAGAAGCATTAGTTTGGTTAAAGTAGCCAGACCGCCCCC
Source organism: Cnephaeus nilssonii (assembly GCF_951640355.1). Taxonomy (NCBI): domain Eukaryota; kingdom Metazoa; phylum Chordata; class Mammalia; order Chiroptera; family Vespertilionidae; genus Cnephaeus; species Cnephaeus nilssonii. The sequence continues at coordinate 41,195,576 of NC_137083.1, read as the reverse complement.
CCCAAAAAAAATACACTGTATGGACCATTTCTATAAATTTCAATAACAGATAAAATCAAGTAACAGTATCCATGGATGTATACTTATGTAGTAAAATTTTAAAGAAAAGTAAAAAGTGTGTGTGGTATGTAAGAACAAGGATCCCTTCCCAAGCTCCAGCTCCCCCTCCCACCCTATGGGAATATAATGAAGGCCGACTGAAGGGTACTGTGCGACCCTGGGTGCCTGGCCAGCTCCTTGGTCAAGGAACAGTAAAAAAAAAAAAACACCTGTTTTTGAATGTGAGCCCAGATTGTAAACAGTGGACATTTTGATCTCACACAGCTTGTGTGTGAGTACATCCACCCTGCTTGCACGATTTATCACCCTGTTTGCTTTGTTTTTTATACTCTATGTAATCCTGTTTTGCCAAAGCCTCTGTTGTGGAGACTTCACCAGCATGCCTCTCTAATCCTAAGACCTAATAAATTCATGCCTTTCACAGCCAGTCTTCCAAGTTATTTCTTTGGAATCAGCAAGCAATATGCTGAGGCCTTCTCAGACCTCAGCTCTTCCCATAACAAAGTGATTCGCCATAAAAGTGGAGGCAGTCATTACCTTTGAAAAGGGGAACTACAGTTGAGAAGGTATATGCAGGAGGTCTTCAGAGGCTAGCAGTGTTTTATTTCTTAACCTGATAAGGGGTTTATTTTATATAAAAAAATTAAACTGTATGTTATGTTCAATCTACTTTTCTAATGGTTTTAGTTTGCAATAAAGAGTATGAAAATGTCAAAAACTGTCTGCAGGAAAAATAAACATCTGGCCTAAAATCCCTCAGTGCTATGAGGCAAGACACCTTTCCACTAGGTTTGCTGGGGGGCCGGGCGGGGGCGGGGGGAGGGGGCTTTGAAATGAAACTGCAGGTTTCTAGGATTCTTCCAGGGGGAGCCTTTCTGGATTTCCACTAATCTCCCTATAGAGCAGTGGTTCTCAACCTTTCTAATGCCGCGACCCTTTAATACAGTTCCTCATGTTGTGGTGACCCCCAACCATAAAATTATTTTCGTTGCTACTTCATAGCTGTAATGTTGCTACTGTTATGAATCGTAATGTAAATATCTGTGTTTTCCGATGGTCTTAGGTGACCCTGCTAGCGGTTCTCAACCTGTGGGTTGCAACCCACAGGTTGAGAACCACTGCTGTAGAGCCTAAGACCATAACATGAGGAACTGTATTAAAGGGTCGCGGCATTAGAAAGGTTGAGAACCACTGCTATAGAGGGACTGGTCCATTGTCATCAGACTTTGAGTTGTGGTGTCCACAAAATAAATTAAATTTAGTTATTTTTTTTTGAAATGTGCCCATGCCACCAGAGAGGTAATTCTTATTCCCCCAGCCTGTAAGCTCATCAAAGAGAGGGTGAAAATATCTCATATTTGTTCTGTATTTGATATACCCAGGGCCTAGCATCCAAGGCAGAACATAGAGGACATCACAACATTGGGAAATTGGAGGGGTGCTCAGAATACCATGGTCTGCCTTGACATTGGGCCTTGGAGGTAGAGTAACTGGCTCAGGGGCACAGAATGAAATAACAGATCTGGACCTCAGTCCAGGCCAGATGCATCATCCCATGCTCCTAGAAGGAAAGTTTCTCTTCTGTTTCTGCTCACGTGGAGCTTTTCCTTAATTTTTTTTTTCACTCATCAATAAGAAATTTCATTCAGCTGTGAGTAATAAAAACCAATGGAATAAGGTGAGGTTTTCATTTGCTCTCATCCAACAATAAATCTCTGAGTTAAGTTGTTGCTGGTGTTGGATTTGTGATTGAAGGGGGAGAAGAGGTGCAGAAAAGGGGCACCAGACCTCTGTGATTGTCTAGCCCTTTTCCTCATGGCCCCAAACCTGGGCCAGCATTAGGACATGTGGCTGTTTTGTGAAAAGAAAAAAAAAAAAAAGGTGCCATTCTTAGCAGTTGAAGTAAACAGGACACATTCCACCTCTGGGTGAACAATTTACTGAAGGACACGCCCACCAACAAAATCAGGGTCTTATAGCTATCTCCACCATACACGCCTGTGAGAGTCTGGACATCTCAAGTGAACCTCGGGAGTTTTTCACATAGTACTGAAATATAAAGCCGAGGTTCTGAGTTCTAAAGTAAAAATGACCACCACCTAAACCAGTGATGGCGAACCTCTGACACGCGTGTCAGTGCCATTTCTGATGACACGCGGCCGCTGAGGTGGCCGCATGCCGAGGATGAAACATTTATGTTATTTAAACTATAAATATCGCAAAATAATGTTTTTTCCTCAAAGGGACACACTACCCGAGTTATGCTCAGTTTTTTGGCGAAGTTTGAAACACCAAGCTCAAAAGGTTGCCCATCACGTCCTAAACCTACACCAAATTGCTAAATTTTAGTTAGAGGTTCATCTAGTGGCAAAACCTAGCCAATGCATCCACCCCATGGGCTCAGAGAGTTCACTTCCATGTTGGGGAGGAAAGTATTGCAATTCTCCTTGCAGAGGCCGGAACTGAGCTTTTCAGACACAGGTTCAATGTCATGGCAGTGCCCCTAGGCTCTGCAGCCCCAGGCTACAAAAATGTTAGTTTTACTGTGGTATCCACTTTCATGCTTTGGTCAGTTTGCTTTCAAAGCCAAGAAAATTCACTTGGACCCACATTCACTTCCCTCATCCACAGGCAAAAAATCAGGAGGAGAGTAATTTTCATTGCATACAAGTCAAGATGGGGCTGAGTGGGGAAAGAGAGACCATGAAGCAGGTTAGCATTTGAATCAGCGTTCATATTTACAACTCATAGCAACCAAAGCCATAACAGTAAGGGATATGAGCAACAGGCACGGCAACCACATTTATAAAGTATGAATCAAACCAGTACGTTTATAACTGCCAGATTATTGTCTACACAATTGGTAAACTTGGGGAAGTGCACAGTTTTTTCTCTCCTAGATCCACATCAATCCTTAAAAAGGACTTTACAGAAGCCCAGTGTCCATTCTCTGTGATTAGATTTTCCCCTACTTTCAAGCTAATAAGTTAGCCTATTGCTGTTTTTCACATGCTGCCAGAAGACAAGGGATGGGTCAGAAACAAGAGACTTCATTACTCACAGCACAGTGCCCAACATGAACATGAGCATCTCTGCATTGGTCCTTCTCACCCCAGAGTCTCATGGGAGCAGCCAGGTGGCATAACCCAGAGGGATACCACACAGGCAATACGTGTGCATGACAGCCAATGAACCCCAGCTTGGGGAATCCACTGCTTTTATAGCAAGCCTGCTTTTTGTCCAGGGAAGACAGTATCTGTTACCAGCTGCATAAACAATCCTGAGAAATGGCTGAGATAATAGAACATTAGGATCTTGCATTCTTGGCACATACCACAGGAAACATGAGAGCCCAAGCAGCCCAGGGAGGACGCTCTCTTCCAAGTGACTACCTATGTTGTAACAGGATAGTAGAAGCTATGAAAATTCCTGGGCAAATGGAATAGGGAAACCAAGGCAAGAAAATTAAATAAGGCTAAACTGTTCGGACAGCTTGAAGCAAGACCTTATTTTCCAACCAAAGACACTTGAGAGCAAATGATTAATACCTCTCCTTCTAAACCAGAGAATACATTGCTTAAATCAGCCTGGAACCGCTAAGGCAGGAGAGGGAAAAGAGGAAGTTTTATCTCATTCACTGAACAAAGAAGTCAGCAGTCTTGGGACTTGCCAAATGTTCTCAAATTCTAGGAAAAGCCATGACAAAGTAAAAGGGAGGACCTTGAAATCTAGTCTGTGCCCAACATATCCAGCAGAGGAACCTTGAAACTTATAGGAAGAAGGGTAAAAAACGCACTTAGATTAGCTGAGTGCCCACCTGTGCTTTATGCCAGGTATATTTTGATAGATTTACCTGCCTTACTTCTTTAATAAATTTGCTTGCTTTGCTTCCTTAGTAAATTAGTTTGCTTTACTACAATCCTGTTGTCACTCATTTGAATTATTTCTCAGGAACATAAGAACTGGGGAGGGGACAACCCTCTCCTTTCGATTCAGGGGGCTGTCCATAACATGTTTCCTGGCGTTTCTGGTGTCCTATAACAATGTGACTGGAAAGCCAGAGCCACATGATTAACCGCCCTACTAGAACCTTGTGGAATGGAAAAATGCAATTCCCAAAAGAGGAGGTGTAGGGATAAACAAAACATACCAACAAAAGCACTCTTGACCAGCCCGAAAGTAACTGGAGTTGGATAATAACCAATGTACTCACATGTACACTCAGGCAAATCCTACCAGTAAATGGAGCATCCACCAATTTCTCTTTTCCTGTTCTGGCTGTCTCCAGGAAGACCCTCTGCCCAGTTCTTGGCTCCTGCTGAGCTGTGGAAATGTGTCTCCTGAGGCCACAGAGGAGCAGCGGCTTCAGACGCCCAACGCACTCGAGTCTGAGAATTTTAAACTCGAGTTTTAAAGCCACAGGTGCCTACCCAGAAAAGAGGGAACACCTGTCTTTTTCTTTGTGTTAGTCCATTATACTTGACCCAAACACTTTTCTACTCCTTTCCGCTTTCAAGGAGTAGATTTTGCCGGTTTTACTCCTCTTTCTCAGGCATGCTTCCCTCCCTAAATTGAATGCAGATGTGGTATGTGGAGTGGGGAGGAGGGAGAGCAGGCCTAGAAGCCAAATCCAGACAGACCTCCATGAGAGCCCCACTACCCTGAGGAGTTTCTCTCCTGAGAGATTTCCTAGCCCCTTTATAAGGACCAAGGCTGGTGCTACACAGCTTGTGAGAATTGCCCACACCTGAAAGGGATGGACTTTAATTAGGTTTGAATTCAATCACCTTACTCTATATACATTTTTAGTATTTCAGAACATGATCATCCCTCTTATTCTGCCTTCCTTTGTCTTTCCTTCCTCTATCAGCTCTTATTCCTTTTCTCCTTTCCTACATCAAATGGACAAACCCAAAGAGGAAGGGATAAGGGAGTTGTCAGAGTTGGGAATTGTCAGGACTCGTGAAAACAATCCATTTCAGTTCCCAATTGTCACCTCAAATGTTGAATAAAAAATAAAAAAAATTTCCTCCTGAGAAATAAAACTTTCTGGCACAGATTCCCATGACCATTTGCAGATGTGCAGTGTCTTTGAGCCCTCTAGTGTGGAGCCTCTAGGGCCACTGGTGACACCTGTGATGGGGAACAAACACCCCACCTGGAGGCAAATAGCAGAGGGGCTGAGGGTGGAGTGGACACTGCTGACCATACTGTATAGGACACTGACTTTAGGTGACCAGTTTTATCTGTACTCACTTCCCTATGTCTTTGTGACCAATGGATTAGGTTTCTAAGAAAGCACGCAAAGATTAAGTACCCACAGAAGAAAGCAAGGCCACACTTGGCCTGATTAGCACAATGAACTATTCTCCAAACTTCAGTCTAACTCTAAAGCAGGAATGGCAAACAAGTTTTACATTTTATTAGCAATACACAGTGATCAATACTGACTGCCTAGAGCAGGGGTCAGCTTTCTTGCATTTCTGTGAAGGGTGAGATAATAAGTATTTTAGGCTTTTGGACCATATGGTTTCTGCTACTGGAATACAAAAGCAGCTATGGACAATATATAAACAAGGTTGTGTCCCGATAAAACTATAAAAACAGGTGGTGGGCTGGATCAGGCCCTCAGGCTATAGATTCCACGCTCCTCCTCCCCCACACCCTCACACACTCCGAGAGCCCATGGTATTGTAATGAGTATGAGGATGCCTCCAGGCTCAGAAGGAGTGCTGTAATCAATAAGCCTTGTCTGCACAGGTACTGTAAGTGGAACTATAGGTTCTAGATCAGTGGTCCACAAAGTGGGTTGTACCTACTCCAGATTGTGTACATGATCCACTGAGACATGTGGGTGGGCGGGGGGGAGGGGGCGGAATTTAGATTTTCTATGTATTTTCATCTTATCTGTTTTCATTTTAGACTACTGATCATATCTACCCCATCATGGATCCATGAAATTTGCAGTGAGTCAATTCTTCTGTAATGTGCTAATGAGAAATCAGGCTTACAAACCTCTGAAGAGGATGTCACAGCAGACATGCCCTGGAGTGGCAGTATCTGTCCGTTGTGTCTCCCTGAGGTTCTGGTCTGGTGTTTTTTAATTTCACAAAGGTACTGCGTAGGGTAGCAACAGCCACAGCTACATAACGCCTCTAGTAAGAAAGAATGGAAAAGAAAGAAAGACACAAAGTACAATAGATTCAAACTCTTCTGGGGGCAGAGATATCTTGTGAACACCCTATACCGTGTAGGGAGACTTTCCAGAGGGAGCCGAAGTTTCAGTGCTGAATCCTTAGCACAAATCTCTAAGAGTAAGGGCTGGAGCTGATGGTCTACCTTCTACTCATGGAGGTAAAGGGGCAAAGGAACAGAAATTCTTTCTTTCCCCATCCCGGCTGCTCTCCCTTTCACACAGAGAAGAGGAGCTGGAAGAGGCAGTCAAAGCTGTCACATTAATCCACACAGAAGCAAGTGATGAAGTAAGACTCTCCTGAGACCAGAGCCAGTTGTTGTCTTGTGGCTTCCCAGTACCCATTCCCCTTTCTCCTGGTAACAGCTCCCCTCTTTCCCTATGGGAAATAAATCCTGCCCCGTAGTGCAAAGTCTCTGGAATTGCCAAACAAAACACCCCGCCATCTACTGGCTAAACAGATGGTCACACAACTCACGCTCAGCTAGTTGTGCTCTCCCTCTCCAGAGCTCTCTGTGATGGTCAAATTTATGTGTCAATTTGGCTGGGACATTGGGTATCCAGATATTTGGTCAAACATTATTCTTTCTGCTGGATGAGATTAATATTTTAATCAATGGAGCAAAGCATATTGCTCCACAAATGTGGGTGGGTCTCCTCCTGACTAGGACAGAATAAAAAGACCCTCCCCGAGTAAGAGAATTATGCAGCTGCCTGCCTTTGGACTTCATCTGCAACATCAGCCCTTCCTGCCTGGCAGCCCTTGAACTGGAACATATGCTCTCCCTGGCTCTCCAACTCCAACCTGCAGCCCACCCTGCAGATTGGGCTTGTCAGCTCCATATTCATGTGAGCCAATTCCTTAAAACAAATCAATCTCTCTGTCTCTCTAGATAGGTAAGTAGATAGATAGATAGATAGATAGATAGATAGATAGATAGATAGATAGATAGATAGATAGATAGATGATAGATAGATATAAGATGCATATCCTATTGGTCCTGTTTTTCCCTGAAAAGCTCTAATACCCTCACACACACACCCCACCCCACCCCGGATTTTGATGGGTTAGTATAGACACTTAAAAATATAAGAATAGTTGAGAGCATTCATTCCAGCAGTGATGACCTGATGAGACTGTCAGGAACCTAGCTCCTGCTACCTAAACCCCTCCAGAGATGTTCTCAGTCTTCCTAACAGTATCTTCTTTTGTTTGCCACAAAGTGTCCTGAGTGACGCTGACATCCTCCCTTCAGAGACAGCTAGCTCTGCCCCTTCTCTGGGTCATCTTGGATAAGCCAGATGCCAGTCTTCCAGAAGAAGCGAGTGACATGATCCTGTGTAATTCTTGAGAGATACTTCTTATGATCACCCTAAGAAAAAACACCTGAGCTCCCACCAGTAGTCTTGTCTAGTGTACTCACTTTAGGAGAATGAGTGGCTTAGCAGGATCACCTGCATCAGAACAGTTTCTCACCTAGACAGTCTCCATCTAAATCATCTTTTCTCCTCTCCTGCTTAAGACCTGAGAAGATACATTACAATGAGCACTACATTGCTTTTGCTTCATTGTGACTTGTTTACAGTTTAATATTCATCACCAGAAGCCTTTTTAATGCCCTTCCCCCAAGGCCACAGGATTTATTCTGGGATTAGATAGGACACAAGATGAAAGAAGCTGATGAAGTAGCCAGACAGGGTTTCTCATCAGGTAGCACCAAACAGTTATTTAACACAACTGAAACTCTATCTTGCAGCAAGTAAGCATGCTGTTTGCTCACTGTGGGGGTTTCAATGACTACCCACAGTTTACTTTAGCACTCCTGGCAAACGCTGGAGCCAGCTTGCATAATGCAGTGTCTAAAGAACATGATTCCAGTTGAAGACAGCATATTTGCTGTTAAAAATAGAACTCAGTCACATAACCAATTCATACATGAATCGTGAGGCTGGGGGAGGGTCAAAATTAAATAATAGTCACTGGGGGTTCCTGGACACCTGTCTCAGTCATTCAGAGCCTGTGTTCTCTGGAAATTGCCAGCACACTGAAGCCAGCCCTGCCCTGAAATCAAACGGTAAAAATAAACAACCTAACTGACCCAGATAATCCAAGAAACATGAGTGTACCTTTAAGCAGACAGCAATTCAGGTGGCCTCTCCAGGCCAGGCCTCCTTGGGGATTTAGCTCTGTGTTCTAAAAGAACTGTTGTAGATCCAGTGGCAGACATGCTGGGTTTATAGCTGAATTGAAAGCTGAGACTGAGTTAGGTCTCAATTCCATCCCCACTGATATGTTTTCACTGTACGTACATGTGTTATGCTCTGTACAGAATGCACCAAGGTTCCTTGCTTCTTCTAAACAGATGTGGGAGTCTCATGACCCACTGCTTGTGCTTGCAAAGGGCTAAGAATTACAAAAGAAAGTCCCTTAGTATGTGGTTTCCGTACCAGAAAACACATTAAAACAGTAGTATAGATCTAATTGGAAAGATTGTCCCAGGTAAGAAATAGAAATTTCATGCCTGTGTACATACAGAGCTAAGCTGTCGGAACTATTGATTCTGTGACATGCTACCAGAAGAAGGGATGTGGAAGAAGAAAAAGGAGCTGCCTCCTATCTTAACCCTGCCGCCACCAATCCTCCAGCCAGGCAAATTGCTTCTCCTCTCTGTGCCTCTCTTCCCCTCTTAAAAATAGGTCTGCAACGCGTTTCCCTTCTAAGCTCACCACAATGGTGGAAGGTTTAATTTGGACACTTGTGTTAGTCTTTTGTTTCTGGTTCTGAAATTCTAGAGCAATAATACCTTCTGTGCTTCACAATCACTGCGAAGCTTATAAAATTCCAGTACCCGGGCCACACCCCCAGAGATTCTTGAGTGGTGGGTCTCAGGCAGAGATAGATTAAAAAGTGCCCAGGTGATTCTAATGTGCAACCAGGAATGAGAACCATAAGCCATGATAGGAAAGGCTTCCCCAGGAAAGCGTGGCAGCTCAAGGTGTGGATTCTCCCACCACCTCATCCAAATCTTCAAAGGCTTTCCTTACATGGGGTTGAATAAATTGTTTTGTTCCCAGACCTTCTCTCACCAACTTCCCTCACCCCTCTGCCAGCATCAATCAGCATAGGAATGTGCTAATTTTGGAAAGGTGGCTGGGGACTTTTTATTGTTTTTAATTGAAGCAAAACCCTAAATAGCTCTTAACTGTATTATGGCCTTTATCTCAAAGAAGTTTATCTTTTAGAATTTACGCAGTATTGGAGCATTTGTAACCAACCAGAGGGTCTTACAATCCTCAGTCTGTGCTGCCTTCACACCAGCTGGCACACATCACCCTCTGCTGTGCCATAGGTCATTATTAGTCAGGGATGCCTTCGTGTTAAGCACCCCATCCTATATAATAAAAGGCTAATATGCAAATCAACGAACTGCAGAACGACCAATCACTATGACGCGCACTGACCACCAGGGGGCAGATGCTCAATGCAGGAGCTGCCCCCTGGTGGTCAGTGTGCTCCCCCAGGGGGAGCACTGCTCAGCCAGAAGCCCTGAGCCAGGCTCACAGGGAGCAGGCCTAAGCTGTCAGTCAGACATCCCCCGAGGGCTCCCAGACTGCGAGAGGGCGCAGGCTGAGCTGAGGGACCCCCCCCCCCACACCCGAGTGCACGAATTTCATGCACTGGGCCTCTAATCCTCCTATAAAATGTGAATGATTCAGTGTAGAGGATCTGTAGTAAGTCCCTTGGTGAGGCACTTAATGTCTCAGTGTGGGCTGATCAGTCCCATGTTTTACTCCACTCCCTGCCCCCACTAAGCTCCATGCCCCTCCTAACAGATATCTTGTTGCTTTGCTCCGTGGGTCAGTTGTGTTTCTCACTGGAATAAGTTCTGAAGGACCTAAGGTTCATCCTGTAACCTCCCACAGCCTATACTTGGGTTTTTGCCCTTGAAAGCACCCTGTGTGCTTCTGCTGTTTTGAATCAGACATTTGGAAGGAGCTGGAAACCTTAAAGAGAAACCAAAGGACACAGCAAAATCATGGAGTGGACTGATTAAAAGCTAGGGAACGGAACAGGCCTGGATTTGAATTCTGTCTCCATCACTTACTAGCTATGCACACTGGTATAACATACCTAACCTTTCTGAGCCTCAGTTTACTCATCTGCAAAACCAGTTTAGTTATAAAGTCTGTATCATGGGATTGGCATGATGATTAAATGAGATGTGCCTGGCATCATGGGACTAGCCCAAATGTCAGCCACTATTACCACCATTATTATTAATAAAATCAGAGTGAGGGGAGCATGGTGTACAACTGGCATCTCCTCAGAATAAATGGGAATTGTGGAGGAACAGAAGTTGGGGCAAGAAAGCCTAAGTTTAGAGCCATTCTCATTCTCTATGATTTTAAATCACTTCACAGGGTGATTAGAAGGAGTAAATGCAATAATACATATAAATGTGCTTTGCAAACTACAAAAAAAAACACATGTAATATTAGGAATTGTTATTCATATGCAATTCTTAACATTTTCTGATACTGGTCCTGCCAATTGATAAAAAGAATAAATAGATTCTCTAAGCTTAGATATGGAAACTCAATTCTCATGCCTTTAACCCAGCAGCTCAATAAAGTTCAGGCCAAAGGGTGAGCCGAGAGAGAGTGAGATTCTGAGTAAAAGGGGGCACCCATGCTGGGCTAACTGTGTTATTGAATGACCCCTTCCTTTGATTCAGCAACTGCCTACTGTTTACTTACCATATTAGCTCACATTGTCTCAGGAGAGATCTTAACATTAGTTAAAGTTACTGATTTTCATAAAGATGACCTTCATAAAAGATGGCCTAATGTCACAGAGGGGGGAAAAGGGGGTTGAAAATATAATAGTGTATGTTTCTTACCTTGAAGGGCCTTTACTTGGATGTCATTTTTTTTTAATGTTTAAGTTTTGTTTTAAACATTGTTTTGAGTGACACTCTTCTGCTTTTTTTATTTTTTATGGGTTCTCCAAGCTACACTATTTTCCATTGCTACCATAAATAAACCTTTTTAATTTGAAAGTTAAAGGCTGGGAGCAGCTAAGACAGCAAGAGGAGGAATTCAAGGCCAAAATCTGACTTGCCACCAGGTGGCTCCTATCAAAGCGCAAGATCTACCTGGGTCCTGAGATACCTAATTACAGCCTCCCCTCCTCCATCTTCCAGTTGTCCTCAGAGCCTCTGCTGAGCCAACCTGCTCGCCATTCACATTAAAGATACACTAGTAGGTGAGTTAGGACATCTTAAATACCAAAAGAAAGTTCTGGTAGTAGAATTCTAGGCTTTGATCTTGGGGACCCAAGAGGTATTTATAGGGATAGACTGATCATTTCTCCAATAATACTCAAAGTCAGTGGTGTGAAGTCTTTAATTGACTTCCTACTCCCTTGCCCACTGCCCACTAGAAAGAAACTGGGGCCAACTGGATCTGTGAACATAGGAAATGAGCCAGAAGGGATAGGCCAAATGAAATTTGCCAAGAGTGTGCAGGAGTGCCACTCCTTCAGAATTTTTTACATGTTTATGGGGCCACAGGGTTAGCTCAAAGGAAGAGAGGCAACCTAGAGATTAGGAATTTACTCTATCCTCAAAAGGCTCAGAGAAGGAGTGTCTAGGAGCATGTGTAAAATATGCATTAATGATAAGGAGAGAGTCTTTGAGTCTTCTAGCCCTACATAACTTCATTTTATCCCCCAATTAGAACCCAAATTAAGAACAAGGAAATTGTAAGTCATCTAAATCTACAAAATTAAAACCTGCTATTTTACTGGCAAAATAGCAGTATCGCCCAGTAGTGTGGCTCAGGGGTTAGTGTCAACCCATGCACAAAGAGGTCACTGGTTCGATTCCATGTCAGGGCACATGCCTGGGTTTCAGGCTCCATCCCTAGCAGTGGGCGTGCAGGAGGCAGCCAATTGATGTTGATGTTTCTCTCTCATCAGTGTTTCTCTCTCTCCCTTCCTCTCCAAAATCAAATTTTTTAAAAAAGAAGGCACTAGTTTAAAAAAATAGCAGTATGCATTTATTTTAGTCCCTGGCATGTGGCACTTAATTGTATGAGGCAGGCAAATCAGAAAACGGATATCCTTTTAAATATATATATATTTTTATTGATTTCAGAGAGAAAGGGAGAGGGAGAAATAGAAACATCAATGATGAGAATCATTGATTGGCTGCCTCCTGCACACCCCCTACTGGGGATAGAGCCCACAACCCAGGCATGTGCCCTTGACTGGAATCAAACTGGGCACCCTTCAGTCCGCAGGTTGACGCTCTATCCACTGAGCCAAACTAACTAGGGCAGAAAATGGATATTCTTGAGTGATCAAAAAGAAAGGGGGTCCTGAATTAAAATGATGTTTATCAACTACCAAGAGGTCTGGCTGACCTACTTGCCCTTTGAGGGGCTCTAGAAACATAAAGGGATGATCAAGTAGACAGGTGGCCAGGATAGCAAGTCATAGAGGGGCTATCATATAGCTGAAATTTGAATTGGAAATCTGCCATTGATGACCTCTGGTCCCCATGCTCAACTCCCAACACACTGGTGAAATGTGCCTTTGTCCTGCTAGGGCCAGCTCTGCCCTCAACCAAAGTAAATATTAGACAAATATTTGAGGAATATCATTTGGAGTGGATGGCAAATTATTTGCCTGCTTGAAACACTCATCTGTTTGGGATGCCTCTTTAAATCGAATAGCTTTTCAAACAGAGAGCATAGGACTATTGACGTTGGGAAGGGGGTAAAAATTGTTTTTGTCATTTGTCCTATAACACAGGTGCCAGTGCCCTTGGGCTGCCCAAGGTCAGGAAGAGGATGGGGTTAAATGAAGAGAAGGAGAATAAAGCCAGGCCTGCTCCCCCATCCCAGTACTGTCTCAACTATGCTTCATGGTATGAGGTAGGACAAAAAAATACCATTTTCTGAGAACTTCTTAGGTTCCAAAGATTCTTCAGTTTGCATTATATACATTATCTCTTTTAACAACTTTTGGAGGCTGTTAACACTATTCCCATATTCCATATGAGGCTCAAGGGAAGTTAAGGAATTTATCCAAATTCACACAGGTATTGAAACCTGGGTTGGACTCCGAGCCCCTGCTTACACAGGACACATCTTATAAACTCTTAGATCCGTCGGTGCCAGTCTGGCCTGCACCCTCAGCCACCAGCTCTGGCTCAGTTCCCTCCACAGCCCAGGAACTTACTCTACCTGGGACCATGGGAGGGCCTTCTCCTTGCTGCTGTTGGGCAGCTGGGCTAATAAGCCACATGCCCTGAGGTTCTGGCTTCTCCACCACTCCTGGACTTAGCTAAAACACAGGCTATGAGATCTGCTTCTGCCACCAAAAGGGGACAGAGAAGCAACCCAGAAGTGGTGCCTAACGGAAGTTACTTCCCATTGGAGAGACTCGGTCTAACAATTTTCCTCTCCCTCATCCTTCTCAAGGCACAGTCTCTCTGAACATCCTCCTTGAAGACTTCCCATGTAGCTGAACAGACACACTGATGACTCATTGGCCCTGTGTCTTAGGAGCTCTTCATGAAGCAATGTAATGTGTCCCCTGCCATTTCCTCCCACCCTTCCCTGCCTGCCTTCACTTTTTCCTCACCATGATTGCTCTGAGATTGCACTTTCCAAATGAAGCACCAGCCTCAGGCTGTTTCCTAGGGAACCTAGGCTTTGGTTTTTTGTTTTTGTTTTTTTACCGTATTTCATTATTCTTAATAATGTGATAAGTACCTGTACAAAACAAAAGCTAAAACTTTGACATAACCTTCATCTAACCACGTAATCTCTATCCCATTCTCCACCTCTCCCCACACATAACCATCATCCAGAATTCCTTTGCTTTTTTTAAATATACAGTTTAATTGCATTTACATATATTTCTATAAAGTATATTCTTATATTAGTTTTCAACTCTATAAAAATTGTCTTAATGTGTACATTATGTACATTTACTTTCTTCACTTATGTTTTGTTGTTTCATTCCTAGGATTTATCTATATTATTGTGAATTAGTATAGTTCATTTGGTTTTATTGCCAAAATATCTAGTTGTGTGAACATATCACAATTCATCCATCCACTCTCCTGTTGATGCACATTTGAGTTGTTTCCAGGTTTGTGCTTTGTGGTCACTAAAGCTATGAACATTCTTGCACATATATCTGCAAGAATTTCCCCTGGATCCATCTCTTGGAATAAATTATTGGGTCATATGTAATATGAATGTTCAACTTTAGGAGATATTACTAAACTTTTCCAAATTAGTTACACAAATTTGTACCTTTTCTATCACACTAAGAGTATTCTCTAAAATCCAATTTTTATAGTTACCCTTGTTCTGATAGCTTCCAAAAATAAGAATTGCTGGTTGACAAAAATAACTTATGTCTCCTCTGGGCATTTGCATTTTTAAAAGGATGCTTAAAGAGGCAGTGCTTTAATCCAAAGCAATGAATAGAGAAAAACAAGAAAGCTGAGGAGTTTAAATACTAACAAAAAAATGTTGCATTTCCCTCAAGGAAAATAACAAGAGTCAAATAAATTGTTTCAGAAAGCAAAGATCAATTTATGTAGCTTGTAAAAAAAATTACAAATGATGTTGCCTTAAACAAATTGGGATGGGTGGGGAGTATAAAAAATACAAACCTATGAAGCATAAAGAATGATCACAAAGAAGTTCTCCAAAAGAATTCTTTAAATGAATGGCCAACTCCTAAAGTGTATTAAAGTGAAATCCCATTTGCAAAAATTACATTTACAGTTAACTTTCTAGAAACCAAACTACTGTATAAAATACTTTCTTCTGCTCCCTAGAGAAATTATAAATAAATTGCATTGCCATCATTTCATCAGCATCAGAATTTTCCTGGCCAGCTCCTACTCAAGCATTTATTTCCCCTCTTTGTATCATGTTAGATTAGAAGTCTCTCTCTCTCTCTCTCTCTCTCTCTCTCTCTCTCTCTCTCTCTCTCTCTCTCTCTCTCTCATAAGAATACACTTCCTGGACATGTGACTGGTCCACATTAAAAGTGGTTATCTTTGGTGATCTATTTTCTCTTAATAAATACTACAATGTCACTCAGAAGATCACGGTTCTCCTGATACAAAATTTACAGGGCCAGAATCAAGAGGGAAAGACTATTGTGCATTTCTTTGGGTTTCCTATATTAAATACAGGAAGTTCAGATTCTGGGGAGATCCTGTCCAGCATGTTAAAAACAAAGCACTTCATCTGCTGTTTGCTGATCTACCACATCATTCTCTCCCTGGCAGGAAGTCAATTCTTTGTGCTTGCAAGTAGAATAAACAAAGTGCTACAGGAGAGGAGAGGGGCTTGTCTCCCCCAGTTGCTTGTAAAAGTGGGATTATTGGGGTACTGCTGGAATAAGAATTTCCGGAGGCCCTACAGGAGAATGAGATATAGTACAAAGCTTCATTTCCATGGAATTATACCCCTGGGTTTCCAAAGTCTCATTTCCCTTTGCCCAGTCATAGAAGTGTAGCTGGGGTTTCAGCAGAGCTAAAATCAGAGCCAGTGTCGAGTTTCCTTTCCATTTGGAGCCAGGTCCTATACAGCACATCAGGCTAGCTTAGCTTGCGTTCCCCACTGCAGTCCATCAGTCCATGGCATGTGGGGGTCCACATGGCCCTGGGCCACACAGGCAAATGCAGGAGAACCAAGAGGCACACGAGTCACAAGCCAAGCATGCCAAGAGCAGTAAGAGCCAAGGGAGAGAATTCCTCTGTTAAGGGATTCTGTATTCCTGTTTACGCCCTTGCACTGGCCACATCCATTCTGGCCAAACATCTCTGCCCCTAGGTATGATTGACAGGCAAGTATCTTCTAGAGTAGACCTTCCAACTTTACTGCGCATGTGTCTATCTTTTCTTTGTTGAATCCCTTCCCCCAATGTTTTGCAAGGAATAGGCCATTGTTCCCTGAGGAAGAGTGTGAAATTGCAGTTTCCTGGTAAAGCTGCCCAAATGACATGCCTATAATATCTGGCTTTCCCTTTGCTCCTTTCCTGTTTTAATAACTAGCTAATTACAACTGTATCAAAACCAACCTTATAGAACTAGTGAACATTTTGTTTTATTCCCACCTGACTTCAAGAGAGAACCTGGGTATAATACACTATTAAATTTGAAATCTCTGTTTAAACCTTTCGGGGCACTCTGCTTTCTAGGGAGACAATAAAACAAGGAAGTCCTTGGAATAATTACGTATGACAGAAGTGGCTCAAAATTGGATTCTACATCCCCATATCCACCCTTCTACATAGCTTAGGCAATCTGCTAAACCCTCCACCCCGGGATATGATTCTGGGACTAGCTTGTAAATCTTCCCATTTGTCTTCATTCCAAGTCCTGATTTGTTGTCTGAAGTACTCCAGTGATGTTAATTAACATATGTAAAGTTGGTGCCACACAAATACTCTCATTACACAGGTAAGCCAAGGGAAATGAAATGGTAATGCTCCAGGACAATTGTAGATCTGACAAAGCCAGAACTGGAACCACGATTTCTGTGTCTAAATCTCGTGCTTTTGTTGCAGGCAGTATTGTGCTGCTAGTGCCAAACTGGCTGTCTCCTCTTGCTCAGTGGCACCACTTCTGGGACCTGAGATCTCACAGCTAACAGGTTTTGAAAATATCAGCTATCTTGAACCGACCTGCTGAAGATCTTTCAAGTTCATTTTCTATACTACTGCCATAATGATTTTCCTGAAATAAAATCTGATCATGTTACTCTTTTGCCTCAACGAAACTCACTGCCAGAGAATCAAGTCCAAACTCCTATCCTGGCATATAAAGCCTCGCCTGCCTCTAGACTGTTCCCCTTACCCAAAGCATCAGACATATTGAGATATTTGGTCCCACAAAAGAACTCTCCTCTATCACCCTACATTCTGCTGCACCTCTGCTGGGAAACTTCCATCCATCTGGGGAGCCCCCTTCAAATCACTCAAGGGTCAGTGCTGTGTCACTTCCTCTCTGAGGCCTTTCATGATGTGCTTTCTTCCCACTGAGCTGCCCTCTCGGCAAGATGTGGTTCAAATTTCCTACACCCTCCCTTAACTCGTGTCACATAAGAAAAATGACTATGAAAGGTCTCTGAAAAATGCCAAACACTATACAAACTCCCAAGTTATGTGATTATTAGTTATTATATAATAAGCCTTATTTCTTTAGAAATTTAATTATAATACTTGTGATGATTATTATAAAATTAACCTCTAAAATTAGAACATTTTTCCTGTTTACTCACTGCTCAAATGTGAGCTAAGCTTAAAATAGTGATGAGAACTGTGCTCATTTCAGCCACAGATATATTAAAATTAAACCCATACAGAAAGGATTAGCATGAACTTTGCTCCATATGCCTTTCAGTAATTAAATATTGCATTTTATTTGCTTTCTGGAATTCTACTCCCAAGTTTCATATTTCATTCCTTCTATCAGTGAAATGGTCTTCCTTGGCACTCTAATTCTCTTTTAATAATAATTAAAAGTTTGATTTCTTAAATGACTTTTTGCTGTAGCATTGAGTCTTTGTTGCTTAACTATCCAATCTGAAGAAAGATCCACCCACTGTTTCTGGAACACTGATAATAACAGGTAACTTTAACTAAGTGCTTAACTCTGTACCAGACACTTTTCTATATGATCTCTGAAGATAATAAAATTTAAACCTCACCACAACTCTCATTTCCTTTCTTAAAGACTAGAGGCCTGGTGCACAAAATTCGTGCATGGGGGAGGGGGTGTCCCCTCAGCCCAGCCTGCACCCTCTTCAATCTGGGACACCTCGAGGGTGGGATCAGGTCTAAACGGGCAGTCAGACATCCCTTGCACAATCCAGGACTGCTGGCTCCCAACCGCTCACCTGCCTGCCTGCCTGATTGCGCCTAACCGCTTCTGCCTGCCAGCCTGATAACCTCCTAACCACTCCCCTGCCAGCCTGATTGATGCCAACTGCTCCCCTGCTGGCCTGATTGCCCCTAACTGCCCTCCCATGCCAGCCTGGTTGCCCCCAACTGCCCTTCCCTTTTGGCCCGGTCACCCCTAACTGCCCTCCCTTGCCAGCCTGGTCGCCCCTAAGTGTCCTCCCCTGCAGGCCTGGTTCCCCCCAACTGCCCTCCCCTGCAGGCCTGCCCCCCCCAACTGCCCTTCCCTGCAGGTCTGGGTCCCCCCCAACTGCCCTCCCCTGCTGGCCTGATCACCCACAACTGCCCTCCCCTGCCGGCCATCTTGTGGCTGCCATCTTTGACCACATGGGGTGACCATCTTGTGTGTTGGTGTGACAGTCAGTTTGCATATTGCCTCTTTATTATATAGGAGGATGGGGATGAAAAAATAGAAACTTAGGAAGGTTAAACCCCTTGGTGCAAGTCACCAAGTAGAGGCAGGATTTACCCAGAAGTCTAACAACACATATTTGCTGTTAACCACTGGATTGTATCACAGCTCTAAAGAACTGCAGAGCAACTAGAGGCTTGCTGGCTTCCACAACTTTATGCTTAGGGCAACAGGTAGTGGGGTCCCAAGGTTGTGGGAGCAGACACCAGATTTTCAGAAAAGATCTCATTAGATTAAATGTGGTATCTTGAATTGGATCCTGAAGCAGTAAAAGGACATTAGTGGATAACTGATGAAGTTTAAAAATTCTGTAGTCTAGTTAACAATAATATACAATGTTAATTTCGTTGTTTTGACAAGTGTATCTTGGTTATAGAGATGTTAGCATTAGGGGGAAATGGGTGAAGTGTATACAGAAATTCTTTGTATTTCACAATTTTTCTGGAAGTTTAAATTTAGAGTGATTTTTAGATTTTTCTAAAAAAATGATTGTTGAATTCAAGGGTGAAAATAAAAGAACTGTATTTAAAGGAAAACTCAGGTTTTTTAACTCAATCTTTTTAGAAAAAAAAAAAAGACAAATATGGGTTGAGAATGCATTACAAAGTCTCATCTTCCCCCAAAAAATGAACAGACTCCATTGAGAAATGAAAAAGAATATTATAGCTAGCCAATTATATAATTGGCCTATACACAGCTTTCTTCTGACCTCTTGTACATCCTTAAATGCCAAGTATCATAACCTGGCACATGTTTTATAAACAGAAAAGAGAAAGTAAATCAATGACAAATTATGTAAGTAACTTCGTTATAATTATACTACCATAGATAGGGCTCAATAATACTACCTCAAACAGGACAATTTTGCATTACAAGAATTATTTTCCATAACAGCCCTGGGAGAGAGTGAAACAAGTTGTGCCCAGAGCTTCTGGCTCTTTCTGCAGTATTTGAAGAACAAATAAGAAAATGACTAGTATTATAGTCAATGTGATATACTCATCTGAACATTCTTCCCAGATTTTGAATAGTTATGCCTTCAATGAGATGCTATTATAAACATTCTTATTTTTTTAGGATTAAAACAAATCACACCCAGGATCCAAGAGGGCAGTGGAGTAGGTTAAAGGTACACTCACCTCCTTCCAGTCCCAAACTGGAATTACAACTAAAATATAGAACAATCAACCTGAATAACCAACTGAAGACCAGCTGAAAAGAAATCTTATAATCAAAGATTTATAGAAGAAGCCACATCGAGACTGGTAAGAAGGGAAGAGATGTGAAAAACGATGGCCCCATAACCATGGGCAGCAGATGAAATTCTGGAAGGATATTTCAGCTGTGGAGTGTTCCCCCTGAGTCTCAAACCCATGCCGGGCTCGACAGAGCTGGGAATAGGTGGCCACGTAATATCTGGCTGTGAAAATAACTGGGTTTCTATCCACCAGGGAGAGACAGCAGTCTGCTAGAGACACAAGTGCCCACTTAAAGAGCCAGGGAACAAAATATAGTTTGCAACCATGTACCCTGAATTCCAGCGAATGAAGGGCAGGGTGGACCAGAGTCTTGTGAGGAGAGACTGGGGTTTGTGGCTTTGGGGACAGAGCTGAAGGGACAGCTGCCACCATTGCTGTGCTTAGTCCCTCTCTTTCTTGGAATGGGCACTCTCCTCCTTACAGCAACAGCCTGTGGAAATGTAGTAGCCTCAACTCGGAATTCCCTGTTGCCACACCCTGTAGAGCTTGTACCCTGCTGAGGAGTCAGCTGCCTGAGATGGGGTGTAGGGGTCCAGGCAGGCTCAGCGGGTATCAGTGACTAAGTTGTGTGGCCTTATGATGAGGGCCATTACCTCCACTTTCCCATGAACCTGACAGGCAGTGCCTCCCCCACAAAGGAGATCCACTAGCCCCACTGTCTGGGCTCCCAGTAGCTCCACCTTCCTGACACTCAGTTGGTCCTACCTTGATAAGCTTGGGCTCCCAGCAGAATCTGGAACAGACTGAGTTGTGTGGCTATAAAACAAGGGGCCATTTTCCCTTCCCAAGCCCAATCAGTGAAGAGCCTTCCCTTCACATGAATAATTGAGGGAGGATAGTAAGAAGCTAAGAAAATTCCTTGGCAAGTAGAATGGGGAAACTAAGAAAGATAGTTGAACAAACTGGCTGAGTAATTTACAGTCATATACAGAAGGGCATCTTCCTAGAGATAACATTTAGGCCTGAGTTGTATTTCAACTCCAGGCCAAGAAAAGCAGCAAAACCAGGTGGTCGATGCCAGGACCAGTTGCAATGACTTAGGAAACCTTGCCCTGGTGCTGACCAATCAGTAGAGACTAAGACCCTGAAAGGGCACACCTGGAAAACATGAATATTCAGCTGAAACCCTCCCCTGAAACCTCCCCTAAGATTCCCCACACGCAAGAGAGAGATTAAAAACCCTCAAAACAAAGGACTCAGCAAGTAACTTCTCCCTCCTGGGAGCACACCCGTGCCTTTCCCTTCCCCTTCTTCCCCCACAGGCACACATCTCCTAAACCAGTGGTTCTCAACCTTTCTAATGCTGCAACCCTTTAATATAGTTCCTCATGTTGTGGTGACCCCCAACCATAAAATTATTTTTGTTGCTACTTCATAACTATAATTTTGCTACTGTTAAGAATCGTAATGTAAATATCTGTGTTTTACGATGGTCTTAGGCTCTACAGCAGCGGTATTAAAGGGTCGTGGCATTAGAAAGGTTGAGAACCACTGTCCTAAACTCTAACAATCCCCATGAGACTTACAACCAGGGAGCAATGGGAGGCAGCAGCTTGTCTCAGGCTAACCCCCTGAACTGCTCCCAAGGCCCCTTTTCTCTGACTTCCCAGGGAGTTAAAGCAGCCCTGCCTAGGGCTTTCCTTTGCTCCTTCCATGCTAAGCCCCTCCTTGTTTCACTGCCCCCAACTTTAATAAACATACCCTCAAAGTAACCTGGACTCATATTGTTAAATCTTTCCTGCACAAAGTCAAGAATTCACACACTACAGGAAAGCACTGGGCAGACCCACTCAATGCCAGGTCCCTTTGTCTGGTAACAAAATCTTGGTCAGTTTGGGTCTGATAAACTCACCCTGACCCCCGAAGACCTGGCCCCAACACAAAGGTCTGAGGGCAACCAGCAGAGGACAGATAGATTTGGTATATCCTGGGAACTTTGCTGAGTGGCCTCAAACAGAGAACTGGTACCAAGTTTTAAACTGTATCAATCTGGTAAACCCACTCTCCCTTGCCTTGTGACTCACTGAGAATCTAATTCATGCACCTGGAGTACTACCAGAGGTTCTTGCAGTAACTGAGGCTAACAAGAAGCCAGCAGGTAGAGGTAGACAGAAATGGGTCTCGTTATGCATTGAGCTTTATGCTGACCCCCAATGCTCAGTGCTAGTGGAAGCTGGCCTTGGTTCTTCCCACACACAACAAGGCCCAGCAGAAGCAGCCACCAACTGAGGATAACTTTGTTGCCCCAAACAGGTTGCCAAGGGCCAGTCACAGGCAGTGTCTGACATTGACCTGCACCAGTGTCCCTGCCAAAAGGTCCCAGAATATCCACACCTAGTGGCCAGCTTCAGACAACATCAGAGTAGGATCCAATTCGCTTTTCAAGTGACTTATCCAAAGGGTGACAGACCCTGCTGAGGCAATTTCTGCTTCAGTGGCCAGCACCTGCACCGAAGCTCCTATACTATGGTCAAGGTCAATCCTCACAGTCAACCAGCTTGAGAGTACTTCCCACACACAAGTGGGCCAATAGCAACCAAGACTCAATTACAAACAGGAAGGCTCATATACCTTACAAAGGGACATTCCTGGAGCACCCAGCTCAAGTGATCAAGGAGACTGTGCCACTGGGTCCCACAGGACATCTACTACATAAGGCCACCCTACCAAGAATGGGAAACAGAGGAGATCTGCCTAATACATAAAAACAAATACAAAGAGGCAGCCAAAACTGGGAGGCAAAGAAACTTGGCCCAAATGAAAGAACAGGAGAAATCTCCAAAAAAAAAAAGAGCTATATGAAATGGAGGCAACCAATTTACCAGATACAGAGGTCAAAAAAATAGTTATAAGGCTGGCCAAAGGAACTTAGTGAGAACTTCAACAACATGAAAAAGTACATAGAAACCATAAAAAAAGAACCAGTCAGAAATGAAGACTACAATATACTAGTATACAATAAAGAATATACTAGAAAAAACAAACAGTAGGTTAGAAAAAGCAGAGGATTGATTCAGTGAATTGGAAAACAAGGTAGTAGAAAATACCCAATCAGAACAGCAAAAAGAATTTTTTAAAAATGAGGATAGTTTAAGGGGCCTTTGGGACACCATGAATCCTAATAAATTCTACATTATAGGGGTACCAGAAGGAGAAGAGAGAGAGAAAGGGATCAAGAACCAATTTGAAGAAATCATGGCTGAAAACTTCCCTAATCTAGTGAAGGAAAAAGACACATAAATCCAAGAAGCACAGAGTCCCAAACAAGATAAACCCAAAAAGACCCACACCATGACACATCATAATTAAAATGGCAAAGTTTAAGACAGAGAATCTTAAAAGTATTAAGGGAAAGACAGCCAGTTACAAGGGAGTTCCCATAAGACTACTACCTGATTTCTCAACAGAAACACTTCAGGCCAGAAGAGATTGGCAAGAAATATTCAAAGTGATAAAAAGCAAGGACCTACAGTCAAGACTACTTTAGAGTTAAAATTGAAGGAGAAATAAACAGTTTCCTAGAAAAGAAAAACTAAAGGAGTTCATTACCACCATACCAGTTTTACAAGAAATGTTAAAGGGTCTTCCTTAAGAAGAAGAAAAAAGAAAGAAAGAAAACACACAGAGGAACATAGTTAAAAGAATAAAGTGGTAATACATACATACCTATCAATAACTATTTATTTATTTATTTATTTATTTATTTATTATTTAAATATATTTTCATTGATTTCAGAGAGGAAGGGAGAGGGGGAGGGAAAGATAGAAACATCAATGATGATAAAGAATCATTGATCGGTTGCCTCCTGCAAGCCCCATACTGGGGATCGAGCCCACAACCCAGGCATGTGCCCTTGACCAGTATTGAACCTGGGACCCTTCAGTCTGCAGGGCAACACTCTATCCACTGAGCCACATTGGCTAGGACAATAACTATTTTATTTTTTAAAAATATATTTTTATTGATTTCAGAGAGAAAGGGAGAGGGGGAGAGAGAGAGAGAGAAACATCAATGATGAGAGAGAATCACTGATTGGCTGTCTCTTGTACACCTCCTACTAGGGATGAGCCTGCAACCCAGGCATGTGCCCTAACTGGGAACCGAACCGTGACCCACACCAGCAGTGCTCAATAACCACTTTAAATGTAAATAGCTTAAATGTTCCAATCAAAAGACATAGGATACCTGAATGGATAAGAAAACAAGACCCATATATATGCTACCTACAAGAGACCCACCTCAGAATGAAAGATACATACAGACTAAAAGAAAAGGGATGTAGAAAGATAATTCATGCAAAGAAAAGGGGAAAAAACCTGGGGTAGCAATACTTGTATCTGACAAAACAGACTTTTAAAACAAATGCTACAGTAAGAGACAAAGGAGACTACATAATAATAAAGGGAGCAATTCAACAAACGGGTATAACCCTTATAAACATTTATGCACCCAACATAGAAGCACGTAAAGAGCCCTAACCGGTTTGGCTCAGTGGATAGAGCGTCAGCCTGCCGACTGAAGGGTCCCAGGTTTGATTCCGGTCAAGGGTATGCACCTTGGTGGTGGGCACATCCCAGTAGGGGGTGTGCAGGAGGCAGCTGATCAATGTTTCTCTCTCATCGATGTTTCTAATTCTCAATCCCTCTCCCTTCCTCTCTGTAAAAAAAAAAAAAAAAATCAATAAAATATATTAAAAAAGAAGAAACAACTAAAGATATAAAATAATTATTTATGGAAATAAAGGGAGAGATTGACAATAATATAATCATAGTAGGAGATTTAACACCCTATTGAGAACAATGGATAGATCTTCCAGACAGAAAATCAATAAGAAAACAACATCCTTATATGAAACACCACATCAAAGAGACTTAATTGATATTTTCAGAGCATTTTACCCCAAAGCATCAGAATACATATTCTGGACATGAAACATTTTCTAGGACAGACCTCACATTAGGACACAAAACAAGTCTCAATGAATTTAAGACAAATAGTATCAAGACAATGCTATAAAACTAGAAATCAATCACACACACAAAAAAATTGTAAAATACCCAAAGAAATGGAAGCTAAATAACATGTTACTAAACAATGAATGGGTAAATAATGAGGTCAAAGAAAAAGTCAAAAAAGATACCTTGAAACAAATGGAAATGAGAACATAACAACCCACAATCTATGTGACACAGCAAAAGCAGCCCTAAGAAGGAAATTCATAGCACTACAAGAAACAAAATATCTCAAATAAACAATCTAACTTTACACTTAAAGGTACTAGAAAAAGAAAAACAGACAAAACCAAAAGTGAGTAGAAGAAAGGAAATATTAAAGGCCAGAGCAGAAATAAATGAAATAGTGTCTAAGAACAACAACAACAATACAAAAGATCAATGAAACCAAGAACTGGTTCTTTGAAAAAGTAAACAAGATTGACAAACATTTAACCAGACCCATCAAGAAAAAAAAGAGAGGACCCAAATAAAATCAGAAATGAAAGAGGAGAAGTAACAACTGACACCACAGAAATCCAAAGGATTATAAGAAAATATGAACAACTATATGCCAACAAATTGGTCAATTTCTTTTTTTTTTTTCAAATTGGTCAATTTCAATGAAATGGATAAACTCCTAAAAATGTGCAATCTTCCAAAACTGAATCAAGAGGAATCATAAAATCTGAATAGATTGATTATAACTAATGAAATTGAAGCAATAATAAAAACAACAACTCCCAGCAAATGAAACTTCCGGACTGAATGGCTCACAAGTGAATTTTACCAAACATTCAAAGAATTAAAACCTATCCTTCTCAAATATTCCAAAAATTCAAGAGGAGGGAACACTCCCAAGCTCATTTTATGAGGCCAGCAGTATCCTAACTCCAAAACCAGATACAGATACTACAAATATGAAGAAAAAAATTATAAATATCCTTGATGAACATAGATGCTAAAAATATTAGCAAATCGGATCCAGCAATACATTAAAAAGATCATACATCATGATAAGTGGGATTTATTCCTGGGATGCAAAGTTGGTACAATATCTGCAAATCAATAAATGTAATACACTACATAAACCAAATGAAAGATAAAAATCACATACTGATATCAACAGATGCAAAAATAAAGCATTTCAGCCATAACCGGTTTGGCTCAGTGGATACACTGTCAGCCTGCAGACCGAAGGGTTCCAGGTTTGATTCCGGTCAAGTGCATGTACCTTGGTTGTGGGCATATCCCATGTAGGGGGTGTGCAGGAGGCAGCTGATTGATGTTTCTCTCTCATCAATGTTTCTAACTCTCTATCCCTCTCCATTCCTCTCTGTAAAAAAGTCAATAAAATATATATATTTTTTAAAAAGCATTTGATAAAGTGCCACATACTGACTTCCTAAAAGACACCTCTGGAATGAGTGCTGAAAGTAATTTGTTTAAGGCTAGTAAGGGGTGGTTTGATTAATTTAAGAAGTGTTTGTTTACAGATTAAACAGTAGATCAGACATGTACTGTATATAAGAAAGGTTAAAACAGAATCATTTCGGGGGTCTGGAACGAATTAATTCAATTACATTATTTCTAATGGGAAAAAACGATTCTGTTTTCTAGCAAATCACTTCTCGAACAACCTTCTGGAATGAATTAAATTTGAGAACCCAGACTCCAGTGTATTGTGCTAAGTGAAACAAGCCAGACTCATAGATACAGAGAACAGACTGACAGCTATAAGAGGGGAAGAGATTGGGGGCTGAGTGAAAAAGGTGATGAGATTAAGAAAAAAAAAAAGAAAAAGAAAAACCTCAAAGACACAGACCACAGGATGTTGATTGCCAGAGGGAAAGGGAGGTTGGGTGAGTTAGAAGCAGGTTAAAGGGGGATAAATGGTGATAGAAGGAGACTTGACTTTAGGTACAGGTGTACAGATGATGCATTATAGAATTCTACACTTGAAGCCTATTTAATTTTACTAGAGGCCCGGTACACAAAATATGTGCACTGGGGGGCGGGTTCCCTCAGCCCAGCCTGCACCCTCTCCAATCCAGGACCCCTCGGGGGATGTCCAACTGCCAGTTTAGGCTCGATCCCAGGGATCGAGCCTAAACTGGCAGTCGGACATCCCTCTCACAACCCTGGCTCCTAATCACTCACCTGCCTGCCTTCCTGGTCACCCCTATCTGCCCCCCTTGCCGGCCTGGTTGCCCCTAACTGCTCCCTCCCTCCCGGCCTGTTCACTCCTAACTGCCCCCCCCCCCGCCTACCTAGTCACCCCTCACTGCCCCCCCCCCCCGCCAGCGTAATCGCCCCCAACTGGCCCCCCTGCTGGCCTGGTCGCCCCACATAGCCTGCTTGTTCAGTTGTTTGGTCGCCCCTCACTAACACCCTGCCGGCCTGGTTGTAGGCAGCCATCTTCTGAGGGTGTGATGGTCAATTTGAATATTACCTCTTTATTATAAAGGAGGACTAACAAATGTCACCCCAATAAATTCAATACAATCCTATAAAAGCCTAATATGCTAAGTGTCTTGTCGTCCGTTTAACCAATCAAAGTGTAATATGCTAATGATATGCTAAGGCCGCTCAACTGCTATGACATTCACTGACCACCAGGGGTCAGACAATCGACCAGTCACTATGATGTGCACTGACCACCAGGGGGCAGACACTCCAACAGGTAGGTTAGCTTGCTGTTGGGATCCAGCCGATCAGGACTGAGGGAGACAGGCCGGACATGCCCTGGAGCCCTCCCATGGTCCTTCCCTGGCTTGTCAACCTTCTGCGTCCCTCTCCAGCCCCGATCATGCACTGGTGGGGTCCCTCAGCCTGGTGTGCGCCCTCTTGCAATCTGGGACACCTCAGGGATGTCAGAAAGCCAGTTTCAGCCAGATGCTGCAGGCTAGGCCAAGGGATTCCACTGGTACACAAATTTTACTCCTATCTAATAAAGATGGAATATGCAATGTTACCGTCACATTGTCACAAAGATGGTGGCTCCCACAGTGGAGGAAGGGTTTCCATAACACAAGATGGCTGAACCCACAGTGGAGGCCAAGTTCCCGTAAGAGCCTTAACGAGCAATCAGCAGGGACCTGAGGCTGCACCTCCCTGTGTTGCGGCTTGACAGGGGACCTCAGGCTATGCCCCCTGCCCTGGCACCAGGCTGGGGGATCTCAGGCCATGCCCCCTGCCTGGCAGGGCTTGACGGGGGACCTCAAGGTGCACCCCCCGTCCCGGTGCTGGGCCGGGGGACTTCAGGCTACATCCCCCACCCTGGCGCCGGGGGACCTGAGGCTGCGCCCCCCCACCCAGTGGGGTTTGACAGGGGCCCCCACCAGGCAGAGCTTGATGGGGACCATGAGGCTGTGTCCCGCACCAGGCAGGGCTTGATGGGGGACCTGAGGCTGTACCACCCACCTGGCGGGGCTTGACAGGGGATCTCAGGCCACATCCCCCACCCGGCACTGGGCCGGGGACCTAAGGCTGCACCCCCTGCACGGCAGGGCTTGACAGGGGATCTCAGACTGCACCCCCTGCCCAGTGGGGCTTGATGGGGGATCTCAGGCCACGTCCCCTGTGGGGAACGGGCTGTAAGCTGACACGGTCCTTGCACCTGTAGGGGCTAGCAAGGCTGGCACCCTACCCGCACAGATTTCCCAGGCCTGTTTGGATGGCAACTAATCAGTATAACGAGAGCAGCCCCTGCCTACAGAGCTTTCCCAGGGTTTGTTTATATGACTGCTATCAGTAGGATAAGAGCTACTTTCATGGCTTACCAAGAAATATGTATCCAACTAGTGAGATTTATTGTCACAAGAAACCTGTCCTTCAACTTATCCCTCCAGTAGTGATTTTAGAGAAACAAAGAATGTTTTCCTTGTGATTCCCTGCTTAGTGTCTTATGTATAAAAAGCACTGTATTACTAATAAAAGTTGCCAGAGCTTCTCGAGAGCTGTGGACCTCCCGAATCCCGCTGTCCTGTCTTTCTTTCTCTTCTCAAATCCCACCTCCCTACCTCAGCCCGGTTCAATCGTCAGGCTGGACCTGACAGTCCCCCACCCAGCAGGGCTTGACGGGGGATCTCAGACTGCACCCCCTGCCCAGTGGGGCTTGATGGGGGACCTCAGGCTGTGCCGCCCACCCTGGCGTTGGGCCGAGGCACCTCAGGCCATGAGCCCCACCCCAGCACCTGGCCAGGAGACCTGAGGGTGTGCTGGGGGACCTGAGGCTGCAACCCTGCCTGGTGTGCGCTGGGGGACCTGAGGCTGCACCCCCTGCCCGGTGGGGCTTGATGGGGGGCCTGAGGCTGCGCCCCCCACCCTGCAGGGCTTGACGGGGGCCCTGAGGCTGCACACCGCCCCCCCCCCCCCCCCACCTAGAGGAGCTTGACAGGGGACCTGAGGCTGTGCCCCCCGCTGCGCGATTTTTAGGCGCCTCAGGTGGGCAGGGACTTGACTCTGGGCCCCGCAGTGCGGCCCAGACTCTGACAGGTGGAAGATTTTCATATACATTTTACTATTTTCATATACATTTTCTTTCATCTCTGACACTTCTATTATAAAGGGCAAATAGCAATATTAAAATATTTCCTCTAATTAATCCCCTTTTAATGTGCACTAATTTCGTGCACCAGGCCACTAGTCTATGTATATAAATGGCTAATATGCTAAGTGTCCTTCTGACCGGTTGCTGTGATGCACACTGACCACCAGGGAGCAGATGCTCAATTCAGGAGCTGCTGAGCTGCAGTGACTTGGCAGTGGTGGTTCTTGGGAGACACACCGCAAAACCAGAGAGGAGGGAGCCGATTCCTCGAGGGGCTGCACCACTCCACCTTCGGCCGTGGGTTATGTTGTTGCTCAGGCACTGTCGGCCTCGAATCTGGTTTACTGCACACTTGCATTTGCATCCCACACCTTGTATGACAGAAACTTTGCAGAGTTCCCGCTCACACTCCGGGACCCCTTGGGGATCTTGGAGAGCCAATTTCAGCGGGATCCCCGCAGGCCAGGTCAAGGGATCCCACCTGCCAGAGAGACCCGCTCACTCCACTGACGCTAGGGAGGGACCGAGGGAGGTTGGCTCCAGGTCATATCCAACCCTTCTCTCCCAGTCCTGCCTCCTGGCCACCTTCTAATTAATTTCCTTTCAATGTGCATGAATCCGTACACCAGGTTACTAGTTGTAAATAAAAATCCACACCCCTCTGATTGCCTAATCAGATCTCACCTGCTCTGCCAGCCACTCCCAGCTCCTTTTCAGGAAAGTAGGAGCTCCTCTGAGCTCAGCTGACTGGCAGAAGCAGTGCTGGGGTTTATGCAACTGCAGGTAACAGCTATAGCTCCCTCCTGCTTTGTTAAGCCCAGCCATATCCTATGATTGAGTTCTGACAAGTGACCTGATACTCTTCTGCTCACTGTAAGATAAATTCTCTATCTTTTAAAAAAAATATTTACATATGGCCAAGGAAGATAACTTATTAAAGTTCAAAGTATTTACTCTAGCACTAAAGGATTTCAGAGAATAACCATGCCTTCTGCTATTTGGCATGAACAAGAAGCAGGAGAAAAAGCAACTAGTCAGAAGAGGAAATAGAAAGTTAATTTCAGAAGTTGAGTAAGAGCCTGGCTAATTCCAATTTCTTAAACTTTCAAAAGATGGGGGGAAAATGGAGAAATGCCTAAACTGGGTTACTAAATTATAGTATATTTTAGATTTTTAAAGTTATAGATTCACAGTTAGATTTTTAAAGTTCATAAGTAATGTTGCAAAAAGAACATCAACATCGTTCTCATCTGCCATGTATCTCTCTTTTGGAAATAACATTGAAGTCTACTTTGAATCTTTGTGAATATGAAGCCCAAGCCATATAGGACTACTATCCACAACCTACCCCTAGGTGCCCATCCAAAAAGCCTCAACAGAATGGGAGTAAAGTTTAGAAAAGTGGACTAAAGAGAATACAAAGAGTAGCAAGGAAGCCTGTAAGGAGATCACTATTTTGGGACTCTGAGAACTGGGTGCCAGGAGAAAAGGTACAGAAACGAAGTAGAAAAGAAGGGAAAGCTATAAAACCTAGAGTAGCGCTTATAGTGGCCTCAGGTGCACTGGGTACCACGCATGGTCACTTTCTACTGAGAGGCATCACTGATTCATTTAGTAAGAGGAATCTGCAACCATCCACTAGGTGCCCACTGAGCATAAGGCACTGTGATGGGGATTGAGGAATGCAAGTCAGGACAAAGGAGTAAGACTGTCTCTGTTAACCAGGAAATCGAAATGTGTTCTCTGCATTCTCTGGGAAGCAAATAAGGAGGTAAAGACGTCTGAAAAAAGAAGGGGTTAGCCTTAGAAAGACCTTCAATAAGTTGTCAAACCCTTCTAGAATAACTTCAGTGGTGAGGAAATTGCTAACTCACGGGTGCTTGGAAAATCAGTGTGTATATAGGCAAGTACTTGGAAGTTGATATTGGGATCCTTTTGTGCTAAATTCCTTTCTTCGTTACTTGGGTGTTATATAGTGTTAACTACCTTACAATCCATACATGCCATCAGGCCACCATTCCAGCCCACAAAGAACTTACAAGGTGTTGGGGAAGCCAACAAGGAGACCACCACCTCGGGCCTCCGGTAACTGGGTGCCAGAAGTTGAATCTTGAAAGGGGGATAGGATTAGCCTTCTATAGAAGGACCTCAAGAGCGCCCCCA
Organism: Cnephaeus nilssonii; assembly: GCF_951640355.1. Taxonomy (NCBI): domain Eukaryota; kingdom Metazoa; phylum Chordata; class Mammalia; order Chiroptera; family Vespertilionidae; genus Cnephaeus; species Cnephaeus nilssonii. The sequence goes on along the minus strand of NC_137083.1, from coordinate 41,163,947 downwards.
GTAGAGGACATGACGACAGGATAGGGGAGGTGAGTCGGTGGGTCGTGAGGAGCCTGTGCGTCCAAGTCTTTTTCTATTAGGTATTACCTTTCTCCCACATTTTCAACCCTGACTCCAGTACTAACTCGAACAATAAACTTAATTTCGGTAAGAATGTTTGGTGAATATGCTTCTGAGATACCTACATCATGGTCGCCCCAAATCCGTTGTTCTGCAATAACTCTCCACCCTTTTCGTAAAAGGCCTCTAACCACCAGCCTTGAAACGCGGCTTCATCTCTATCAATGTCTTATAAATCCATCAAAAAGTTGGGAACTCTGAAGAGAAGCGGGTGGAAGACGGTCGTTGCTCTGCAAGGTGGGAGCCCAACGAACCCACAGCGAGCACTTTGCGCAGGGCAGCGGCCCTCACTGCGCAGACGCGGGGGTGGGCGCGCGCATGCGCCGGAGGAGACAGAACGCGGGCGGGCGTGGGGGCCAGGACTTCGGGGGAAGGGGGCGCGGCGCACACAGCATGGCGTCCAACATCTATTTGGTTGGCCAGCGGATCTGCCGGCTCGGCCAGGTGCGGCCTAGGGAGGCTCCTCCCCTTCCCAGCCCCTGTCCACCCCTCACCTACCGCCACCGCTCCTCTCCGTCTCCGCCCCAGCGCCTAGGGAAGCGGCTCAACCGCCGCCGCCCCGCCCCGCCCCGCCCCGCGGCCTCCAGGGCCCGCCTCCCGGAGTCCGCCCCTCCTGCCCTTCCTCGCCGCCCGACTGCTTGGTCTTGTCGGTCCTCCTCCTCCTCCGCCCAGCCGTCCTGATTGTCTCTCCCTCCTTCCCTCAGAGGATGTCCTCCTTCCAGCTCAACCTCAACCCGCTCAAGGAGCCACTCGGCTTCATCAAGGTCCTCGAGTGGGTAAGTGCAGCCCGCGCCCGCCAGGCCGGGAATCGCGCCGCCGCGCCCGCTCCCGCTCCCGCACTGGCACCCTCTCTGGCCCGGCCGGCGCCCTGGGCGAGGAGGCAGGGAGCCCCGTGAGTGGGGGCGCGGCCCGACGCGCGCTGGACCCGGAGTCGCGGCCACCTCCCGGGACAGGGCGGGATGGGCGGGGAGGGCACGAGAGGCCGCGGCCTGGGCCCGCGCGGGGCGGGGACGCCGCGGTCGGCGTTGAATCCCTGGCCCTTCGGCGGCCTGGGTGCGGGGTGGGGCCGCCCTCCCACACTGACGCTCACCTCTGGGTGCCCCCGTGGAAGTGTTTCACTCTTGACCGCGAGGGAAGAGAAAACTTCCTGTTGAGGTCTAACCGAAACCCGGCGGGCGGGAGTCGCCCCGGCCGGCGCTGCCCCCGCCTCCGGTGCCAGGGCCGGCCCGTGCTTTCCGGCCCTGTGCTGACCGGAGGCCGCTCCCTCGAAAGCTAGTCGTGCCTGGTCGAACTCGGTTGACGAGCACTCACTTATTCATTTGTTCCTAAGGTTGGCTCCCAGTTAAAAATGGATAGAAATAAACTGGGTCCGGGAAGCTGGCGGATCCGGATGGTAGCAGGAGACGTGAGAGGCGGGGGTGGAAAGGTCTTGTAACCAAAACGCATCTCGCTTCGCTTAAACACATGCTAGGAATCGCCATCACGTTTTAAGTATTTCCAAGCAACAGCCCGTAGCCCGCTTTTACTCCTTTCCGGGGAATACTCAGTTATTAACGTCAAAGGAGACTTATGAATCCGACCTTGACAGTGTGATCAAGTCACTTGGAGGAGTTGGTGAATACACCAGGCACCGCCGAGTTTCTTCAGACCTCCTGGCCTGGTACATATTTTAGTGCTGATCTTCAGGCGAACATTAATAGGCAGCTGGCACCTGTCCAGCGTGTGCAGGCAAGTTGTTTTCATAGCGAGCAAAATTTACCCCAAACGCTTGAACCCTGTGTGTTAGTGCTACAGTCGTGAAGAGTAAGGACTTTCGACTTCCTGTTTTAAGTAACCTACCTAGGATGTTTTTTTAAGGAACACAGACACTCAGATTCTCTAATGGGTACTCCATTTGATTTCCTACTTACACCCTGGTCCCTCCCTTTCCCCCAGTTTCATTGGGTGTTTTCTGAAAACTGAAACCCTGCTGGTTTCACACAAATACCTATTTCAAAGACACATAAATGTATATATTTAGGGTCCTGTAAACCTAGGTCCAGAGTTAAAAACAAAGAAAGTTATTAATTGAATATGTAAAAATTTAAATTGCAGGTGAAAAGTCACATTTAACTAAGCTAATAAAATATAAAGGTTTTGGAAAAAGTCTTACACCTAGTAGATTTAATCTCGTTAAGGATTACAATTAAATTTAAATTTTTACTTACACAAAGAGGTAGTTTGTATTTTGTGCTTATATTATTGGTCTTTTTTTTTTAAAAAAAAGATATACTTTTTAGTGTTTCAGAACAGCAGTAAATTGATCAATGTTTGTAGCCAATATATTTTTACTATCCTAAGCTTTTTAAGGAAATACTATTGTTAGTTTGAACAACTTATTACTACATAAGAGAACTTTTTATGAAAAGATTATTCCTTGTTAATGGTGTAGTGAATGTTTATTCAACAAGTATTTGAGTTTGTATTATATATTAGAGGCCCGGTGCAGGAAATTGGTGCACTGGGGGTGGGGTAGTCCCTCAACCCAGCCTGTGCCCTCTCGCAGTCCTGGAGCCCTCAGGGTGCGGGCCTTAGCCGGCAGTCGGACATCCTTAGCGCTGCTGGGGAAGCAGGAGAGGCTCCCGCCAGCCACCGCTGCTGTGCTCGCCAGCCTTGAGCCTAGCTTCTGGCTGAGCGGTGCTCCCCAGGTAGGAGCGCACTGACCACCAGGGGGCAGCTCCTGCCTTGAGCTTTTCATTAAAGAAGCTTTTAGCTTCTTTAAACCCAGGATTCCTACCATAGGTAGGGACTCACTCATTGAAGTGTTTTAAACAAATGAATGATGATTACATTTGCCTTTTAAAAACCTTAATTTTGTTAGTAGTGTAGGGGATTGAAAAGGTCATAAATGAGAGGAAACCTACTGCTTGAGAAATAATGAGGACCTAACATTAATTGCAGTGGGAATAGAGAGGAGAAATTTAGCAATTAGAATACATCTGAACGTGAAGAAGAGGAAGGACTGGGACTCTTAAGATGACTGCCATAGTTCTGACTTGGGCTGATAGTGGCACCGTTATCCAAGTTAAATTGCTAAGAAAAAGAAGCAGATTTTTGATGCAAGATAAGGGTTTGGATATATTCAGTTTGTGGTTTCCTTTTACATCAAATAAGTGGAGGTATATAGGCAGATATATGGATCTAGGTTTTAAATTTAAATATGGGCTAGAGATTCAGCAGTTTTCTGCCATCAAAGGAGAGAAGAAATGATTTGGAAGATGGAGAGAAAAAACATCTTGGCATCAGGGAATGAATGATAAAACAAGGTTCTATAGGAGAAAGGTCCATTATAGGAATTTTCAAATGTGTTTTGAATGAATTGTTAATTTCATAAGGAATTGATTGAAGTGTGTTAGGGGGTTACCTCTAAAAATAGTCAATAAATAAGTTTACAAACAAATCTAAAAATCTAGATAAAGACTGCTTACCATCCATATATCTAAAAGAATAATTCCCCAAATCAGCTTATCACTGGCAAGGTTCTAGATGATGTTAGACTAGATATAACCTGATAATGTGTACCTTTCAGGGGATTACAAATCTGAATGCCTCATAGACATGAAGGCAAGATGCCCAGTAAATATTTATTGCCAGAATAAAAATACAATTGTTGAAGCAGAAGCATTTTCATTTTGCTTCTAAACTGCAGCCACCATATTATGTGTGTGTGTGTGTGTGTGTGTGTGTGTAATATGGTGGCTGCAGTTTAGAAGCAAAATATATATATTTTTTACTTTTATATTTTTATGTACTCCTGGCCCCTAGTTATAGTGCCTGGCAGTGGCATTGCCTCTTAGTTCTCTCTGTGTAATTCAGTAAAAGTTGATGAATTTTTGTTACATTTGTATGGGAAAATCAATACTTTATAGGGCTGTTGGAATGACTGAGTTAATATATAAATATGTGAATGATGATAATGTACTTGAACAGTTTTTAGTTGTTTTTTCCAGGACTGAGATGCTGTGTTTCTAAAAGACTAGACATGGTGAATACAATTGAGCACTAATTGTCTGAGATACATATCTCCTGGTCCTTCACGATCACTATTTTCTATTAGATACTTTAAACTTTAGAAATGATAATATATGCTTTTCATTTGTCTTCCAGCATGTTTTCCTGCCTTGAGTCAGTTTATCAAGGTGACAATATAAAATTTAGATAAGAATAGATACCCCAAGTAGGAGTTAAACACGGAAGGAAGTAAAAGCCCAGGATTAATTTTATCAAAGCAGCTTTTTAAAAGTATTTTATATTTCCCTGGTGAATTGAATTTGGTTCTTTATAGTCAGATATCTATACTATTTAGATAAAAGTTTTTCGTTAAAATGATATCTCCTTTTAATATTTAACACTGTATTTTGGACTTTCTTGCTGCTATCTTGCGTAGGATAGACATGGAACAAATGTTTAGCCCTTAAGGAATCCAGGTAATGTGCATTTCTAATTCCACACACACAGTTATAGAAGAGATACTGTTTGTGAAGTATATAAGGAATTACAGACTAATTAGCTTGAATTTTAGAATAGTAATTCTAAAATTATTAACCATAATAATTCTAAAATTATTAATAACCATCTCTGAATATTTTTGTCAGTGCTGGTCAACTTTGTTCTCATTATTAACAAGATATTTATTAAATACAATATATGTGCTAAGACTTGACCTGTATTTTCTCATTTAATCCTCTTGACAATCTATGAGGGTTGTTATCCCATGTTACTGAAGTTGAGAGAAATTAAGTAATTTACCCGATATCCCATGATTATTATTATATCCAGGACTCTTAACAGTCTGTTCTTACTCATTTTGATACCAGTTTATAACTGGTCTTTTAATAAATTATTGAAAACATTACCAAAAATTTCAAGCATAAAAAACAAAAGATAAGGTATCTGAAGCAATTATTTTCTTGTTTGGGATAAGTTATTATCCAGGAAAATTGGAGTGAAAAACCATAAGAAAACCTATAACCATTGGAGCATTACATATATCAATTTCTTTAAATCACAAACTTTCAGAAATACATAATAGTTTATGTAAAATATTTAAAGTTTACTCATCCCAAGTAGACTATAAGATTTTTGCAAATAGGGACCATGTTTCATCCTAATTTTGTGGTTTACAATATGTGCAGTGGAGCACCCCAGAAAATATAAACTGTATTGCATTATGGGTAGAGAGTTATATATAGACTGATGTTTGTCTTAATCATTTGCTTAACTTTTACATTTTTAGGCCATCAGTCTGTAACACAGACTATTTATATTTAGGCAACTTATCTTTCTCTTAACCCTGCCATTTGTGTTTATTCCCCCAACCCCCCATTTCAGAAAGGGAAAGGGACTTCAAATATCATTTTGTGCCCACCAGGATACTCTACACTTAAAACTTGTTAATAGACTTATTGACTCATTCCCCTACCCCCCTTCCTTTGCTCTTTTGTTTTTCCCCTGCCCTCTGTTTTTCCTACCTGGAATCCTCTTAGTATTTACCATGAGCACTCTCATGGGGTAGGTTGGATGTCATTTTCATAGACAAAATATAAGTATTGTCAGTGCTTTCAGAACACACAAGCACATACACACTCACCCCCACACATATAAATAGCAATCTCTGATAAAATATAAAAGGGAAAATTACAATAACAGAGCAGTGCTCTCATACAGTCATTCTCAAACACTGATCTCAGAACTCCTTTATGCTCTTAAATACTGTAAACGCGAAGGAGTTTTGTTTATGTGGGTTGTGTCTATCAATATTTACCATATTAGAAATTTAGACTGACACATTAAAAAACATTTATTTCTTTTAAAATAACAGTAATAAATCACTTGGAAGCTTGAATAACATCAATGGCAACAAATTCTGCCAGTTTTCCTTGAGTTGAAAGGCTCACTTCATTCGTTTTTGAGAAAAATATCTGCCAATTTCCAAGTCTGAATAACTATATTTTGCCTATTACTTATCCTTTTAAGTAAAAATGGTATTTCAGGAAGGAAGCAACTAGTTCAGCATACAATTCAATTGTTTAAATACTTTCCTGGAGATAACAACCACTGTGTTTTGGTATGCATTGAAAGTCTTTTTTTGTGCATCCTATTTCATCACAGAATATTAAGAAGACTCAAATGTCAGGGTTTTATAAAATAATGATTGTTACTGGTTCATTAAAAGCTTTTGTAAGTGAAACTGGCTTTTTATTTTTAACTGCAAGTGCATAACAGTTTGATGTTATTGCTTATTCTTACCAAAGCCCAGAGGTTTTTACCCACCAAAGCGTTTGCTTAAATCAGTGCAGATGTCAACACAGTATAAAAGGCAGATAATTTCTTAGTAATATTATGAAGATATTTTTTACCTCATGGACTCCCTGAAAGAGTCTTGGGTACTTCCAGAGGTCCTCAGACCACGCATTGAGAATTGCTGTTGTTATATAAGGTAAACATCATTAGGCACCATGAATGGAACAGAAACAGGTTGGAGAAGGACTGTTCCCAGCTCTGGGAAATAAATCTGGAAAGAAGTTACAACCTATTGTCTGGATTTATGACTTACATAAAGCTGAGTACTTAAAGAAGTAAAGAGAGAGAGAGAGATAGTCTCCTAATACCCAAATCAGTCTACCTGCCAGCTAAAAGTCTGGATTTGTGATAACTTAAATATTCTCATATGTTGTTAGTGTGGAGGCCTATCCTAACTTGCTGTTGGTGGGCTGGTGGACTCAGAAGGCCAGGTAGAAATGACCATAAAACTACCAGACAGGGAGATGACTATGAAAGCACTAGATGGGTAGTAAGGGGGGAAATAAACTCTCAAGCTGAGTCTACATCAAATATCCTAAAGCAAAGAAAACTTATTTTCATCTAAAAGCTCAAATTATATCAGGGGCAACAAATGCTATCAGCTTTCTGTGAAGTGACAGACTCAATTCAAAGACAGCCAGCCATGCCCTGGCCAGTTTTTCTCAGTGGACTGTAGGTTCAATTCCAGTCAAGGGAATGTACCTAGGTTGCAGGCTCTATCACCATACCATCAGGGGGCAAGCAATCCATCGATGTTTCTCTCTCTGTGTCTCTCCCCCTCCCTTCCACTCTCTAAAAATTAATGGAAAGCCTGGCCAGTGTGGCTTGGTGGTTGAGCATCGACCCATGAACCAGAGGTCGGGGTTCTATTCCTGGTCATGACACATGCCCAGGTTGCAACTCATCCCCAGTAGGGAGCGTGCAGGAGCAGTCAATCAATGCTTCTCATCACTGATGTCTCTACCCTTCCTGTCTCTAAAATAAATTAAATTAAAAATCAATGGTGAAAAAATGTCCTCGGGTGAGGATTAACAACAACAGCAAAGACAGCTCAATAATCAGGATATTGATTCACTCCAAAATACATAAAAATAATAGAGTAGTCTGAAATGATTTTAAAATAAGTATATTTAGATTCCCCAGAAATTTCTAGTTCCATACTCAGTTTAGCAATTGTTTGAGAATAGAGGTGACATAAAGATGTTTTCAACATATAATAATTAATAGTTAACAAAAAATGTCTAGCTGTTTATTTCAGCAGAACACAAGTTTATTTCTCATAATCAAAATTCTTAAGGATTATGGAACTGAGCTAGGAGGCTATTCAGAACTTCCTGTGATAGTATTTTATAAGCACAGATAGTAGAAGGGTGAAACTGAAGCACTTTGTCCCTAGCCTGTTTGGCTCAGTGGATAGAGCATTGGCTTGCAGACGGAAGGGTCTCGGATTTTATTCTGGTCAAGGTCCCATTCTTGGTTGCAGGCTCCTCCCCAGTCCATGCCCTGGTCAGGGCTTGTGCAGTAGGCAAGCAATCAATGTGTTTCTCTCACATCGATGTTTCTGTCTTTCCCTCTCTCTTCCACTCTTCCTAAAAATCAGTGGAAAAATATCCTCAGGTGAAGATTTAAAAAAGAAAGAAAGAAACTGAAGCACTTTGTAACTGACTTCTCTGCTCGGTGGGAGTAAACTGAAATATCAGCAAAATGGTTTTTTTCTAATAAATGTCTTTAGTAAATGCTTCAGACTTTGACTCATCAAAAAATACTTTAACTTTAGACTCTAATCTTACTGATTATAAAGGCAAACATGCTGTGATAGTTCATTTTAAAATATATTTTTATTGATTTTCAGGAGAGGGAGAAAGAGATAGAAACATCCATTGGTCAGCTGCCTCCAGCATGCCCCCTACTGGGAGTAAAGCCCGCAACCCAAGCATATGCCCTTGACTAGAATCGAACCCGGGACCCTTTAGTCCACAGGCTGACTATCCACTGAGCCAAACCGGCTGGCTCTATCCACTGAGCCAAACCGGCTGGGGCTGATAGTTCATTTTAAATTCTAAATGATAATTTGATTTTGTAAAAGAGATACATTTGGTTTTGCACATAAACACTTAAATACAATATACTTTTAGATCTCTTTCTGGAGATTTCAATTATACATTTCATTTTTCTAAACTGTCCCTTGGACAGAAAGAAATTTAAGTAGCTGATATCAGATTAATAATGAAACCAAATAGCAGTGAAGACCCTGCACTAGAAACATAAAAGTCACGCATAAAGTAGATGAGTACCAGTAGAACCCTTAGTGTGTAGAGCAAGGTTTAGGAATAAGTGTAAGGATTCCAGTAGAACCCTTAGTGTGTAGAGCAAGGTTTAGGAATAAGTGTAAGGATTGGGACTCTGTCTGTAGGATAAATAACTCATTGAAAATATTAGGAACCATCAAACTTTCCTTTTTTTTTTTTTAACATGGATCCCTATCTGTAAAATTTTATGTACAGAGTCCCAATGTGCATCTATAATTTATAGATGCATATTTTACTATGTGAATATATTAAGGCATATGACATACTCGGTAAATTTCCATTCATATTTTTAAATCTTTACTTCAGATACTCATCTGATTTTTTTCTTTTTCTTTTGGGCCACTTTCTTGTTATTTGGTTAAGTGGAGTCCATTTTTACCTTGTAATGTGGCTGGCGAATATAGTTCACACAGGGTATTAATTCTTCCATTTTCTCTTTGGACATGAGTTTTTGTATTATCAAGATATTTTAAGCCACTTGTCCATTTTCTGAAGGTTTGGTTAAAACTAGATAACCTATTCCATAAAGTCACTTGGCCAGGTACATTCACATCATAATAAGTAAATACTAAAAGGGAAAGAATAGGTGAAGGTATCACTGTCTAACCTTCTATGTTGTGGGATTCCCCATACCTTCAGGACACCCAGGATACTATACTAACATGACTCTTTGACATGGAGGCCCAGCATGGGTTTCACTGGTATATTAATTTTAGTAAAGCTTTTATTTCTTGTGTAAGTCTAAAAGTAGATATAAATAGAAGGTCAAGTATTTCCTTCTTGAACATCATTTGAGTACTATAATCTGTCAGTGTTCTAGAGAACCAGGCTATAATATTAACTCTGAAGTTGCAGATCTCTAAATTAGTGAGTGATCTTCCATGTTTCTAGTGTGGGTATGGTGGGCATAGAGATAAGTGGAACTGTTTCTCTGGTGACATGAGAATGTCATAATGAGTATGGAACCTTTTTGACCTTAAGAGAAACTGATTGTCATTCTGTCCCTGAATTATTACTGTTACTAGAGGCCTGGTGCACAAAATTCATGCACGGGGGTGGGGGTCCCCACTCCCCAGCCTGCATCCTCTCCAATCCAGGACGCTTTGGGGGATGTCCAACTGCTGGTTTACGCCCAAACCCAGGGATCAGGCCTAAACCAGCAGTTGAACATCCCTCTCACAATCCTGGACCGCTGGCTCCTAGTTGCTCGCCTGCCTGCTTGGTCGCCCCTAACTGCTCCCCCCTCTTGTCCCCTGCTGCCTGCCTGATCACCCCTCACTGCCTCTGTGTGCCGGCCTGCTCGCCCCTAACTGCCCCCTCCCTGCCAGCCTGGTTGCCCCTAACTGCCCCACCCCCCCATCGCCAGCCTGGTCGCCTCTTACTTCCCCCCCCTGCTGACCTGGTCACCTTCAACTGCACCCCCCTGCTGGCCTGGTTGCCCCCAACTGTTCCCCCTGCCATCCTGGTCACCCTTCATGGGCCCCCCACCCCTGCCAGCCTGGTCACCCCACACAGTCTGTTTGTTCAATCGTTTGGTTGTCCCTCACTAACCCCCTTGCCGGCCTGGTCATAGGCAGCCATCTTGCGAGGGTGTGATGGTCAATTTGCATATTACCTATTTATTATATAGGATTGTACTGATAGAATTTCATGTCAGCAGTTTCAGTTATGTATGGGATAGAGAGGGATGGAAAATAAATTTCACAAGTGACAAAGAAATATACTAGATATACTGGTTAATAATGCAGATTTTTTTCAATAGATGGAGTTACACATATGTTGATATATATGCAATTTGATATGTATTCTATTTTGTTGTATTGACAACAAGCTTCAAAACTTCATGTCAAATTTGCTGAAGGTGTTAACATCATAGATATTTTTACGCTTAAAAATGTCGAATTTCATGCCAAAAAAAAGAGCTTTTGTGGGAAGTTTCAATTCATTACTTTATTTTGAAGAAAAGTGCTGCTGAATACTTCGGGAAGCTTATGGTGAACATGCTCCATCTCAAGATACTTGTAAATGAACACTGGTTTAAATGCTTTAAAAGTGATGATTTCGATGTGAAAGACAAAGAACATCCTGGTCAACTGAAAAAGTTTGAAGACCAACAGTTATAAACATTATTGGATGAAGATGTGTGTTAAACTCAAAAACAACTTGCAGAAAAATTAAACCTTGCTCAGCAAACTATTTCCGATCGTTTACAGCAATGGGAAAGATTTTAAAGGAAGGAAAATGGGTGCCACATCCACTAAACGAAAGACAAATGGAAAAACCGAAAAGTCATCAGTAAAATGTTGCTTCAACAGCACGAAAGAAAGTCTTTTTTGTATCAAATTGTGACTGGCGATGAAAAGTGGATTTATTTTGAGAATCCCAAATGCACAAAACCATCAACATTGACTGCAAGGCCAAATCAATTCAGAAAGAAGATAATGCTCTATGTTTGGTGGGATCAGGAAGGTGTGTTGTATTATGAGCTTCTAAAACCAGGTGAAACCGTTAATATTGATCACTACCGACAACAAATAATCAATTTGAACCACACTTTGATTGTGAAACGACCAGAATGTGCCAGAAGACATGGCAAAGTAATTTTGCTTCATGATGACGCATCACCACACACTTCAAAACCAGTTAAAGACACGTAAAAGATCTTGCCTGGGAAGTATTATCCCACCCGCTGTATTCATCAGACCTTGCTCCTTCAGATTACCACTTGTTTGAATCGATGGCACACGCGCTTTCTGAGCAGCACTTTAAAATGTACGAAGAAGTGGAAAATTGGGTCTCCAAAAGGTTTGCCTCAAAACAAGAAAAGTTCTATTGGGACAGTATCCAAAAATTACCTGAAAGATGGGGGAAATGTGTAGCTAGTGGTGGACATTACTTTGAATAAAGCATTTTTGATGTTTCTCTTGAAATTACCGTGTTTTCTTTAATTACAAAATCCACGTTATTAACCGATACACCTAGTAAATTAGCATATCACTGCTCCTTGTTTTATAGTAGGAGTACACACTGAAGTGCTCATGGGAACCACCCTCATAAAGTAAATGAAGGAAACAAGCTGTTCAGAAGGAACACAATAGTATAAGTTCATTGATTACTTGTAAACCCTAACACCCATCCTGACAGTGAGACTCTAGAGAGTGGCAACATCTGGAAAAACACATGCTATATTTTACCTAACTATCATCTGTCACTCAATTCCATGTGATTGTTGCTTTATGAAACTATGGGTCTGATGTTGCCATATCTTCAGCTTCCACACACTCAGGAAAATCAAGAAATCTAAATTTTATGTACAGTACACTGATATTAAAATATTGACAACAAATTCACATTTTTTATAAATGCTGGGAAGACCATGCAAATATATCTGCAGGCCAGGTTTCACCCATGGTCTACCAGTATATGGGAGAGGTGAAATGGTTGGATAATTTACCTTCAGATTGTTTTGTACTCTATTTAGTAAAGTATATACCTTGTCCCCTTTTTCCATAAGATAAAAACCAGAATCGAAACATGACATTTATTTATCCTCCTAACAAAAAGGCAGCTTCAAAATGGTGGTTGTGTAAGACTCAAAATGTGGTTGTGTTTGTAGATTATTGGAATTAGACTTTCCCTCTTTAATTTCTTAGTTATTTAGTGTGCATTTTCTGTGTACAAGGCCTTCTGCTAGAAGGATTAAAAATCCTGTGGAAGATCAAGTGCAAAGATAAGACGATCTGCCAAGAGAGATAAAGGCATAGTTTGAAAAAAGCATTAAGAAGGTGAATGAAATAGCTAAAGAACATATATGCATACCCCAGGGACATGGACAATAATTTCGTAAAAGCCAAGGAAGGGGGGGAGTAGGAGGTGGGCAAAGAGGGGTGGGGACTCCTGTGATAATGTTAACATTTAAAAAAAAATTTAAATACTGGAGGATAAAAAAAGCAGTATGCTATAGTACAGTATGCCATTTATTTGATGATTTTTGTATTATGTGGGAAACTAGTTTTTATTCTTTTTGTATTGGGCTTGTTTTTATTTTACAAGGCAAGATACACAAGAGAAACGTTTGTGGTAGAGTTAATGACCTAGTCTATGGCTGCCTAGGAGTCAGAATAGTTCCACCACTAAGAATTGGGTAAGGTCTTAAATAAAGGATGAACTTCTACAGAATGAGGTTTGGGAGGCAATTCCTGGCAGAAGAAACATGTACATCCAAGACATAAATACGTGGTGCATTTCAGTAATAGTGGGTAGTATAGTGTGACAGTCTTTGTACCTGGCCAGGAGTGTAGTGCACATAAATGTAGAAAGATGAAGTTGAGGCTACCTCAGCCATGCTTCTCATTCCAAATTAAGAAGTTGAGTTTTTTTGCCCTAACCGGTTTGGCTCAGTGGATAGAGCATCGGCCTGCAGACTGAAAGATCCCAGGTTCTATTCCAGTCAAGGGCATGTACCTTGGTTGCGGGCACATCCCCAGTAGGAGGTATGCAGGAGGCAGCTGATCGATGTTTCTCTTTTCTCTCTCACCGATGTTTCTGTCTATCCCTCTCCCTTCCTCTCTGTAAAAAAAAATCAATAAAATATATTAAAAAAAAAAAAAAAGAAGTTTTTTTTTGTGTTTTTTTTTTCTTTTCTTAAATTTAGGTCTGGAAAGTCTTTGAGGAAATCTCTTTAAAAGGGAGTGACATGACCAGATTTTTACTTCAGATCAATGTGACTAAAGTAACTCTATCCAATAGAAACACCCCCTCCCCCCAAAAAAAAGAAACAATGCAAACTATAAATGCAAGCAACATAGTAATTTTAAATGTTCTACTAGCTACACTAAAAAATGAAAAGAAACAGGTGAGATTTATTTTAATAATATATTTTACTTAACCCAATGTATCCAAATATTGCTTCAAACAGTAATCAATATAAACAATTATTGATGAGACTTTTGCATTTCTTCTGCTAAATTTTTATAATTCATTGTATATTTTACATTTATAGCCATCTCAATTCAGACTAGCTATTTTTAAAGTGCTCAGTAGCTGCGTGTGGCTTATCTACCTATTTACTAAACACTGCAGCTTTAGAGCCCACAGTATAGAATAGGAGTGGGGAACCTTTTTTTTTTTTTTTTTTGCCAAGAGCCATTTGGATATTTATAGCATAATTTTCAGGTCATACAGAATTATCAACGTAAAAATTAGCCTGCTATATTTGGTCAAACATTTAATTAACTCACCCTAATGCCTTGGCAAGGCCAGACCAAATGATTTTGTGGGCCTTATATGGCCTTGGGTGGGACGTTCCCCACCCCAGCTATAGTAGATGAATGGTGATGGGAATGAGATTAGAAATGAGAGGAAGAGTCTATTGGGTTAGTCCCAGAGGAAAATGGTGAGGGCCTGAACAAAAGTAGTGGCAGGAGTGATGAAGACAAGTAAACAGAGCTTTTAAAAGAGTATAGCATCCTCTGTGTAGTCTTAGACAGTCTTTTTCATTTAAGCATTAGGTTTCTATGATGCATCCATGTTGACACGAGCAGCTGTAGTTTATATGTCTTCATATCTACATATAAAAGCCCAGTGACCAAACAGCAGAATGACTGGTCGACCAGTCGCTATGACGCGCACCGACCACCACGGGGCAGACACTCAACGCAGGAGCTGCCCCCTGGTAGTCAGTGTACTCCCACAGTGGGAGCACAGCTCGGCTGACCGGGATGAGCAGTCCTCCTACAGCGGGCTGATGCTTGCAGGCCAGACCCCCCACCAGCACATGAATCTGTGCATCGGGCCTCTAGTTGCTATATAACTTTCCATTGTAAGTATACACCTCTATATTTTACCCATTTTCCTGTTGCTTCCTGCCTTCCCATATTTTGATATTATAAACAGTGTCACTATGAACATTATTATGCACTAGAGGCCCGGTGCACGAAATTCGTGCATGGAGGGGGGTTGTCCTTCAGCCCTCTCCAATATGGGACCCCTTGAGGGATGTCCGACTGCCCGTTTAGGCCCGATCCCGGTGGGATCGGGCCTAAACGGGCAGTCGGACATCCCTCTCACAATCTAGGACTGCTGGCTCCCAACTGCTCACCTGCCTGCCTTCCTGATTGCCCCTAACCACTTCTGCCTGCCAGCCTGATCACCCCCTAACCACTCCCATGCCAGCCTGTTTGCCCCCAACTTTCCTCCTCTGCCGGCCTGGTCACCCCTAACTGCCCTCTCCTGCAGGGTTGATCACCTCCAACTGCCCTCCCTTGCAAGCCTGGTCCCTCTCAACTGCCCTCCCTTGCAGGCCTGGTCCCTCACAACTGCCCTCCCTTGCAGGCAGGGTGCCTCCCAACTGCCCTCTCCTGCTGGCCATCTTGTGGTGGCCATCTTGTGTCCACATGGGGGCAGGATCTTTGACCACATGGGGGCAGGTATATTGTGTGTTGCAGTGATGATCAATCTGCATATTACTCTTTTATTAGATAGGATAGAGGCCTGGTACAGGGGTGGGGGCCAGCTGGTTTGCCCTGAAGGGCGTACCAGATCAGGTGGGGGTTCCCTTGGGGTGTGGGGCGGCCTGAGCGAGGGGCCTGTGGTGGTTTGCAGGCCGGCCACGCCCCCTGGCAACCCAAGCAGAGGCCCTGGTATCTGGAATTTATTTTCCTTCTACAATTGAAACTTTGTAGCCTGGAGCGGAGCCAAGCCTGGGTCTCCCTTCGAGGCCGGCAGCCATTTGTGTTGGGGTTATAATTGAAACTTTGTTGCCTTAAGCGGGTGGGCCCGGCCAGGGTGTGCGGAAAGCTTTGCTTCCCCTGTTGCCGGCGGCTACCCTGGCCTGCTCTCTCAAGCTCCATTCTGCTGCCATTTGTTTGAATTTGTTTACCTTCTATAATTGAAACTTTGTAGCTTGAATGGAGGCTTAGGCCTGGCAAGGGCAGACAGAAAGCTTGGCTTCCTCTGTTACCTAGGAAACCTTGCTCTCTGTGGCTGTAGCCATCTTGGTTTGAGTTAATTTGCATACTCGCTCTGATTGGATGGTGGGTGTGGCTTGTGAGCGTGGCTTGTGGGTGTCTCGGAGGTATGGTCAATTTGCATATTTGTCTATTATTAGATAGGATGCCCTATAGTACACATGAGTAAGAGTTTCTCTTAAATCTATATACTGGCCCTAACTGGTTTGGCTCAGTGAATAGAGCATCGGCCTGCGAACTGAAAGGTCCCAGGTTCGATTCTGGTCAAGGACATGTACCTTGTTTTGGGCACATCCCCAGTGGGAGGTGTGCAGGAGGCAGCTGATTGATGTTTCTTTCTCATCGATGTTTCTAACTCTATCCTTCTCCCTTCCTCTCTGTAAAAATCAATAAAATACATTTAAAAAATTCTTTAAAAAAAATCTATATACTAGTAGACACTAATCCTTTGTGACATTATTGCAAACACTTTCATCTAGTTTGTAGCTTGTTTTATTGGTTTTTTAAAAAATATATTTTCTTGATTTTTTTTTACAGAGAGGAAGGAAGAGGGATAGAGAGTTAGAAACATCAATGAGAGAGAAACATCGATCAGCTGCCTCCTGCACAGCCCCCACTGCGGATGTGCCCGCAACCAAGGTACATGCCCTTGACCAGAATCGAACCTGGGACCCTTCCGTCCGCAGGCTGACGCTCTATCTACTGAGCCAAACTGGTTAGGGCTTGTAGCTTGTTTTATGTTCAAAAATGTGACTTGTTATTTAAAGGTTTTTTTTCTTCAGTTGAATTTAATAAGCTCTAACCAAAGTTTATAGTTTTAAAAATAATCTGGAGATTTTTTTTTTCCTTCTCTAGAGTCACAGATTTTCTTTTATATTGCCTTTAAATTTTTTAAAGACTCCCTTTTTACATTAAAGTATTTAGCCCGTCTGGAACATTTACTGAACAGTCCTTCCTTGTGTTTATTATCTATTGCTACGTAACAGATTGCCTTACACTTAGCATGTAAAATAATAGACTTTTATTATCTCACAGTTTCTGTGGGTCAGGAATATGGGAGCAGCTTAGCTGAGTGGTTCTGGCTCAGGGTCTCCCATGAGGTTGCAGTCAAGCTGTTGGCTGGGGTTGTAGTCATCTCAAGCCCTCCAGCTCACTCACGTGGGTTCCTCACCATGTGAGTCTCTAAAAGTTGCCTGAGTATCCTCCTAACAAGTCAGCTGGCTTCCCCCAGAAGCCAGTGGCTCAAGAGAGTGAAAAAGGAAGACAGAAATTATATTCTCTTTATTACCTGTATTCTACCATATTCTATTCACTAGAAGCAAGTCACTATGTCTAATCCACACTTAATGGGAGGAAAATTAATCTCCACCTCTTGGGAGGAGGAGTAACAAAGTGTTTATGAACATACCTTTAAAACCACCACACTCCTTTCCTTGGTGATTTGCAACGCCAGCTGTTAGATAGAATTTCTTTTAATCCTCACGTGAGGATACGTTTATTGATTTTAGAGAGAAAGAGAAACATTGGTTGCCTCTCAGACTGGGATCAGACCCACAAACTTTTGTTATACGGACGACTCTCCAATCAGCTGAGCTTCCCAGCCAGGGTCTAGAAATAATTTGTCTATACACACAAGTCTACTTCTGGCCTCTTCTGTTCCATTGGTTCGATTTGTAGTTCTATTTCTTCTTCCTAATCCTAAATTCAGATACATGCCTAAGACTTATTTCCTGGTCTTCTGTTTTCTCTCTGTGTATTTATGCACATTTATGCTCAGAGAGTGAGTATTCATTATTCTGTCGTTACCTATTAACTCTTTTTAAAATATATATATATTTTATTGATCTTGGGACGAGAGGGAGAGAGAGACGAAATACCAATGATGAGAGAGAATCACTGATTGGCTGCCTCCTGTACGCCCCACGCTGGGCTGATCCCGCAACTCAGGCACATGCTGCAACCTAGAATCAAACCCCCACCTCCTGGTTCATAGGTCGACACTGAACCACTGAGCCACACCGGCCGGGTTTTACCAATTATTAGCTCTTAACTGAAGACTCCAAACTATGTGCTGGACATTACCTCAGGCTCTTTATATCTGTAACTAGATTCCATTTCTTTATATTTCTTCTTGGGGGGGGGGGGGGGAGAATATCCCTTGATAGTTATGATCCTGTTTATGGCCCTGGATCCATGGAAGGCATTATACCGCTGTTCAACAGTATATCAGACCCATTTGTTTCTTTTGTCCTTTGTTTCTATTGCCCTAGGAGATGTATTAGTGAAAATACTGCTATGTGAGATGTCTGAGCTTTTACTGCCTATGTTTTCTTCTAGAATTTTTATTATTTCGGGACTTACATTTAAGTGTTTTATCCATTTTGAGTTTATTCTTGTATGGTATAAGTTGGTGATCTAATTACATTTTATTTTGCATATATCTGTCCACTTTTCCTAACACCATTTATTGAAGAGACTATCTTTACTCCATTGTATACTCTTGCTTCCTTTGTCAAATATTAATTGACCATAATGGTGTGGATCAATTTGTGTGTGTGTGTGTGGGGGGGGGGGGGTCTCTGCTCTGTTCCATTGGTCTATATGCCTATTCTTGTGCCAGTACCACGCTGTTTTGTTACAGTAGCTTTGTAGTATAGTTTTATATCAGTATTATGATCCCTGCAAGTTTGTTCTTCATTCTCGAGATTGCTGAGGCTTTTGGGGTCTTTTCTGGTTCCATTTAAATTTTTTAAATATTTGTTTCAGATCTGTGAAATATGCCATTAGCATTTTAATAGGGATTGTGTTGAATCTGCAGATTGCTTTGTGTAGTATGGACATTTTAATGGTTTTAATTCTTCCAATCCATGAACACTGCATATGCTTTCACTTGTTCATGACTTCCCCTGTTTCTTTTTTTCAGTGTCCTAAAGTTTTCTGAGTACAGGTCTTTTGCCTCCTTGGTTAAGTATATTTCTAGGTATCTTATTTTTTGTTGTTGTTGCAATGGTGAATAGGATTGTTTTTTAGTTTCTCTTTCTGACAGTTCATTATTGGTGTATAAAAATGACATCAATTCACAGATGTTAATTTGTATCCAGCAGGATACAAAGTAGCACTTTGCCAAATTCATTTATTAAATCTAGCAGTTTTTTGGTGGATTCTGTAGAGTTTTCTATGTACAATATGCCATCTGCAAATAATGACAGTTTTATATCCTCCTTTCCAATTTTGATGCCTTTTATTTTTTCTTGTCTGATCACTGTGGTTAGGATTTCCAATGCTGTATTGAATAAGAATGGTGAAAGCAGACATCTCTGTCTTATTTCTGATCTTAAGGAAAGCACTTTTAGTTTTTGCCAATTGAGTATGAGGTTGGTTGTAGGTTTGTCATATATGGTCATTATTATGTTGAGGTACGATCCCTATATTCCTACTTTGCTCAGAATATTTATCATAAATGGTTACAGGTTTTGTCAAATTTGCACCTACTGATATGATCATGTAATTTTTATTCTTCACTTTGTGTGTGACATATCACATTTATTAATTTGTGAATATTGTGCCAGCCTTCCATTCCTGGAGTAACCCTTTGTATATGATGTATGATCTTTTTGATATATTGATGGATCCAATTTGCTAATATTTTATTGAAGATTTTAGCACCTATGTTCATCAAGGATATTGACTGTAATTTTCTTTCTTTGTAGTGTCTTTGTCTGGTTTTGGAATTAGAATAATGCTGGCTTTTTAAAAAGAGCCTGGAAATCCTCTCTCCTCTTGAATTTTTTTTTTTTTTTTGAATAGTTTGAGGAGGTTAGGTATCTGTTGTTAGAATGTTTGGTAAAACTCACCTGTGAAGACATCCATCTATGACTTTTGTTTATTGGGAGTATTTTGATTACTTCTTCATTTCATTAGTTGTTATCTGCCTATTCAGTTTTTCTGGTTCTTCTTATTGAGTTTTGTAAGATTATATGTTTCTAGGAGTTTGTCTATTTTGCCCATGTTGTCCAATTTGTTGGCATATAGTTGTTTAATGCATTTTCTTACAGTGTTTTCTATTTCTGTGATGTCAGTTGTTACTTTGCCTCTTTCATTTCTGATTTTATTTATTTGGTTCCTTTCTCTTTGTTTCTTGATGAGGCAGGCTAAAGGTTCATCAGTCTTGTTTATCTTTCCTAGTCGTGGTTTCATTGATCTCTGTATTTTTGTTTGTTTTTAGTCTGTCATTTCCGCTCTGATCTTTATTTTTCCTTCCTTCTACTTTGGGCTTTTCTTGTTTTCTTTCTAATTCTTTTTGTTGTAGGGTTAGATTGTTTATTTGAGCTTTTTCTTGTTTCTTGAGGTAGGCCTGCAATGCTATGAACTTTCCTCTCAGGATTGATTTAGCTGTGTCCCAGAGATTTGGGGTGGTTTTGTGTTCATTTTCATTTGTTTCCAGGAAGTTTCTGTTTTCTTCCTTGATCTCATTGGTAACCAATTCATTGTTTAATAACATGCTATTTAGCCTCCATATGTTTGAATTTTTTTTATGTTTTTATTATAGTTGATTTTTAGTTTCATGCCATTGTGATCTGAGAAGATTCTTGATAAGCTTTCAGTCTTCTTCAGTTTGTTAAGAATTATTTTGTGTCCTAACATGTGGTCTACTCTTTAGAATGTTCCAGGTACACTTGAGAAGAATGTATATTCTGCAGCTTTGGGATGAAATGATCTGTGAATATCAATTAATCCCCCTGATCTAGTGTGTTGTTTAAGGCCTCTGTTTTCTTATTGATTTTTTTTTTTCCAGAAGATCTATCCAGTGATGTCAGCCGGGTGCTAAAGTCCCCCTACTATGACTATATTGCTGTCAATTTCTTTCTTAAAGTCCACCAAGAATATTTTTTATATTTTTAGATACTTCTATATTTGTCAGTGTTATATTTTCTTGTTGTGTTGAATCCTTTAGTATTATGTAGTAACCTTCTTTGTCTCTTTTATGGGCCTTTGTTTTGAAGTCTATTATGTCAGATATGAGTATTGTTACTCGTGCTTTTTTTCCATTTTCATCTGTATGGAATATATTTTTTCATTCTTTCACTCTTGGGTTGTGTGAATCTTTTGCTTTGAGGTAAGTCTCTTATAGGTAATATATATATATATATATATATATATATATGTCATATTTTCTTATTCAGTTACCCTATGTCTTTTAATTGGAGCATTTAACCCATTTACATTTAAGGTTATTTCTAGGTACTTATTTATTGCCATTTTCTTCTTTATACGTATCTTCCTCTCCAAAATCTTTTTCTTAAAGCAGTCCTTTTAACATTTCTTGCAACACTGGTTTGGTGGTAATGTACTCTTTTAGTCTTTTTTGTCTAGGAAGCTCTTTATTTCACCTTCAATTTTAAATGATAGCCTTCCTGGGTAGAGTAGTCTTAAATTCAGCTCCTTGCTTTTCATCACTTTGAATACTTCATGCCAATTCCTTCTGACCTGAAGTGTTTTTGTTGAGAAATCAGCTGACAGTCTAATGGGAACTCCTTTGTATGTAACTTTCTGTCTCTATCTTGCTGCCTTTAAGGTTCTTTATTTGTCTTTAATGTTTGTCACTTAAATTATAATGTGTCTTGGTATGGGTCCCTTGGGGTTCATCTTGTTTGGGACCCTCAGTGCTTCCTGCACTTATGTTATTTTTTCCTTCACCCACTGAGGGAAATTTTCTTGTCATTATCTCTTTAAACAAGTTCTCTATTTTTTGCTTCTCCTTCTGTTTCCCCTGGGATGCAAATGTTGTTACATTTCATGGTGTCCCAAAGATCCCTTAAACTATCCTGCTTTTAAATTCTTTTAATTTTTGCTGCTCTAATAGGGTGGTTTTTTTCTCTTTGTTCTCCATTCACTGATTTGAGCTTCCACTTTATTTAATCTACTTTTAATTCCTTCCCATGTATTTTTTTCCTTCCTGTGTTTTTTGTTGTTGTTTTTTTAATATATTTCATTGATTTTTTACAGAGAGGAAGGGAGAGGGGCAGAGAGCTAGAAACATCGATGAGAGAGAAACATCGACCAGCTGCCTCCTGCACACCCCCTACCAGGGATGTGCCCGCGACCAAGGTACATGCCCTTGACCAGAATCGAACCTGGGATCTTTCAGTCCGCAGGCTGATGCTGTATCCACTGAGCCAAACCGGTTTTGGCCTTCCTGTGTTTTCTTGATGTCAGATATAGTAGTCTTCATTTCTGACTCGTTCTTGTTCATGGTTTCTATTTCTTCATGCTGTCATAATTTTCACTAATTGCCTTGTAATTCTCACTAAATTCCTTGAACATCTTTGTAATCATTATTTTGAACTATATCAGATAAATTGCTTTCATCCATTTCAGTTTTATGGAGATTCCTCCCTTCCTTTCATTTGGGGTTGTTCCTTTGTTTCCCCAGTTTAGCTGTCTCTTTGTGTTTGTTTCTATGTATTAGGTAGAATTACTATGCCTCCCAGTCTTTGTGGGGTGGCCTTCTGTAGTAAAAGTCCTGTGGGACCCAGTGGTGCAGTCTCCTTGATCTCCTGAGCTGAGTATTCCAGGAATGTCCCTTTTATCTATTATATGAACTCTCCTGTTATAATTTGGTCTTGATTGCTGTTGGCCTGTTTATGTGTATGATCAACCCTCAGCTAGTTGACTTTTGAGGCTCAACTCCAACCATGTCATGCAAGTTGTTGTACAGGCATGCCAGCAGCTGCATTGGGCATGCAAGTGGCAAGTATCTGTCTAGAGCCAGGGGTCCTCAAACTTTTTAAACACGGCGCCAGTTCACTCTCCCTCAGACCATTGGAGGGCCGGACTATAGTTTAAAAAAAACTATGAACAAATTCCTATGCACACTGCACATATCTTATTTTGAAGAAAAAAAACAAAACGGCAAAAACACCCGCATGTGGCCCGCGGGCCGTAGTTTGAGGACGCCTGGCTAGACTAAGAGTCGCTGAAATGGCAGTGACAGGGGTCCAGGGAATCATAAGTTTTACACTTGGATAATGGTGGTTTCAGATTAGAAGTGCCCTCAACACCTGGCTTCTCTGCTCAAGGCCTTCATAGACTGAAATCCAGGTGTTGGCTGGGCTATATTCTCAGCCAGAAGCCTGACTAGAGAAGGATCAACTTCTGTGGCTCTAGAATGCATAGCAGCTGTGAAGCCAGCAGTGGAGATAGAGATCCTGCTGCTTTGAGTCTCTAGGAATTATCTTTTTTCTTTTGTTCAGAAGTGACTACTATTAAAATTTTAATATATAACCTGTCTAGTTTTTGTTGTGTGTGAATCCATAGATGTAGACACATATACAATGTATTGTTTTTACAAACTTTATATGTAATGATCATTTTTCTATATAGTTAGATATTTCCTAACATTTTAATGACCACATAATGTTGTATTGTTTGAATGGACTCTAATTTTTTTGGTACCCTGTCAATGTTTAGGATGCTTTCAATTTTTTCCTTTGCAAGAGTAGTATTACTTTTTTTTTTTTTTTTTTTTTTTGGCATGATCAGTAAAACAGATTCCCAAGTACTTTTTGAGACCTAGAATATCCACAATGAAATCTTATAAGCTTAGGAAATAACATCACTTCTTTGCATACAATCTCTTGGCTTAACAGTTACCCTTGGGTTCCAAGTAAAAATACCTCCTCTTCACCCCTTTTAATTTTTATACCGATAAATAAGACTTTCTCTAAATTTCATACTCATATTTAATGGGTACCCCTGGAATAAATGAATTTATATGTGGTTTGGTATGCAAATTTCTGTGTTACATTCAGGAGAAAATAAAATCATATTTGTTGAGAGTTGCAAGTAATTTTTTATTTTTATTTTTTTAATCCTCACCCAAGGATATTTTTAAATTGATTTTGAGAGAGAGAAACATCAATGTGAAAGAAAAGCATTGATCAATTGCCTCCCATACATGCCCCAATCAGGAATCGAACCCACAACCTATGTATGTTCCCTAACTGGGAATCAAACCTGCAGCCTTTTGGTTTACAGGATGATGTTCCAATTAACTGAGCCACCTAGCCAGGGCGCAGTAAATATTTTAATGTTTTTCACCATCTATGTTTAAATTTATAGTTAAAAATTTTTGTATTTTCTATAATCCTATATAATAACTAATATGCAAATGGTTATCATGCCCTCATGCCGGGGCTAGGGGACCTGAGGCTGCGCCCCCCCGCCCCCCCCCCCCCCCCCCCCCGCCTGCCCCAGTGCCGTGCTTGGGGGACCTGAGGCCATGCCGCCCCCAACCCCCCGTGGGGCTTGATGGAGAATCTGAGTCTGCGTCCCTTATCCGGTACTGGGCCAGGGGACCTGAAGCTGCGCCCCCGGCCCTGTGGGGATTGACGGGGGGTGGGGCAGGCTGGGTCTGGGTCGAACTCGATTTCGAGGCACGCATGGCTGGGCGGGGACTTAACTCTGGGACCCGAGGCACACTCAGACTCTTGACAGGAGGGAGATTTTCATAAGCATTTTACTCATTTTCTTTCATCTCTGACACTTCTATTATAGAGAAAGGGCAAATAGCAATATTAAAATATTTCCTCTAATTAATTCCCTTTTAATGTGCATGAATTTCGTGCACCGGGCCACTGGTGTTATATATTTCTGTGATGTTAGCAGGTTTTTAATAATAATTTAAGGTTTTAATGAGCCATGTTTTGGGTATAGTAATGCTTTTCTTCTCCCTCTCCCTCTTTTTTTTTTTTTTGTCTTACTTTACGTAGGTTGCTTCTATCTTTGCTTTTGCCACCTGTGGAGGTTTTAAGGGCAAAACAGAAATTCTAGTGAGTTGTCCTCCTAAAGTTTCTGACAATAAAACCATTACGGCTACTTTTGGTTATCCATTCAGGTGAGTTATTTGTTTGTTTTTATGGTTTAACAACTCTTTTTACTTTCATGTTGACCCATTAAGATTTCCAGCAATTTATTAATCTTGGGGAATAAAAAATTTTGAATTGCATCCTCATTTGTAAATAGTGGTCATTGCTACTCAAACTGTGGCACATAGACCAATGTCTGTCTGCTAGTTGTTTCCATAGTCTATGGTGAAATAAATTATAGAAAATGGGAGTAAGCATTTAGGAACTATTATATGACATTACCTTGACATTTGTATTCTATCATCCCACAGTGGATTAAAAATTTAATAAAACAGAGACTGCTCCATCACCATAGTGTGAGAAGTCATGATGTGGAAGCAAACACAACTTATGAAAAAAATCCTAATTTCTCATGTGTTTGCCATTACTAAATAATAGTGTTCTTTATATAATTTTAGGACATGGATTTATGTGAAATGAGTTTCTATGGAGTTCCTATCCTATCATAAAACTTCATTTTCTTACTCTCAAATTAAAATGAATTTTTTTTTTTTGTTAATCCTCACCCGAGGATATTTTTCCTTTGATTTTTAGAGAGAGTGGAAGGGAGGGGCAGAAAGAAAGAGAGAAATGTCAATGTGAGAGAGACAAATCAATTGGTTGCCTCCTGTACTAGCCCCAACCAGGGCCAGGGTTCAAGTCTGCAATCGAGATATGTGCCCTTGACTAGAATCGAACCTGCAATCCTTCAGTCCGCGGGCCAATGTTCTAACCACTGAACTAAACAGACCAGGGCCAAAATGAATATGTTGTGAATTCTTCTATTTCACTTTAATATTCATTGAACAGTTTATTGAATGTGTCCTATGTTTAAGCCATAGTGTGAAGCTCCTTTCATTTACTCTACTTACTTGCCCTCTCTAGGACTCAGTTTTTCTGTTCAGTATATTGGAAATATTACCTATTAACGTCATTTTGATTATTAAATGAAATCTTACATTAAAGATCTGTCAGTTAGCAAGTGCTTGGTATCATTGCCTCTCCATCTCCCAACTCTTCTCTTATAAATTTGCTGTACAAGGAACTCTTACTGCATCTTTAGCAATAAGTACTCTTGTGAATTATGGATAGGGAAAATTAAAGACTAGGTGAAGTTGGCAGGTAATTAAATCCAGAATTAAAATGTGAATTATTATAATTGGCTCTCCTGGTGCCAGTCACACAGACTCTTTCTTAGAATGGAATATTATGTCTCAAATTGTAAACTATTTTGTATCAGCCCTCTTACTCTGTTATAGTTTTAATGCAGAAGATAGTATCTGGATTTGTAAATGTTTAAATTAAGTCTGTATTAAATCTATCATGAATCAATTACTAGATATAATGTATAATTTATGTATATATTATGAAACTCTTAATTCATTTTAATATTTGAATTTTTTCTTTTATTTCAAAAGGAAAATGTTTTTAATTTACAGGATAGAGCAAAGTAGGTTTACAGTTATGAGTACATAAAACACAGAGTTTTGTCTTGTATTATTATTTATTAATTGTTGTATTTTTCCAGGCAAACAACTGTAAACCTACTTTGCCTTACCCTGTATTTTGGGAATATTTTTTAATGTCATTTTAATATTCTGCCTATGTATTTTTGTCTCTGTTGGTGGAGTCCAGATAATTTATATTGGAGCCTTTTTTTTAATAGGTTGAATGAGGCATCATTTCAGGTTTCTCCAGTAAATACATGTGATATAGGTTGGAACAAGTTTGTCCTTGTTGGAGATTACGCTTCTTCTGCACAATTCTATGTTACATTTGCAGTCTTTGTCTTCCTGTACTGCATTGCTGCTCTTCTGCTCTATATTGGTTACACAAACCTATATCGGGATAGTCGAAAACTTCCCATGATTGTAAGTAATCACCTTCCTTTTATTCAAAAATAATTTGTATATGTATTATACTTGCAGTAACATACAGATTTACTTACACTTTAAATAAAAATTCTTGGCATGAGCCAGTTCAACATATTTTGACCTGGGTTTGCCATGAGGTTAAGTTTTCTCCTGTTGTCATGTTTAAGCCAATTCTTTTAGGGTGTTTGAAGCACTTTTTCTGTACTGTAAGGGAGAGCTGAGGTTTGCTTCTTATTCTGTTTTAACCTGGGAAAACTTCAGATATGTAATAGAGCATCTTAGGTTGCAAGTAGCAGAGAAATTAAGTAGAACTGCTGATCATACTAGTAGTTTCATAACTGTGGTCCTACTTCTTACCTTTTTTCTCTCTTCTTAAAGACCCTCTTTATGCCTCTACAATATGATCTTGAGGTTAATAGTCAAGAAATTAGCAAACTATAGCCCACAAGCCAAATCTCATTCATTGTTTTTTGTTTTAATAAAGTTTTTTTGGAACACAGCCACACTCAATCATTTACATATTGTCTATGACTGCTTTCATGCTACAGTGGCAGAGTGAAGTACTTGAAACAGAGATAAAAAATATTTACTGCCTTGCCTTTTTTAAGAAAATATTTGCTGACTCCTGGTCTAAATTCCTTAAGTTAAAACGTGATGCAGATAATTCTATAAAAATTATAGAATTCAGCATTAGTGGCATTCATGAGTTAATTTTGAAATGTTAGATGGCAACAGAAGATTTGGATTTGAAGTCCTAGCACCATTCTTGACTTAAGTCTGCTGAGCTAAAGAATAGAAATAACCTCTAATGTTTATTAGTAGAATCTACCCTGGATCATTGGTGACAAATTCAGAGATAAGCCATGTGTTTAAGCTTGACCTCCACTACAGAAAAATAAGTACAAAGGCAGTATTAGTGTTACTGACTTGAAGGGAGAACCAGAGGTGTTTTTTGTGATACTGGTCATTTATATCTTGAGAAAATACTGACATGCTAATTATTTATGAATTTACTTTAAAGAGAAGGTATTTAAATATGAAGAAATTATGAAATAAGATAACAGGTTTTATTTATTTACTTATTTTTAATTTTTGCTGCCTGGATCATAAGAATGCAAATGGTAAGTAAGGAATAAAACATTTTTTTATCATCCATGTTTATTTCATTTTTTATATATAGGAGAGATTCTTAAACTTGACATTTTTATAAAACATTTCTTTATTGTTAGGTGCTTTCCAGAAAAATAGACATCAACTATTTGTAATGTTTAACAGAAATTACATGTTAGGAAGCTATAAAACTATGATGATCAGATATTATATTTGTTAAAATTCTTTATAACTTGTATTTAAATGAAGACATTTCTTGTCATGTTGTCATTATCCCCAAAAATTTTTAAGTTAAATTTAGCAGTGAGCCTTTCATTTCTCATATTTTGTTTAATAAGCTTTAAAGTTACCACACTTTTAAAAGCAACATACAAATCTAGTTTTTTCTTTTTTTTAATGTTTATTGATTTCAGAGAGGAAGGGAGAGGGTGAGAGAGATAGAAACATCAATGATGAGAGAGATCATTGATCAGCTGCCTCTTGGGATGCCCCACACTGAGGATCAAGCCTGCAACCCGGGCATTTGCCTTGACCAGGGAACCAACCATAACCTCGTTCATAGGTCAACACTCAACCTCTGAACCATGCCGGCTGGGCCAAATCTAGTTCTTTTGTGAAAGGTTTTTCTGTCTAATAAAACTGATCTAGTTGCATCAATCAGAAAGTTAAAAGTAATTTTTCACCTCATGATCAACTAGTGGTCATGTAGAGAGATAATTCAGAATTAATTTCTTAAGTGTTTTTTTTGTTGATACAGCATATAATAGATGCTTTTTGTAGTAAAAGTCCAGCTTCTAAATTAAATTTTGAATTCTACTTTTAATTTAAACATATAAATATAAAAAAGTTTTCTCAAGATACCCAAATTTTTAAATATAGCCAAATATGACATTGATTTTTTATTTTAAAGTATTGTTTGTTAATGATGACATTCTTTTATTTTAGCAATCCTCTGCTAAGGTATTTCTAGGAACATTTCAATTGTGACATTAAATCCATTATAGTTCCCTTTTTAAGTAAATGTACTACTTTTTTTGTGTTAAGTAGCAGGAGCTTAAGGTTTCTAGGCCATGTGGAGAATCAGAAATACCATAAAATAAAACCAAACAAATATAGGGTATCCCAGATCCTAAAAATCTCTTATGAATCATATCCTGATTATTGGTAGGACCAGGGCTGCCATAGCCAGCTGCAGTGTGAACTGCTGCAGAACTCCAGGCATGCATGGTGCATCATCTTAACTAGAATCCTGAGCAGGACAGAATCTATCTTCAGAGACCCACATTTCCTCCTCACCCTAGGGTTACTCTGTGCATCATTTTCAGAAAAGTTTTTGAAGTATAAGAATGTCATGTCTTAAGCATCAGCAAAGTAGAGTTAAAGAACATACATAATCATGAAAGGGAAAAAACAGCTTGTTGTTTAATTAGAAATTTGGAGGGGGAAAAAATAAAAATTAAGAGGATTTGATACATATATTGGTCAAAGCTGTGAACTTGAGCCCAGAGATTACTTTTTAAATGTGATAACCTCATACATACTACTTCCAGTTCTTCAGAAGTCATTGTATTTCTAGCAAGGGTTTAGGAAATGTCTACCTGCAGCAAAAAGTACAGCAGCAAAAAGGAACTCCCTCAGTGCAAAAATTTAAGCTATAAAGTTTCTGTCCTTTTCTCTTTGATCTACATTTGTTAAAAGGATCAGTAACAGTAGAAAGCTCAAATACAAAATGTAAATACCTCCATGTTTGTAAAGTTAATCATACTGTTTTGGGTTCTCTAATCACAAGATATTTATTCAATGTATTTTGACCAATTGGACAAGCTATATGTAACATGATTTCTGTATCTTGTAAGTGGTCACTGGTGTTTATCCTAAATAAATAACTAAGAGCTGGCTGGCAAAAGTAATTAAAAACTAATCAGATTCATTTTTAAAACAAAACACTTCTGGAATAAGCTCCAGAATCCATTCCTGAGCTTGGAGTTTTGCTGCAATTGTGTACAAACTCATAGCCTTGAGTATACCCTAATACATAACATTAAAAGATATAAATTTTTACATTACTCCCACTTTGGTCTTTAACTTAAAGGAAGACTAAACAAAGTGGGACTTATACTTTATATTATACAAATGCACATTTTTTAAAGGTGTTATTTAGATCTTTATAACAATACTGACAAATTTTAGTTTCCCAGCAGAAAGGATTGAGTAAGAGTAGATGTTTTTTTTTTCCTTTCTTCATCTTATTAGTTTGAGAAAAAAACTATTTAAAATATTAAAAACTTCAGTTCTGATTTTAGAAATATAACTAGCAAAGATTTTAGTAGAAAACTACTAGGATAAGGTATTTTCAGAGAGATTTCTTTTTTGTTCTTTTATTATTATAATGAGCATTCTTAAAATTTCATGATCATGAATTTAAAAAGACTAGTCTTCCTGATATGTGCTTTTCACCATTTGATTTTGCATACCATGGAGAATTAGATTTAACTAAAGTTAGTTTTGCCAGAACAATCTGATAAAGCAGAAGGAAGGGTAAGGGAGTTAAAGAGTATATGCAAGGGATTATATTAAAGGACTTTAGAATATAAATTAAGGAGGGAAATCAGAGCATAAGTGAGATTGAAAGACAATAAACAAGTGATAAGATCAGATTGTAGGTCTCCATGGGGGGGTATTTTTAAGGTATAGTGCCAGATGGAGGTAGCTGCAAAGAGAAGTGCTATTGGGGAGTGGGCTGTTTAAAATAGAGATTATGAAAGGATACAGTTATTGGTGATAACGGTCTAAGATATGGTCCTGGGAGTGAGTGGCTTAGGTATACTTGTGGTAAGGACCATGTAAAACCTTAATTTCTAGTGTAAATATCTTTCACTCCTAAAGAGACTATTGAGTCTTATTTAGTGTCGTTGCTCAGGCTTTGGGCTAGTAATAATAAACAGCAATGTTTATTATGTTGACTGTGCCCTTTTTTATAAAGTGTATCATGAAGGCCATTTCTCAGTACCATGGGATTCGATGTAATCTCAATTCCTTCATTATGGATTTAAATTTAGTATTTTTAAATTAACTGTTCATTATTAATTCATATTTCTTTTTACTTTAGGACTTTGTTGTTACTCTTGTTGTCACATTCTTGTGGCTGGTGAGCACTTCAGCCTGGGCTAAAGCTCTTACAGATATTAAAGTAGCTACCGGTCCCAGTATTGTCCAGGAACTTACACCCTGTCATTCTCAAGGATTGATGTGTTATTTTGGCTCTGTGACTAGTATGGGATCCCTAAATGTATCTGTGGTATGTATGCAGTATTTATAAAATATTTCATTTCACTTATTTGAAAAACCTTACCTAGTAATTTAAGAAAACAATAGCTTTTAATAATTTCTAGATGTGTTGTGTTTTATTTTTATTAAACTGTCAGAATCCTGGTTACCATATAATCTTTACCTTTATAACAACAAAGGAAAATTTGTTAGAAAAATTAGAAAATGGGTTTGAACAAGATCATAATTGAGTCTTTTTTATCATTAAAATTGATTAGGCAAGACTTTTACCTGATAGGTACTTATAATAGTCATTAACATTTATTAAGTCAATATGCCAGGTGTTACACTAAGGGCATTACACTCATGTCTTACGTGATCCAACAATCTAAGGGAATGTGGGAGGTGGCATTATTATCTTCATTTTACAACTAGGAAAAAATATAGCTCCTGTTAATTCACCCAAGTTGGCAAACCAAGGTTTGAACCAGATCTGACTTTATAGAACTCGTTCTCTAATCTTACTTACTCTGAGTCTATGAAAGTAATACTTTCCTGGTTTAATAAATAACCTAAAAAAATTAAGTCTATGTAAATGTACTCTATTTAGTCCTCTATTTTACCAAAATTCAGATAAATATATAATTAAATATAATGTTATATGGAGTATATTATGTTTAGGGAGGTCTCGTGTCTTTTTAAGAAAGTGTTGGGTGAAGTTAGCGCTGCCTTATAAAGCAATTTGGCCAAATTTTTGCTTTATAACTTTGTAATCGAAAGATCACCTTTTTTGCACTTACATCGATTGATAATATCTGAAATGGACAGTTTCAGAAATGTTTTTATATGCAAATATACAAAAAGTTATAAAGCTTTGTCTTCAGTAATACGATTAATACTCTCAAGCTTCTTATCCCACTCTTCATATTCTTTTTACAAATATAAGAACATGTTTATATTTCTTGAATTTAGAAAAAAAACACGTGAAAATAGGGGTAGCTTCAGTTTATTCATCTTTGAGACTTTCTTCTTATCAAATTTATACCAGAGACTAATGTAAGATGTGAAATAAAGTTCTTCTGACTCCTTTTCTCTTCTGCCTATAGTTGTTGGAGTAGGAAAGATGGTAGGTAGTAGGGGGTATAAAGTAGGGAAGTAGGAAAAAACCACACAAGGCAGTTTAAAAGGAGGGTTTTAGTTACGCTCTCAAAGTTAATTCTATTTTTTATAGTAATGACCATGCAAAAATAATATTTATTTTTAGTCATGGTTTTATATGTTACAAATTTAGAGATTTAGCTTTATTTCATTGGGAATAAGTCATTATATATTTGAATTTGGCATTTAAATATAAAGTATTTTTTATTCCATGTCATATGTAGTTTAAACTTTATATGAAATAATGGTATACTGCCTGGAAATGTTAAGTATTTAAGGAAAAATATGATGGGTATGAATAAAAATATTCATAAAAAAGTAGGTATTAGATCTTCATGTTTATTTTTCTCTTTCTTAGATCTTTGGCTTTCTGAATATGATACTTTGGGGAGGAAATGCATGGTTTGTGTACAAGGAGACCAACTTACACAGTCCATCAAATACTTCTGCTTCTCATACCCAAGGAGGTATTCCACCTCCTACTGGAATATAATTTAAGGGAGAAGTACACTGTATAAAATATACGTCTATACTACGACCTGTTGCCAACATCTTGAGAAGCATTATGTGTTTCTAATAAAAGTAATGGCTTTTTCAATAAATTGGTGGGTTTAAAATTTTGCTGCTTTTTTACACAAAGCCTGTACCTTTCCTAGAAATTTAAGATGTAAATGTATTCGTACATGTAAATTTAAAAATTCAGGCCCTATTATGAGATGATACACATTTTCAAATGAACATTAATTTCTTCACTAACTTGTTTGCCTTCCAGAGTGTTTACACTTTAAGCTTAACATATATCTTCACTCAGAAAAGAGTTATATTGTCATATCATAATAGGAAGAAAAATCTATTTGGAATATACACTACTGTCAGTTTGTACAGATCATATACCTAAGACCTATCTTTGTTTAAGAAAGCATTGATTACATAAATCATATTTAGAAAAAACATATTTAGTTCAGAATTTATATCTGGACATTGTTTATATGTATGGAAAATTTTTAATTGCAAAGACTGGGTGTATGTTTTATTTGTTTTTCTAAATGACCTTCAGTACTTAATAGGTGTGCTAAAATGTTTTGGGAGTGGGGGTTGAAAATTTCTAATAGATGTATGTTAATTTAGTAATTCTTTCTCATGAGATGTAAGCTTCCATTATGCTGGTTGTTTAATAGACTTGCTATATAAGCAGAAAGAACATGGTTCAACTAGATATTTTGATATCTATGGGCATTACTCTTAGTGGTATTTGTTGTCCTTTGTTGCTCATGCCACTTAACTGCAGGCTGAGACCTATTCTCCTTGCAAGTAGAATAAAATAATCTACTTTTTTTGGCAGACCCTATTCATATGGTTAAAAAAATTAAGATTGCCTTTTATTTTTGAAACCTTTAATATTTAGATTCAATGAAGTTGTTATTGAATTTAGCATTGATATTGTGAAAATAAATGCAATTCGGATTTCATATTTCTTAATGTTCATTCTTATTTCACAAATGGTTGATAATGAAATTATGCATCATAAACCAGGAATCTTTGATGTTTTTTAATTTGTATTTCTCTGATTGCGATTGAGGTTGGTGATCTTTCTTTGTATTTAATGGCCACTTAGGTTTCCCCTATTCTGTATTGCCTATTTATCTTCCATGGATTGTGCTTTTTGTGTCTTTAGGTATATTTGAATCCAGGGCTTATTCACATTTTGCTTCCTAATCTTTTTGTTGTACAGGCTGGATTTTGTATTCTTACCACTTGATTGTTTATTTGTGAAGCATGTCTTGCTATTGCCTTATTTTTGTTGATTTTATTCATGACAAGAATTGTCAGTATGAGAATATATCTTTTATGAAACCAACTTAATAAAGAAGTCAAAAGAAAGAGTGCACTGATTGTTATATTACAAAGAGCAATGCAAAATAAAATTAATTTTCAAAGCAAGCAAGAGAATATTACAGTAGTTTTTTGGGTTGTTTTTTTTTTTATGTTTGGCAAGGAATAAAAGATAAAAAATGCTTTGGAGACCCTGCGTCTATCTTTTTTTTTTTTTTCAATCTCATTTTTTAAATGTTTGTTTATAACCTTCAAGTGAAACCTTTTCTAATTGACTGTCCATCAGTTAGGCACACAGATTCTTGATTAAGTGTGCATGCCCTGGAGCCTAACTGAATTTTAATCTTGGCTTCACCACATACTAGCTAATTAACTAGGCACATTACTTACCCACTGTATGATTCAATTTGGTTATCTGAATAATGGGAATAAGAATGCTGTGGACCTAAAAGTACTTAAAAGGATAAAGTGAGTTAATAGACGTAAACTCCTTTGACCTAAAAGAGTATGAGGATGAAGGGAGATAATAAATGTAAAGTCCTTAGGAACAATGTTAAAAAAAAAGTAGGTTGTTTATAAATGTTTACTATGATTGCTAACTTGATAGCATCTATCAAGAGACTCTTTTAGATGGAGTCCATGGGAAGGGTGATCGGGAACAGAAAGGCCGGACAAGCTTCAGGATTACATGAGCCTCCCTTTATTTTCCCCTAAGAGTCTGGGATGTCTTGGTATTTATATGTCTGTTGTGGTAGAAGTACCTAAAGTTAAGGACATTAAAAATTAATAACTATTGAGATTACGATAGATCTAGAAAGGAGTCCGTTTTGTTGCCTTTTCACTCCCTGATTTTTAATCAACATTACAGGGTTCAGTAATTTATAAGATAATTTCCAGCAATGGAAGAAATAACAGCTTGGAACTTTTACTCGGTGGTAGGTTACAAAGAATTATTTGTAAATAGCACCAGTACTAATGTTTGTGTGAATTGAGGTCAATTGGATAATGATACTTAAAATAATTACTAATCTGCTGTAAATGTTAAGGACAATATTGCTTTCTGTGTCACACTTAATTTTTAAATGTATATAGTATTTCAGATAAATAAGTATAAGCAATAATATATAACTGAGTCCCCACCAGTAGGTTGAACAAATATTAGCATTTTGTTTTCATTATGTCAGATTTGCTTTGGTTTTGTCTTTTTAAGGAAATAAAACATCACAGCTACAGCTTTTTCCTTCCTGAAGTACAGTTAGATTTTTCTCACCTTTCACTAAAATAGCACTGGGAAAATATTTTTGGGAATGTGTGAAGGCTTCTCTAGGACATCACTAGAAGTAGAACTGTTGGAATGTGAGATACATTTCAGTTGTAACTTGGGTATTACAAAATTGTTCAGTAAAGTGCTTGTACCAATTGAGTTTCCCACCAACAATTTTTGAGTCTCTGTTGCCCCATATCCTGGCCAATATTTGATATTATTGGACCATATAGCCAATCTGATGGGTTTGAAATAGTGTTGTGATGTTTTTTTAATTTGTAGCTCTCTGATTGTTATGAGGTTGGTGATCTTTCTCTGTATTTATTGGCCACTTGGGTTTTTTCCTATTCTCTGTTGCCTATTCATCTTCATGGTTCGTTGTGCTTTTTGTGTCTTGAGAAATCCTCAATGTCATAAAGATAAGCATCTCTGTTTTCTTCTGAATATGTTAGTTTTGCTTTTTACTTTTAGGTCGTTAAGCCAATTAATATAGGAACAGAGAAACCTAACAGAATGATCTGTGGTTGGACTTGTAGGCAAGGAAGTAGACAATATTGGCATGAGAGTGGAGTAGCTAGGTAGGGAAGAAGGTGAAAACAGAGAGATGGGGGGAAAGGAGAAGGAGACTGACCAGCAATCCTGGTAAATTCAAAGAACAGGTGTGGTGGGAATTATTAGAATGAGAGTACTGAAGAGATGGCTGATTGTGGTCAGAAAGAATTTGGAGGGATAATGAGATACAGAGTGTGGTTATGAAGGTGAATGAATTAAGTGTAATAGAGACAAGGAAAACCAGAGTACTCCCCAGGTTCTTGGGAATGAAATTGTGATTAAAGTACTAGTAATTTATCTTGGATCTCTATTTGGGTCATATAGCTTCCTTCTCAATTCTGATAATAGATCAATAGATTCTGTAAAAAGACAAACACATAAATCTATTCTTTCTTGAAATAATCTAGCAATGGTCAGAATAGCCATAATGTTCTTTACATAGAAAAATGGCTTAAAACTCCTTTCTGTAATTATGGACAAAGCTAGGGTTTTCGGTCTTTCAGTAGGAAGCAATGCTACTCAAACTTCAATATGCATATAAACCATCTGAGGAATGTGTCAAAATGCAGATTCTGGTTCAGTAGGTCCAGAGTGAGGCCTAAAATTCTGCATTTCTCCTGTTTCTAAAATGATGTTGATGGCTGCTAATCAGTGGATGAATCAGATTAAATATTTTCCTCTCTAAAAACACAATCATTAAAAGCATGGCCCATTTGGAACTGATCTTGCCATCAAGAAAGTATAGGCTCAGGAGAACTGATGATGAATTTTGATTTCCTAGGATTACGATGAAGACTAATGGGGTATGGTAAATACCCAAAGACCATCAGGTTGTGACAGAATAAAACTATACTTTGAAATGGAAAGATAGGTAGCTTACATCTGCTACAATAAGTGAATTTAGCAAAGTTGCTGCATACAAAATCAATATATAAAATAAATTGTTTTTATATAAAAATACTGTTAAAATGGCATATAAAAATAACTACTTCTTACGGATAAATCTGACAAATGTACAAACCTGTACAAAGTGTACAAACCTAGCCGAGACTGGTTTGGCTCAGTGGATAGAGCGTTGGCCTTTGGATTGAAAGGCCCCAGGTTCGATTCCGGTCAAGGGCATGTACCTTGGTTGCAGGCACATCCCCAGTGAGGGTGTGCAGGAGGCAGCTGATCGATGTTTCTCTCTCATCTTTGTTTCTAACTCTCTATCCCTCTCCCTTCCTCTCTGTAAAAAATCAATAAAATATATTTTAAAAAAGAAAAGAAATAGAACAAAAAAGATCAGATTTATATGGAACCACAAAAGACCTTGAACAGCCAAAGCGATTCTGAGAAAAAAGAACAGAGCTGGATATATATCACACTACCTGACTTCAAATTACACTACAGAGCAGTGATAAAACAGCATAGTACTGGCTGGAAACCCCACAGATCAAAGGAACAGATTTGAGAGCCCAAAAATAAAACCACATGTATATGGGCAGATAATTTTCGACAAAGGAGCCAAAAACATAAATGGAGAAAAGAAAACCTCTTCAATATATGGTACTTTAAAAATTGGAAAGCCACATGCAAAATAATGAAACTAGACTACAGTTTGTCCCCATGTACAAAAATTAATTCAAAATGGATCAAAGAACCAGATCTTAATAAGTTATAAAAAAGAAAACATAGGTACTAAACTTATGGACCTTGGTCATAGAGAACATTTTGTGAATTTGATTCCAAGGCAAGGGAAGTAAAGGCAAACATAAATGATTGGGACTATATCAACAAAAGCTTCTGCTCATTTAAAGAAACCAAAAACAAAAAGGCAACTGACCTAATGTGAGATGATATTTGCAAACAAAAGCTCCAGCAAAAGTTTAATATCCAAAATTTATAAAGAACTCATAAAATTCAATATCAAACAAAACAATCCAATTAAAGAATGGGCAGGGGACCTGAACAGACACCTCTCTCAAGAAGACATACAGACGATCAACAGATATATGACAAGATGTTCAACTTCACTAGCCATTAGGGAAATGCAAATCAAAACTACAATGAGATAACCACCTCACACCTGTTAAAATGGCTATTATCAACAAGACAGGTAATAAGTGTTGGAGAGGTTGTGGAGAAAGGGAAACCCTCATTCACTACTAGCCACTATGGAAAAACAGTCTGGTGGTTCCTCAAAAAATTAAGAATAGAGTTATATAACAATCCCTCTCCTGGGTATCTACCAAAAAAAAAAACACAAAACCCCTCAAAAACATGTATTTACAAAGATATTCATACCTATGTTCATTGCAGCATTTTTCATGGTGACCAAAACATGTAGACAAAATGTCCTTTAATAGAGGAATGGATAAAGAAAATATGATACATATATATACAATGAAATACTACTCAGCCATAAGAAAAGATGAAGTAATGCCATTTGGGACGACATAGATGGACCTTGAGAATATTACGTTGAGTGAAGTCCATCAGAAAAAGCTAAGAATCATATGATTTTACTCATATGTGGGATATAAAACTGAAACTCATGGACAGAGACAACAGTGTGGTGATTACCAGAGGGAAGGGGTTTGGGGGAGTGGAGGGAGACTAATATATGATCATGGAAGATGATTTCACTTTGGGTGGTAGTTAGAAGATTTAAAAAAATAAAAGACGTTATAAAGCTACAGTATTCAAGACAGACAAATGGGTCAGTGGAACAAAATATAATGTAAAAATTGACTCACACATATATGGATAACCTACTTTTGTACAAAGTCATATAGGCAGAAAAAGGACCACTTTTGAAGAAATGATACAGAACCAGTAGATAGCCATATACAAAAAACAACAAAAAATGAACTTTGATCAATACCTTGGCACCACATATAAAAGTCAACTCAAAATGGCCCTGGCTGGATGACTCTGTTGGTTTTCGTCCCATACACCAAAAGGTTGCAGGCTTGATTCCCAGTCAGGGCACATACCTAGGTTGCAGGTTCTGTCCCCAGTTGGAACAGGGGCAACAGATCAATGTATCTCTCACATCAATGTTTCTCTTTCCTCAAATCAATAAAAACATATCTTCAGGAGAGGATTTTTTAAAAATCAACTTAAAATGGGACAGTACAAAATGTAAAAGTTAAAACTATAAAAGTAGAAAAAAAGATATCTATGACCTTGGGTTATACAAAGATTTCATATCCTATATAATAAAGAGGTAATATGCAAATTGACCCTCACACCCTCACACAAGATGGCTGCCCCCATGTGGTCAAAGATGGCTGCCACAAGATGGCTAGCAGGGGAGGGCAGTTAGGGGTTACCAGGCAAGCAGGGGAGGGCAGTTGGGGGTGATCAGGACGTCAGGGGAGGGCAGTTGGAGGCGACCGGGCTGGCAGGAGAGCAGTTAGGCATCGGTCAGGCTGGCAGGGGAGTGGTTAGGGGGTGATCAGGCTGGCAGGCAGACAAGTGGTTGAGAACCAGCAGTCCCGGATTGTGAGAGGGATGTCCAACTGCCGGTTTAGGCCCGATCCCACTGGACATCCCGCAAGGGGTCCCAGATTGGAGAGGATGCAGGCTGGGCTGAGGGACACCCAGTGCACAAATTTCGTGCACTGGGCCTCTAGTGTATATGTGTGTGTGTGTGTGATCATGATATATATATACACACACACACATACACTAGAGGCCCAGTGCACGAAATTTATATATTATCCAAAGCACAATCCCTAAGGAAAATTTGATAAATGGGAATTCATCAAAATTAAAAACATCTGCTTTTTGAAAGACTGAGGAAAAAATGATGTCCAATAGTACACTTGTATCTAGAAGAAAAACGTAATAAAAGTGGACAAAAGTTTGATGACATACTTTACCAAAGTTATGCAAATGGAAAATAAGCACATTACATAATTTGCATTTATGTAATGGCTCTACATCATTAGTCATTACATAAATGCAACTTAGAACCACAATGAAATACACACCTATTAGAATAGCTAAAATGAAAAAGACTGACCATACCAGCTGTTTTTTTAATTAATTTTTTATATTCCCATCCTACCACACCTTCCCCCTAGGCAACCATCTCCTTCCTTGTTCTATGTCTAAGGGTCTATTTCAGTTTTTTGTTTATTCATTTATTTTTTACATTCTACATATAAGAGATTATACAGTATTTGTCTATCTGTCTGACTTATTTCATTTAGCACAATGCCCTCTAGATACATCCATGTTGTTGAAGGGAGTTTCTAGGGATAAAATAGGTTTAGGAAGTTTTAGGAATTAGGGAGGTCCAAGGGGGAGAACCACAGGGCTGCAAAGCTGGGAGCTGCCGAAAGGATACACAAAATAAGGGAGCTGCCAAAAGGTATACATTTACAGAATAAGGTGGCTGGGAGCTGCCAAAAGGTATACATTTACAGAATAAAGGAGAGGAAGCCACCCATTCACAGAATACTAGTAAAGAAAAAGGCCACAGGGAATAGAAAAACAAAAGGGAGAAAAAGAAGGAAACCCCACGTGGGGTTTGAGCTCTGAAGCCATTATAGTGACCAGTGAGAGGGGATATCAGGACACAAAGAACTGCAGACTCGCCGAAACCGGTTTGGCTCAGTGGATAGAGCGTCGGCCTGTGGACTCAAGGGTCCCAGGTTCGATTCCGGTCAAGGGCATGGACCTTGGTTGTGGGCACATCCCCAGTAGTGGGTGTGCAAGAGGCAGCTGATTGATGTTTCTCTCTCATCGATGTTTCTAACTCTATCCCTCTCCCTTCCTCTCTGTAAAAAAATATATTTTTAAAAAAAAAGAACTGCAGCCTGTATAAACCTTAAGCAAGAGGGACTTGGTGGGTCTCTCTCCTCCTTCCCATGTGGGAGTCTGTGCTTGTTTCTCAATAAATTTCCACCTTTTGTCTGTGGCTTCATTCTTCTAATCCACCTGGACAAGAACCCGGGAAATCACCTTTGCATCCTGCCCAGCGGAAAACAACGTGTTCCAGTTTAATTTCCGTGTTTCATTGTCACAAATGGCAAGCTTTCAATCTTTCTTTATTGCTGAATAATATTCCATTGTATATATGTACCACAACTCCTTTATTCATCTCTTGATGAACATTTAGGTTGCTTCCATATCTTGGCTATCTATACTAATAAAAGCCTAGGTCCATGGTTGGCAAACTGCGGCTTGAAAGCCACATGCGGCTCTTTGGCCCCTTGAGTGTGGCTCTTCCACAAAATACCACGGCCTATTTTGAAGAAGTGGCGTTAGAAGAAGTTTAAGTTTAAAAAATTTGGCTCTCAAAAGAAATTTCAATCATTGTACCTGTTGATATTTGGCTCTGTTGACTAATGAGTTTGCTGACCATTGGCCTAGGTGGCCCTTGCACCCTCACGTCATCACAAGATGGCCGCCCCCACATTGTCACAAGATGGCTGCCCCCACATCATCACAATTTGCCTGGCAGGGGAGGGCAGTTGGGGGCGAACAGGCCTGCAGAGGAGGGCAGTTGGGGGCAAGATCAGGGCAGCAGGGGAGGGCAGTTGGGGGAGATCAGGCTGGCAGGGGTGGGCAGTTGGGAGCCATGAGACCAGCAGAGGAGGGCAGTTGGAGGGGGGGCCGGGCCAGCAGGGGAGGGCAGTTGGGGGTGACTGGGCCAGCAGGGGAGGGCATTTGGGGAAGACCAGCCAGCAGGGGAGGGCAGTTGGGGGTGATCGGGTCAGCAGGGGAGCAGTTAGGGGGTGATTGGACTGGCAGGCAAAAGCAGTTAGGGGCTGATCAGGCAGGCAGGCAGGCAGGCGAGTGTTTAGGAGCCATCAGTCCCAGATTGTGAGAGGGATGTCTGAGGGGTCCCAGATTGGAGAGGATGCAGGCTGGGCTGAGGGACATCCCCTCCAGTGCATGAATTTTGTGCACCGGGCCTCTAGTCTATATAATAAAAGCCTAAGCGACCGTTACCATGGAACGACTGGTCGCTATGATGTGCACTGACCACCAGGGGCAGACACTCAATGCAGCAGCTGTCCCCTGTGGTCAGTGCACTCCCATAGGGGGAGCACCGCTCAGCCAGAAGCTAGGCTCATGGCTGGTGAGCGCAGCTGCTACAGCGTTGGGACGCCGTGGCAGCACTACCAAGCGGAGGCAGCAGGTGCAGGGGGCTGGGATGAGCGCAAGCGGCGTGGCGCCTGCCCCGATTTGGGCTCCTCCCTGGCTGCCTGCTGCTTGGCACACTGCTCATCCCCTGAGGGGTCCCGGACTGCTAGAGGGCGCAGGCTGAGCTGAGGGATACCCCCATACACACTCCCCAGTGCACGAATTTCATGCACCAGGCCTCTAGCTGTAAATAATGTTGCAGTGGACACAGGGATGCATATATCCTTTAATCACCAGGGGAAGGAAGATGGGTGCATGTGCATTGAAGTTGGAATGATGTAGGGGTGGGTTGCTTGTCTAACCTGGGAACAAAGATCATGTCTATGAGGGTGCACCCTAATGGAAGCCCACAAAAATTTGGGAATACATAATCCCCAGACAAAGGAATTCTCTCTCTCTTATTTCTCTTGCTTGGTTCCTGCTTCCTTGCACTCTCCCATGCTCCCTCGATATCCAGGTGGCTCTAGAATCTGTATGGCCTATGGCCATGCACACCCCACACACAATGGACTGCTGCTGGGAACACAAGCTAAGTTAGCTGCACTGGTCTGTGCTTCAATATGGAATGGAAGCTCTGGGCAGGGGCTTTGATCTTAGTCCTGATGAAGACAACATGGGACTTTTTCCATGGTGAGACGGAGGGAGATGGGACCTTGGAAACCCAGGGGTTTAATTCCACAGAAATACAGCTTTGCACGATACTTCATTCTCCTGCAGGGGCCTCAGGAAATTCTTGTTCCTGTGGCATCCCAAGAGCTCCACTTCCACCAGCAACAGGTGGGGACATGGAGAACACCCCACTGATACAGAATGACCAACAGCAAATTTAAGAGAGAAGTAACCTATGTGAGGGGCAGAGAGCTGGGATAGAGAGTCAGGCAAAAATGGTAGTAGTTCTTGGTTGGGCACTGGTTTCGGTAGGTGTCATTAGCATATAAAAATAACATAAAGAAAAGAGGCCGTGCATAGACTAATGATGAGAGTGTGCCATGAATCAAGAAAAGTAATTAATTTCATTCTGTGCGTTTGAAATTTATTTTAATACTGAAGGAGTTCAGAACAGGCCCCTCAAGATATGCTACTTGGGCACATAGATTATTTTAATATGAAGGCAATAGAG
Organism: Cnephaeus nilssonii; assembly: GCF_951640355.1. Taxonomy (NCBI): domain Eukaryota; kingdom Metazoa; phylum Chordata; class Mammalia; order Chiroptera; family Vespertilionidae; genus Cnephaeus; species Cnephaeus nilssonii. The sequence goes on along the minus strand of NC_137083.1, from coordinate 41,120,980 downwards.
ACCCTGGGGGCCCAAGAGAAACTTTTACTTCTTTGTTAAAGAATCTAAATTAGGGGCCTTGCCCATGATAAGAGTTATTATCAGAAATAACTTTTTATGACCTATCTCTATGGCAGGGCAAACCTCTAACTACTGAACATCTGCTCTTCTTACTGTCCTGTAAATGACCTTTCTCCCCTCTGAAGCCCCAGGAACCTGACCTCATTCCATGGCTCAGAATGCCATATATGCCTCATATTACTTTTCTGTATATTGGGGTCTCTGACTCTCTTGGGTGTGGAGGGTTCCTATACATATGTATGTAATTAAATTTAATTAGTTTCTATTGTTAATCTGTCTATTGTTGAATTATTAGGCCAGCCAAAAGAATCTAGAAGGGTAGATAAAATTTTCTTACTCCTCTCCCAGCTAGTGTGGCTTAGTTGGTTGAGCGACTTCCCATGCACCAGGAGGTTGCCGGTTTGATTCCCAGTCAGGGTACATGCCCAGGTTGCAGGCTCAAACTCCAGTAGAGGGTGTGCAAGAGGTAGCCAATCGACTTTTTGATCTCTCTCTCTTCCTCTTCTTCCCTTTCTCTTAAATCAATAAAAACATATTTTTTAAATTTTTCTTACCCTCACAATTTGTTTAAAGTGTAAAAAAAAATTTTTTTTTTTCTTAATCCCATTACCCAAATGCAGCAAGCAATTCCTTTTAACAGTCTCACTTAATGACCTGGGACATGCTTTTATAGCTTTCCAATGAAGTGTGAAGTGTTCCATTCTTGTTAACTAACTATGGAGCCAACACCATGCCATTTCCCAAGCCTCTAAGGTTAGGAGAATGATTTTGAAAACCTTTTAGGAAAGAAACAAAAAGGTATTAGCTAAGGCTCTTTAAGGACAATTTTAGTTTGTTTTAAAATCTGGTTCCAAGAGTCTCATTTAAATTCTAGAAAAAACAAATAAGAGGATTGCAAAGTAAATGTTTAAGTGTCAGCGCTTTAGGCTACATTTATATTGTAATACACTTGGCACTATTATTCTGTGTGGTTTATTAAAAAATTTTTATAACTTTATGCAGACCTCAGTTTCCACATAAAAACATAGGAAGACATTTGATTTAGAAACAGCAATAAAAAAAAAAGTGCACTTGTAAAGCTAGAATGTATGTACATGTGGACAAAAAGAGGCCGCATGCTAACCTGACTAGCTCAGGGAAGGCCTGAATGGCAACCTTGCAAACTCAGAGACCTAAAGTAACCAGAAAGGATGGTCTGAAATTAAAACTTTATAATTAAAAAGCAGTTTATGAGTTTATGGTGGGTAGTCATACCTAGGCCAGTATCTTCCTTGACAAAGGTCAATCTTTACCTTAACTGAGCCTATTGTCTTTTTGCATCTACAATAACATACTGTTGGAATGTCAAAGTAATTTTCCTTTTCCTGGACCCCTCAAAGCATAGGCACCCCTCTGCGGAGACAACAAGTCCCCTCATTGTTATTCAGTTAATTGTTGACTGTCAACTATGCTGCACCCACTTAAGTAAAAGAAGTATGTGTCTATCATTTTACTTTTTATCCAATCTCAGAAGTTTCCTGGCTTTGCTTTCTCCCACCTCCCTAATCTATCACCAGTGGATTTCATGTAACCCACTTATGTCTCTTCCTTTGATTGTAATGTATAAAACAAGATGTAAAACTGCCATTCTCTGGAGCATTATCTCAATATGTTGAGATTCTGTTTCCCAGCAATTGTCCACAGTTTGGCTCAAATAAACTCACAAAAATTCTTTACAAGTTTGAATGTTTCTTACATTAACATACATTTAAAGCAGCGTCCTCTGAGGTGTCAGACAGGCAAATACACAATGTCTGCCATCTCGCCAGCAGTGACTGGACTTAGGAGTAGAGAGAAAACCCATACTGGAAGTCCCTGCTTAGTGGTTCCAGCTAACTGTGCACTCATGAACCTCTTTCCTCATCTGCTGAATTCAGGGACCAATATTGGCATTCCCTACCTCATGGTTAGTGTGATGACATAATATATGTCCATAGTCAAAGAGTCAGCAGGTCAGGGGGTAGTGACAGGAGATTGCTAGGATGCCTACAGTACCTTTACACTCAGTTGATAGTACTGGAACATGGTTTTACTATCCTATATAATAAAAGGCTAATATGCAAATTGATCAAACAGTGAAACGACCAGTCACTATGATGCGCACTGACCACCAGGGGGCAGACACTCAATGCAGGAGCTGCCCCCTGGTGGTCAGTGCACTCCCACAGGGGAGCGCCGCTCAGCCAGAAGCCCTGAGCTGGGCTCACAGCTGGCTAGCGCAGCAGCAGTGGCAGTGGCAAGAGCCTCTCCCACCTCTGCAGCAGCGCTAAGGATGTCCGAATGCCGGCTTAGGCCTGCTCCCCATCAGTCAGACATCCCCCTAGAGCTCCCAGACTGTGAGAGGGCACAGGCCGGGCTGAGGGACCCCCGGAGTGCAGAATTTTGTGCACCGGGCCTCTAGTTTATAATGATCACGGATTTTAGGGGAATTTTATTTTTGCATATGTGACAGAAATCATGCAGTCATATCTGATGTGTTTGATGTCAAGTCCCTAATCAGAAATGTAACTCCAAGTTTACATGATAAAAAATATATAATCCACTTTGCAGAAACCTGTTTCATGATGATCCAATTTAAATGGTGGTTTCTAGATGAAAATTTTATAGGGACAACTGAGGATTGCCAGTCACTGAAATATTAATTATATACTCACTATAGAGCAGCATGTCTGGGCTTCACTTTACATTGGAAATGGTGAAATGGTGCCTATGAAACAAATGCTTGTCCCCATTACTTCACATTATCATTTCAAAAGCGCTTTATCTTTCTGCTTGATCTCCCTTTGAGCATAGCACTCCCAAAATGTCAGCCCAGAATTTCTCTGCCCTTGAGCTTCTCTGACAGTAAATGAAGGGCCTGTAAATAAATCCTTAAATGTCCTCAGGAAAATGCCATGTGAAGGAATCACATTAGAAACTGAAGAATGCTTCTGAAGTGCAAATGCTTTCCTTGTTATTGAATGTCCTGAAGTGTGACACTGGGCTTTCTGGAGGCCGCAAACCGCTAAGGGAACTCCAGGCTTTCCCAGTTGCTCTCATCTCTTTCAGGGAAGACAAGGAAGGAAGCATCCTAGAAAATCTTTATCTCGTATTTTTTCAAGAGGAGTAGGAGGAAATAAAAAATAGTTAGTTCTGGCAGCTTACTCTGGGTTGGCTGTTTTTGCCAGCAATCTGTAAAATGTGTTTTTCAAGGATAAGAAGTTTGGGCCCCAGGCCAGGGCTCGCGTCTGTCATCTTCAGGAAGGTACACGGTTCCGTTCACCCTCCGCTCCGCTGTGTGCTTGAACCTGAACGCCGCGCCTGCCTGCCGCAGGCCCAGAGCTGCTCAGAGCTGACCCTTTCCTCTTTCCAAACAGAACCTTCCAGGGCCCACCTTTTGGGCGGTGAAACTCTTAAACCGGGATCTGTTCCTAAGGTTGGTTTTCAGCCTTTCATGTTGCCAAAGAGGCTCGGCAAAGGAACTTGAAGTACTCTTGCTTTTTAATACCGGTAAATGTAATTTCCTGAGAGGTCGGAAAAACATACACATGCCCACAGGAACCAAAGGCTGCAAACCACAGAGAGTCCGTCTCTGGTGGAGTCCGTTGTGCACACAGCATGCAAAGCTTCGTTCCCTTGTGTAGCAGTAGCAGGACAGCCCAGCTACTTCACTGAGCCTTCAGGGGATGTCTGCTCAACCACATTTCCTGTTTCCTGTAGACTTGACCACAGCGGTGCTGAAGGTGTCAGAGCTCAAGCAGGGGGTTAAGGCATAAACAAGGAAGAGTATTGGCAACTTGGCAGGGGGCTTGACCCCTTCCTCCTTCCGTTGTTGACAAAAGAATGCCAAGCCTAACAAAGAGTCTTATAAGAGTTTATGTGACCCAAACTGACAATTGCCAGGAAGCAAAATCTCAATGGATTGAGAAAATGCCCTGGAGAATAATGGTTTTGCAGTTTATATTCTACATTAGAATCAAAGGAGGAGAATGTGAGGATGATTACATGAAATTCATGGGTGGTAGATTAGGGAGGCGGGAGAAAGCTAAGTGGGGAAATCTCTAAGACTAGATAAAAAATAAAAGTGAGAGACAAATACTTCTTTTACGTTTGTGGGTGCAGGATAGTTAACAGTTACAGCACATAAAGATGGTCTGTGGGCAACAGCATAATGTTAATGGTGAATGGCAACAGATGTTACTGGTGAAGTTAGACTCGGTCCTTGAGTTTGGCTAAGAGAAAATTCAGAGCCAAGAACTCTGATTATAAGAGAAAATTTATTAGAATGTCACAGAGGTAGAAAGAAGTGAGTCAGATGGACTGTACGGACTGAGGAAACAAGTTACAGAGGCAAAACTTAGGAGAAAGAAGGCAAGCATACATGCCTTGAGGGAAAGAAGAAAGGGGGAAGAACAATTTCAGGCAAGAGAGAGAGAGAGAGACCCGAGGGATAAGAAGGGGGTGGGAAAAGGCACTTGCTCAAGACAGAGAGACAGCCAGCTGGGTCCTTCACCTTAAGGGGTTTTGTCTGCTTTCCAAAGGCTGGGATTTTAAGGGAGGTCTCATAGGAGGATCTCAATGGAATATTCATCAGATTTCCAGGTGTGTCCTTTTAGGGTCATGGTCTCTACTGGTTGGTCAGTGCCAGGATTGGGACTCATTCATCATTACAGCTGGTCCTGATGTCAGCCATGGCATCACTTGGTCTGGTTTTGCTGCTTTTCTGTGCCTGGAACTGAAACACAACTGAAGCCTAAACATCATCTTTAGTTTGACCAAAACTCTATCTCTGTGGTGAACACACCTGAGGCTGTGTTCTTATTTGATTTTTTTTTGTTGTTGTTCTTTTTTTGTTTTGTTTTGTTTTTGTTTTTGTTTTTTAAATATATTTTATTAATTTTTTACAGAGAGGAAAGGAGAGGAATAGAGAGCTAGAAACATCGATTCAGCTGCCTCTGGCACACTCCCTACTGGGGATGTGCCCGCAACCAAGGTACATGCCCTTGACCGGAATCGAACCCGGGACTCTTGAGTCCGCAGGCCGACACTCTATCCACTGAGCCAAACCGGTTAGGGCTTGTGGTTGTTCTTATTTGATTATTTGATGGGAGCCAAAACCTCATTGTCCTGAGGGCTTAATGCTTAAGGGAGTGGTTGTGCAAGGGCTTTTATGCGGGTGCTATGAGGCTGTTCTCCAGCCCCCTTGCTCCTCCTCTGAGGAGCCTACCACATGACTAGCAACTTCCATGGGAGGATCTGGGAGGGGAGGATCCAAACTGCATGATCAGAGATATGAATGGTCAGGGGGTCTAAACTGCATTGACCAGTGAGTGATATACTAGGGAAGGAAAGGTCACTCCGGGGATGAGATCCTCACCCTACAATACTTGTTTCCCCAGTTCGGATCTGGGCAATTGCTCCTATTCTGCTCATGTCTAACTGCTTACTATATCAATAACATGTGGTGCTTGAGGTTGTGCCTTTGAGGGTTCTGGAAAAGGAAATTACTCTGACATTTCAAAGATATGGTATCTTAGATGCACAAAGGCAATAGACAATTTCAAAGTCAATGATTGGCCTTTGTCAAGGAAGCTACAGGCCTAGCAAGTGACTACCTACCATGACCCACTTTTAGTTAGGGATTTTTATGTTCAGACCATCCCATGTGGTTACTTTGGTCTCTGGGCTTGTAAGGCCCACTGGGCTGGCCTCCCCTGAGTTTATCAGGGTTAGCATGTAGCTCCTTTTTTGTCCATACTTCCCTCCTCTCCAGGAAAGCTGTTTCCTCAGGGGTAAAAAAAAAACCAGGGAGTTCCAGCTCCTTCAGGAACTTTACAAAACAATGCGTCATGGAAACATGGACACAGGTAGGATTTTCCTCCTGTTCCCCACCCTGCCTCCCAGCTTCTTACCTCCTTCCCATTCACAGCCAGTGGACAGGCCCAACCTAGGCATTGAAAGAGAGTCAGAGAGGGACAGCCAGGGAGTAAGTCCCTTACTCAGCCAGTTCCCCCATCCCCACTCCTCAGTCTGGGATATGAGTATGTAGGACTGTGGTGCTGGGGGTGAGGTGTGATGGACAGGATAAGAGGAACCACAGAATCAAAAGGGCATAATCTCAATTCTCCTCAAGATTTAGAAAGAAAATATTAAGTGTGGGGTTTTTTTGCCATTGAATAATTTTCTATTTTTCAATTGTAGTTGACATATAACATTATGAAAGGAGTGTTTAGGGGTAAAATAGGCAGGTTTAGGGAGTTTTAGAAATAAAGAGGGTCCATGGGGGAGGATTGCAAAGCTGCGGGGCTGGGAGCTGCCAAAAGGCATACATTCACAGAGAGAGAAAAGAGATGCCACAGATTAAGGGGAGAGGAAGATACCCATTCACAGAGGATAAGGGGAAAGTCACGGCCTAAGAGGAAAGGAAGATCCCATTTACAGAAGACAGGGGAATGCCACAGGGAGTAGAAAAACAAAAGGGAGAAAGAGGAAAACAGATTTTCACAGGGAATAGAGAATTCTACCACAGGAGGGGGAGGAAAAGAGGGGAACCCCATGTGGGGTTTGAGCTCTGAAGCTGCTATAGTGACCAATCAGAGGAGAATATCAGGACACAACTGCAGCCTTTATAAACCTTAGGAAAAAGGGGTTTAGTGGGCTACCCCTTTGGGACCCCCTCCCCACATGGGGAGTCTGTGCTTGTTTCCAATAAATTGCCACCTTTCCATATACCACCTTTTGTCCGTGGGCTTCATTCTTCTAATCCACCTGGACAAGAACCCGGGAAAGAAGCCACCTTTGCATCCTGCCCAGAGGAAAACTATGCATTTCAGTTTGATTTCCGTGTTTCAGTTATATGAGTTTCAGGTGTACACCCCAGTTATTAGACATTATGTAACTTACTAAGTGATCACCCCAATAAATCTCATACCCACCTGACACCATACATAATTATTAGAATATTATTGACTATATTCCCTCTGCTGTACTTTACATCTCCATGACTATTCTGTAACCACCAATCTGTACTTCTTAATCCCTTCACCCTTTTCACCCATCCCCCCAACTCCCTCCCATCTGGCAACCATCACAATGTTCTCTGTATCTATATGAGTCTGTTTCTGTTCTTCTTGTTTGTTTATTTTGTTTTTAGATCAATTGTTGATACATGTGTATTTATTGCCATATTTTTGAACTTTGTTTTTCCTTCTTCTTAAAAAAGACCCTTTAACATTTCATATAACATTGGTTTGGTGGTGATGAACTCTTTTAGCTTTTTCTTGTCTGGGAAGCACTTTATCTGTCCTTTGATTCTAAATGATAGCTTTACTGAGTAATTTTGGTTCGAGGTCCTTGCTTTTCATCACTTTAAATATTTGTTGCCACTCCCTTTGGCTTGCAAAGTTTCTGTTGAGAAATCAGCTGACAGTCTTACTGAAATTGTAGGTAACTAATTGCTTTTCTCTTGCTGCTTTTAAGATTTTCTCTTTATCTTTAACCTCTTTTTTTTTTTAATTATTTTTTCCTTTTACTGTTTTTTTTTAAATATATTTTATTGATTTCCACAGAGAGGAAGGGAGAGGGATAGAGAGCTAGAAACATCGATGAGAGAGAAACATCGACCAGCTGCCTCCTGCACACCCCCACCGGGGATGTGCCCGCAACCAATGCACATGCCCCCGACCGGAATCGAACCTGGGACCCTTCAGTCCACAGACCGACGCTCTATCCACTGAGCCAAACCGGTTTTGGCTATCTTTAACCTCTTGCATTTTACTTATGATGTGTCTTAGTGTGGGCCTCTTGCATTTTACTTATGATGTGTCTTAGTGTGGGCCTCTTTGGGTTTACCTTGTTTGGGACTCTGTGCTTCCTGGCCTTTTATGTCTATTTCCTCCACCAGTTTAGGGACGTTTTCTGTCATTTTTTCAAATAGGTTTTCAATTTTTTGCTCTCTTCTCCCAGAACCTCCATGATCCGAACGTTGGTACACTTGACGTTGTCCTGGAGGATCCATACACTACCTTAATTTTTTTGGATTCTCTTTTCTTTTTGCTCTTCTATTTGGATGTTTTTTGCTTCCTTATAGTCCAAATTGCTGATTTGATTCTTGACTTCATCTATTCTATTATTGATTCCCTGTAAATTATTCTTCATTTCAGTTAGTGTATCCTTCATTTCTGACTGGTTCTTTTTCATGGTGTCCATGTCCTTTTTCATGTTGTTGAAGTTCTAAGTTCCTTGAGCATTCTTATAACCTTTGTTTTTAACTCTGTATCTGCTAGTTTGCTTGCCTCCTGTTCTTTCATTTGGGACCTGTTTCTTCGTCCCTCTGCAATTTGGCTGCTTCCCTAAGTTTGTTTCTTTGTATTAGGTAGAGCTGCTATGTCTCCCGAACTTGGTATAATGGCCTTGTGTAGTAGGTGTCCTGTAGGTAAAGTTGTCACTAGTCACCATGTCACCATGCTGGTGGGACCCTCTCTGGGGACATTTCACCAGGAGGAATCCCATCCACCATAGGTGTTGAACTGATACCAAGCTGCTTTCTTTAAGGGACAAAGGGCTTGGGAGTTGAGACTGGGAAGAGGGAGCCCCATGAGGCAAGGGGGCTATAGGAGAGTGGGTTCCAGCAGCTGCAGGAGGGGAAGGCCCCAAATGGCCAGACCCAGAGAAAGGGGCTCCCATGAGGCCTGACCCTCTAGGACAGCCAAAGTGTGGGCGGTGCACCCATGTGCAAGCTATTGGCTCTGGTAGCCCTGACCAGTCTCCCCTTTTACAAAAAAGAAAAGGAGGGGAAAGGCTAGGAATGCTGGCCTGGTTCCCAGAACTGAGGCTGCTGAGAAAGTGGAAACAGTTGCTCATCCAGCCCTGTGGGCTCCTCAAGCTCAGATCAGTGCCCACCACGTTTTGTCCCTCAGGCTGGGCCCTTAGCTGCCACAGCCATGCCCACCTCACCCCTTCAAGCAGTGGGCTGGGAGTCTAAGTCCTGGCTGAACTTCTAACTGGATTCACCACCATTGACCATGATCCTCAGGACCTAGGAGGACCCTCTCACCTGCTGAGGGTTTAGTGCGGAGGACTCAGCAGTCCTAGCCCTGACAGCTTGTTATTGCAAAGGGGACCTGGCCCTAATGGGTCTGCCTAGGGCCAGACAGTAGTGGTTGGGTTCTTGACTTTGTGCAGGAAAAATTTCACAACACAAGTCCAGGTGAATTTTAGAGGACGTTTATTAAAGCTGGGGACAGTGAGACCAGGATGGGCTGGGGAAATGAGCTTAGGCTGGTCTGCTTTGCTTCACTAAGAAGTCAGAGAACAGCGGGCCTTGAGGACAGGTTTAGGGGGTTTACCTGACGAACTGCCACTGCCCATTGCTGCCCTGGTTGCCAGCCTTGTGGGGTCTCTAGAGTTTAGGAGATGCATGCTTGTGGGGAAAGAAGTGGGGAGAAGGCTCCTGGGACCTTCATTTTAAAGGCTGGATATTTAGCGGAGGTCTTAGGGAGGATGGCAATACAATGATCAGTTTTATGCTAATATACCAAAGTAAGGTTTATTCTCTTAACTTCATCTGTCCTTGGGTGTGGTTGGCAAATGGCACTAATTGGATCTCTGCTGTCTCCCTGAGTAGGGTGACTTAATCTATTTACCCTCTGGTTGGGGAAAAGTGCAAACCATTTACTCTTAAGTGTTCTTGGTTTGGGGAAGATATGATTTACTAGGTGGCTGCAAACTGCTTGGCATCTAGGTTTTCTAGATGGCTGTAAATTGCTGTTTAACCATCTCTCTCAGTTTTCCTATTCCTACTTTACTAACCTGCCTCAAGCTGTGTTCTCCACCCCCCACCACCCCCACCCCCGCCAGGCCAAGGGTCATCACAAGCCTCAGGGCTGTCCCCTCAGACCCTCTTTGGGGCCAGAGTGTAAGCACAGAGTGAATGCCTCCTGGGATGCCTGCACTTCAGTCCTTAGGTTTGTCCCTTGAGGGGACCTTGCTTCCTTCAAGGTTCCTACCCCCACCAGTCCCACCACCAACAGGTACTTAGGAAGGACTCACTGCCTGGGTAGTAATGAGCTGTCAGAGCCCACGCTTTGGGAGCCAACAAATCCAGGTTCCAGTGGGAGCTGCAGAGCTGAGATGAATGCCTCTGCCTCTCTCAGGCTCAGCTTTCTGGGATATAACATGTGGCTAATACTTCACAGACCCGATGGGTGGGTTAAACCAAGTAACATATGGCAAGCCGTAGGGGGCCCAATAAATGAGAGTTCTTTTTTTTTCCAAGCAGCTGCCCTCTGGAGAGAGGGTGAGAAACCGGTTAAGCCTGTAGGGCCAGGGACCTTATTGGTTCTACGTTCACTATGGAGAACGGATGGCACATCTGCTGGGCTAGCACTTAACTTGGGCAAAGGCGATAGTGCGGCTGTTGCTCGGATGGGGGTGCGGCATGCAGCAGGGCTCTGTTGAAACACAGTGTGCATGTGCCCCGCCCTGTGGGAGGGCCGCCAAACCCAGTTCTTGTGCCATCTGCTCTCCGTAGCCCTCTCCCTCCTGTGGCCTCTGCTTCTCACCTGCCGGCCACAGCGGAGGAAGGGGAAGGACAGGTCTTAGAATAATGTTTCTGGAACAGAGTGGAGGGTTTTCAATACTTGTGGCCTGTGCCTGTGAGCAGGGCGAGCGGGAATTTTAACCCCTGATGACCCTAAATCTTAACAAGCCTCATGGTGATTCCTTCTGGTGGGATCCCAATCCCCTCATTTCAGTTGCTGTAAAAATGATGGAGGCAGGCACGAAAGGAGTGCTTGGCCCCATTTGGCAGTCGAAGGTTGAGCAGCTTGCCCAAGGTCATACAGCTTATTATTAAAAGGGTAACCCGACAACCGAGCGGTCTGGGCTGCCTGTTATTACTCCAGCCAATTAAGCAGAGACAGGGTTGAATCATATATGAGCCTTTATTCCAATACTGCCGGCAGTGTGGGAGAGCAGCAGGTCATCCACAAAAATCTGCTCTGCCCCTCCCCATAAGCCAGCGGCTCATATTGGGTAGAAGGACAAAGGATATGTGGGAAATTAAGAATTCCAGGCATAGGAAAGTAGGCAAGGTATAATGGTTACAGGTTACAGGCAATGTGGGCTGGGGGTTGCAAAGGGCGGACACCTCCATGACTAGATTGTTTTTCTTTCCATGAGGGAAGGCAGTTCTCGGGGAAAGGAGGATGGACTGCATTCCAATGTTAGCTCCCATGTCCCGGGGCATACAACTCTCAGCCAGGTTAGAATGTGCTGTCTCTACTCAGAACAAGCACAGTTAACAGAGCATGATTAATGTTTCTTATCAGTGTAGCTAGTCCCCAAATTCTATTTCTGCCCCTAACAAAAGGACTGCAATTCATTTCCCCAGCATAGGCTTGCTGCTCTCCCCACTATAGGCCAGGAAGGAGGGAGTGTCATTGTTCAGCCTCACGGATTGAGCTTTGATAAGACACATGCCCATGCACACGTGTAGGCACACATGTACACACACAGGCACATGCTCTGTTTCTTTTCTGGGTTCAGCTTCCTGTCACTATGGGTAGGACAGGGACATGGAGAGTACCCCCCCCCCCCATACTACAGACTCTACTTTGGGGAAACAGTATGCAAGGGCTGTGAGGGTGGTGGCCTCTCTGGAGTCTGAGACCCCCCGTTAGTCTTGCCCCAGGCAATTCAGGCTGTCCCCACAGAGCAGGGGGTCTCTCTCAGTCCCTGCTTTGTTAGGTTCCGGAGCAACGAAGCAACAGGAAGCACCTCTGATTTGTACTCTGTTTCAGGCTGGTGCATCCTTGGGCCTGAGCCACACATCCATTATAGACCAAAAGGCACCACCAGGCAGCCATTGCCAGAACCAGGTTAGATGGTGGCATACAGGACAGGTGAGGGGTCCTTCTGCAGGACCACAGTGGCCACTTCAGACCCACCTGAAAACTCCTTTGATCACCCAAATGTTCAGAGGCGACACCCTCCTCCTTAGTGTGGTGCGATCCAGAGGTGACCGCCTCACTGGGGTGCAGTCTGGAGGCTGCTGAGCGGGTGCTGAGGAGGTCAGGGCCGAGCTGGGAGGCCTAAGAACAAAGTCATCAGAGCCCCATAGTTTAGAATCAGATCCAAATTCCCTCTCTTAGCAGCTGGAAAGGCGCTGGGTGCCACTGTCCTCACCTGGAAACTGACGATAATGAAAGTCTTGCCCCACGGACTGTGATGCAATTTAAATGAGATAACGCACAGAAATCGCCGCATGCATGTTCATTACCACTCAACGGTCAGGGAAGTGAACTGTTTTCTCTGCTGTGAATAGCCTTGTTTCACAGCATGCAAATAGTTCTCAGGGCTGCCTGTCGCTCTTCACGTGTTACAGGTTTCACTTTTTATTTTATGTCCTGTTTCCCAGTTAGAATATCATTTCCGCAAAGGCAGAGATCTGTAACTATTTTGGTCTTTGATGTATCCTCAGTGCCATGAGGACGATCTGGTGCATAATGAAGGCTTGGGGGCCCTTGCATATCAAAAAGCTACCCTGCCTGCTGTTTGTATAAAGACCACAATAAAAGGAGGCAAGGAGGAGGCCTGGGCTGGACACATGGAGTGGGCCCTGAGGGGGAAGAGGAGCTGTGATGTAGGTTTCTCAGAGCTGAGCAGCCAGGGAAGCAGGCCACAGCTGACTCACGGTCTCACCAACTCCTAAGGGCACGGGTTTGGAAATGGCACCCTGACCCCACTGCTCAGTGCTTTATTATTTGTTGGACATGTAGTTAGGCAAAAGTTCACCATAGGCTGAGCTGTATCTGTTTCTCATTCCAAGCCTGGCTTTAGCCACTTCAGGATCTCCTTTTAGCTGCTTGTTCAGGTTCTTAAAGGCTGATCAGAAGGGGTCTCCAAAGGAAAGGACACGCGGAGGGAGCCTCACTTCTACCCAGACTTGGTCTAGGAGGTGCTAGCTGTCAGCTCATTCCCTTGTCATAAATAGTCTGCCCTGAGAACCCCATGGACTTATGAGGTGAACAGACTGATTTTATGTTTGAAGATGCCCTTGCAGCCCGGTTGGCCAGGCTGAGACCTGGGAGAAGAGCTGAGGGAAGACGCTGAGAATAGGGAGTGGGATCTGCCTGAGGATCCCAGGGTTGGGGAAAGGAAGGGAACGGTAGGGGTCCCACTCAGACTCTGGGTGGGAAGATACTTTGGGGGAGGATGAGCCAGAGGCTTTGCAGAGCCCAGTGGGCCAGGCCTCCCGGGGACACCTTCTGAGGAGGGTTCTCCAAGCTGGTGAGCCCAGGGTGCCTGCACTGGAGGACCCGCGTCTCATCATGGCCTTGATTTACATTGTCTTGAATGCTGTCAGGATTGGCCTCTCCCTGTGTTCACTTAGCCCTATGCATTTCCTCTTCTGTAAAAGCCCCCCCCCCCCCCCCCGTTTTTCTATTGAACTGTCTGTTTCCTACCCCCTCCACCCTGCCAGGAGAGCCAGACTCTTGATATAGTCTTGATTCTAACCCTTTGCCACTTGTGTGTTACATAGATCTCTTCTTGGTTTGCGGCTAATCTTTTGAGTTTCTTTAAAGTACCTGTGATGAACTCAGGTACTCAGATTCTCAAATTTAATGTAGTTGAAATGATTACCTACTTTTATGTTATGGTTTGTGATTGTATGTCTTTGTTAAGACATTCTCCCCTACCCCAAGATATTCACTTCTGTTTTCTTCTGGTAAGCTGTTGCACCCACAGGATACCGCCACTGTTTAGGGACCTGCGCCCCAAGGGCAGACTCCGAGCACATCGTGCCACCAGGGAGACCACCATGTAAGGGCCCTGCACAACTTCAGTGGTGTCATTGCCATCAACCCACACCACGGTGGGCACCAGGCTCCAGCCATGGCTCCTGTGCCACCCTGCCCCTGCTCCAGGCCAGCACAGAAGGTGCCCATGGAGGTGCCCATGGACGTGGAGACAACACTCCCAGATGGAGTGGGCACTGCGTCCATCTGGGGACTCGAAATACTGGGACCAGCACAGAGCTGTCTGCTCACCACATGTCAGGATCTGCCAGGGACCATCTCACAGCTAATGACAACTCCTCCTGTCAGGGCCACAGAGCAGTGCTTTGTGCTGCTTGGTAGCCCGCATCCTCCAGAGCAGGGCTGCAGGCCAAGCTGGTCAACTCAGGTCACTGCAGACAATGGAGCCACAGTTGGCTTTGGGCAGGCAGTGGAAGTCGGTGCAGAGAATAGCAACAAGGAGCAAACTCCCCGGCAGCGGCCAGGTCCACACCTGCCTCCCGAGGAGGGCAGCGGGGCAGGGCAGGGCGTGTTTCGGCAGAGCAAGCTGGGCCACGTGAATCTTGGGAAGTCTGGCCAGCTCCCAGGCCGGTTTCACAGACACCCACCTGAGCCTGATTTTCCAGTTCTCAGCCTCCCCGAGGCCCTTGATAAATATTCAGTAGCTCTGGCCCCTGGGCCCAGGTCTGGAGACATGCTTGGGCAGTGAAGGGAAGGAAAACTGAGAGGAGGACTTGAAAGGGGCCCTAATCCTCAGCCTTCTCTTTCTGCTTGAAAGGGTCCCCAGGGAACCACCCACCTGCAGGTCTAACCACTTGAGGTCAATGCTTGGGTTCTGGGAGCCCCCAGGGAAGGAGGAGGGGAAGTTGGGCTTCCAGAAGTGACACTGCTAAATATGGTCTCTGATGGGTACTTAAACCACCGGTAACAGCGAGAGTAGCATCAGGGGCATTTGTAAGACACAAGATGCTGAATTAAAATTTGCATCTTCCCTGTCAGAGGAGCCAGCCTCGGTCTCCGACTGTGACCCCCTTGAGCAGTCCACGGGCTTGAGTCTCACTTCTGCTGAGCAGTCACGCTCCACCAGCTGCCCACACGGCTTCCGCCATGTGTCCTCCTCCTGTCCCCGCTCAGCTCTCAGACTTCTCCACACCGTGCGCTCCCCTCTCACCACACACCACAGTGCCAACCATTTTTATTATAAAATTCCCATTTAGCTTACAATATCTGGCAGACACCCCCTATTATAATAAACTTATGTGGAGCCCAATACATATTAGACTTAAATTTGACTAATTATATGTTAGACTAGTGATTTTTCAAACGGTGTGCCACAAGAATTTTTAAAACATGCAATACCTGACTATGTAGTCAGGGGTGCTGACCTCTTTTCCCTTAGATTATCAAATTTAAAAATGATGACAGCCATCCAGTGTGAACTCATCAAAATTATACTTTTTTTGTGAGAGCGGGAAAAATATATCTTTTGGCATGCTGCAGAATTTTAGTAATTAGTTTATGTGTGGCATGGAATGAAAAAGCTTGAAAATCATTGTGTTAGACTTACATAGAACATCCAGGAGGTGAGAAACTATATAATGATCAAAGCGACTGTGAATTTAAGTAACCACATTAAGCGCAATGATATTTTATTTACCAAAGGAGCATCCAGGCACCTTTGGAAAAACAATGTGCAAAGTTGTTGTTTGTTCAGTCTAAAAAAGGTGAAGAGTGTGCATGGGAGCTTGTAGGCCCATCACAAAAGCTCTAGTTTCTGGAAGGGCCTTGGGCCTAAAGAGGCAGGGCATCCCCCGGGCTCCTCCACCAAGAGAATAGGGCTTACAGACCCAGGTCTCCAAGGCACCCAGCAACCTGGATGTGGCCCAGGCTGCCTGCTGCCGAGCAATTCTCATAAAGTCTGGCTTGGATGGAGGAGTGGTTGGAGTTAGAACTTCTTTACCCTTTTTGGGTCATAGACCCCTTGTAGCGAAAGCTCTGGAGGTTCCCCTGAAAAATTCATCCTGCCATTCAGGGGATTCCCAGAATCCGGGAGTCCTTCCATAGGCATCATAGACCCCACATGGCAATCAACTTGATTGGGAGATCTCAATGTTCTTCTAGTTCTAAGAGTCTATGGCTTATGATTTGCTTAGAGCCTGCTGGACTGTGATTCCCTGCTAGAGCCCTTTATTTGGGGGTGAGGGGGATCTGTGTCCCTTCCTTTACCACCAGCATGTGTGGTCAGAGGTGACTGTGAAGAATGTCATGATGCCACCTTGTGCTTCTGTTCTGAAATTGCACATTTTCTGGGGCCGTGCACAAGCCTACCACTTTCCCGCAGCACAGGGCTCTTTACATTGCTGCCCCAGGGCCTTTGCATTGACTGTTTCCACTGCCTAAAGGTCTGGTTTTGAAGAAGCCATGTATGCAAGTGCAGTTTGTACTGTCATATAATGAATCAAGAAAAAAAAAAAACACAAGTTTTTATAAAGATGCTTTTATTCTCGTTTGGCTTCAGACTGAGAAAATATCATATGAGTATGTTAAAGAATTTTTTGAAATTTGAGGAAAGGTTCATGAGGATTATAGAAGGTATATTAGTCATCTCTCCTTATGTTTTGCTGCAATAACAAACAACCTCAACATTTCAGTGGCTAACAGCAACAAGAGTATTTATGCTGAAGTTACCTATTTGCTGTGAGTCAGCTGTGGCTCTGTTCCCTGAAGCCTCTTCATTGCAGGATGGGAGAACTAATGAACTGCCGGGCAGACTCCTTACTTTTACCCCTTTCAAGGGGAAAGTGACTCAGAACGAAGGAACGCCCCACCACTTCCCTTACATGAACAACCTTAAAGGGGAAAGGAAGGTTAAGGGTTGTGGAGTAGAAACTTTCTCCAGCTGCAAGGATGTTAGCTCCACCTTCCCAGAGCAGGACTGAAGCTGTCACTGCCCCAAAGCAGGAATGGGCTGCATCGCAGCTGTCGGGGAGGGACAGGAGGCCTTGATGTAGGCAGTGCAGGGGTCCGAGGGGACCTGAAGGTCTGAGACCCACTGTGGGTTCTTGGTTTTGCACAGGAAATAATTCAAATTAGAACCAGCATAGAGTTTAAAGTGAAAGGAGTTTATTAGTGAAGCAGTAGGACAGAGAGGGGCTACTCCACAGACAGAGAAGCACCTCCCTAGCGGGCTTTCCTTCTTTTATTGAGGCTCATTTAATCGAGGGGCAGGGCATTCAGTAAGGGGCAGGGTTTTCTGGGAAAGGGGTGAAGAGTTCTCAGAAGCACCGTGGACCATTTTGTGTCCTTTCCATTTCCTTTCTGTTCCCGTTCCTGGCCACCCAGGATGTGTGGTTTAGCAAGCTCATGTACTACAATGAGCCTATGAAGAGGCTAGGGGTTACTGTAAGGTGAACTTAGTCACCATGTTGGATCGAGCTAGTCTTCTGCCGATTCTAAGCCGTAGATCTGTTGGGGGTTGGTCTTACTATGTCTTTGATAGTCCTTATAGCCCTTATCGGTTTCAGCCATTTCGTCACGTACCCTACCTTAGCCTGGGCACTGGCGCCCCCCAACAAACATATACCTGGACCCAAGATTGCACCCCTCCAAACCTTTCTACTCCAACTGCCAAATAGGGAGTGGGAGAGTTTCTGGGTGCACGATAGGGCTCAGGCAAAGGCCAAGAGGAAGAAGGGAAGAATCAGACAGAGGGAGGGGGAGTGGCAGATGTGTGGTGTGACAGCTCACTCAGAGACCCCAAGCTTCTTCAGCTCAGAGCACGCCAGGCCAGCACAGCCAGCCCCAGCTGCTTGCTCAGAGAGCCACGAGCCTGCAGTTAACCCTACACCTCTTCCCAGCCCCTCACCTGAGCCTCTTCCCACAGCAGAATGGGCATTAGAGCAACCCACCTGCAAACTGATGGGTGATTTGTTTCCCTTGAAATACGTCTTTTCACGGCCACAGGAAAACAAGCTTCAAAGTGGATTGGGAAAGGGGGCTGGGGCTCAGATATGGAAAGAATGAGGAGGGAACAGATGGTGCCTGCTAAGGCGACCAGATTTTTTCCCCCCCAGTTAATCTGGGAATGACCTAATTTACATAGTATTTGCATAAATTTCCATTTCAAATTATAGCTGTCCTAACTTCAAGTATACAGGAGAAAATAAATGAGATCAGGCAATCTACTGTAATTGAACTCAAACTGACTTTTGTGAAATGCAGGTCAAGCTTTAAAACCTGGCAGATGAGAGGAAATAAGTTTGTCCACTGATCACTGGGGGGGCGTGGGGGGGAGAGGAAGGTGCTGGAGAAAGCTTGTTTCCACCTCTCAAGTTAGAAAAAGTTACCAAGGGTCCAGGCCAGAGGTGTGAGGAGATGAAGAATTCCACCTCTCCTCTGGTATTCTCCTCCTCCCACTGTGTGCCTTAGGAAGAACCAAAATTAGGAATGGCACAGAAAAAGCAGGACTCTGTCCAGAAGTCAGGGTGGCTTGCGTCCAGCCCAGCCCCTTCCAGCCCCAGCAGACTGGACATTGTGTGGAGATTGGGTGTGTTTCTGTCCAACCACCACGTCTGTCTGGCTACTTAGCTCTCCATCCATTCATTCTCATCCTCCACCAAACCCCAATCCCATCACACACTCTCAGAGACAAATTTGTATAATTGCACACACACACACACACACACACACACACACACACACACACCCTCTGCTGGGGTTACCACCAGCCTGGCCTTCCCAGTCCCAAATCTGGCAGTAGAAACAGTGGAAACGTAGCTGTAGCAGTCACCAAGATTGTCTGCAGTCAGAGAAATCTCAAGTTGGCTCTGGTTTGCTAACTGTCCAGGTCCCTCTCTGTGTGGGACTAAATCAGGTCTGGGGAAGTTGTAGAGAGGGCAGTGGACGCTTAGGGTAGGGTAGGTGGGGACAAGGCTGCAGCTGGAAGCTAGGATGGTGTCATGCCTTGTAGGGACATGCTGGCTGCTAGAGAAGACAATTCCCACCCAGATGAAGGAAGGCCAGCTGGTCGCCCTAAGTGGACTTGCTATAGTGAAAGCTGATGGTCAAGGTAGCCTTCTGCTGACAAGTCCTGAGTGCTGGACCTCAGCCATCGGGGGGTGTCTCCCTCACTCCCTCACTGATTTCTCTGCACATAGCATCCCCCTCTACTTCCTCACGCCTTCCCCACAGGGAACAGAGGTGGGGGCCCTTGCTCTCTAACATTCCCCTGAAACAGTTTTTGCTGAGAATTCTCAAGGCTTCCCTGTCCCTGAAGTTAAAGCCAAGAGGTTCCAAATCCCTCCACCCCAACTCCTACCCCCTGGAGACAAGGGCATAGAACTGCCTGGCTGTTGGGGGTGGCAGGGAGTTTGAGAAGAGGGTTTAAAAAAAAAAAAAGGCGTTTAGCCCTAGCTGGCTTGGCTCAGTGGATAGAGTGATGGCCTGAGGACTGAAGGGTCCCTGGTTCAATTCCTCATGCCTGGGTTGCAGGCTCCATCCCCAGTGGGGGGCATGCAGGAGGCAGCCAATCAATGATTCTCACTCATCATTGATGTTTCTATCTCTCCCTCTCCCTTCCTCTCTGAAATCAATAAAAAATATTTTTTTAAAAAAGATGTTTATTAATATTTCAAAAAATTGACTTTCCTTTTTGGGAAGTTGTGACAAAGAGCCCATATAAGCCCAATGAAAAATAGAGAAAGACCAGATGAAAGTGTTGCTGGCAGGACAGAAGGGAAGAGAAAGGTCAAGTGGAGAAGTCAGAGTCTAGTGCTGGCTAATTTTTCAAAAACTGCACTCTCCGAGCCCTGGCCCCGGCCCCTTGGGCCAGGCCACACAGTGCCTGAGAGCTGTCCGCGGTCTCGGGGCAGCTGTTGGACAGCTGTTCACGCAGCCAGTGAGGTGGTTCAGATGAGTCACCACATCAGTGGGCTCCCGCTGGCCAAAGAGAAGGCTCTGAGAAGGCAGCCTCAGCAAAGTCAGGTGTTCTCATTCAGTGGGTCCTTCAAAGGCCCCGCACCAGCAGAACCGTGTTTTGGGGGATCATCCCATCCCTAACATAAAAATACCACGCTTTAAGCCAGAAGTTGACAAAATCTTTCTGTAAAAGGCCACAGAGAAAATATTTTAGGCTTCACGGGCCGTGCTCAAGTCTGCCATTTTAGTTCCAAAGCAGCCACAGACAATATGCAAATGAATGAGTAAGGCTATGAGCCAATAAATAGAGACACTGAAATTTCAATTTTATATAATTTTCATGTGTTGTCAAATGATGCTTCTTTTGATTTCCCCACCTCCATTCTTAGCTCACATGCCTACAAAAACAGACAGAGGACTGGATTGGCTGGTAGGCCATACTTTGCTTTAAGCAAACTCAAAAGCAGGAGGTTGGGTCTTCACAAATGCAAATTAAGAATAGACTGATTTGATTTACAGAAGGATCTAGAAGAGGGTTCATTGAATGCACTTTAAATAAGATGTGATTGTAACTTTTTCCTACCCCACATCAGTGTCACTTTTCTTTCTTTCCCAACTTTGGTGTTTTTCAAAGTGGCACTTGCCATCTGTTAGTGGGCTGCAAAATTTGTAACAGCATTTTGGATAAAATAGAATGGGATAGAATAGGATAGGGTAAAAAATATATCAGAGTTCATCACACATAGTAAACGCTGGTAATTTCTTATAAAACTTTGTCAGCTGTGTATATATTCAATGTATATACTTATATGCCTGTGTATATAATATCAGACATATTTCTTAGAGTGGATCATGGTCAAAATGCTAAAAGCCACTGCTCTGATGAGCATTGGGAAAGAGACAATCCTCCTGGATTGTCTGCTGAGTATGACATTTCTCTCTCCATCCCTGTGTCCCTGTGAGTTTCCTTGATGATCATCCCTGAAAACCACTTGTCAGATATCCTCACCATGATGCTCTGGCACTTGGGGTACCAGAGATGAAGAAGGCACAGGCCACACCTCCCTGCCATTCTCCACACCCTGCCATGTTTTGTAGTCCATCTAGCACCTTGGAGACAGAGTGCCTGATATATGAGAGAAGCGCGGCAAATGTGTGTTGAATGAATGAATGACTGAATTCCATATCTCGGGGTTGCAGGTACAAGGCACAGCACAATTGTGGTGCTGAAAGAAACTCTGAAAGGCTGTCCTCGCAGCTACCCCACCAGCCTAGGCTTACACATACAGCCCATTAGGGCCTGGTAGGTTTTCAGGCAGACACTCTCCTCCCCTTTAGGGAACAAATGGGGTGATTTCCCCGGGGCACAAGCGACATGCAAACGCTTGGAAGACCTCACCTTGGTAGGACGAGAGGGCCGTCTACCATGCATTACTCAGTGAGGAAAGCCACTTATTGCAAAGGCTTCAGAAAGATACAGAACTGCATGGCAGCAACCCAGCAGAATTATTCATTCCTGGGAGACGTTGCGAGTGGTAGAGCCGGCAGTGGTGGGTGCAGTGCTGAGGTCACGGGCTGGGTGGGCTGGGCTGGGGAGGGAATCTTAGAGTGGAGACGTGAGGAAGACTGTCCCCGAGCATTGACAGAAGCAGCCGCAGTCCTCTTGTGTAGTAACCACTTACAAGAGTTCTCCACCCGGAGCTCATCAGAGACCCACCCCGGTCCTCCCCTTGGCGTTGGGCCTCGGGCTTGGTGGTGGCATTAAAGGTCATACTTTAATGGTGGCATTAAAGGCCCATGGTCACTGGGCATTTGTGGTTCTAAGCACGATGTCCGGAGGCCTCTCCGGAGTAACTAGATATACCGTGTCCAGGTGCTCTGCCCTGTGGGTCCCGTCTGGGTTCCTCCCCAGGTGAACCAGGTTTGAAATCACAGAGCATGGTTAAGGAATAGGCTTGGGGTGGGCTGGGGGGCTCACAGGTCCAAGGAGAGCAGAAACACGCAGGCACATGTCCCCCATCCTGCCATCCTTCCCCGGGGGCAGGGGAGCCAGGCCTGCGGGCAAGTCCCTGGAGGAATGCATAGGCTCCCTGGCTCCGGGCAGAGAAGATGGATAGACAGGCGCTGTGTGCGGTGTCTCAGTGCTCCCTGGGCATGGATGGGCAGGAAGCCTCTGGTCCACAGGAACTGAACTTGAGTGCAGACCCTCTCGCCAGGAGAGAGGGCCTGGTTCCACCAGCTCACCTTCCAAACGATGCAGAGAGAGCCCCCCGGGGCTCATTCTGGCACCCCAGCCCTTTTTCTGCTGACCTAGGGGAAGCTGCGTGCTCCGCAGCGCTCAGGCTGCCTCTGGCCCAGCCCTCTGGACAGCCAGCTGATGGTCTGAGACCCTTCACGTGCAAGGCCCCCTAAGTCATTCGAGATTCTGGGAGGTCTGTTGCATGTGCACTGATTGCCTCAGTCACAACCGTGTGCTCACCCAAAGAGCTGCGTCCCACGACTGTCGGAGCCCACCACTGGACAGACCTGCGGCGGCCGCCCCATATCAACTTGCAGCCCATTACAGAGAAAGCCACAGGCCCAAATGGCATCACTCAAACCACAAGCCCCAATGCCAAACCTAGATGTAATAACTGATCTGATTGCAGTTTCAACTTCTCCCAGAACCATAATCACTTAAAAAATATTTTTTTTAAAAATTGATGTCAGAGAGGAAGGGAGAGGGAGAGAGAGATAGAAACATTAACGTTGAGAGAGAACCATTGATTGATTGGCTGCCTCCTGCATGCCCCCCACTGGGGACGGAGCCTGCAACCCCAGCATGTGCCCCTGACTAGAATTGAACCCAGGACTCTTCGGTCCTCAGGCCAACACTCTATCCACTGAGCCAAACCAGCTAGAGCCCAGACCATAATCTTAATAAAGCAGATTAGAATTTTCTGGTCAACCTCAATAAGAGGTTCTGTCATGTGGGCCAGCTATATCCCCCTCCCCCTTGAAAGAAGAGGCAATCTGCCTGATAATCCTTCCTGCTTTCTTCCCTCTCCCCCAAAGGCTCCTGGCCCCCAAATAACCCTTCTTTTCTTCTGGTCATAGCTCCCTTGCCCCACCTTCTTCCTATGAAAACCTTCCACTTTGTACATTCCCTCCCAGCGCCCTTCTAGTTGCTCTGGGATGCTCCCAATTCATGAATCACTTAGTAAAGCCAATTAGATCTTCCAATATAGTCCATTGAATTTTGTTTTTTAATATATCTTTATTAATTTCAGAGAGGAAGGGAGAAGGAGAGAGAGAGAGATAGAAACATCAATGATGAGAGAAAAGTCATTGATTGGCTGCCTCCTGCACACCCCCCACTGGGGATCAAGTCCACAACCCGGCATGTGCCCTTGAACGGAATCAAACCTGGGATCCTTTAGTCCTCAGGCTGATGCTCTATCCACTGAGCCAAACTGGCTAGGGCTGAATTTTGTTTTTTAACATCAAATTTTCCCTTCTTGCTCTTGGAGTCAGAGTGTTTGGTTGCAGTGTTTTGTTCTGTGTTGTTTGTTCTTTTCTCTTCTTTTTTAAAAAATATGTTTTTATTGACTTTTTTAAAGAGAGAGAAAATGAGAGGGAGAGAGAGAGAGTGTGTGTGTGTGTGTGTGTGAGAGAGAGAGAGAGAGAGAGAGAGAGATGGCCTCATATACACACCCCAACTGCAGACCCAACCTGCAACCTGGGCATGTGCCCTGACCGAGAATCGACAGGCAACCCTTTGGATGATGCTCAAAACCAACTGAGCCACACCGGCCACACAGGGCTGTTATTTTCATTTCTTCATGCCCTTCCCACCGTCTGTGGGTGTTGTTGCAACCCCTCTCCTATCCTGCATGTCATTTGAATATGGACTTAATGGATGCTAAATAAGTCAGCAGAGATGCTGTTTTTAGTACGGTTGAGCAGATGTGTTTCTGAGGAAATGTGCTTGTACAGGCAATGTCACCCAAAAGGCACCACGAATCAGTGCCTTGCCACCCAGACAAACCACAGGCACGCCGGCCTCCCATGGCGCCGCCTCTCTGGGGAAGTGAAAGCATAAATGCCACCCGTCTCCCCCCATACATTTTCTCCCCCTGCCCCGCACTGCACTAAGGACTCTGGGGTCCTTCACCAAGGAAGGGACAGCCCCGACCTCGAGTGGCACCGACCAGCCAGTGCTGGGAAAATAGTCCGTGCTCAACAATTTTGATGGATTAAAACCAGGGATATATCATTCAAGATCTATCCCAAGTTCCAGCACTTGAGGGGATTCTGGGAAAAGCAGTCCAGGCCAAGGAATGCTCACCGAGCCTGGCTGACTCATTCTCAGGGCTGCCGAATTCTCGCCCTGAGAAGAGGTCTGCTATTCCTGGTTTGGGCCTTGCAAACACTCACAGTGGCTCCTTAGGGCAGCTGAAAGTGGAGCGGTGACTCAGGGGGCTCGGTCCCCTCTCCCCCACACGCACTGCGGCTGAAGCTGCTCTCCTCTGGGGCTTTCAGGCGCTTTCTTCCCCATCAGGCTCAGGGCTTTGCTGCCGCAGCGCTGCGTGGTGTGCAAGCACAGGGACCCCAGCGCTGCTCCTAATTAGCTCGGTCACCTTGCCCTCTCTGGGCTTTCCTCTTCTTACCGGCATAACCGAGGGAGGAGGCAGATGGCCTCAGAGCTATTTGCAGATTTAAAACTCCCCAGGAGTTTCCTCATCTCCACGCTCAGTCCAAACCACACGATTGTTTGGAGATTGGCACGAGGTGTGTGAGGTCCCCTGCAAACTGAAAAGCACCGGGCACATCAGCTCTCCTAATGACGATGAACCTGTGGGTCCTGGAGCTGCCGGGGCCATCACCTCCCAGACACTGTGCCAGCTCCTTAGATCAGCAACTTAACAAGAGCCTGGCTGAGCCCAGGTTCAAGTTCTCGGAGCCTGGCCTTGGGGCCTGTCCTGGTGAGCCACCGCTGTTCCAAAGGCAGGGGACTTTCAGAGACCAGGGGGGATGGCAGGTGGGGCTCCTCCCCAGGCACCTGCCCTGCATGGAAAGTCCTGGGCCCAGTGACATCAGACAGCAATCGGCCCTAAAAGGAAACCCCAAACTAAGAGTGTGGGTCACTCACACCCACCAGCACTTGACACACTTTCCACCTGGTGAGCGGTCCCCGTCCAGACTCGCACCGTCCGCATCAGCTATTGCCTGGACTGTCCTCCCTCGGTGCAGTGACGTTCGGCCTGAGGCCTCTGAAGGGAGGCAGGAGGGACCGAGCAGAGAGGAGAATCCACAGTGCCTGGCCGCGGTGTCTCTGCCACCTCATCTGGGAGGCTCCCCCGTGCAGGCGAGCCCAGCAGGGCTTAGGGAAAAAAACCCCCGTGGCTCCCGGGGGAAATCCTACCCGGCCAGAAAACCACAGTGAATGTTTACTGCTTACTCTGCACATGACCTCCTTTCATATACACTCTCTGCTCCCGGGCACACCGTGCCGGCTCCCTTTTACACGGTCGGAAACAGCACAAAAAGGTTAAATAACTTACGGCCCCAAAGAGCCGATATTTGACCCCAAGTGAATCTAACATCAAAGGTCACACTCTTAGCCACTAAACCACATCTTCTCCAGAGCGGGAACAGCTTACCTTGGAGTTGTTCACCTAAACTAGAGACCATTTTATGTCTTGAGACACTATTTCGCAGTGAAGGTCACGTGTCATCAGAATTTGGTGGATTAAATAGATAAACCTCAAACAAAGACCCTACCACTTTGGGTTGAGAAGTTATATCTTCAGGACTCTAGGAGTCTTCAAATACAAAAGGGATTAGACTTCAGTGACGGTGTTCTAGGTCTCAGCAGAAGTCGGCCCAGGTGGAGAGGTCACTTCCCCAGTGTCATACTCAGCCAACCTGGGCAACGCCAGGCCAAGGCAAACGCCAAGTTGAAATGGAGACTTCTGGTCCAGCCCACCCGACTCACTAGATTCCCTCCCACTGCCAACCATGGTGGTTATGGTTATTTGATTAAGAAAGGAGGCATTCTGGTGTCTTTCAGTTCACTAAAAAAAATCACACTGTGAGTTAGTGGCAGAGCTCCCAGCACTCTGGCTGGTCTGAGATGGGTATGAAGCTCCAGGAATGAAGCCCCTCGTTATTTTGAAAGTGCTTTGTCTTGAAGCAGGAGGTTCTGGAGTTGGCCTTCGGGGGCTTGATGCAACACTACAGAATAAACTAGGAGCAAGCTAAATGCCAGCATGTCGATATCCACAGCCCTTTCCCAGGGTCAGGGGCCAGTTAGAGGGGAAACGGGCCCTTGCCTGGCTTAGGGAAAGGAGTTGAGAATGGCCACTGGACTCAGTGAGGGTTGCAGCTGGGTGCTCTGTGTCGGGGAAGAGGAGTATTTAAATCGATGCTCAGCAGTTCTCTCCTCACAGTCCCTCAAAGAACATGAAGCTTATAGGAAAATAAAATTTGAGAGCTTTCACAGAGACCAGCCAGTAAGTGAGAATCAGGAAGAGTGGAGGTGTTGGAGGTGAAGCCAATCCTTCACAGTTATTATTAATATTCCACCCCTATCATCATCATGAATTTATTCTGTTACTTACAGGACAGGAGAAGGTACCAGACATATCCATCATGGAAGCTGTTATACTCACCATTCCTGGCTAAGAAAAACTGCCCTAGTCATGACCCTTAAGGAGGGAAGTGTCCCCTACATGTTCCTCATCCAGATTTTGCCGTGTTTTTACCACATGACTCTCTCCCGGACACATGTGCTTGGGCATGGGTAGATGCCTTGCCCAGGGCCGGCCACTCACGGACTGACTAGTATTATCTGATGTGGCCCAGCTCAATAACCCTGTCCAAATGAGAATTAGAATTAGCAATTAGTCAATCAAATTATATCTTTCTCTCCCAGGGAGTTGATTTTGGAAATAAAGAGAAAACGAGCCAGTGGGTAGCAGAACAAGAATCACGAAGCCACACTTCAAAGATTAAGTGAAGATTTTAGCCACTGAGTCACACTGATGCCAGAGCCCCAGCCCCAGTGGCTCCGCACATGGGCTGGCAGCATACCTCACAGGTGGGCACCGCCTTGTGCTCAAGGTGGAAGACGTACCTTTTGTTGCAGCCGAAGATGTGTATTGTTACAACAATGCTCCTCCGACAGAATGTTGGGAGGAATGCTTCACGTAAAATGGGAGAATCCCAAACCGGCACATTGGAGGGGAGAGAGAGGGAGAGTGTAATGACAGGCATGTGCAAGGGAACCACGTGTTTGCCAGGAGGTGTGAATACTTGGACTCGTGAGTGTAGAAGAGAGCACAGTTGGGGCCATAACACTTATCCGCAAATGAAGACACAGGCTTGAAGCGTAGCCAAGTGAATGGTATGATAAGTAGGGATGTAATTTAATCCCTTTAAACACTTGCCAAACATCCTAGTATTTGGACATGCACCATTATATTAGTCAGGACCCTCTTGGTTTCAAGTGACAGAAACTTAACTCGAATTAACTTACGAAGGAATTGGATGGCTCACACAATTGAAAAATCCAAGGACAGATTCAGGCATGACTGGATCCAAATGCATAATATCAGGAACCAGTATTTCTCTATCTCTTACTGCTTTCCTCCAGTTGGCTTCATTTTTTGCTTGGCAGGCTCTTCCCATACTTGCTATGGTGGCCAAACATTGGCTTCATGTTTCATGCTTACCTCCTTCCAGCTTAGCAGCCTCAACAACAAAAAAAGAGTAATTCACTAGGTGTACAGCATAAGTCCCAGAAACACTATTTGGTCTCCTGGGGACATGTATCCATCCCTGAACCAATCTGTGGGACCAGGAGAAGCAGCGATCTGATTGGCCTGGCCTGGGTCATGTGCTCAGATCTGGATCTAGAGCATGTCAGCCCATCAGAACACAGGGCCTAACAGTAGAAAAATGGCTGTTACTGGAGGGATGTTGAACAAGACAGATATCCACCTCAGCCGCAAACAAAAGAGTTGAGTACAACTGCTCTGGAGCAATGATTCTTGAACTCCTGACATATAGCTGCCTTGAATGCCAAATGAATGACTTTCACATATATATTGATTTCAGAGAGGAAGGGAGAGGGAGAGAGAGATAGAAACATCAATGATGAGAAAGAGTCATTGATCGGCTGTCTCCTCCATGCCCCCCTACTGGGGAATTCAGCCTGCAATCCGAGCATGTGCCCTTGACCTGAACTGAACCCAGGACTCTTCAGTCCACAGGCTGATACTCTATCCACTGAGCCAAACCAGCTAGGGCCCAAATGACTTTCTGATCCCAATCTCCATGCAGCCTAACCATACTTTCATGATGGGCTTACCAATCAGAGTTCTTCTTTACAAACAACAGAACCCATTCTAGTTTGTTTAGATGGAAAAAGAACATATTAAAGGATATTCATGGCTCACTGGATGTCTGGCAGAGTTAGAGAGTGGGGCGGGCGAGAGGCTCTGCAGCCTTGAACAATCCTTACTGGTCCGGTCACAGGCTTGATTCCACTGCCTTTGGCGCATGCTCCTGGGAGCATCTCTGTCTCTGCTGCCTCCATGGCTCCATATCCCCTGCCATGCTCTGTCCCCATCACCGGGATGCAATCCCCCACAGCCGTCGCTTCCTTGCTTTCCCCTCCTCCATATTGAAGTTTCATGTTGCCACATCTAATCAGCAGAGCCTAGCTCTGGCTGCAGAGTTAGTCAGGGAAACTGAATTCTGACCTCCAACCTGGTGAGGTAATGCCCCTAACATGACCACTTTTCCTTACTTAGTTCGGCTATTCAAGTGATGCTGGGCAGGCATCAATATGTGCACACCCACCATAGCGTGCTTCAAGTAGTCGGGTCTTCTGGGTTCTGGAGAGACCAAGCAATGGGCCAAGGCTCCTCATTTCCACATGCGGCCTCCCAGTACATCGGTGACTCTCTGATTTTTGCCACCAATGGAACCCAGTTAATGCAAGTAATTTGGCCAATGCAATTTGGGTAAAATTTAGCTTGGAAGTAGTGTTTCCTTCCCAGCAAAACGGGATCACAGAAGCTCAGGGTTTCTTCTTCAAAAGGAAAACCCTCAATGGGTCTTTTGAGGGAGCCTGTAAAGCAGGGCCACGTGGAGCCCTCCCAGGAGGGCCAACCCACAGCCACTTCACAGGCCTTTTTACAGAGCTCTACAAATGCCCACTGCGCTGCTGTTTAACCACAGACCATCCCCAGCCATTGACAAGAAGCTGAGTTGCCAGAAATAAAAATAGGGCTCCATGGCAAGGGTCTTCCCACTCTGATACATTTCCTTCAGAGTCTAGAATCCTATAGCTGCCTTTGCCAGGAGTTTGGATTCTCTGACCTCCCTCTTGTGGCTCCCACTGTCTCTAGTCATTCAATAGAGAAATAGTTTTTGAGTATCAGCTATGTCCCAGGCATTGTACTAACACTGGGCATACTCTGTCCCCAGGA
Organism: Cnephaeus nilssonii; assembly: GCF_951640355.1. Lineage (NCBI taxonomy): Eukaryota > Metazoa > Chordata > Mammalia > Chiroptera > Vespertilionidae > Cnephaeus > Cnephaeus nilssonii. The sequence goes on along the minus strand of NC_137083.1, from coordinate 41,091,708 downwards.
AGCCTTCAGACACGTAAGTTAGCCAAAGCTTAAATGGAGGGGGTGGAAGGAGGGCAGGAACAACAATGTTCAAGCATCATTATCTAGAAAGAGATGCCTACTTTGCATTTTTAAGCAGACTTATTGATCAGGGTCACTATGGAAGCCAAGGTCTTTGACCGAATATAGAAGTACAGTCATTTTATTTTCCAAACACAGTCTAGCAAAGAAATGTCTCGATTGGAGAATTCATTTGTGTAGAAGTCTTCAAAATATATCACTATTAAATACATTTTGTTATACTTAATAAGTGAAAAGAATAAAATCAGAGGAAATGATGACCACTTCAGAAAATCTAACCAGGGCAGTCAGTTGCATATACACTGAGTGGCCAGATTATTATTATCTCTGAACGCATAATAATCTGGCCACTCAGTGTGTGTGTGTGTGTGTGTGTGTGTGTGTATACATATATATATATATACACACACACATATATGTATGTGTGTGTGTGTGTGTGTGTGTGTATATATATATATATATATTAGAGGCCCAGTGCATGAATTCGTGCATGGGTGGGGTCCAGCCAGCCTGGCCAGGGGGAGGGGACATGGGCGGTTGGCCGGCCTGCCTGCTGGTCGAACTCCTGGTCGAGGGGACAATTTGCATATTAGCCTTTTATTATATAGGGTATACACTGAGTGGCCAGATTATTATGCGTTCAGAGATCATAATAATCTGGCCACTCAGTGTATATAACTGGTTATACTAGGAAGTCCAGTCTTTGACCAGTGTCCTGCCCCCAACACCTGGGAACCCACCCGTGGGGACATGCAGAACTCCCCTCAGAATATTGACATGTTCCACAAAGCAAAATATGGACTCTGACAGCAAGGGAAATGAGGAAATGTCGGCTCTAGACCTCAAATATTTTCTTCCGCAGACCACAGACCTCTTTTCCACCGAGGTGGCAGGTGCCCACAGGGACCACTAGGTGTCGCTGTGAACCTGCGAGAGCGAGGCCTCACGCTGCAGGCACACACCAGCTTAGTCTGTTTTCAATCAACACGTTGTCAGTTTTTCTCCCCGAGGCCCCAGGAGTGTGCTAGGAATTTTGATTTCTTGAGAAATCCTGTGATCCAGCTGCCCTTTGTTGGCCCTGCTCTAGCTGTGCTAGCTCTACCAGCCCCCAGGCAGGGGGATCTCCTGCAAGCGTCTTCAGGCCACCAGCCACAGTGCCACCTCTCTGCTCTTCCTCTGAACACCCTTTGCCACTACCTTACTATCCCTCCCTTTTTGCCTCTTCACAGCCCTTATTCCCGGTGCCCAGTGACACCAATGAGTTCCCAGCTGCTCCGTGCCAAGGGTCCCATCTTAGCAAGGCTTGTCCAAACCCTGGTGAATTTCAAGCCACCTAAATCAGCTCCCACATAAAGCAAATTCCTCCTCACTTCCCCGTTCTGATTCTACCCCCAACCTTGTGTGCCCCCCCCCCCCCCAAAGCATCTAGGCAAGATTTAGTGTTGAGATGGGAGCCACAAGAGGCTAAGCTTCTTACCAGCAATCCCAGACCCTAGTCCCGGCATAGAAGAGCATAGGAGCCACCCCTGCTTTCAGACCCCACCTCCCCCTGCCCCTTACTGGGTGTGGGACCTTTGTTCAGGTCCCTCGCATTTTCTGAGTCTCCATTCTTTTTTTTTTCTTTTTTTGAGTCTCCATTCTTCATAAGTTAAATTAGATAGTACCTCCAGATGCAGGCATTAAATACAAAGGACCCACAGTATCTTGCACAGTATAAGCATTCAATAAATGCAAAGTGCTTTTTATTAGTATTACCCGGACACTTTCACAGACACATCAGCACTCACTCAACCAAACAAAGGCATAGCGTTTGGGAGCCTCATTCTCAGGAATCGGTTGGGAGATGGTATGTCAAGGAAACAAAAGCCCAGAGTATGCTGTATTCGGAGATACCAAGTACCAGGGCAGATTCTAACCCTCTCCGCTTATGTCAACAGCAATAAAGTTGTACTGAGCCCAGCCGGGAGCTGTCCTGGTCAATAACCATAGCTTGCTTGGCAAAATGCCCCATAGCTGCCCTGGGGCCTTCCGGAAAGAGGCCGCTTGTGGGTGGAGCCAGCACTCCCTCCCTTCCCCAGATTTGGAACTCCCTGGTGTCAGAGCTATCACATTGCTGCAGCGGGCTTTGTGGGTGCCCACACGGAGGAATTCTGACCGTGGATGCCCTGCGGCTGCTCTCTGCAGCCCTGAGAATACAGACGCTGGAAAGCTTGGGGAAAGGTGGCAAGAAAGAGCCTGTCTTTCAAAGAGACTTTTCTGGACCACTCAGTGGAAGCTAAATGGCAAAGGAGCCCCTGCTGGCCAACTTTGGTCACTGCAGCCCCTTCCTCTTTGGGAAGAGGGGGCTGTTTCTGAGTGAGGAATCTTGATTTAACGTCTTTGAAAGGCGCTTGGTAACTCATGCTGAGGTGAGACTGCTTTTGTTGAGCAGTAGACAGGTAGGGAATGTGTGTAGAACAGAGAGAAGAAAGAACTTCGCCTTTTATCCAGCCCAAAGCCTTATGTGCTGGGCTCACCAGGGCTGTGGGAGGACAGAGATCCCACACCCAAGCCAGGAAGAAGAGGACACTCTCAGAGCTTGTATTGATGCTGCACCGGAGAAGGTTTGATTTCTGTGGCCACGAGAAGTCTTGGGCTTTCAGGGAAGAGAGTTACTCCATCCGAGGACTCATCTGAGGGTTCGCCTGACACCTTTCCCCACCAGAACACAAATCAAAGGCCACAGCTGAGCCCTTCCCACTGGAGGGGACACACCAGGTTTCTGTCCCAGCTCTGGGTCCTCCGCAAGTTCCCTTATCTCTCCACCCTCAGCTTTCTCATCGGTAAAATGCAGATAACCAGACCATCCTCAGAAGAGTATTGTGGGCATTAGAGACAGGTAGCAGCTCAGCGCATGTTAGACACACATTGCAATCCTGAGGTGTGTGGGGGCCTATATGCAGAGGACTCGGGTGCAAGGGAAGATGCTACTGTGAAGCTCAGTGAGATGGACCAGCATCCAGACCACACCCAGACTGCTCATGCCAGAGCTGACAACACTGGGGAAAGCTGAATGTCCCACTGTGACCTGGGCTGAGGCATCTCACCTGCCGATTCTAAAAGCTTTTTAAACCCTTATGCATCGTTGGTGAGAACATATGTTTGCACAAGAACTTGTAAATGAACATTTATTGCAGCATTATCCGTAAGAGCCAAAAGGCAGAAACAACCCGAATGTCTATCAACTGATGAATGGATAAACAAATGAGGTATATCCATTCAATAGAACACTATTCAGCCACGAAAAGGAATGAAGGACCGATATCTGCTACAACACAGATGAATCTTGAAAACATGATGCTGAGTGAAAGAAGCCAGTCGCAAAAGGACAAATATCACAAGATTCTATTCATAAGAAATATACAGAAGAGGCATATTCATAGAGACAGACAGTAGATCACTGGGTGCCAGAGCTTGAGAACAGGGAATATCTATTAATGGCTACAGAGCTTATTTTGGGAGTAATAAAATGCTTTAGAATTCAACAGTGGTGATGGTTGTACAACTCTGCAAAACCACTGAATTTTATGGTATGTAAATTAAATCACAGAACAAACAATAAAGTCGTTACCAAGAATAAAATCAAAGACCGCTTAGCATGCCAGCTGGAGTGTGCTCTGACTGTGGACGAACAGATGAGATGGGCAGCGCGGGGAGTGAAGCTCTTATGAGCCTCACCTGTAAATCAGATTAACCAGCTTCCTTCCCTCAGTCCCGCCTGGTCCTGTAGGGGCCACAGCAGCCACAGACTGTTTCCGAATACCCCTGACATTAAAGGGCTTCTGAGGACCTGGGGCGCCCTGCCAGGGCAGCGGGGTGCTTACCTCCGAGCAGGCACCACATGGGAAGAATGCAAAGCTCATAAGCATGCTTTACCCTGGTCTTTTTTTAAAATTTAAATTCTTTATTGTTTACAGTATTACATATTTCTCCTTTCCCCCCATTGTCCTCTCCCCTGCCTTGGTCTTAAGACTTACAAGAATCATGTTTTTCAAAGCAAAAATTAGGACTGATAATTACAGTTTATACTCATAGGAATGGTAGGGCACACCATTTTAAGTAGGGTCTGTCTCCGAAAATCTGATCATATGGCTCCAAGTTCCCAGGACACACTCATCTCCTTTTTCCCTCTAAAGAGAGAAGTTTCCTAAGAACTTAGCTTCTCTTGGGAGTCACAGGCAACCATTTTTCATACAACACGGATCTCCTGGGGCAAGGCGTTTGATCAGAGCTGTGCTTTTTCAGATTGAGAGCTTATCTAATGCCCCGTTCAGGTTGAATGGGGTGCCTGCCACCATTCCCACTGCAGGGCGCCGCATCCAGACCTAGAAAACACCGGTCAGGCCTGTTTCCTCTGTTTCTTTGAAGCCGGTTTGGAGTCTTGGCAGGAAGTTCGGTGTGGCAAAAACTTTACTCTTTACTCCTCCAACACACACCTGACCAACGTCCCCCAGAGCAGTGGATTCCTCAGAGGAGGCACGGGGCATTCAGGGAGAGCTGCCCCATGTGATCTGAAATAGCTGTATCTGGTAACTTCCACTGAGAGGGGCGCTAACCCTGCAGGGCCCCTTTATCTAATTCAGGAAGAAGACCCAAGAGAAGTCAGGACTCCTCTTATAGCTGGGGCACTTCTTCTGGAAGGTCCTGCAAGGTTTTCACGCACCGGCTTTCACCATCCTCCACCTCTGCCACCCGGGACCAAGCCACTGCCATCTCATGTCCAGATGAATCCAATAGCTGCCTAATTGGTCTCTATTTCCACCCCTGTTCCCTGCCTACCTGACATCTACTCTCAAGTCAGCAGAGAGATGCTTTTACTTTTATTTTTAAAAACTGATTAATTGAATTTTTAGAGAGAGAGAAACATCGATTTGTTGTTCCATCTATTAAATGCACTCAATGGTTGATTCTTGTTTGTGCCCTGATTGGGGATTGAACCTTTAACCTTGGTATATCAGGATGATGTCCTAACCAACTGAGTGAGCCACTTGGCCAGGGCCCAGAGAGATGCTTTTAAAACATAAATCAAATTATGCCACTCCTCTTCTCAAAACCCTGCAGTGACTCCCCACCACACTCAGAGTAAAAGCCAAAGTCCTTATAACAGCTCCCCAGGCCCTACATGATGACCACACATCCCCACCCCCAGGTACTCACCCACTTCCCCTGCCTGGAGTCATCTTCTCCGGTCCATAGGCTCATCACTCTGTTCCTCCTACTGATTCTCAGCTCCTCCTTGCCTTGGACTCTCTGCTGGAAGATTCTTCCCAGTTACCTGCATGGCTCTTTCCCCACTTCCATTGCTTCCCTCTCACATTAATGGGGCCTTCCTTGACCACCCTACTTACCATGGCCATCCCCACCCTCCATCACCCTGAACCTGTTCACTTTTCTCAATAGCATTTACCACCATTAACACACACAAACACACACACACACACACACACACACACACACAATCTATCATTCCAGTAGAAATAAACAAGGAACAACCATGTGAGAAAAGCAAAGACTACTTATTCATAGCTCACTATAGCCAGGGAGCCAGCCACTGTCACTTGCATTTCAGCAGAGACTCAGAGGAGAGCAGAGGAATGGAAAAGCTTTATCGTGGAAAGAAAGGGAGGCTTCAGGTGTGCCTGGATTGGAGGCTGTTGGCATGGGGCAGCTGTAGGTGAGTAAGTAGGAAGGGGGCACCCTGGGTAATTGGCCGTGGGTGCATATTTAGCTTTCACTGGTCAATCCTAAGTTGGAAGCAGAGACAAAAATTAGGGAAGCTCTTAATTATGTTCATTAAGTTCTGGCCACTTGGGGCTGGTTGTTACAGAAGTGATGCTCAACTTCCTGGAAAGGGGGTTGGTCTCCTGGACAGGTTGCTGAAGGTTGTAGGTCAGAGTTCTATTTCTGTATATGGTCTGGCCCTTGTCTATTTGTATATTCAATGTCTCATCTCTCATTAGGATGCAAACACTAAGAACATTGTTTTATTTACTGCTGGGTCCCCAGAGCCTAGAACCATGCAGGTACTAGTAGGTACTTGGTAACTGTTGATGATTATCATGATCTTTGTCTGGATCTGGTTAGAAAAGATGTGGCTGCTACATGACCTGAGTGGAAAACCAACTACACCCATGCTTATTTCAATCCAATTCTACAAATGCCTGCTGAGTACTTGCTGCATACCCAGGAGGCTCTGTATTGGGTTGTGGTTATTCATTCCAGGTTACACAGGACAAGTATTGGTGGAAAATGGATTAAAGATCAGGATTCAGAATGCTTTAGTCTTTGCTCAAATTTTCTCTTCTCTCCCACTTTGAACTCATCTCTACCTTTCAGATCCTTCTCTAAGGTCCCAGGTCTCCCATCATACGTTCAGAGTCTGGTCCAGCACTCACTATCTATGAAACTCATTTAGTTCTTTTGTCAATCAGCCTGTTCTCTTCTCAGTTGGTTTATTCCCTTAGAAGAGGAGCCGCATCTTGCGCCAATACGGGTGACACATAGGAGAGTCTCAGTGATCTAAGTCTCCCCCCAAATTCTCCCACCTCTGTTTGACCTTTTCCCTGAGCTCAAATGTTTCACTGACCTCAGGGTACTTCCATCTTCCCTGCTTCCAAGCTGCCATCTGGAGGTGTATAAACAGGATGCTAGCCTGATAACCCAAGGCTGGGCCCGTGTTTGGGCATCTCAACTATTTTCTGAGAACGGCTACCCATTGCGTTTGTAGAAATATTTAAATGGTGCTGAATTATCTGTTCTTTCAGCAAGGAGATTCCAGGTTTTGGTTAATTTACCTTTCAGATAGAACACTCAAGGAACCAAGAAACAAATAGGCCAGGATGGACCTGGAAGTAGAACCTTTGGGGATGCTTGCGAGCAGGCTGCACCCAGCCTTAGCAGACAGGATGTAAGCTCCTCAAGGGCAGGGGTCTGGGCTGCTGTGTTTACTTATGAGTCTACACTTTGTGCACAGTAGATGCTCCATAAATAGTTTATTGAATGAGTGGGAGGTATAAACACGCACATGAAGTTTGAAATGAGAAACATCAAGTTTTAATAGCAGTCATTTTCTATATTCACTCATTTTGTTGCTTTAATTTTCTCAGCCATCACAAAACACATTTCATAAAAAGGCAAACGATAGAACTACAGATGTGAACGAGGGCTCTGAGGAGCGAGCGTGTCACTGCCCAGTTTCTGTTACTGAGCCACACGTGCTTTTAACACAGACAGAGATGTGGTCCCTGGTCCCTGCCTCCTATTGAGCACACGGAAAGCTCAAACTTGGGAATTCACCACATGGTTTTAAATCCCTCAACAATTAGGGATCCCTCTAATTGTGGTCTAATCCCTGAACGTCTTTGCCCCAATTTTATAATGACTCAAAATCAGACAGGTCAAAATTAGCTATAATAAATTCATTTGTGTCTAAGGCCTTGGGTGAGAAATGGGGGAAATATTTCACAAGATCTGCAATGATTCCCTGGCTTCATTTCATTCAGATCACTTTTTAAATATATATATATATATATATATATATATATATATATATATATATATATATATATATAATTGATTTCAGAGAGGAAGGGCAAGGGAGAGAAAGACAGAAACATCAAGGATGAAAGACAACCATTGATCAGCTGCCTCCCACACGCCCCCGACTGGGGATAGAGCCCGCAACCCAGGCATGCGGCTCTGACCGGAATCAAACCAGGGACCCTTCAGTCCACAGGCCGATGTTCTATCCACTGAGCCCAACCAGCCAGGGCCAGATCACTTTTATTTTCCCCAAACCTGGTCAATGTTAGAAACCAATGGCCTTAACCCTGGACCTCAGACTTCTGATTTCCACTAATTAAGTAGCCAAATGGGCAAAAGAAAAGGCAGGTTTCCTCTTGGCCAAAGCCTCCTGGTGCTCCCCTGACCCCACGTCTGGAGTTCCTCAGGGTTCACCTGTTGGGGCTGGGAAGACAGGAAGCTCTTCCTGCCCATCACCAGGGAAGAAAGTGAAGTCTTCACGCAGCCCCCAGCCTTCGGGAAGTCCCTCCCTCTCTGCGCTTAAATCTCTTCTCCTGGCCGAGAAGCACAATTCCCTCCAGCCCTGTCATCGCTGAAGAAAGGAGAACAGCTGCTCACCGCCCTCCTTCTAATCATCCTTAATGGGCTCATAAACAGTTATTAGGTTCCCCCTTCAGCCTTCTCCAAGCCTCATTCTATTTGCATTGAGGCCGAGAGCTTCTGAGGAAGGCGTTTTACTCAGGGCTCCACAGACTTTCAGAGTCTTAAATGGGTAATCGGCCACTTCACCCACTTTAACCTCCACAAATGAACAGCTCTGCCTTCTTTTGCAAAATTTAAACCTATTCAAGGGAGTTCCCTGGCAACCAACCCTTATTAATTAATCATTGCCTGCTCTAGGCCAAGCATTTTTTGAAATGTTTCTTTTTCTTGAGAAGTCACACTGGCACGCAGGCACACAATAAACCAGCGGCGTCACCCTCTGAAGTTCTGCATTTGCAGGATGAATCTTGAGTGCCCCCTACCGGCCACTGTGGGGAGTCCTCAAAACTGGGCAGGGGCTGGTGCTCTGACAGACTCTGGCCTGGTCCTATCTTGTGGGTGTTGGACTGAGGCCTCTGCCACTGGGGAACAGGACATGGAGGGAAACAGATTGCTCAGTCTCCACGAGTCACACGCTGAAAAGTTCCATTTCAACCCCATCGTGGTCTGGTTTATTTTCAGGTCACTGCTCACCCCAGCTGCACGGTTAGCTAGAGCGTCCCACTGTGTCCCCAATCGACTCCTGGCTCCCTCAATCTCAGGAGGCAGGAGAGGAGCTGGGTAGGGAGGTTGCAAGGTTCATGTGTGTGTGTGTGTTTTTGTTTGTTTGTTTATTTGTTTGTTTTTTGTGTGTGTTTTTTGTTTGTTTTTGGCTTTAAGAAAAAAAGTGGCTCTAACTGGTTTGGCTCAGTGGATAGAGCATCCGCCTTTGGACACAAGGGTCCCAGGTTCGATTCCGGTCAAGGGCATGTACCTTGGCTGCGGGCACATCCCCAGCGGGGGGGTGTGCAGGAGGCAGCTGATCGATGTTTCTCTCTCGTCGATGTTTCTAACTCTCTCTTCCTCTCCCTTCCTCTCTGTGAAAAATTAATAAAATATATATTTAAAAAGAAAAAAAGTGACTTCATTTCATGAAAAATTTTAATCTGGATGGCTAAAATTAAAAGGACTGACAACACCAAGTGTGGACAAGGAAGAAAGGCAACCAGAACTCTCAGTCATTGCTGGTGGAAGTATAGAGTGGAGCCACCAACTTTGGAATTCTCAGCAGATTCCAGCAATGGCTCGAGCATGTCCACTCCTAGGAACATGCTCCCAAGAAACATGTTTGTGCTCACAAGAAGACATGCACGAGAAAGTTCACAGGACAAATTTATAACAGTGAAAAACTTAAAGCAGCCTCCACAACAGTGAAGAGAACTGGACTGCTGACCTACAGTATGACACAGATGAATCTCACAGACATGATATACTCAGCAAGAGAAGCCAGGCACGAAAGGGCACATCTGTGAAGCTCAAATAAGCAAAACTAATCTATGATGATAAAGACCCTCCTGCCTCTGGGAGGAGCCTGCTATTGAGCTGACTACCTTGAATATAAGTTGTGCCTCAATAAAAAAATAAAAGCAGGTGTTTGCTGTTTTTTTTTTCTTTCCAGAAGAATAACCCACTATCTATTTACCCATTTCTTTTTTTTTTAATTTTTTTTGTTTTTTTTTTGTTGATTTCAGAGAGGCAGGGAGAGGGAGAGAGAGATAGAAACATCAACGATGAGAGAGAATCATTGATTGGCTGTCTCCTGCATGCCCCCTACTGGGGATCGAGCCCACAACCCAGGCATATGCCCTTGACGGAAACGAACCCTCGACCCTTCAGTCCGAAGGCTGACACTCTATCCACTGAGCCAAGCCGGCTAGGGCTTCACCCATTTCTTTTTCACTGCATGGCTTCTTTTGAAAAAGATTTAAGGTGACTTACAAAGGTGGATGGTGTTGAACTGTACTTATAAATGAAGAATTCTGGGTAATGCTAAAAGGAAGGCAGGAAAAGAAGATGAAATCAGATGTGTGGGTAGTCCTCAGCATTAATATCAGAAAGTTCTGTGTTCTTCCTAGGGACGGACTGAATGGAGCTTCCTAGCAATCAATGGGAAGAAGAAACACAATAATTCCATGTCCAAAAGTTAGCAGCCCAGCTGATTAGAGGCACGGAGACCTGAGACCAATTTCTCCTGTGCTGTCTCAGGAAAAGGGAACTATGCCATCAAACCCTTTTGTGCTGTTTTAAACAGCCCATTTGGGACCCCGGGTCTCCAAATCCCTTCAGGCCATATTTTTCCTCCCGTGGCACCTCATAGGCTCTCGTAGAATTTAGGGGGAGGCAGCACCCCTCAGAGTGTCGAGGTCCCTCTCTTGCTCTTCTGTGGGACCAGCAAGCACACAGTACTTACTTCCCTGGGTGAGGTTTGGGGGAAGCTCTGCTCTTGAGGGCGGGGTCTCTGTTCTTTGGGGTGCCCGGCTTGCCATCGTCGTCGTTTCGGGAACCTGGGCCTGCATCCGCAGCCTGTGCTTGGCCGCTCAGCCCATCTCCTTCCTTGTCGGTGCTCCTCGGTGGCCCGGTCCCTCCCGCGGAGACAGCACTGCTTGCAGCAGCTCCCTGGCGGCTGGACTCTTTCCAATTTGACATTTGCATTAAGGAACCTTTCCACTTTCTGGCTCCAGTTCTTGAGTTGAATTCATATTTTGCACCAGTAACTGGGGGGAGGGGGAGGAATACAATGACCATGCAAACAAATGACTCTCTCCTCCCCATCTCCACCCTGTCCATCCCCAGCCCCGGAGCAGATGAAGAATGCCAGAAGGCGAGAATCTGAGAATCGCCGGGATGGAAAGCACGCTTGTGAACAGTGCAAACAGTCCTCACCAGCCTGCCCTTCCCGCGGCTGCGCGGCTCCAACCACACTGGTAGCAAATACTATGCCTCCGGGGGTAGGAAGGTTCAGGGAGTCTCAGGCCGTCTCAATTGCAAGATGAGGAGGCCACATAAATCTGGAACTCCATGGGAGCTTCGGACAAATTAGGTTCACTCCCTAATGGGGTTACCCATCTCATTCTGACTTGTTTTAAAAGACCCCGGAATGCCTGCCATTAAAAGGCATTCACCAAGAGAGGAGGAGAAGACTTTGATTTGTATTTATGTTCGCGTAGCAGAGGTTTGTGGACACAGACACACAAATCTGGCCCCCGTTGAGATGAAGCAGGGGAGCCATTTTTATTGTGTCGGAGCCAGCAGACGCTAATTGACGTGTCTGTTCACATTTGTCCGGTTGGCTCACTTCTTCCTTCTTCCTGCTTCAAACACACAAACACAGAGCGCCGGCCCTGGTCCCCCCCGGCCTTTCCCTCGGAGCTTCAGGCGAGCCCCTGCACCTGCCATCTCCATGCAGCGCTGGCCTCTCCGCTGAGGATCCACCAGCACTTATGCTAATGTGGGCACATTATGGTAACAAGTACCTAATAATAGAGGGAAATTTAATTCCAGCAGCAGCGGCAGCAGCCCGTCCTGGAGAGGAGCCATCCTCCTTCCGAGGACGACCGAGCCCTTTGCCTGTGAGCGTGGCAGGGAGCCAGCACACTTGCCTCCTGAATGTGGTTTCCTTCCCTTTATTCATGTCTATAATTGAGCCTTTGTAAGTGGAAGGATGTGTGTAAAGGAGCTAAATTTGGAGCTGATTTCATGGGGGTGAGGAGAGCTCTGGAGGCCAGCTTTACCTTCTGTTTATCTTGCCAACCAAGAAGAAATTCTTGGCCCTGGTCTAGGGAAAAAAGAAGCCATCCGTCCCATTTCTCCATATCTCTCACTTCCACATAGGATGGCGTTGGAAGCATTCAGAAAGGATCAGGGGTGGAGGCTCAGTCCCAATGAGCATGGGGGGGAAAATGGAGGTTCTTGAATTCACCAGTCCCTTGACTTGGTTTGTGATTTAGAAAGGGAGGCTAGACAGTGGCATGGTCCTTGAGTAGGAGCCTGGAGGTGGAAACCCTCTGAGGCCTCGCACACGATCACGTGTCTGCAAACCAGCTCAGCTCAGAGCTGGTCCCACTTTGTACTGCAGCCTAGAAGGGTCAGCGCGGTATAGCTGACCAAACGGATCAAAACTGAGGTAAGGGCATGACATTGGACAAGGTTCTACCAGCCTGGAATATGCAGAACACCCTAATGGGAGGCATTGCCCCTTAGTTACCTGGGTCTGTGGCTTCGCCATCAAAGACAGTGCTCATCTGGATTGTTTGCTACGGAGAGAAGAGAGACAGCTTCCAGCACAACCTCACACACTATCAAGCACAATCCTCCTCCCAGGCAAGGCCACGTCCTCACAGCCTCAGATTCTTACCCAGGGCCTTCTGGGCACTTATTTACTCGATGGGCACCGTGCTAGATGCTGGGGACACAGCAGTGAACAGGCAGGAGTGGTTACTGCCCGCACAGAGCTTGCAATCAAGTGGAAGCCACTGACATACAGGCACTACAATACGGAGTGAGAAGGGCTAAATGAGGGGGGGGGAGGAGATAGAGGAAGCTATGGGGATGCAGGTGGGAGTGGGAGGAGGACATTTAGCCCAGACTCGGGGGTCAGAAAGCATCCTGAGTAAAAGGTGTCTAAGCTGCATAGAAGAAAGAGCAGAAATGCTATAAACACCGGCTAAGATCTGCCTTGCCTAAGCCCGCTGTCAGGCAGACGTGGGAGGCAGGCACAGATGAGCACCCACGTGCTCCCACCCTGGGCTCTGGCTGTGTCCCTGAAGTCAGTGCAGCGTTGCATCAGGGCTTGGCCTGCCTTGCCTAAGCCCTGTGCTCCATAGCTTTCTCTCCCCTGATCCATTCTCTGTGCCACCCTCTAGGACCTGACCTCCGACCCCATTGGAACGCTCTCTTCCCTCACACGGTGTCCTCCAAGGGTGTCATTCTTTGGCATGCTGATGAGGACTGTGTTTGGAGTTTCGTGGGCCCTTCAATCCCAGTATTTATCACTTACGCCAACACTTACTCACTTGTCCACCGCTCCCCAGCACGGAAGAGAGAGGAAATGCAGACTGGATGGGTTTCATCGATTTAATCAGCTCAGCAGCCCCACTTTTTATGGTCATGGATATTTTTTTATTTAATTGATTAATTTAATATTACATAAGTCTGAGGCAGTCTCTGAATGAAGGGTACTTGCCTTAGATAATAAGACCTGGAAACAAGAGATCATCTCTTCTTCTTGTTTCTATCAAGACCGACACATGTAAATACTTAGCTGATGAGCCTGAAGCAAAAATTCCAGTGCACTGAATTGTCCCCCTGGCTGTGCTTATCATTCCCCAAAGTTATGGGCCTGGGATCATAACAAAGTCTTATTATTAGAGGTTGGGGGAGGTGTGTGTAGAGGGGTGTCTTCTTCAAGTGTCATCATTCAGTAAAAGAAAAGCAAGGCAGTAAAGGGGGAGTAACTCTCCAGCTATCACACTTGGCATTTGTGTGACTCTTAGCATTTTCCAAAATATCTCCCCACCTGTTATCTCCGGGCAGGCATCCTCACTCCCATTTCACAGATGCGGAAGCTAAAGCTTAAAGAGGCTGAGGGAGTCCTGGCCAGTGTGGCTCAATTGGTTGGGCATCGTCCCATGCACCAAAAGGTTCGATTCCTGATTAGGGCACATGCCAGGGTTGTGGCTTAATCCCTGGTTGGAGTGTACGGGAGGCAGCCGATCAATGTTCCACTCTCACAAAGATGTTTCTCTCCCTCTCCCTTCTTTTCTCTCCAAAGAATATCAATAAAAATATTTTTTTAAAAGGAGGCTAAGGGAGTCTGCAAGATCATATGTCCAAGTGGGCAGAGCTAGTCCTAGACCCAAGAACTGCACTTTCTCTATCACTTTTTCCACAAGGTTATGGAAGGGCAAAGGAAAGAAATCCTATTGAAGGCTAAAGCTTAAATATTGGTCTTTAAGCTCCTCTTCCCCAACTCACTCTCCTGGAGAGCTGGTGTAGATAATAAACACCACTATTCAATATTTATGAAATCCAGTTCTTCTGCAAATATATCAGCAGACATGTTCAGTGGAGGGAACAAATTCTACCAGGAGCACGTCACACAGCAATCTGTTCCAGTGGCCAAATACAAGCATTTCCCTGAATGATAAACACCCCTCGAGGCTGTGGCAGGGCCTGCCTGGGAGGGGGACAGGAGCCCCCCACAACCCTCCACCCAGCCAGGTGCCCCGTGGCCAGCCAAGCTTACCACCACCACTTCTCTCTTTGTGCTCTTCATTTCTGCAGGGAATAGAACAGACAGAAGTTAAGCTTCTTGGACACTAAATTGACCTTAAAATTCTACCTCCACATGGGATTTCTCTTAAACAGGCTTTGAAATCAGAATGGCAGACACGGCAAAAATTTTTCTCTGTAGACATGTTTGTTGATGGCTTTCCATCTCCTCAGAAACACACACACACACACACACACACACACACACACACACACACACACACAATACACACAATAAGTAGAATTAAAAAACAAAACAAAAAACTTTTTTGCTCTTTTTCCAGCTTGTTATTATTATTGGACCTAAGAAATTAGTTTTTAAATGGGATTTAGTTTTAAATAAGTTATAGGTAAGAAAGAAAGAAAGAGTTGATATATTTGTTCATAATGTGGGGATTCCTTGTATCCGTTCCCTATGCCCTTTTAAAAAAGGAACTAGGGTGGGAGACCGTTTGTGAAAATCTCATTTATTTAAATCATCCCATTTGATATGATTAATAACCATTACAATTAAATTTCTAATCCTGCTCAGATGTGCCGTGTGCATGTCAAACACACAAACCTATGATTGGAGTGATTAAAACAATCGTTTTTTAAAAACACATTTTCCAATTTTTTGTTCTGTCTCTCCCCATGGCCTGGGTTCTCCTTGAGGCAACAACTTGTTGGGACCAGGTGGCGACATCTCCTTAGGCTTGGAGTTGGTCAGATCGACCTTGCTCAATTCACCAACGTCCCTGAAATCATTCTGTTCTCCCAGCCCATATGACTGCACCATCCCCCCCCTTTTAACTAGCCTGACCTAAATAACTTGGGAAATAATAAAATCCATTACAATCTCAGAATAAAGTATCATTTGTCCTTTAAAAAGAGGCATCTGTCCAATAGAGAGCATGAGCTGTCCTCAGGAGGGGTCAGCAGAGAGTAGATACTGTCTGTATTTAACCCACAGAGAATTCTTCGATCCTGTCCCACCCAGTGGGGAATGGACCTCTAGGTGCTTAGGTTGAGCTGATTAGAAGTGATTCTGGGTAGGGAAGAGGCGGGGCCAAAATGAGTGACTTGAGTGGGCCAACGGCACCGTGTATCCTGACCTTCCTTTTCTCCAGCTAGGCCTGACCTCAGTTTCATTCCACCCATGGGTGATGAGGCTAAAAACCCACCCAGACAGGATTGCATCCTGATTCTATGCCAAGTCAGAGCCCTTTTATGTACTACAACAGAACCAGCAAAATGATGATGATGCTAATAATAATAATAATAATGACAGCAACAAAGGGAGTAGGCACCATACATACCTCCTTTCTTCACCCTATGTGGGGGAAAAGGAATGAACAAGAATTAATCTGAGAGCATTCTGTACTCGTACACTCATAACACGGGGGCCTTTGGGCAACTGTGTTCCCTGGGATTCAGGAGTTGACTGAAAGGGGCCAGGGATGGGGACTAAATTGGAGGCTGGGCTCCCACCCTTGCTCCAAACAGAGCAGCTCCATCACTCTTGGTTTGGGACTAAGGAGGTTCTGAGAGTTCGATAAGTTTGAAAATTATTGCTTTATAGAACTTCAGGGAAAACATCCTCTCTGACAACTGGATGAGGCTTAACAACCCAATCAGACGGACCGGCAATTCTTCCTGCCCCATTCTTCTCCCTAGTAGCTAGCTGAGCAGAGGTGTTAGCTCCCAGCAGGGTGGTTCAAGGGCTGGCAGCTACACCTCGGATTCTGGTAACACAAAGAGCTGGCCTTGGACTCTAAGACCCTTTCCCTGATAACCTTGGATTCTCTGATTTTATTCTAGTTTGCTATTGAACAAACGTTGGCTTCCACGTGGTATAACTAATTTCCAGAGAAAGCAGGTCTGAGTCTGAATTACTAGCGAGTTTTTCTTTTTTAAGTCAACCATGTTGAAAATGACTAATATTTAGAATGTAAGTTAAAGCAAACAGGTACACGGTGCATATTGAACATTTAACCATAAATTGCTTGTGAGTTGCAGCAATTTGGATAACTGACTTGCTTTAAGAACTTCTGCTCAAATCCCACTACAGAGTACCACCATCCTTACAAGTTTAAACATCACTTTTTGGAGCCAATTTTTTTTTCCCCCAAATCAATTTGTGAGTAGAGTCCAAACAAAAATGCCTTTTTTAAATTTCAGCAGATGCTAAAGGATTTCTTACCTTGAAGTCAAGGTTGCCAATAGCAACTTCCCCAATAAATATGGCAAAATGCAAAGCACATCTTTATGCTAATGCCTTACAGTTTTATTCTGAGTCGCTCATCCATAGATTTTAGATTATTTGACAGTACTAGTTAGTCTTCAAAATACCTTTAAAAGGCACATGAGTCTTATCACCCCTTTCTTTTGCCAGTGAGAAATTCTAAAACACAAGTTCCCAACACCATAAGATTCTTGGGCTTATTGCTAAACTGCGAATCTAGAATCCTGAGCTCAATGAGCCATGAAAAATAATACGACACGCTTTTAAAAAACAGTGTATTGAAGCATTTATATCAGGAACAGTACTTAGTGCTTTCTTTGCATTTGCTCACTTAATTGTTTAGTTTTCAAAAAAGGACACAGGCTGCCACTTGCCTAAAGACATATACCTAGAAAATGGTAGAGCTAAGATTTGAACCCAGGCCTTATCCAAGGCCAAAGCCCAGGCTCTGAACCACCCCGTTCTAATTGTAAGAGCTTCTGAAACTCAAGAAACTGGCTCTGGGGAAGTTTATAACAATCTAGTGATCTCTTCCTTCACTCTCGTACCTCACGTGGCCAGTAAAAGAGCCCCTGCAGGGCGTTGCAGTTAGAGGTGTGTTAGTGGAGAGTAGGCGGGAGAGGAAACAGGTCTGTATTTACAGCCCTAGAGAGTTCGAGATCAGGGCCATGTGTAAAAGAACAATGATTATTTAGTTACACGAAAGCCCAATTGAATCATTGGAGCCGAAAGCTTAATTTCCTTATCAGTTTTTTGTGCTTCCTCTAATTCTATTCCATCCTTTAAATATTCTACAAAGATGAGCACAGCATATCTAACACTACTCACAGTTGGGCTTTTTTTTCTGAAGCATGTATCCAGGGCAAGTCGCCGAGGGGTTGAAACCCAACTTCTTTGAGAACAAACACATCGAGGACAGGGCAGTGCCCAGGAAAACCAAAGGAACTGTCTCCTGACCCAGCGGGTGAGGAAGAGGGTACACCGTGACTAAGGGCAGCTAGGATTCTTTCCCCATGTGTCCCTTTCCTTCCTTCACACCAGGCAGCCTCTCTACCCTGTAAAGGAATTCGAATTCTCTATCTCCTCTGCCTGACATCACTGGAAACAGTGTCCCAGAGGAAGTTGTGGGAAGGGCCCAGTCCACCGGCAACTTACAGAGGTTTCTTGTGCTTCCCAGTCTTGCAGGGACAGTGTCTGTGGATGGCTTTGGCCAACTGGATGATCAGAGCCACCAGGAGAACCAGAAGCAATGTGGAGCCCAACGTGATGACAAAAGGCACATACCATGCCGATGGAGAATAAACGTTTTTCCTCCGGATCTGGTAGGTGATCCTGGGCTTGAATGACAGAGAAGCGGGAGGGGGAGTGGAGGGTGGTGACATTCTTGACATCAGCACCTCCCCAGTGTTTATTTCACTCTTTGTTCTTGTTCTATAAATGGGACATCTTTGTGTGCATAGTTCTTGTTGCTTCAACAACCCATTGCCCTATTTATAGTCTTTCCAGAAATCAATTAGATCAAAGCACAGAAAATTTAGGGAACTGGAAAGCAACTCTAGGCCTAATTTTATTCTCTGTCTTTCTTCCCCTTCCCAAAAGCTAAAAATTCCATTGGCTTTTTTCCCTGCCCCAAAATGGCATAGCTCAGGGACTAATAGCGCCGTTGTCTCTCACTGGGAAGGCATGAGCCACGAAAGTTGTTTTTTGTAACACTTTGGTAGGTTTGTTGGTGTTCACTCACTACGAGCTGCACTGCCAGGTGAGTGGGCTGATATCACAGTGAAACCTCAAGCTCAGCGCTTGCTTCTTAGAGTGGGAGACAGATTAACAAGCGATGGGGATTTCAGGAGTGTGCATGCCACAACTGGGTCATGCTGTAAGCCCCAGGAATGTGGCAATTCCTCACTCAGGAGCTTACTGACTCCTACTACAAATGAAAACCCTTAAGGTTACCTTATGCCTCCATTCACTGGGGTAATACGGACTCAAGCATCTGGAAAATGAATGTTAACCTACTCTTGGTAAGACTGAGAGGCAAAATTTGACCATGTGTCATAGGTGATTTTCTAAGGTTTTGATTACCATTCCTTTGGCATACTACAAGTGTGGGGCTGCCGACCAAGGGCGTGACTTTTACTGGGAACAGAAGGAAAGGGGACAAAAGAGTCAGCACAAATATAAGTCGGTTCCTCCGAGCGGGTCCTGTTGTCAGAGTCCAGATCTCCCTCCCTTCGTCACACTGGTTCTCTTTCGGTGCCTGCTTATTTTTCTTCCTACCATTTGTCACAATCTCTAGTTATTTTATTAAATCGCATGCCTTTATTAAATTGCATGTATTTGTAATGTCTCCCCCTTTAAATCGGTTGCTCTCAAACTAGCACCCATGAGAATCCCAGAGTTTAAAAACACAGATTGCTGGGCCCCACCCCCAGAGTCTCTGATCTATTAGGTCTGGGGGTTCCAGGTTCCAATGTCCTTTCTGTGAGGTTGTGGTGATGATCATGGTTGGGTGAGGTATTAGAGTTATATATAACTCTAATATTCTGGAATGAGCCCGGGAATGTGCATTTCTAACACATGTCCAGGTGATGCAGATGCCACTGGTCAGGGACCACACTTTGAGAGCAACTGACCCAGATTATAAATTCCACGAGAGCAGAGATCATGTTGGGCTTGTTCACCAAAATGAATGGCATATCATAGGTGTTAAATCAATCCTTGTAGATTGAATGAATTAACTTTGATGGAGTGAAGATGGGGAGTAGGGTACAGATTGGTGCATGATAACTCTTCAAAAGAAGTGGAGAAGAGCACCTGGCGGCTACCTGCTCTCACACACAGACTTCATGGCCCTTAAGAGCAAGCAGAGAAGGGCTTGTGAAGGTAGCAGCTAGCCACATGCCCATGAAAATTGTCTCCTGTACCACAGCCGGCAAGTACCTGATCTAGCACAAGTTCCTACACAAGTGTACTCCTTTATTTAGCAGAAGAGGAAAAGTTAATGGTTCTACAAGTCTCAGGCCTCAGCCAGATCTCTATTTACCCACAGTGACTACTCCAATTTAGCCCATGGGTGCCATTTCTGACAACATCCTAACACCTCAACTCTGTTCAGCCAACCCACATATTTCTCCTGGGTCAAAGGGCTCCGTCGACGTTAATCACAAGGATCTAACTGAGGAGTGCAGGTCCCAAAATCCTTACCCTGGGGGTCGTAATGACAATCGTGGTTGGATGAGGAATGACGCTAATACTCAGTGTCACTGTCCCTGTTTCAACCAGGGCCTCAGCTTTCTTCCTGCCAGACAGCAAGTTGTCATCAGTTATGTAGACAAGTAGCTTGTAGTCCCAGGTCTTGTCAAGCCCACCAGGATAGTCAAAACGAGTTGCAAGGACCAGGTGTGTGATGTTGGACCCAGCATTGGGAGAAAAGGTGAAATGACCGTTGACATTGCCTAAATGAGATTTGAGACAAGGATTTGGGGCAAAGGAAGAAAAGAGAGTGAGAAACAAATGTTTGGAGGAAAACTCCATCCAGTCTTTTCCACAAACGTCCATATCTCTGTGTAGACTACTTCTGATGCACCAGGGTTACAATATTGGCCTTGTCTGTACCAGAAAGTTCCATTAGTATAAAGAAACTCCTGCTCACAACCAGTGTGGCTGCAACGAGGATGAGAGCAGAAAAGGACAACAGCACCCCTGTCCCAGGAGAATGGCTGCTATCTTGCAGAGCATCAGACAGAGATTTCATAATCCTGGTGCGGCCTCTCTAGCCAATCTTTATCGTGCAGCATTTATTTGGTAACCACATGTAACTTGCTCTCAGACCAATAAGTGGGCACAAAAGAGTAGAGAGGGCCACATCCCTAGCCATAGGCCAAGTTCACTTCATGACTTTCATGGAAGTTGGTGGGCCACACAGAACTGGTGACATATGTCCCTGGAGTTCCTCTGAAGGAAGGTGTCTCCTGGCTTTGCAGGGATTGCAGTCCCGGGCCCTCCTGAATCTACCCCATTCCCACCTCCCCCCTGCAGTCTGTGAGGGCTCAGGGCTCACAGCTTAGGGAACAGGGCAGGAAGGCTGCCCGCCCAAGCAGCCTTTGCTCATTCCTCCAGTGGCTCCAGACTCATTACCGACTGAAAACCAGTAAATGGAGCAGGAGATGATGCAATTTTTACTCCCTTAGCAGCGAAGTGCTCCATAAAGGCCTGAGCGTTCTCAGTATGTGTTATTTCCATCTTTGGCAACTGCAGTCTCCAGGCTGCCTGTGCCCCTGGTTTTGTGACACAGCCTGCTCAAGAGGCTCCCTGCTGTTCAGAGTTCATGCTCACCAGGGCTCAGCAGGCGGCCAAGATGGGTTTTTAGTCTTTCACTTGGAATTGTTCTGCTTGTTTGGGTTTAAATCTCTGACCCCAGCACTTCATTAGATGAGCTATTTTGGTCTCATTTCCATTGAGGGGTGCTCTTCTCCCTCCCCACCGCCACCCCGTTTGCTACCCCCCACCCCCGACCCCACAGTGGTATATTTTTAAAGAGAGCAAATGAATGGAGCAGAAGAGAATTCCTGAGGATACATTTAAAATGCATATAATCTATTTAATCTATTATTATCCAGAGAGAGGACTGGGATTCCCTGCCCCCATTATAAGCTTGCAGGTCGAGCAGTTGGACTAAAAAAAATTTTTAACTACACTAATAATACTCATGAATCATGTGATAGTCTTGGAATTTGGGGGTCACCATCAGTGGCATACATCCTCTATTGGACCTCTGGGCAGCCTTGTGTGGGAATCTGGGAGGAGTTAGGTGAAGAGAAGGGGAAGCCAAGATGAGGACTGGGAGGCACTGGGACCAGTGTGCTCCTTATCCCTGCTTTCCTCATTTACAACCCCACACCCATACACACTGTGCCCAGATCAGCATGAGAGCACAGGCCCCCCACCCATTCTCCATGACCAGCGAGCAGCTAAGGCCTCCAACCCCAGGAGCCAGGCCATGTCAGGTACCATACCTGGGCCAATGGAGTAACGAAAGGACCTGGGGCTGGAATCACGATCGGTACACATCAGCTTGAAATTTTGAATGTTTGTGCCAACTTTCAGATCCACTGGGATGGCCAGGAAATAAGAGTTTGGGATACAAATTGGCTTTTCATCATTTTCTTCCAGGACGTTAACAGTAACCTGGAACAGCAAGAAGGTGGCCATTGTTAGCAGCTAAAACTGACTGAGTGCTTCCTGTGTGCCAGGCCCGGGGCTCTGCGCTTTTGTGGTCTAGCTCATTTAACCTTTCCGGAGATGGATGATGTGATCATTCCCATTTTACAGATGATGAAACTGAGGCTTAGAGAGATTAGGTAATTGACCCAAGGCCATTCAGCTGGTGAGTTCCAGAACTGGGGTTTGAACACAGGCCCGTCCTACTCCACGTCTTACACTATTAACTTCTGTACTCTGTGTGTGTGCACATGTGCATAATCTATGTATACATTCATAGAGCCCCACGTAAATGCACCTAGACACATGGGGCTCATCCCCAGGTAATGCTGGGTTGTTTTTCCAGGAACCATGATGGGTTTACGGTGAGCCTCTGTACTTCCTTGCTCCCTGCCCTTGTGAATTGGAAGTGGCATCTTTAACTTTGGAATATTGAGCAATGGCTCTCAACCCTGGCTCTACTTTCTTAGCCCCACTCCAGACCAAATAAATTGGACTCTCTGCAAGGTGAGGCCTGGGTACCTTTTTTTATGTTCCCCAGCTGATTCTAGTACACAGCCAGGGTAGAGAACCTCTGGGATGAAACGAGAGAACCTGGCGTAGCCTGGGCTATTAGAGCGCACTAAGCGGGTGGTGATCACCTGCCACAAGCAGGGCCAGGCTATTCTCTTTCACTGCTGTCTTTTATGCCTGGCGGATTGGAATATGGACTGGGACGCCTGCCAGCACAGAATCATCGACTGTCGGCCCCGAAAGGGACTTATGTGATCATCACCCTTTTGAAAAGCTTACGAATTTTGAGTCAAATTTATTCTACCTTTGAAATTTGGGGATTTCAACAATTTCCGAGACCTGGAATAAATTGAAATGTTCACTCCAGTCAGCTCCCAGAGTGGAGTCCATTCATTTTTTTTTTTTTTCAAAAAGCCGGCCTAACAAACACTACAATTATCCCCAGCTTAGCACGTCTCTCCCTCAGCAGGCAATGCCGAGCCTCACGCATCATTAAAACCATCGTCCAGTTAATTCAAAGCAAGTCATGAGAGGAGCTGGACTAGTCAGGCTTTGGGTGATCGGGTGACTTTTCATTTAAAAGATTGAGAAATTGGGACACGAAGATAAGCACGGCTCAGACCCCCCTTGGAAAATTGGGATCAAAGTTGAGAAATGAACTCTGTCTCCAGTCATTTTCTCTATCACACAGGGCTGCCTGCTGCTAGCTGAGAGTTCCTTTTGCCTTATGCTTTTTCACTTTACTAATGGGAAAGAACAAGATGTCCTTGTGGCCATCATATTATTCCCAGATAACCCTAACCACTGACAGCACAGACCTGTTAAACCTTGTTACTCCAAATGCGGGCCTGGACCAGGGGCAACAGCACCCCTTGGAAGCCTGTTGGAAATGCAGACTCTCAGGCCCTTCTCAGAGTCTGCATTTAACCAGGTTCTCAGCATCAGAGGTTGAGAAGAAGGGTAGCCCCAGTCAAGCCACAGCATTTTAAGGTCTACCTCATCTGGTGTGATGGGGGTAGGGTAGGAACACAGCAAAGCTACTGGGAGCGGGGAGGACAGGCATAGCTACAAAACCACACCCCACTTGTGGCAGCGTGCATCTCACCGCCAGCCCACTGTGAAAGCACGGGGTTCTTTAAAGGGCAACAAGAGGACACTTGTCCCGCAGAGAGACCATCGATCTCAGCGCTCCTCCCAGTCACCCACACACATGGGCGTCAATCTTTATTTCCTGGACACCGCTCTGTGAGTCCGGTTGTGGTGTCCTGGACGCCACTAGTCATTTCCTGTCACATCTGGAGGGTGTGCCCTATTAAGATATCTTCACATCTGGAGGGTGCCAGAGACACCCTATGTCAGCCATTCAGGCTGGCGTGAACGCACCAGAACAGACCCACTCACAGTGACTGAGCTGGTGTCCTCGTGGTTGGTGGCCTGGATGCTGAGAATATAGGTGGGGGTTGTTTCATAGTCCACTTTAGTCACCAGCTGGAGCTCTCCTGTTTGGGGATTAATCCAAAATATGCTTGGGTACTGGGGGCTGGCCCCCCCAGTGGAGATGGAGTACACAGTGCTGCTCTGGGGGAAGTCTTTGTCAGCGGCCTGCACCTGTCCAATCCGGGCTCTGGCTGGAAGAACAAAGTACCCGAGATTAGTTCTGCTCTGGGGGTGCAGGGAGGGTCCAGGAGCAGACACCCTCTCTGCTAGGGCAGAAAGGCTTTTGGAGGTCCCTTTACTGTTCAAACTCTGTATGTTTTATGTCTTCAGTTCTATTAAATTCAGATTATGCTAACAAACACCCACTAGGTCACTGGTCCTGTGATCCAAGCCATACCGGGAGGCGTAAGAGACAATCCACACCTTTTTGTAGATTCCAACATCGCCAGTCATTATGCTACCATACGCAACACCGCAAAGAGCGTTCTAAAAGTCTTTTGTATTTTTCACATTTTCTGTAATACATGAGATGAAAAATAAACAATTTTTTGTTTGTATTGTTTTTTGTTAATCCTCACCCGAGGATATTTTTCCATTGATTTTTTTTTAGGGAGAGTGGAAAAGAGAGGGAAAGACAGAGGGAAACATTGATGTGAGAGAGGCACATGGATGGGTTGCCTCCTGCACAACCCCTGACCAGGGCCTGGGCCAGGGAGGAGCCTGCAACCGAGATATGTGCCCTTGACTGGAATCGAACCTGGGACCCTTCAGTCCGCAGGCCCACACTCTATCCACTGAGCCAAACCGGGCAAAAAATAAGCAATTTGTAAGAGTTTATTAATGTAGGATGACAGAATATAGATTTTTTAAAGATTTTTAATCATTCTTATATTTTTCAATTAGTTGACATACAGTATTATATTAGTTTCCAGTGTACACCCTAGTGATTAGATATTACATTACAGGGTATCGGTTTTTAAATGCTGTTCCATTTTGTTTATTTTACAAACCTTGTTGGTGGGACTGCTGCAGTCCTGGCTTGCTTGTTGTGTGGAAGTCCGTTTTCATAAGTTTTACTCCTCAAGGGCAGAAACCTTCTCTCACTCAACTACATAACCCCAGCACCAAGCGCTTGACTCAAAGTAGGGGATCAATAACTGGAGGGAGATCTCTGAATTGATAAAGAGCCTATTCCTATTGCACTTGTTAGGCACCGGGTAAGGGATAAAGAATTAAAACCGTTGCCTTTAGACCCTCTTTTGAGGTTTTTGTTTAAAACTTAATGTCAGGAAATAGATACCATCATAACGAGAGAATAAAATGGAGAGGAGATAATTTTAGGAGTGTTTTGGTTTAGCTTTTTGTTTTAAATATAGAAGTGTCCATGATAAAAGGATCAAAAACTGAATACTGGAGTTAACCGGACCACTTTCAAACTGAAAGAAAAGGGGTGGGGGTGGGGTGAGTAGGGAGTCCCCTCTTTAAAGGGGAAGAGCCTGCAGAAATCCAGGCATTGTAAAGGGCAAAAAAGAGGCCTCCAGTGAACCCTAATAAGGGAGAGAAGATGCCTTTATTTTGTTTTTAAATGAAGGAACTCTAGAAATGGGAAACCTTTTCTCTAATTTTAAATTTCAATTCTCCGAATGAGCTAGATAAACATCACAGTGGAGACCCAGGGAAAACTTAGACTACAACAAAGGAGGATTAGGGGAATCAAGCACTCAGGTAAGCAATCAGGGGTTTCAGAGAAATGCAGTTTAATCAACAGTTTTCAAAATCTAGAGTTCACCTGAAGGGCTCCTCAGCAGTGAGGACGATTTAAAAAGAATAAGAGATGCAATAAACTTGATTCAGCTGTGAATCGCTGTGCACAACACCACTCAGGGCCTCTGGAACGGAACCTCCCCTCCGCCGAGTGCGCGTCTGGTTGGAGTCTGTCAAGAGCACTGTGGCCTGTTTCTCATCTATTACTCACCTGGACTTATTTCTGACACGTCAAAGACATAGGATGGTTGATCAAAGACAAGAGGAAACTCATTTTCTGGGCTTGTTAGGACATAAATGTAGATGTTATCTAAAAAGAGAAATAGAAAAAAATTAAATCACAGTATTATATTCTCATTGACTTGTTTATTAAACACTGGAGAACCGGTGCACAAAATTTGTGCACTGGGGGTGTGTGTGTGGGGGGCGGGGGGGAAATGGGACGGGTCCCTCAGCCTGGATTGTGAGAGAACGCAGGCCAGGCCCAGGGACCCCATTGATGCACGATCAGGGCCAGGGAGGGACGAGGGAGGTTGGCCAGCTGGGGAGGGACTGCGGGAGGGTTCCAGGGTGTGTCTGGCCCATCTCACTCAGTCCCAATCAGCAGGACCCCAGCAGCAAGCTAACCTACCAGTCAGAGTGTCTGCCCCCTGGTGGTCAGTGCACGTCATAGTGAGCAGTTGAGCAGTCTTAGCATATCATTAGCATATTATGCTTTGATTAGTTGAATGGCCAACCAGATGACCAGACACTTAGCACATTAGGCTTTTATTATATAGGATTTTAAAAGCATTTTCTGTGTAACAGGTGCTGTGCAAAATATTGAGAATGCAAGGAGAATAAGACCTGGAAGTTCCTGCCTTCAAGATGCTTCAGGCAGTTCCTTCTGATAAACACATGTACAGGTCACTACGGAAGCCAGAGGAAGTGCAAGCTGAGCTTCACAAAGATCATTAGAGCTAGACAAATGAGGGGAGGGGGGTCATGGGGGTGTGATTCTAGGCATGTGCGTGGATATCAAGGTATAAACTGCATGATTCAGTCAGAAAAACGGCAAGTTGTTTGGCCTAGTTAGAAAAAAGGGGGTTTAGAAGCAAGCGGCTGGACCTGAAGCTAGAGAATTAGGCAAGGGCCGAATGATAAAAGTCCTTGTGTGCCAAAGAATTAGAACTTGAACTTGACAGCTATGGGGAGACACTCAAGAGCTTTAAGCCAGAAAGTAATATGATGACGTTCGCATTTCCTAAAAATCACTGTCAGAAATGTGGAGGATGCTTTGGAAAGGGACAAGACAAAGTCAGAGAGATCCTTAACACGTTAAGCGCCCAGCCTGTTTTGTCTCCCGGAAGGAAAGTATAGTCAGTCACCAGTGACTGACAGGGCCCTTAAGGTGTTAAAGATTCTCAAATGTTGTAATTCAGCCAAGAAAGAGGAGGTTCTGCATTAGAGCAGCACCAGTGGGATGGGGGCAGGGTAGGGGGGGCAGCAGAAGCTTGAGATTTTAGAAGGTGACACCGAAGAATAGCCTGGAGACCACTTCAGTGTGCTTGGCGACGGAAGCAGGGCTGATTCCCAAGTTTCTGGGTTTTCTGAAGTCTCCTCTTTAACACAAACACCCAGCCCAACACTGAGCTGAGTACTGCCTGGCAGTCTAGTCGCTGCTGCTCAAGGAAGATGCTTCATGACATAAGTCAAAAGGATACTTGCTTTTGTAGTAAGGAGGGGCAACATCCTGCACCTGGATTGTCACACTGTATTTATTGCCGGCTGCTAGATTACTTGGATTTTCATAATCGAGATCACCAATCAACTAGATTAAAACAGAGATATCAGATTACACAGAAAAGCAATCCTTTTAATTCAACGGATGAAGACGTTTTTCTATCTATAAGTAGAAATGCAAATTGAGAAACCTTTCTGGAAAGCCTTTTGCCTGCATAAGGAACTTTCAAGCGTTCTGCCCATGACTGTCCATTGTGTCCATTCTCTGCTCACTGCTAAAGAATTTATTGGAAAGAATCTATGTTTAAAGATGTTCATCAAGTACTATTGCCCAACAGGCTCAAGACTGCAGGTTAGTTGAAGAGAGGCACAATATAGAATCCTATATGCAGGAATAATTCCATCATTTAAAATATGTATGCATATATGTAGAGAATATATATAAAATCTAGGTATAGTGAAGAAGGAAATATACCAAAATGTTATTCGTGGTTATCACTAAATGGCATGCTTTTCTATGTTTTCTACATCGAGCATGTATTAATTTCTTAAACAGAAAAAAATTAAAATTATTTTTTAGCTGACACTATGAACAAAATTGGTAAAGACGTTCTTGGGGACAGAAGAAGAACTTGGGATGGGAGGTGGAGAAGGGGGTGGGTGAGAATATGCCTCCTAGTGGGCTGCTTGCTCTCCTCCCTGAGGATTTATCTCAGATGCAAAGCCCCCTCCCCCCTGGAACCAGGACCACTGCCCCTCAAGCTCCCCCCACAGCCTCCCTCTGCCCTTCCTTTTCCCTTCATACAGCTCCTTGAGATCTGCTTTTCTTTTTTTAAAAATATATTTTTATTGATTTCAGAGAGGAAAGGAGAGGGAGAGAGAGACAGAAACATCAATGATGAGAGAGAATCATTGATTGGCTGCCTTCTGCACCCCCCACACTGGGGATCTAACCTGCAATCTGGGCATGTGCCCCGACTGGGAATTGAACCGTGACCTCCTGGTTCATAGGTCAGTGTTCAACCACTGAGCCATGTCAACTTTTCATGCGAGATCTGCTTCTCATGCCCACCCTGCTTCCAAGTCTGCATTTGCCCCTGTGGGGATGCTGTTGAGTGAGGCTACCTAAACAGCCTCGCTTTCTCATTCCCCTCTGGGTCTGCAGTGGTCTTACAAGGCTGCATTTAGCGGGACACACTCACCAAGGCCCTAGACCTGCTTTCTCTCATCTCTCACCTCCACTGTCCAGAAGGAGCACTCAAATACACAAGAGTGCTTGAGCCCAGGGGGCACTAACGTGACTATCAAGGCAGCTAAGCAGGCACAGCAAACTGCAGCTACGCACGAGAGAATCCAGTCTTTAGCACCCCAGGCATAACTATGCATAACAGACGATTCCGGAACTTGGGTAAAATAAAGAGTGAATGGGGAAAACAGAGTCACGATTACGTGTGTCAGTTACAGCCGTGCAGTGAGGGAGTCGCCTTGGAAATTTCTCTCTCAGGGGCAGCAAAAGCACTATGCATGTTAGTCCAGCTTCCCCCATGCCCTCTCAACGATGCAATGACCATTAACTGACCACCATTTTCCCAGAGCCAGCTGGATCCTGTGAGAATCTGCGGCGGCTCCCCACTCCAGATGGCTCGGTGAAGTTGCACTGGCTGTTTGGTGCTTCGCTGTCATCATCAAAGCAGACCGTGTCCAGGTCCAGAAGCAACGTCCCCTTGGCTGCTCTTTCAGGCACCACAATGCTGGCGGAGAGACATGATTCAACATTTCCCCCAACAAATGGCGACTGAGGCTTCCTTTGAATAGACCCAGGCTACACATCTCTGCTTTAGTTTCAGTTCAAAGCTAGTCCATGGCAATTGCAGTAAGGGTCTAACTGGAGTCCCTGCTCTGCCCCGGCCTCCTTTCTGGCTGTCCTTAACACACCCGCCTGAGGGTTCCTGATAAATGCTGTCAGGTCGGGTCCCTCCTCTGCAACTAAATCCCACGGGGCTCCTCACTGCACTCAATGTCCTCACTTTAATCTGTGCACCACCACCCCTCACACTTACCTGTCCGAACTCATCACTTCCTGGTTCCCTCTGCCGGCCTGGTGCTCCTTGAACACTCCCCAGGCTCTGCCCTCAGGGCCATTCCGCTTTCTGTGGGATGCCCTTCCCACCAAGGTCCATGCGGCTGCTTTTCACTTTCTTTAGTCTCTAATCCAATGTTACCTTCTCAGGAGGCTATCCCGGCTCTCCCATCTAAACTGTGAATGAGCCCTGCCCATGGCTTCCTCTCCCATTCCCCCTTTTATTTTTAATTCTTGGCACTTGTTGTTTTCCAATATACTAAATAGCTTACTTATTTACCCGGTTCACCATCTTTTCCCCCACTAGACTGTAAGCTCTACAGGGGCAGGGATCTTTGTCTGCTTCGTTCTGGGCATGCTCAATAGATATTTGTTGAATGAATGAATGATAGCTTATGAGACTAGCACAGTAGTAAAGAAGAATATAAAGAAGAATATCAGAAAAATATAAATTCTTCCACTTCCTGTCAGAGTTTATAATGTGGTTAAGGGAAACCCTGCACCCCTCACCTTCCATGCTTTGAAGATTGGGAATTCCTCTACTTGTGTTCTAATAGCATCAATATCATAGAAGGGTCTCCTAACACCTTAGTATTATTCATTCAATAGAGGTTTATTAAGAGTAAAATTCAGGGCTCCCAATCTCCAAGGATCCCAAGGTCTAAGCAAACAGCACAGGTAGAGCTGCCCCCAAACAAGAGCTATCTGGTCAAGCCCAGCTTGGTATGGGAGACTGAGGAAGCATGATTAACACTGAGAGGCTTCAATTCATTGAGGAACTTTATCATGCTTCCAGGTTTCAGATTTCCCATCCATAAAATGGATGTAAATGATGCCAGTTAGCTTTTGTTACAGAACAAGCCAGCCCCAACTTAGTGGCTTAAAACAACAGGCACATATTATTTCTTACAATATTAAGGATTATTCATTCATTCTTTGGGTTCTAGTTCAGCTTGGCTGTGGTCACTGGCAGCGTGGCTGGGGCTAGATGTCTAGGATGACCGTGTTTACATGTCTGGTGGTAGGAAGGTGGTCGGTCTGTTTCATGGTGTCTCCCATCCTCCAGGAGACTAGTTCGGGCTCTTCATATGAAGATCTCAGGTTTCCAAAAGTAGCAAAAGAGGGCAAGCCCCATGCACGTATCCTTCCCGGCCTCTGCTGTGCCACATTTGTGAATGTTCCAATGGCCAAAGCAAATGATGTGGTCAAGGGCAGATTCAAGTAGTAGAGAGAGAAACCCTATCCTGATGGGAGGAATGGTGAAATCACATTGCACGGGGCCCGCAGACAGGCAGGGAGGGATTTGTGGCTGGTGTTTTGGTTTTGGGTTTGTCTGGGTTTTTCGTTTTGTTTGTTTATTTGTTTTTGCTACCTACCTTCAATCATAGTTTGCCTCGGGCAGAATTTCTTACAAAAGCGTATTTGGCTGCCATGAGAATGTGCCTGGAAGACCTTCAATCACAGGAACATAATTGACCCCAGATGCCAGCTGCTGGGCTCTGAAACCCATTGCTATATTTGCAATGAGGCCACGTGCCCATGACTGGGCGTGGCAGAGATTAAGACAGGCTCATTCCTGTGCTATGACAGCTGACTTTGGCTTCAGGACTAGTGCCCTAGACGAACCTTCCACGGACAGCATGGCATGCTAGAACGTTTCTGCCCACCTCGCCCTCTCTTTCCTTCATTCAGGTCAGACTTGCATCATGGTCTGAGGACTCTCCCAGCCTCCTCATTGTCTTCTGCAGGCATTTTCCCTAATAGACACCTTTAACATTTAATCCTCTGGTGTTTTCTTCTCAGAGCACCCAGACTAATGTGTTCACTTCTTTCATCCTCTGAACAATCACCTCTCTACAACCAAATTGTGCTCCCTTCTACTATTGGCAGCTAAAATGGGCTCTGGGCTCAGCGAACATGGAGCAAATTCTGACAGCAAGGATGGTCTTAGGCTGCTGAGGATAACTGGGTTTGCTTCCTAGAAAGCATTTTTCCTGACAGGTGTAACTGAATCTCCATGATGCCTCACTGGCAAAGATCACCTCCGTGTTTCCGCAGGACTGGAGTCCAAGCATTTCCATTCCTGCCTTGCATACACAATGACATGGTTTTTATTCATAAGTATTTGGAATAGATGCCATTTATTAAACACCAACTATGTGCTGTATCACTTTAAAAATATCATCTCCAATCCCCTCATCTCCAAAAGGTTTATATTCTTGTCCCCTTTTTATGGGTGAAGAAAGAGTCGTTTGGAGTGGTTTCAAGACCTGTCCAAGAAAGTTGATGCATACAGACACAATTCCCTATTGTCTGCGTTAGAGTCACAGTAAATATTACTTCAAGTTCCATGATTCAGTGAGTCTCCAGGCCCACAGATGGTTTGGGAATCTGAGCCTTGATTCTAACTCTGCAGAGACCAGGAGGTTGCATCATGCAAAGAATCCAGGGTCCCAAAGCCAGATGATTCACTATTCACACAACTCAGCCCCTCAGGGCTGCCTGGCATGTGCTTTTCATTCGTCTCTGACACTTGGTATTTTCCTCCTAAACACTTGACTTGGAAAACCACTCCTCCTCATTCATCAATCCCTGCCTCAAAAGCAGGCTGCCCCCACTCCCAGCCATCTGACCACGGTTCCCTCCCCAGGCAAAGGTGACTGGCCCAGTGACATTTGAAATCAGCTGACCTTCTCTGGCTCTGGTTCTCAGTAAGCACTTTCAAGCCTCATAGTTTACAACTAGAGTGGGGCTGTCACAGGCTTTTGATGCCTCCATCAGGGCCCTGGGCTCATTCATCACCAGCCTGGGAAAAGTAGGGGCCATTTCCCTCTTGGCCCAGCCTGAGACTCACAAGGCAGCCGGGAGCCAGGCACGCAGCCCTGCCTCCTCCCACCCTCTTCTACCTGCTCTCCCAAACTCCCATGCAGGGACGGCACCAAGAGCCTTGAGCCCTGAAGGAGTAAATATTCAGGGACAAATGTTGTCAGAGTCAGGTGACAGCACTAGTTCTGTTGTCTGGTGTGCTTTTGACCTTCCTGTGCGCTTGGACTCTGGCATGGTGGGAAGGGGAAGGAGGTAAGGAGGGTGGGAGGTGATGCAGGGTCAGGATTCCCAGCCTCTGCAGTATGCAAATGAGGCTAGGCTTTGGAGTAAAGACCTCCAAGGAGCTTTTTGTTGTCCCTCCTCACATCTTGGCTGCAAGTTACTCTCACTTTAAAAGCCTGAGGAGGGACTTGAACATTATTTAGAGTTACCTTTAGTAATAAATACAATTAGTTCACTTACTTCTGGCATCGACTTCCAGGGCTAATTTGGAGAGACAATTATCAAGAGTAGGATTCTGCATGTGTTTGCCTAGACAGTCTAGAACAGTGGTCGGCAAACTCATTAGTCAACAGAGCCAAATATCAACAGTACAACGATTGAAATTGCTTTTGAGAGCCAAATTTTTTAAACTTAAACTTCTTCTAATGCCACTTCTTCAAAATAGACTCGCCCATGCCGAAAACCGACTTCTGCGCACGAGCCACGAAGTTTCAATCACACTGTATGTGCGCGCCCGCACGTGGTATTTTGTGGAAGAGCCACACTCAAGGGGGCAAAGAGCCACATGTGGCTCGCGAGTCACAGTTTGCCGACCACTGGTCTAGACTATTTAAAATGTGATTTTATTAGCCAATATGGAATGCTGTCTGCAAACGGCCATCCCATGCATCGGGTTCTCCAGAGTGCAGGAAGCCACAGTATGCATGTAACAGCACTGCACCAAGGGGAGACGCTGACAAGGAAGCGTGGAGAGAGCACAGTCCTCTCCAGTGAGTACTCAGACTTCTTACTCCTCAACCCCTGTCCTTGCCTTTAGGGCAGGGAACAGAAGAAGAGCAGCAGGGCCTAGCAGGGCAGCATATGAGGAGAGGAATTCCCCAGGATGCACTGCAGCCACCCAAGAATGCTAGCACAGATTTAGATTTTCAAAGAAAGTACAGGTGTGACTCTGCATATCATCTCTACCCCATCCCCAGGGCCCAGACTTCTGGTAACAGTGGTGGATTCGATTTATACATGCACTGGGGTAGAAGTCACAATCCTGACTACCCATGGCACCATCTCCACCCATCAAACAGACTCTGAGGTTATAGTTGGAATAGGAACCTATCCCATGATCAAGGTTATTATTGACCTGAGGGCCTCAGCAGGAAGCGGATGGCAAATTAGGATAACTCTAGAGGAGGTTTAGTAAAGGGACTACCACAAAGGTACACACAGGGTATGTGGGAATATCAATGGATGGTGCAATATCGCTGGCCTGGTAAGAGTGGATCTTCCATTTCTAGGTCGGAGGAGCCAGTACAAGGAGCAGTCCCTGAAATTGGAATCCAGGGATGGACAGTGCCATGTGCTGAGGGCTGCCTTATAGGAACTGAGACCTTCAGGAGGTGGAGGGACTCATCCAGCTGACGGGGAAGGAGCCAGGGGAATAAATATGCTGACTTCATGCTCCCCTCTCCCCCCTCCCTCCTACTGGCCAACCAGAAGCTGCAGGGCAAGGGAGCCCGTTGATATCTACACAAGTCAGCCTCCTGGGGCACAGAGCAGGGAGGGAGGCTGGAGGCTGGGTCTGAAGGGGCAATGGAATGTGTCTAGAACAGGGTTTAACAGTTTGATATCAGGCTCAAAGCCACACTTAAACCTAGCATGATGCTGGGCATACCAATTGGGAGAATAGGGGGACATTCACCAACATAATAAAGGAATTTATATTTCTATTGCTTGCCCTAGACAATCTTTGTCCAGGGTCCTTTGCTCTTTCCACAGCCACACTATGGATTGTGCCTGTGTCCAATGTCCCCTGGAGTTTAAAAAGTCAACTTGCAAAACCAGTTAAAGATAAACTGACAAACTCCGAAGGAGACTCTCCATGTGGACATCGGAACATGGAACTACTCTGGCCGTCAGCTTGCTCCAGGGGGAGCCGCCTTCAGATTCCTAAGAAACTGGAGCTAGCTATTCCAAAAGCACTGTGGAGAGGAAGCTAACCCGGCAGTTGCTAATCTTGTGGCATTTTGACAAACTACTTAGGAGAAAGACAATACTGTTTTCAAAAAGGCATATTAACCCAGACTCACAAGGGACTTTATTTTAAAATAATGATGAATAAATTGTGAGACAAACAACAGATCAAAACACACAAAATAACTTGCATCCCACTTGTATCTGCATTTCCCCCTTTCTATTGCTTTTCTTTGCATGCAATTAAGTTGCGTAAAGTGAATTAGATGCTTTGTTTTAAGTAAATACTTGGTTTGATTTATTCATATTACTGGCGGTGTGCTTCTCTCTCAACTATATATTATAACCACTAACAGCACCATCTTTCCATGAATGGCAATAAATAAAGGGAAGGCACAGCCCAGAGAGAGTCTAACAAGTCCCCGTAGTACTTTTCACCGATGGAGATGAACAAGTTGTAGAAGAGAGCAAAATAAAAATATTTTTTAATCCAGTTAGAAAGTGGAGAAGGGAGACAACGAAGAGGAAAGAAAATGAAAGAGAGGCAAGGAAAAAGGATGATGGAAGGAAAACCTACCAACTAAATCGGTCATTTCAAATCTACTTATTTCATGAGCCACGTCCTAGTGCCCGTAATTCTTCAGCTTCACCTGAGAATAACCAGAGTGGCCACAGGGCTGAGGACCACTGAGGAGGTGAAATCCCCAGCACGTGTCTCAGGGTGTGAATACCTGAAGGTGAACTTGGTGCAAGTAGCAGGGTTGTCATTAATGTCCTTCACCAGGAAGGTTATCTGCATGCGATTCTCCTGACCCCCGACGGGTCTGTCCTTCACCAGAACTTCCAGAGAAATGGCGGGATTTTGCCTTAATTCACCTGCATCTCGGTCTAGCCTGTGGGCCACTTGGATGGTACCAGTCACTATGAAGGCAAAGGTTAGAACATGACTCTTTGGAGAGAAATGAAGAGTAAAGGCAGATGGAGACCTATAGTACATTGAAAAGAACATTCTGATACGGGGATAGGCTTACACAGAGACTATCCTCATACAAACACATTTTTAAAAATTCATGTGTAAATTCATGTATTGGACATTGATTGGGGTATCTGGCCTGACCCTTCTAGAATTGTTCACCCCATACTTCAGGGTTGGGCCCATAGATAACTGGACTGGTAGGCAGCTGACTCCAGCCTGACCCCCTGGGTTCCCTTACTGGAGATTTTTGTAGCTGAGAGACATAAGTTGGGTAACCATTCAGATTAATAGTAGAGCTACAGGTAAGAGGCCAGAACTCTAGCTGCTGAGGTTACTGGAGCAGTGCTGGTCCCCAGCCTTTCTAGGTCCAGACTGCCCCACTCTTTCTCATGAGATCCCTAGCATCCTATTGATGTGTCCCTATCTTTATTTTCCCCCCTCTTGCTTGGTTTGATTTGCCTTAATTTCTGTTACTTGCGACCAAAGAATCTTAAATATGCTCCCCCCACAAAACACTATATTTGTTAAAAGTTCCGTTTTGCAATACTGGCATGAACAACATTTTAAACCGTGGTTGTCTGTCCCTATACTATCAGTTGAGGGAGGTCCTTGATGACAGAGAATTAGGAAGTTTTCAGAGGTAGAGCACAGTTATGGCCTTTGCCTATCTCTCCTGGGAGGAAGTATCCTTTGCCCTAAAGCCTATGGGACAACTAACACATTGACTTTCTGGGATTGTTCAATGCTGGCCTCCACAAAACAATTATGTAAAGTGAGGTCTCTTTTGGTGATGTACAGGAACTCTTGGCAGTGATACAGTCTAGGAGTGGTGAAGAGGGTCAGATCTGAAGCTGGGCAGCTTCAATTTATATCTCAGACTCACAACCTACAAGCTGTGAGAGCTTGGACAAGTTGCTTAACCTATCCGAGTCTCTTTCTAAGCCTCTGTTTCCTCATCTGTCAAGTGCAGATTATGATTGTTGAGTTGCTGTGCTGAGTACTTTATTTTTTAATTATTTTATTGATTTTTTTTAGAGAGGAGAAGAGAGAGAGAGGACCATCGATGTGAGAGAGAAACAGTGATTGGTTGCCTCCCGTACGCACCCAGCCAGGTATAAACCCACACCTGGGTATGTGCCCTGATGGGGAATCAAACCCACTACCCTTTGGTGTATGCAATGATGCTCCAACCAACTGAGCCACACTAGCCAGGGTGTGCTGAGTAATTTAGATGAAAAGCATGTGGGTCACTCAACAGAGAGCCTGGTATATATGAAAAGAAACTCCCCTTCTCTGCACCAAGACACCTAGATGGGAAAATAATGCCCAGCAACCCAGCAAATTGATCTAGATCAGTGTAGTCCAGGACAGTAACCACGAGCCACATGTGGTTAGCACTTGAAATGCGGCTAGTCCGAACTGAGATTTGCAGTAAATACAAAATACACAACAAACTTCAAAGTCTTGGTTCAAAATATATATATATATATATATATATATATATATATATATATATATATATCATTCATAACTTTTAAATATTAACTTCATGTTAAAATATATTGGATCTGTTTGGTTAGCTAAAATGCCTTATCTAAAATTAATTTCACTTGTTTCTTTTTAGTTCTTAAAAATGTGGCTACTAGAAACTTAAAATGGCTTATGTGACTTCTATTTCTATTGGACAATACTGACCTAGACCCTCTTTTCAGGCTAATGAACTCACCCATCCTATCTAATAAAAGAGTAATATGAAAATCAACCATCACTCCTCTACACCCACAAGCCACGCTCACCAGCCAATCAGGAGCGAGTATGCAAATTAACCCAACCAAGATGGCTGTGGCCACGGAGAGAGCAGGAGGCTTAGGTTTCCCCGGCATTGGAGGAAGCCAAGCTTTCTGCATCCCCTGGCCGCCCCAGGCCTCCACTCAAGGCTACAAAGTTTCAATTATAGAAGATAAATAAATCCCAACAAAAATGGTGGCAGCCACAGAGCTGGAGAACACAGGAGGCTTGAGTTGCCCTGGTGATGGAGGAAGCCAAGCTTCCGGAGCCCTGGCCTGCCTTAGCCTCGCTCAAGGCTACAAAGTTTCAATTATAGAAGATAAATAAATCCCAGATACCAGGGCCTCCACTTGGGTCGCCGGGGGGCGTGGCTGGCCTGCAAACCACCACAGGCCCCTGGCCCAGGCCACCCCATGCTCCAAGGGAACCCCCACCCTGATCTGGGACACCCTTGAGGGCAAACCAGCTGGCCCCCACCCGTGCACCAGGCCTCTAGCCTATCTAATAAAAGAGTAATATGCAAATTGACTGTCACTCCAACACACAAGATGGTTGCCCCTATGTGGTCAAAGATGGCTGCCCCCATGTGGACACAAGATGGCCGCCACAAGATGGCCAACAGGGGAGGGCAGTTGGGAGGGACCAAGCCTGCAGGGGAGAGCAGTTGGAGGTGACCAGGCCTGCAGGGGAGGGCAGTTAGGGGCAAACAGGCTGGCAGGGGAGCAGTTAGGCATCAATCAGGCTGGCAGAGGAGTGGTTAGGGGGTGATTAGGCTGGCAGGCAGAAGCGGTTAGGGGCAATCAGGAAGGCAGGCAGGCAAGCAGTTGGGAGCCAGCAGTCCTGGATTGTGATCCTACTGGGATCAGGCCTAAACGGGCAGTCGGACATCCCTCGAGGGGTCCCAGATTGGAGAGGGTGCAGGCTGGGCTGAGGGACACCCCCCTCCCCAGTGCACAAATTTCATGCACCGGGCCTCTAGTCCTTACATAAGAACCTGCCTCAAGGGTGAAACAGTGATACATCCATTGACTGTTTAGTTTCTGCAACCGCCATGCCAGCTGGGATTTTTGTTGTTGTTTTTATATTTTTGTTAAACCTCACCAGAGGATATTTTTTCCATTGATGTTTTCTTTTTTAAGAGATAGCCAAAAGGAGGGAAAGAGAGAAAAAGAGAAACATTGACTGGTTGCCTCCTGCATGTGCCCAGACCAGGCCAGGGATCCAACCTGCCAGCCAGGTAGACGCCCTTGACTGGAAATCGAATCCACGACCCTTCAGTGTACAGGCCGACACTAACCACTGGGCTACTGGCCAGGGTGATGCCAGCTGTTTTTAAGAGGCTTGTTACCCTATTAACTTATGATATTCTAGACCGATAGGCATGCTCAGATCAGAAGGCACACAAACTATTTGAAAAACAACCCAAACGGCTGGCTGAATTAAAAGATGCACATAAATTATGTGCGTGTGTGTGACTTACACTGATTTATCATGAAATAGCTGTTAACGGTAGTGATG
The DNA here is from genome assembly GCF_951640355.1 of Cnephaeus nilssonii. NCBI lineage: Eukaryota > Metazoa > Chordata > Mammalia > Chiroptera > Vespertilionidae > Cnephaeus > Cnephaeus nilssonii. Next base: position 41,052,981 of record NC_137083.1, on the reverse strand, counting down.
CTGTAGAGGAGGAAACTGGTCAAACCTTCACTATCAGGGTCCTCAGCTGTGATATTGGCTACGATGGTTCCTGGACCCAGCTCCTCCGGAATCACATACATTCGCGTTGGGCTGGAACAGAAATACAGCAGACACAGCTAATTTTCAGGGACACGGGAGGGTAGAGACTGGGAGGTGGGTATTTTGGTTCATGCTAAATATAGCTCTGAGCTGTTGAAGTTGCATCAGCATGCTCAGAGGGAGGACGCAGCAGCTGAAAGGATGGGAGGCTGGCTTTTGTGTTTCCAAGGATCACATCCCTGTGGATGCAAAGAAAGCGCCACGCGGTTACTGCAATGCTTTACATGGGCCGTGGTCTCTGACTTCACCCACACCTGATGCCATTTCAGATCAGCGTTAACTTGTTTTAAAATAGGCATAGTTGGTTTGTCCAGCCAGCTTCTCTTTTTCTTCCAATTCTTGTGCAGAATTTCCCTGAATGATGTTTAAAATCCATCTGGAAATAACGTCCAGAACGACAGATTTCTGATTCCCATCACATGGCAGCCACCAAAAGCCAGACACGTTGTAAACCTTCTCTATTCTAGTTTTTTTTGTGGGTTTTTTTTAAATCTCTTTTCTGCTCAGTTTTTTTTTTTTTAATTTCTTCCTTGTCTTTTTTTGTTTCTTTGCTTGAGGAGGCAGAATTTATGCACAGAACTTGTATATCTTCCCAAATAGCATTAATCATAAGGTCAGCCCTCTGAATGGAGAAATGAGCGCACCCCCCCCCCCCCCACCTCTCCGCAGAAGCCAAGGTCAGAACACTGCCCTCCAAGGATGACTTCTACAAAATAGCCTCAAATCACCAATTTACCCATCTTCCTCAGACCTCCACTGCCTTTAGAAAAGGCTGGTAATAAGACAGGGAGGTTTGAAGTTTTAACTACACAACTTGGGTAAATTGAGTGATTCTGAATGCACCAAGGGAGGCTTATTGTTTAAAATTACTCTGCAGGAAGTCCTACTGCTGAGGAAAAATCATTTCAGTGGGGCAAATAGTCACCTCTAATTTGCCAATTTCCTAAACGTGGCTTTTCCCACATGAGATCTTCTTGAAGAGGGAAGGCTACACCTCAGATCTAAATGATGGCATTCATTTCCTGAGCTCAGAATATTTCTGCAGCCTGGCCAGTGTGGCCCAGTGGTTGAACATCGACCCATGAACGAGGAGGTCATGGTTCGATTCCCAGTGAGGGCACATGCCTGGCTTGTGGGCTCGATACCCAGTAGGGGGCATGCTGGAGACAGCTGATCAATGTTTCTCTGCCATTGATGTTTCTGTCTTTCCCTCTCCCTTCCTCTCTCTAAAATCAGTTAAAAAATATATATTTTTAAAAAGAATATTTCTGCATCTCTGTCTCATCATCCCTGGAGGGCCGGTGGGGCCAGAGCCAGGAAAAGGGAGAGGGAACCTCTGGTAGAGCCAGAGGCAGGAAGAGAAACCTGGGCCCACGCCCTCCCCAACCTCTTCCTCTGTGCGCCCTGGCCCTGCCCACTCCTGAAGTGACCTCCCAGAGGTGAGTCCACTGATGGGGGACAGTGATCTTGTTCCGATCAAGAAGCCACCTGGTGCTCTGGACTCCTCCTCCTCCAGTGTCCCACTGAATCAGCCTGTTAATCCATTGACTTACCTCACACACCCCCTCTCAGGGGATCTGTGCTGTGCCCACTGATGGGTCCAGGATTAGACAAGTGAGTAGGGCCGAGGAGGCAGGAACCGAACCAGAGCCAGAGGAGAGAGGGGCCAACCCCAGCTCCTACATCAGGACTAAGCCCTTATGTCCATCATCTGAGAGCCGCCGTTTCTAACCTGCTAGAGTTTTCCTTTGGTTACTTGGAGTGGGTTCTGTTCACCTCCACCAAAGAGATTCCTGTGCCACCTGTGCCACCACCCCAGCCGTGTCCCTGCTACCTCAGTCATGGTCCCTGATTTCTAACAGGCTCCCTGGGGGTGCAGACCTCAGCACACTCCAACCCATGGATTCAGAATCTGCATTTTCAAAAGACACCCGGGGACTGACATGCACTTTAAAGTTTGAGCAGGACTATTGCAAGGAATCACCAGAGGTGACAAGCACAGGCTCCCAGCTTCTCATAGGACAGGCCCAGGACACCTTGGGAAGAGAATTCCCCCTCCCTCCTCCCTCCTTCCCTAAGGCTGTGGTCTCTCTGGGGGTGATTATGTTGGTTGTCACAGTAAGGGAAGGAGGCCGCAATTGGCATCTAGGGGGTAGAGGCCAGAGATGCTGCGAAACATCCCACAATGCACAGGACAGCCCCCCTATCACAAGGAAGTATCCAGCTCAAAATGTCAGCCGTTTCGGACTATACTGCTTCTGAAGGCTCATCTAGTCCATGCCGGGCGCCCCAGGGAATCGGGTCCCTGGGAAGGGGACTGGGCATGCTCCTGGTGGTGGCACAGCTGCTCAGGTAAAACATTCTCCCCTTGGCTGACCGCACACTGAGCCTGGCAGAAGATGAAATCTTTGGTTTATTTGGTTTGGGAACCCAAGTCTGAGTAAAATATCATTTAATGTAAAGACGTTACCCTCAGGCCACAGTTAAGATCCATTCAAACCACCGTGAAACCAGGGGCCTTGCAGCCATCCCCTAGGGCGGAGCTCTGACTCACTGCCGTACCTTTTTCCTCCTAACAGGATCTCCAGAGGCTGGGTGATGGGTAGACAAGGGCCAGTGGCCACGCGCAGGGGGGAGGGGGTGAATCCTGGGTGACCATGATGTGATGACTTCATCACTATGAATAAATATTCAGTAGGTGCATAAGGTTGTGTATATACTGCCAGGCACCAGGTTGGAAAGGACTGGGAGTAAATACCAAAAAAGGGTGGAAGGGGAGAGAGACCTTCTCTAAAAACAGTGCTCTGCAAAAATAGCAAGCACTGTGCTTGGCACGTGGAGAGTAAATGTAAGTCCAGTACTTTTATAATCAAGTGCTCCACTTGAATAATAGCAGAATCCCAGAGTGTACGCAGGAGTCCATAAAGCATTCAGATGTTTGTCACACCCAGGGAGACTCTTTCAACAACGGAAACAGTTCTTGCTTTGGTCTTAGTAGGACCTTAACGAACAATAAAGATAGAAGAGTTGTTTCCACAGTTTACATTTTTACTTCACACTCAAATTCACTGTACTTGAGTCAGTTTAAGGATTTAATTTTGTTAATCCTGAATTAAGCAATTTATGGTTAGTCCTAGCTCTGATTCGGGGAGCGGGGGTGGGGAGGGGGGGAAGAGTCATGGCTGAACCATGAAAACCCTCAAAGTCAGCACCTAGTTTGAAACTAAGCAAACTCCTTTGGATCGTGGATGGCTGAGGGACTAGGCTGACTGACTCTGAGGAGCTGTGCCATCAGTAGTCCGGGCAATGCCAGGGCAACTCCTGCCCCAAATCCTCCTTCAGGAGGCAGACGTTCACAGACCCATCCCTACCAACAGCCATGGACCACGGTTTGAAATAAAGTCTACTGGTTTTTTTAAATGGTTAGATGGTCACAGAGGTCATGCTCTCTGTCTGGGATGGAGCCTAACAGGTTCATCTTTCAAACCAAAAGTGAGAACCAGAGTTTCAGATTGATCTCTGGGGCCCAAACAACCAGCCAAGGTCATGTTCTCTCTCTGCGGAGGTCAATTGCTTTATTTTGGAAGACGTCGTCCAAACCAGATGGTCTACAAGTTCTGCCCCTTGGGAGACAGTATTTTCTCCTTTGCAACCCTATTAGCCTGTTTTCCCACCTCACAGACCGGGGGTGCGGGGAGGGCTGCAGAATGCGTCAGCTCCAGCCCCATCGCCGTCACCTTCCTCTGGGGGTTACTGATGAATCCACGGTGCTGTGAGGCCAGTGCTGGAGTCTGGACCCAGGCTGGGACGTCATAACTATTTATAAACTGCCTGGATTGTGCCCCCGGAGGAACCCGTCAGCAGAAGTGCACTGCCTCATGCTTTTGAGCTTAATCTGGCAACAGACATCGACGGGAGACATTACGTGGGAATGTATCTGCTGCTGTTCCCTCCACATCAACACCCAGCAACTGGGCTGTAGACTGTTAAAATCCAGAAGTTTCACAACTGTGCTGTGTTTTGCCAAATGGCACCAGGTTAGCCTGGGAGTGGGGTGGTCTTAATACCTCCCAACTTCTGAGAGATAAGAGGCCCAAGGTCATCGGTCGCAAGCACTCTGCGTAGTGAAGCCTCCTGGCTGAATTTATTCACAGCCATTAATGCAGTTAACCCCAGGCAGGTGGTTTTGCTTGTGGCTGCCTTTGAGCCCACCAGTGACTGAGGCAGGCAAAGTCTTCTGCAGTAAGCCAAGCTGTTTGCAGGGTCATATGCTATCTCAGAACCCTATCTTCCCCTCCTAAATCCCCATCTATGACAGGCTCAGGTCTCCCCTTTGTGCCCGAGCTGGTGCTGGGCACATTCCCACAGGCTGCCTCCATCAGATTCACTTACCTTCTCACCTCTGCTGGATGTAGGAGCTGCCAGATCTCTTTACTGGACCCGCCATGGCAGGAAGGAACTCAGAGCACCCAGCATGTTTTACAAATGCTTGCAGCACACCGTCTGAAAAAACCACTGGTCTATCTGATAACCCAGAGGGCTCCTAAGTGACTAAGCGGGTGGAGAGGTTCATATACAGTGTGGCTACGCTGGACAAAGAGATGATTCATGTCCCAAGTGGAATGGAGCAGACATTGCAAGATTTCATCACGCCACTCAAGACTGTGTGCAATTGAAAACGTATGGTTGTTTATTTCTGGAATCTTCCATTTAATGTTTTCAGTCTGTGGTTGACCCCAGGTAACTGAAACCACGAAAAGCCAAACTATGGAAACATTATACTGTATTTACCTGCTCCGTAAGCCCAGTGGCAAACCTCCAATGGGGGCATCGTGTTCAGCCATACCCACAATCCTTTGGTGCATGTGAATGTGGGGGTGCAGAGTCAGGGGGAGCAAAGGTGGAAGACGGAAGCCCAGAGACCCAGGGAAAGGACACTGATGATCTCAGGCCTCTTATCTCTCTTCCAGGCCAGAGCAGGACACCTCTCTGTCTTGTATTCAATGTGTCTGAGGAGGCTCTGTCACCTAAGAGAGATGTGCCTGAGGCCCACGGAGCCCTGATTGCCCCAGGCCTACCTGGTAAAGCGTGGGATTTCGTCATTGATGTTCACGATGTTCACCCGCAGCCATGTGGAGGCTCTGAGCCCTTGGCTATCCCTCACTTCCACAGTGAGATGGTAACTGTCAGGAGAACAGTCCACGTGTGGGAGTCAAGCTTTGAAATGTTCCCTTTCTGCCGCCCCCTCCAGGTGCTCCTGCGGAGTCCGGCCTGCTATGCCCACCCTTCTTTCCCCACCTCTGAAACCCCACTCCTGCATTTCTCGTCCTGTAGGTCTCATTCATGGCCACCACCTCACATGTGCTCATGCCCGCCATCTTGCACACTCCATCTCCATCATTCCTCACAGCATCTCTGCAAAGTGTGTGTTGCACCCATGTGAGGGAACCGAGGCTCCTGTGGATTAAGCCACGAGCCCTGGTTCTCACAGCCAGTGCAGAGCCAAGAGCCCGTGTGTTTTCATCTTCCAACCCTGGCCTCTCCTCACGTCTTTTCTCAGAGGCCTGCTCACGTCCACCCTGCTGCTTTCATGTTAGCCAAGAGCTCTGGCAGCTGCCTCTCCCCATGCTTTGGGTGTCCTCTCCCACACCTTTATTCTTATTATCTGCAGATGAAGATTTTGGATGGGGAAGGAGGCCTTCCATATAACCGCCTTATTCCCTTTCCGGGGCTCCCTACCCTCTTCACTTGGCAGGAAGGCAGCAAACTGCTCAGGGCCTCCCTAGCTGCCCTCACTCAGGCTGCACTACGCCTGCTCCTTGACCCTCAGATAAAGGAACTTCAAACAAGGTCATCGGCAAAGGCTACCTGTTATGCCCTGCTTCAAAGTCAAATCCTGTTGTGGAGAAGAGTGTCCCATTAGCAGACATGCCGAAGCTCTTTGAGGGAGAAATCAGGAAATACTAAAAAACAAAGACAAAAAGAATGTGACTAAGCACACTTATCTTTCCCCAGAAGACATGTCTGTTCAGTTCCCGTTTTATATTCTTGGCTCATGGAACATTCCTGATGCATCAGGATGAAGCCCAAATAGTGAGTTCTCAGGCTTAATGGCTCTTGAATCAAGAAACGTCTGGATCCGATGGTCTGAGCCTCTGACCCTGATTTGCCACATCCCGAGGAGCTGGTCACTGGGTCCTGCTTTAGTTACAGAATGCATATATAAGGCCCTGCCTGGCCTCCTGCTTCTGAGCCCAGTCTCCTTTTCTCTGTCACGGCATTCTCACTGCCGCTGCCTAGGCCCACTTCTTTAACCAACACTGTTTTAAACACAGCCACCATGCCTTCGGTAACAGGACAATACTCAAGTAAATGAGATCTGGTCTTTACACTTAACCGAACTTAGGATAGAGTGGGGGTGCAAAAATGTCCATAAGCATCATTCATTGAAATGATGGAAGGGCAAAGGGAAGGACAAGTGTGAGAGAAAATGAAACTTAACGGAGCCCAAGTTTGAAGCTGGTTTGGAGATATAGAAGGTCTGTTTCAAAATCTGATCTGAGGGTTGTGGCCACTGGTCAAGTCTTCCAGTGTCGTGGGGACTTGAGAGTCTTCGTCCTTCTTGGCTTCCAGGGCCCAGTCCAGCTCTCCGGATGACCCTCTGCCCAGCACCTCCTGCTCTGACAGGGATATAGGCTCATCTGTCCCGTCCACAGAGGGCCTGCTCATGGGAGGACCACCCTCTGCTCTCCACAGTGCTCATCAAGATTGAGCCCGTGCTCCCCTGATGGAGTCAACAATGCAGGGGAAGGACCTGGATCAGAAGAGTTGAGTCCAAATTCTGGTTGGGACAAGTCCCTTCCTTGCCTGTAATTTAGAGATGATACCACCAACTGCTTGTTCAAGTCACGTGAGGATTCAATTCCAATGCATGCTGTAAAATGTGAAGGGCCACACGTGTATGTCCATTTGTTCCAAAGGGATTTTAAATAAATATTTTTATTTATTTCAGAGAGGAGGAGAGAGAAAGTTAGAAACATCAGTGATGAGAGAGAATCATTGATCGGCTGCCTCCTGCATGCCCCCCCTACTGGGGACTGAGCCCACAGCCTGGATATGTTCCCTTGACTGGAATCGAACCTGGGACTGAGCCAAACCAGCTAGGGCCCAAAGGGCTTTAAGGTTAGAAGGTTTTATTATTTCCTACACGGATGAGGATGACCTCTCCTCCAGGAGCTTTTGCAACCACAGCCATGGCCCCTGAAGTCTAGAATCAAAGGCAATACCAGCCAAGGATTCCAACCCAGAGACTTGGTATTGTCATCACAGCTGAGCTCTCCATCAGAGAAGAGAGGATGCGCAGAAAAGACATTAAAGGTCTCCTTCGGGCATTTATAAGGTTTTTAAACCATTTAAAAGAGTGTTTGCTTTCCATTTCCTATTTAATAACATTTTCCTAGTTGTGATGAATATATCTTTTACACAAAAATTGGGAAAGACAGAAAAGTATAAAAAAGAAACTCAATTGTAGTCATCATTATTTTCATGGATAGCCTTATGCTCTTTTCTATGCAAACATACACCCTCCAAAAAATTGGGCTGATGTTATAATATCTGCGCTTTTCATTTATAGCTTGAGCATTTCCCCATAGTCATGTAAATCTTATTTTACAGCTTGGCTGGTTAATGATGACACCGTGTTCTACTATAGGGGGAATTTTACTAAGTCTCTCCTCCTGGTCACTTAGAGAGGAAATATTTTTGAGGGAAACGATTTGGGCAGTACCAAGGAGTGCCCTTCTCCCAGCCCCCAAATTGCATATGCACTCAGAGGCATGACGTTTAAATGCCAAGCTCCCTCCCCCTCAACTCCCCTGCTCATAGCCTGGGAGCAGTGGCCTAGGCTTGCAGCTGCCTGCACACGGAGCAGTTCCATGTCTTTAAGCAGAGCCTTCCTGGCAGAGAATCCTCACATATCCACAGATCAGAGGTTCGCACGAGATGTGATACAAGGGTTTATAGACCCAAGGGGGGCATTTACCACATGCACCTAAATGGGGATGTCTTTTCACGTGTTTTGAAATGCTCTGGAGATAGGTCTCCAGTTCTGGTTGGTCCCCCAACTGTGCAAGGTCTTGGGATATGGAGATGACAGTCAGGTCCTGCTGTGCAAAAGCTATGGTCAACTGAGGAAACATACGAAGATGTGGGAGAGGTAGTCCAAAAGGGATGGGAAGAGGGAAGGAGGACTCTTAGACCCGTTTGGAATGGAAGCGTCACAAATTGGGGCCGTGGAGTTAAGTTCAGTGGCTTTTGGAGCCAGACAGCTGAATCTGAATCCTGTTTCTACCACTTTTCAGCTGTGAGAGCTTGCGCAACAAAGAGTAACAAAAAAGGGCATGCCCCATCGTGTAGCGTTCTAGAGCAGTGCCTGGTACAAGGTGAGAATGTAAGATCCAGGAGGAAAAGGGCTTCATCTTACTCACTGCTATGTCCCTAGTGCCTAACACGTAATAGCTGCTCAATAAATATTTGTTAAACGTTAAATATGGGGGTTTTCTTCTTGCCTGTTTCCCATCTAAGAGCAGCATTCCAAACTTAAAGGATCTTAAAATCTTTTTTGAAAAATCCTTGAAAATACAGCAACAAAAAACTTGTTAAACTTAAAAAAAAAAATCTGTTTGAATGCCAGTCTTGATTGTGAAATCTTCTCCAGTTCTGTCTACAGTCTCAGCAAAAATGAACAAGAAGAAAGAAAAAGAAAAAGAAAAACAGAGACAGATAGAAAGAGTAAAACTGTAGAACTAGGAGCATGGGGAATTTTTATTAAAAGTCTGATTTCCTGGAATCCTGATTTTTTTTCTTTTAGCATCATGCTAATTTCCTTTATCCCTGAACCTATGAGCTTGTGTTAATGGGAATAGCAGTTTTGTGCTTAGAAAGGAGATAATATCCATAGACTAAAAATATTGTGTCATGTGGCCATTTGCCAGCAATTCCGAAAGCTTTCTGTAAAACCTGGCATTCTCTCCCCTTTTTAAAGGCTTGTTTAATCAAGGCTGCTCCCTTGATATTCATTCTTGGAAAACAGAAATGAAATAGAATGAAAAGCAACTGCAGCCCCTCTCTGCTCCAGGACTGGCTAAGGCAAGTCCTGAGTAATCAGATCAATTCGGTTAACAAATGCTTGTCAGACAAGCTCCACCGTTTCCCCGCTGGGAATATCCCTTTACCACCACCCCAGGTTCCTCTCTTTGCAGCCCCTTGGCAGCTGCGGTTTGTTCACGGACACAAAAGCTTCAGTGTGGAAGGCGAGGAGCCGTGCTTCCTGCCCCATTCACCCTTTACGGTGCCATTGCTGTAGGGAGAAATGAGGGTGAGAGGGAGCTGGCCCAGTTTCCTGAAATGTCAGGCTCCCTGGGGAGGGCACGCCACCTCCGGCTCCCCCACTGCAGTTGGAGTCACAGGCAAATAATGAGCCAACCTGTGCAGGTTTGCAGCCATCAGTTGCTTTCAGGCCTGCAATGGAATTGAGCTACAAGAATTCTGCCCCCTGTTTCCTCAGAACAGAGCAGTCAACGTCCAGCGGGAAGGAAGGACCCTTATTCCTCCCAAGTCCTGGGAGTGGCAATGACTGTAAGCCGCTGAGAACACGCCCAGACCCACCCAGAGGACAAGCAGCACAGGGCACACCTTGCAACCGGGCTGTCTCAAGTTATGTATATGATGCCACAATCCTATTATGTTTTTCACTGAAAGCTGAATATTTTATAAAAGCCTCAATTCCTCCCCTTTTCCCTTTTCCCATCCCTATCCCAACTCAGAAGTGGGAGGTGGGGGCGGAGGGGGGGAGAGAGTGCTTAGGAGAAAAAAAATTACCATAAAAAACACTACTTCAAGCCCTTAACTTGGCCTGCTCATGTTGTATTATTATAAAGGTGAGCTAAATAGGTTATAGGCAAGTATTTGAATGTTTTTAAAAGGGCCACATTTGTAAATGCAGAATGCTATCCATAGCAATCCTTTACTGATAAAGCTGCAGAATCTATCTCATATTTTGTCAGTCTTTTTTTTTAAATAATCAGCCTGGGACCCGTTCTTTGATTTGGCTTCCCTAATAGTAAGGACAATGATCCCTACCTATTCGAGTAAGTGTCTCTCCCAACATACACACAGTGGTCAGTGGTGATGTGTTTGGAGTGGGAGTTGTCCAATTCCCCTGCTTTCTCCTTTCTTCGGCATTTTAGTAAGAACCTGGAGCAGAATGTGTTTTGCAAAGACTTCAGTGGTGGCTTCCAAATGAACAGGTAGGTGCAGGGGGCCGCTGCGTGACTGGTGTGTGTCTGTGGGGGAGCGGGAGGGAAGTGGAAGTGCCTGGGGAACAGGGAGGATGTTGTCACTCAGGAAAGAAAGGGGCAGGAAACCAAAGACAACATGTGTCAGAACACAGGAGAAGGGGAGGAGCAGGAGCCCGGTCAGAGACCTCAGTTCTCACTAGAGTGACCTGGCCAGGCAAGGGCCTCACTCCCTTCCTCATCCAGAAACCAGTGGCTCTGAGAAGTCCCATCTCCTGACAGTCACTATAAACTCAGGAAGATCAAAAGACACAACCCGCTGCCACAGCTCGGAGCCACGAGCAAGACCGAGGGGAGGAGAGAATTACTTTCCCTGTTGCCCTCCTGGTAGCCCAGCTACTAGCAAGGTTATTGCTCTTTTAATTTAATCCTTTGTCTGCCCTGGTGAAGACAAAGCACATTTCACTTTATGCAAAAGTCCTTCCCTAATGGAAAGGCCACGAGAAAGCCCCTTAATGGAGGAATTGCTGCACTAGATCACTTTGCTTCCAGCTGCGAAACTGATTAACGTCCTGAGAGTCTCTGAGGGGGCTGTGCAGCAGTTACAGTGCCATTTCCAAGCAGAGGGAGTGGGTGGGAGGGGCTGGGTTGCAGGGAGCCTCCTTCAGGAGGTGGGGAAAGGGCAGGGGGAGGCGGCCCAGGGAAGAAATGCTGGTATATGTAATTATTCACGTACAGACCATCCCGCGTGTCTTTATATTCCGAGCCCACCACTGACGCCTGCCTCTGAGCATGCATCACCTGCACCCCATCACAACACAGAAGGTGTGCAGGGAGGGGGTGCTGGCTCAAAGCCTGCACTGTCCAGCCACAGGCACCTGTGACTACTGAGCATTTGCAGTGCGGCTGGTCTGAAAGGAGAGGAGCTGCACGTGTGCATGCACAACGAGCCCGAAGACTTGCTGTGAAAAAGGGTGTGACATATTGCATAAATCGTTTTCATGTTGACTATATGTTGAAATGATAGTAGTTCAGACATACTGACTTAAACTGTATTAAAATGAATTCCACCTGTCTCATTTTACTTTTTGAATGCAGCTAAGAGAACATTTAAAATTATATATATGCAGCATTCTTTTCTGGTCAAATTCCAGCTCGATGGAGCAGTGCTGGTCCCAACAATTTACAATCGCATGCTCTTTGAATTTCCCTAAAAATGAGGAAGCAAAGACCAGTGGTTTCTGCATTAGCCCCAATCTTACTTCCTCTGTGACACAGTTTCACTTCATTACGCTTGGTAAGGATTTGTCATTTTAAAGCAGCTGGGTTTCTGGACATGTCCTAGAGCAAGTTTTAATTCATCCTTTCTCCGCTAGTTGCTGTCACCAGCAAAGTGACTCCTGGGACACACCGGGTAAGAGGACAGGCACAAACCAAGCGTAGGTGGCTTCATGCACATGCTTTGGCGTTTATTAAAGTCCGTACTTGTTTGTTCAGTTCAGTGGTTCTCAAAGGGTAGATGCAGCAGAATCACCCGGGAAGTGTTCCAATTCAGTATTGTGATGTGGAGTCCAGGGATCTGCATTTAAAAAAGCAGCCTATGTGTGTTCTCACACAGGGGCCTGACCCCTCTGAGAAACACTCATACACCGGTGTTCCCGGCCTTTCCGACCAGAACAATTGCCCAGGGTATTTGGCAAATTTGCAGATTCCCAGGCCCACCCCAGACCCACAGAATCCAAAACAGAGAATTGGGAAGCTTGGGAAACTGTTTCAAAGCAGCTGTTCTCAGCCCTGTTTGTACCTGAGATTGCCTAGGGGGTTTAATTATTATTTTTTTTAAATATTTTATTTTATTTAAAAAAATTTTTAAGTATGTTTTTATTGATTTCATCGATCAGCTGCCTCCTGCATGCCCCCACACTGGAGAACGAGCTTGCAACCTGGGCATGTGCCCTGACCAGGAATTCAACCGTGACCACCTGGTTCATGGGTCAACGCTCAACCACGGAGCCACACTTTTAAAGCCTGACACCTGGGCCACTCTCTGGGTCAATTACATCAGACTTTTTGGGTGGTGTTTTTTTTAAGTTCCTCTGGTGGCTTCAGTTTACAGCCAAGGTTGAAAAGCACAGGTTTGATCAATAGCGCATTAACCCATCTCCTTTCTCCTTGTACAGAGCAAAAGTATGTCATTTAGTACCCCCAAGAGCCCAAAATAAAATGTTGAAGTACAAAGGCCATCGTATGTTACTTCCCAAACTGTTATTACCTTTTTCTAGCCTGAGAAAGTTTCCTTCTAGATTATGTTCACTGCTCCAGCAGGCTGGCTGTCAACCTTCTGTGCAGCTGTTCATTCCAGCACAGGTGTTAAATACTCATTAACACTTTGCTGCAACTGGGAGTGCTCCCTCCTCCAACGCTGCAGAAGCCACTCCGTTCCAGGCTCCACATCCTTTTTGATTGCAGTACATTTTCTTTTACGGGAGCAACACCTGCTGCATTGCTCCCTACCTGGGCAGCTTCCCTTCATCAGAAAGGGACAACTTGATCTAGGAGGTGTGTTTAAAGGGGCCATGACCTTGTTCCTTCTGCATAATTTGGAACAATACAGTACAAATGGATATCTAAAAATAAATATTTTTCTTTACAGCTGAGATTCCTCCCATTTGCTCCTACTACATCTTGTACAAACTTCACAGTAATTATCTTATTAAATTATAATTATTTGGGGTATGCATGAATGCCTTCAATCTAGACTGTGAACTTCTTGAGGTACAAAAAAATGTGTCTTCGTCATCTTTGTATCCAAAGTAGCTAATAGAAAACCTGGCACATAGTGGATTCTTGGTAAATGTTGAAATGAACTAAATGTATAAGTGTATAACTTGGGGTTGCTGACCTCATCTCCATCCGAAATACCTTTTTCCCTAGTCACCATCAAGCAACAGTGGCCATAGGACAGAGTTCTGGACAGTGAGAAGTGAGCAGAAGTCTTCTGGTTAGGGGTTCCAGGAGGGTCTTTGTTTTCCTACCAAAAAAGGGACAGACTGGCCTGGCCTGCCCCCTTCACCCTCTACCCTTTCTTATTTTCTTTCTCCTCCTCTTACTCTTCCTCAGCCTCTTCCTCCTTCTCCTTCTCCCGCTCCTCCTCTGCCCCTTCCTCCTCCTCCTCTTCCTCCTCCTCCTCCTCCTCCTCCTCCTCCTCCTCCTCCTCCTCCTCCTCCTTCTCCTCCTCCTTCTTCCTACCTGGAACTTAGAAGTAAAGGCTGGAGATGTAGCAGCCATCTTGTAAACATGAAGTGAAGAAAAAGAGGACAAATCCCGTATGTTCTGGATGGAAAACCAGAAAGATAGGAAGAGCCCAGGTTTTTGATGGCAGCAGCTATGCTAGATCTGGACTGCCTGCCTGCCTGTCTCTGAACTTCTTATAGGAGAAGAAAATCCCGTATCTGCCACTGTGGTTAAGTTTTCTGTTCTTTTCAAACACATTTGTAACTGGTATAACAAGTATCCTCTCTAATAAAATGGTAATATGCAAATTAACCATCACTCCACTACACAAGCCACACCCACCAGCCAAGCCACACCCACCCGCCAATCAGGGCGAGTATGCAAATTAACCCCATCCAAGATGGCTACAGCCACAGAGAGCAAGGTTTCCCAGGTAACAGAGCAAGCCAAGCTTTCCATAGCCGTTGCAGGGCTAAGCCTCCACTCAAGCTACAAAGTTTCAATTATAGAAGGTAAACAAATTCAAACAAATGGTGGCAGAATGGAGCTTGAGAGAGCAGGCCAGGGTTGCCGGCGGCAACAGGGGAAGCAAAGCTTTCCACACACCCTGGCCGGGCTCACCCGCTTAAGGCTACAAAGTTTCAATTGTAGAAGGTGAATTAACTGCCACAGAAATGGCTGCTGCCCCAGAGGGAGCAGCAGGCTTGGCTCTGCTCCAGGCTACAAAGTTTCAGTTGTAGAAGGAAAATAAATTCCAGATACCAGGGCCTCTGCTTGGGTTGCCAGGGGGCGTGCCTGGCCTGCAAACCACCACAGGCCCCTCACTCAGGCCGCCCCACGCCCCAAGGGAACCCCACCCTGATCCGGGACACCCTTCAGGGCAAACCAGCTGGCCCCCACCCGTGCACCAGGCCTCTATCCTATCTAATTAAAGAGTAATATACAGATTGATCATCACTGCAACACACAATATAGCTGCCCCCATGTGGTCAAAGATCCTGCCCCCATGTGGATCCTGCACACAATATAGCTGCCCCCATGTGGTCAAAGATCCTGCCCCCCCAAAGATCCTGCCACTACAAGATGGCCAGCAGGAGAGGGCAGTTGGCAGGCATCCAGCCTGCAAGGGAGGGCAGTTGTGAGGGACCAGGCCTGCAAGGGAGGGCAGTTGAGAGGGACCAGGCTTGCAAGGGAGGGCAGTTGGAGGTGATCAACCCTGCAGGAGAGGGCAGTTAGGGGTGACCAGGCTGGCAGAGGAGGGAAGTTGGGGGCAAACAGGTTGGCAGGGGAGCAGTTAAGCATCAACCAGGCTGGCAGCGGAGTGGTTAGGGGGTGATCAGGCTGTCAGGCAGAAGCGGTTAGGGGCAATCAGGAAGGCAGGCAGGCAAGCAGTTGGGAGCCAGCAGTCCTGGATTGTGAGAGGGATGTCCGACTGCCCGTTTAGGCCCAATCGCACCAGGATTGGGCCTAAACGGGCAGTCGGACATCCCTCCAGGAGTCCCAGATTGGAGAGGGTACAGGCTGGGCTGAGGGACAACCCCCGCCGTGCACGAATTTCGTGCACCGGGCTTCTAGTGTTATTAATAAGTATGCATATAAAGGACCTAGTATTGCTCTTAGCACATAGTAGAAACCTACTAAGTGTTTGCATATTCATTTACTTATTCCTGCAAATAGAATCTTAAATGAATGAATGGGTTGTATGGATCCTGAGAAGATTCATTTGATGTGATCCCAGAAAAGACATTTATCTGCTGAGATGGACTCCCCACAGTCAACTGAGGGCCCAACTTTTATAAATAATGAGAGTCTAGTGGCCATCTGCTGACAGAGGCTCTCACATATTCTGTACACCAGGAAGAACCTCAGACAGAGCTTTCAACCTCCTGCACTGGGCTCCTGCTGTTTGAATCCACTTTACAAGACAGTTCCTAGTTTGCACTTTCAACCAATGAACTGAGACCTACTCCATCCAATCAGAACCTCACAGCTATATCCTCATTTGCATCTTTACTAACCAATCAGAATTGCTCCATAATGACCAATCAGAGTGCATGATGTCGACCAATTAGAACTGTGCAATTTGGATTCTTCATTTACATAAGATTGGACCAATTGGTGGGTCAGAAACTATTATTTGAATAAAGTCTCCCCTTTTCCTCTCCATTATCTTTTGGATTTGTTAACAGTTGCTTTTATTTTTTGACAGAAGGATATCTTCTAATAATAACATCGACTATGCTCTAACTTAAGATATATCCAATAATCTTAAACAGCATTATTTCAGACCCTGTGGACCACATTATATTGGTCCTGGAGTTTACTCCCAAGGCTCACTTCCTCCTCTTAGAAAAAGTAGTCCTGTTGAAGCTGTAAATCATGCAGCAAACAGCAAAAACAGCCTCCTGGTGTTACCAATTCCCTGAGTGTCATATTTCAAGTATTCTCTTCGCTGTAAGGCAGGGTTTGCAGGAGTGTAGCCTGCTCCGAGGTTGGTCCACTGGCATTATCTTCTCCCACCTGGGCTGCCCAGCTTCAGTGGGCAGAGCTAGGCATTGAGGCATCCTTGCCAAGCTAAGAGGCTTCTTTGCCTAAGGTTTGGTGGTTACAAGAGCTCCATAGGGAGAGAAGAGAGATCAGCTGTCTTAGACTGAAGCATGAAGCAACTCTCCAGGACCTAATCTGCTTTTCTCTATGGAATTCCTCCTTTTCTTTGGATTTCCTGGGACTCGTTTTTAATTTTTTTTAAACTAGGCTCCAAGCAGCTTGGCTTCATCTCTGAAAAGGAAATGTTAATGTCTTTGGGGTATACATTTTATGCTTATTTTTAAAATAATATAGCTGGATTTTTATCACCTTTGAATTAAAAAAAAAACACTGAGCAATTTTAATATGCTAGGCAGGCAATTTTAATATGCTAAGTGGCTTTACATGCATTCTCTAATACTTATGATACCCCTACTGAGGTAGGTGCTCTTATTAGATGAAGAAATTGAAGCTCAGAGAGATTAAGAACTTGTCCAAGATCACACAGAGCCATGAATCCAATCTGAGGTGTCTGTCTCCAGAGTCCCCTTTCCGATTCCCACCTCCCCTGTCCTCTATGCTTTGGCAGTGGGCAGCATATTTCTCCCATTACCACTGCCCAAGCCCACCCTGCCACGATGCCAGGCTCCTGGGTCAGCCCCTCTCCAGTTTAACAAGGAGACTTACACTGAGGGGTATATTTTGACTTGTATCTTCTGGATCGAAGGCCTCAACCTGGTAACTGAATCCAGGGTTTGCTCCTTCCACTATGTAGAGGTCTAGACCTACGCCCACGTACACAGTGGAATAAGAAACATTTTATTAGATAAAGCAAATGAGAAATCCCCAAACCAGGTAAGCCAAAGGAAACCAAACACAGCCAAGGAAATGAAGTGTATTGGCACTGTGGGAAAAAGGGCCGCAATAATAAAGGCCATGAGTGAGACCATGGCCAATTTGCAGAGTGAATACTTTTATGGGAATTAGTAAAGTATTAGGGTTGGCCTAGCTGGTAATCAAGTCTTCACATGTTTCCTCTAATGAGAGGTGTCCTGGGATATTGTTGTTTGGTGGGAGAGAGGGAGGTGATAAGGGCAGAGAGTTGGAAAGTAACCTCCAGGGTGAGGCTGCTCCAAGTTCCAGAGCCCCTTTAATGTGTAAATTCCTCCCAACCTGAGCTGAGGTTACCCCTTAAACTGCACTTAGCCTCTCTGTTCCATTATAAGGCCTGTCATTGCAGAGACTCATTTCTGCTGAGAGAGGGTTGCAGAGAGAGAGGCTCAGGAAAGGGACGAAAAATTGATTTCATCTATTTCAGAGTTCTTGGCGATCATGCGGAGGGAGGGGCAGGCATTGCCACTGGCACCACCAGCCCTGCCCATGTCCTCTGCCCTGGCCTCTCTCTCTCTGAGAATGTCTCTGATCAAGAGATGACCGAGAAGGCTAAGGTTAACTCATTCTTTTGTACGGCGCTGTGCTGAGGACTTAATGTATAGGGTGGAGTAAAAGTAGGTTTGCAGTTGCAAGTACACAAAGCACATATTATTATTTATTAGCTATTGAATTATATTCCATACAAACGACTGTAAACCTACTTTTGCCCCACCCTGTATGTTTCCCCCTTTAATCTTTACAACAGCCCTAGAAAGTAGGTAGTGTAATTTTCTCCCCTTTATAAACAGGAAAACAGGTTCAGAGGAGTTATTTGGGTTGTCTCAGCTAGTAAGTAATAGAATCAAAGTTCAAACCCAAGCCATCTGACTTCAGTTTTCATTCATCTTCTCACTGCTCCTGCTTTCATTTTAAAAAAAAGCATTTCCTGAGTTCTCACTACATAGCAAGCACTGATCTACACATTGGGAATACAGCAGTTCACAAAACCCTGCTCCCATGAACTTGAAATCTAGTGGGAAGATATGGATAATAAATGAGTAAAATGTGTGAATGTTGCTGAACAATGTTATGGAGAAAAATCAGGGAAGCAGTGTTGTGAGTTGGTTACAACATTAAATAGAGTGGTTATGGAGGTTCATTGACATTTGAATTAAGATTCTTAGAGAAATGAGGAGGAGCCTTAGAGATATGGAGGGGAGGGGGCAGAGGAAACAGCAAATGCCGAGAGAGATGCCTGCGTAGGTTGTGCTTGGGGTACTCACAGATTGGTGAGGAGACTGGGACTGCTGGAGCAGCGATTGAGGGAGAGACATGTGGGAGACAACATGGTAGGTGGGGAGGGTGGTATGGGTGTGCCAGATTTGATGGGGCCTTAAGGAGATTCTGGCTCTCCTTTTGGGTGAGATGAGAGGTCCTCGTAGGGTTTTAAGCAGAGGAATGCCTTGATTTGACTGATGTTTAACAGGATCTCTCTGGCTGCTGTATGGAGAATCAACTGTAGGAGCAAGGGCAGAGCAGTGAGCCCAGTAAGCTGGCATTGTATAGCTTACACCATGGAGGTAGTGGTGAAGAGGCTAGGGACGGCTGGATTCTGCATAGATTTAGAAGGTGACAACATTTCCTAATAGATTTTATGTTGGATGTGGAAAGACAGAAAAAAGTCACGAATGACTTCGAAGTTTTGGTCCAAGCAACTGGAAGGATAGAGTTGCCATTAATTAAAATGGGAAAGACAAGAAAAGCAGCTTTGGGTGGGGATGGTGGGGGTGACGGGGTTGAAGTAGGAGTCAAGAGTTTGGATTGGGAGCACATTAAATTTGAGATAGCATAATCAGCAACCAACTCCGGTGTGTGTGGGGTTTTCCTACACCACCAAGAAATTCTCTGACATCAGCTGAAAATCCAACTGAATTCAAGTCCAGGTTGTCACCTAAGCTTCTGACCCACCAGCTATAAATCTAAGCTTCCCGAAACGCCCCCATTGAGTTTGATTCATATGCTAGAGTGGCTCCCAGAATTCAGGGAAACATTTCAGTTAGTAGATGACTGGTTTATTATAAAAGGTTGCAGCTCAGGAACAGCCAGATGGAAGAGTGCATAGGGGCATAGGGCGTGGAGCGCCCATGCTTTCTGGGCACGCCACTCTCCCTGAATCTCCACCAACCTGGAAGCGCTCTGAACCCCTTTTAGATTTTACAGAGGCCTCACAACCTGGGCATGATTACTGAAATCATTGGCCATTGGTGATTGAACTCCATTTCCATCTTCTCTCCCCTCTGCAGTGGTGGGGGTGGGGGGGGGGTGGAGAGTGTGTGTGTAGGGTGGAGGGGACTGAAAGTTCCAACCCTCGAATCACAGGATTGGCTCTGCTGGCCACCATTCCAGGCTTAGGTGACCGAGGGGCATTCCAAACTTCACGTCATCAACATAACAAAACATATCTTTATCACTCTCATCACAGAAAAGCCAAGGGTTTTAGGAGCTTTGTGTCAGGAACGGGAGGAAAACCAAATATATATTTCTTATTATAAATCACAATATTACAGATGTCTATTAGATATTCAAGTGGAGATGTTAGGTAAGATACCTGGATATTTGAGTGGAGTTCAGGGGAGAACCTGGACTAAAATGATAGACTTGGTGGCATCTACAGCCATGAGCCAGAGGGAGATTATTCAGGAATTTACGGTACCCTATGCTCCCATCCCTTAAAGTGTCATCCCTGCTCTGTAGCCGATTCCAGGCACGCATTGCTTTCAAGGGGTCAGCGTCCTTGGGGAAATGAACAAGTCAGTCAATGACCAGTAGTACATAGTGATGAGCCTGGTGGGCTAGGCCAG
Source organism: Cnephaeus nilssonii (assembly GCF_951640355.1). NCBI lineage: Eukaryota > Metazoa > Chordata > Mammalia > Chiroptera > Vespertilionidae > Cnephaeus > Cnephaeus nilssonii. The sequence continues at coordinate 41,033,072 of NC_137083.1, read as the reverse complement.
ATCCCTTCAGAATGATCCACTTGCGGTCCCGAGCCTCCTTTTCCTCCCCAGGACTGGGAAAGACCCAAGAGAAACCACGGATGGGAAGGGCTTTTTAAATTGCTGGGCATTATTCCTGGGAGCCCTGGGCTGGGGGACATTTTGTTTATTTCCTGGGCATTAAGCACCTGCCTTTTCCAGGGAAACAGCTGCTTTTTCATTTACTTTTCTGGTTTGCTCTGTCCCCAGGGTCCTCCCTGATGCCACCGTCTGGGCTGCATGGCGCACCCTGTGTATCTTACCTTTTGCCAAGTTGCCTAGAAACTGAGGCGGCTCATTCACATCTGTTACCTGGACAGTTAGGATCTGAAGGTCAGTGACACCAACGTCATCCTTAACATAAATCTGCAAATCAAATACGTTTGGTCCTGTTTCAAAATCTAGTTGTTCCTTCCCAGTAGTGACAACCTAAAAGTAAATGCAGAATTCTTAGCGATCCTGTGAAAGAAGGTCTGCTTTGTGTGCATGCATTTTGCAAATGGCTATTACTAGGAAGAAAGCAAACAGCATCCTGGAAACCACCTTTCACCCGCTGTCAGAGGAACTAGCTGTTTGCCTTAGTCCTTCCAACACAAGCCCCAGGACACTTCTCCACTAAAGGGACTGCTGTGGATGCTGCTGCTTTTCATAAAAAAGAAAAATATTCAGGAGATATTCTGGTCCCACTGACAGAAAATGGAAAACCAGAGAATTAAAAAACTTATCACTACTTAAGTTAGGCTCCTAGATGAGTCCCTTAGCAACCCTGAGCATCGGCCTGCGGACTGAAGGGTCCCGGGTTCAATTCCCAGTCAAGGGCACATGCCCGGGGTTGTGGGCTCGATCCCCAGTAGGGGACGTGTAGGAGGCAGCCAATCAATGATTCCCTCTCATCATTGATGTTTCTATCTCTCTCTCCCTCTCCCTTGCTCTCTGAAATCAATAAAAAAATATTTTTTAAAAATGAGATGCTGCACTTTCCTGGGATTGCCATGAAATTACATTTTGACTCATCACTCCATTCTAATTTTCCCAAGGCCACTTCCAAGAATAAACAAGGGAAGAAGGATACATCTACAGAAATAAGGAATGACATGTACTAAAATGAACATATGTGTGTGTGTGTGTGTGTGTGTGTGTACCTTTCTACACATTCTTCCACTGTCGGAAATTGTCCTCTGAACTACAGTGATTTGGAATTATGGAAGGGACACCAAGAAATGGGGCCAGAGATATCACTAGAATCTAGGTTGTTGCCATCAGGAACCCACTGATCCATGGTGGGAGGGGCCTGCTGAGGCTAACAGGAGATCAGTCTGTGAGCTCTCAAATCTATATGCATATCCTTGACTGTGAGCTCCCATGAGGCCCCGAGTCCTTTGGGACTTCAAGGACTGCATTTCATAACTGTCTTAATTATGTTAGTAGAAACTTTTGGTTATTAATACAACTTGGGGCAGACGGCGAGGCATTCAGTATTCTGTAGTGAAGAGAGTACTCAGCTCCAATCCCACTTCTGCCACTGAACTTCTGTGTGACCTCGGGAAAGTCACTTCAAGAGCTGGGTCAGGGTACTAAGGAGAATCAGAGGGAAGAAAGTTCACGGTGAGCTGTGTTTAGTCAGGGAAGCCTTCATGGAAGGAGAGGCTGTGGGTATTGTGCTTGACTTTGTAAGATCTGGACTGGTTAAGGGAAGAGAGAGCAGCCACAGGTGTGAATGAGTGTGAGCAGTGGAGGCAGAACTCAGGGAGGAGGGTTGAGAGGGAAAACGAGGTAGTCTTGTCTGTACCCATGAGCCAGGTCAGCCTAATATCCACGCAAGTGGAGATGACCTGTGTCTATGCTTAGCACGTGGTAAATAAGAGGCAGCATAACATAGGAGTCTAGAGCTTAGACTCTGGAGCCAGACTGGCTTCAAAGCCAAGCCTTCCCATTACTTAACCTTTCTGTGCCTCAATTTTCCCATTTATAAAATGGGAATAAGAAGAGCATCTACTTTATACAATTGTTGTGAGGATTAAATGAGTTCATCCATGGAATACTTAGATACTTGTACTTGTACTATAGTTTGATAACAGGTAGAGTGATACCTCCAACTTAAGACTGCTGTGGCTATGGGGTCTTTTGTGGTTCCACATAAATTTTAGCAATATTTGTTTTAGTTCTGTGAAAAATACCATTGGTATTTTGGAAAGACTCAAACAACAAATTAGAAAACAGAGCAGTGGTATGATGGCTCTTCAACATGAATGATCGGGTCTGAATTTTCCAAGAGGAAACATTTACACAGCAGCATTGGACATTGAGGCTCACATTTTTTACTAAGGGCATGTTCTTCCATATTAAGTCTCCTCATAGTTTTCCTTCTGAAAAGTCACAGAATCCTAGAAAAGCAGAATCACCAACACAATTTCATCAGAACCCAGCTTTTAAGGAGATCAATACTCAAACTAAAACACCCAAAGAGTTTAGTTACTGTCAGCACACCTTACACCTGATGTCATGTCAGGATGGTTGGCAATAAGAAACAAGACTTTTATTTATAACACTAGAGGCCCAGTGCACGAAATTTATGCAGGGAGGGGAGGGGTCCCTGAGCCCGGCCTGCACCTTCTCGCAATCCGGGACCCCTTCCATAGGCCCGATCCCGCAGCTCCCTTCCATAAACGGGCAGTCGGACATCCCTCTCACAATCCAGGGCCACTGGCTCCTAACCGCTGGCCTGCCTGCCTGCCTCATCACCCCTAACCACTCTGCCTGCCTGCCTCATCACCCCTAACCACTCTGCCTGCCTGCCTCATTGCCCCTAACCACCTCTGCCTTGGCTCCCGCTGCCACAGCTTCATCCAGAATGACCTCTGGAAGGTCGTTCGGCTGTCCAGTCAAATTAGCATATTATGCTTTTATTATTATAGATTATTTGTAATGTTCAGTTGGACTAGATTAAATAGAGAAAAAAGATTTCAAGGCTAGAGGGGCACCTAGTGCAGCAGAAGGCTCTAGGATGCCCGAAAAGGACTTCTGGATATTAGAATAAGTGAGATTAAACCTGGGAAAGAGGAAGAAATGATCACTGATCTGGAATCCCATGGGGCTCTCATCTTCAGGACTCCTCTTTCGCAGGTAACTCCCATTGCAAATAAGATGGTACTTACCTCAAACTCGGTGCCTGACAGACAGTTCACATTGAAGGCTTCAGTAAGGGGACTGGTGTTGATTATCAGGGGAAACCCTGGCATCACAGGTGACAGTGATGCTGATAAGTTCACAGAAAACTTATGCACTGAAGTCCCAGGTGAAGAATTCTCTGCCACATTACTAGTAGCAGGTAAGCGAATCAGGTGTAGTGCCTCTCCCGCTGTGGATTTAAAAAGGATAAAAATTACATGTGCACAAAGCCTTGTGCTGGGAACAGGGACTTAACAGCTTGTTCTGTGGCTTCAAGTTGTAGCTCGGAGCAGCGATGGAACCTGGTCACTCCCCAAGAACAAATACTCCTGCCAAGACTTGGAGAGGGGAATGTGAGATCTTATAGCTAAGAAAACAATCACCACCAAACAACCATGAAATCTGCTCTTGTCATCCTGTTAATAAAGCTGCTGCTTTCCTCTTGTCTCCCTGCTTCCCTTCTCTTTTCTCCCAATCTTTGTGAAGAGCCAGGAGAAGAGAAACATCACCTTAGCAGGTAGACACCCACTTGAAGTATCTAGTCTACCCATGACATTCTCTCTTTTTCAAGGGCCCAATATTTTACAAGAGTTCATTTTCCTTCTCTGGGTCAGTGTTTCACTCATGATGTCATCTGAGAGTTGAGTGTGCATGACTGAAGAGCTCCTTGGTAGACTTCCCCACAGTCATAAGTAATTTCAAGGACAGTTATTTGTTTTTATTGGGTGCTATCGGTATCATGTAGAGAGTCAGTCAGTACTTCCTAGTTGGTAGATTAACTCCTGTTTCACAGAGAAGGAAATGAGATACTTAGAGGAGGCATGTGAACTTCTCTGGACTTCATTACAGACAGGGAACGTTACAATTTAAGAGAAAGTATGTTTCTTCCAGGAATGCCTCAGGACATTCTCAAGTCTCCTTGACACTGTGCAAGACTTTGCCAATACGGAGGAGAGCAACAGGTCATGTTTTTTCATGCTTCCATAATAATGGTTACTGTAGGGGGTTGAATAATGTCTTCCCCAAAATTCAGGTCCACCCAGAACCTCAGAATGTACCTTACTTGGGAAAAGAGTCTTTTCAGATGTAATTAGTTAAGAGGAGATCACACTGAATTAAGATGAACCCTAAATCCAACAGCTGGTATCCCTATGAGGACAGGACACAAAGACACACACAGAAGGAAGAAGGCCATGTTATGACAGAGGAGGAAATTGAAGTAATGCAGCTACCAGCCAGGGATGGCAAGCAACCACCAAAAGCTGGGAGGTAGGCAAGGAACAGATTCTCCCTCAAAGCCTCTAGAGTCTAGACGGAGCCAACCCTGCCAACACCTTTAGTTCAGACTTCTGATCTCCCAAACTGTGAGATAATACATTTCTGTTATTTTAAGCCATCCAATTTGTGGTAATTTGTTATAGCAGCACTAGGAAAATCATAAAATTATCATTTATTCAATGTTCCAAATAGGCGCATAATGTAAAATCCTTTTTCTCATTTACTCCTTAAAACCATCCTCTCAGATAGGTATTAATATCATTATTTTACAAATGAGGCAACTGGGCTAAAGGACATATAGTGAATACTGTATGTCCTTTTATCCCTATTCACAGGGATAATGTCCAAGACCCCCAATAGATACCTGAAACCATAGTTTAACTATAAAATAAAATGTTTTTCCTATACATACATACTTATGATAAAGTTTAACTTATAAATTAGGCACAGCACGAGATTACCAACAATAACTAATAACAAAATAGAACAATTATAATAATATCTATAATAATAAAAGTGTAATATGCTAATTAGACCAGACGTCCTTCCAGACAACCTTCCAGACGAAAGCCGGGGCTGTGAGGGTAGCCCAGGTCCTGGGTGCCTGCTAGCGGCCGGAGGGAAGCCAGTGCCAGTAGCCAGGGGAAGGAAGGTCTACTCTTGCAAGAATTTCATGCATTGGGCCTCTAGTACTGTAATAAAAGTTATGCAAACGTGATTTCTCTCCTAAATTATCTTATTGTACTGTACTCACATTTTCACTTAAAGGAAGCACTTTCAGACTTCTCTTGGGCATATTCAAATTGCCAGCATCACTACTCTTGTGCTTTTGGCCATTATGAAGTAAGGTAAGGGTTAATTGAACACAAGCACTGCAGTACCTCAAGAGTTAGCTAGTGAGTGACTAATGGGATGGGGATGGCGGAGGTGGGGAGGGGTGTCTACAGCTTGAAGATGATGGACAAAGGAATAATTCAAGTGCTCGATGGGGCCAAGCAGGATGATGTCGGATAAGAGATTTCATCATGTTACTCAGAACAGCAAGCAATTTAAAATTTACAAATTGTTTATTTCTGGAATTTTAGAAATTTTAGGTGTATAATTTCTAGAAACAAACAGGACATGGAAAAATGTTGGTTTTATTAAAAAAGAATGCATTTATTTCAAATTTGGGGGAAGGGATGCAAAGAAATAATGGAAATGTAGGCAAAATTGAAATATAAATACATTCATTGATACAAGCTGTTATAAATCTAAAATCACCTTATTTAGATTAGAGACTAAAATGCATTATGCTAAGTTATTTTTACTCACAGAATTATCCAGGTTTATGGACAAGGACTGTGCAAGGACTCAGATAAATCAAAACAGCTGAGGCTTAAGGTAATGTGAATATGAATAGATTTTTTTAAATCTATTAAAATTGACTTTCGTATTATACCATTCTTGTGATAAAAACCCGAAGCAAAATAGTATACTGGATTATTTAGAGGCAAAATGTTCCCAAAAATAGTTTTTCAAAATGAGCAAAATAATCAGTTGCTTTGGTGCTTGGGTTTTTTTAGGCATAATTTCCTCATGCCCTCTTTTCCCACAATAAAAAAGTCAGCAAAGCCCACCTTGAGCTGTTCATGAACGTGTTTCCCCACCGTTCAGCAGGACAAGGACAGTCATAAGCAAAATGAAAGTTTGGCAATTTGTCTAACAATTTCCCACCTTCTCTTGGCCCGTCCCACCCACACCGGGGACTTGTACCCCTCCAGCCAAGAAGAAAGGACCCCGCTGCTCAGATTTAACTCACTAAGGTTTTTCTCAAGATGGTATGGTGAGTGATAGCTTTGCTAAAACAAGAAACCACTTGCATTTACTAAGAACCTACTCATCAGGCATTATGCTGGCTACTTTAATGCCTGATCCCGTCCACTCTACACACAACATAGGTGTTGCTGCCTCAGTAAGTGTTATACTTAGTAAGGGGTCGCGGTGGGCCCTTGCTGCATCTGGGTCTTATAGATAACAGACTGCACATACTTACTATCGTGTCGTCCCTCCACACTTGTCAGGTGACTGTGCACATGTGATGCATCATAGTTTTTCTATGACCAGGCAACAAAGCAGCAAAATGGTGCTGGGGCCTGGTGTGAAATTGGCCCTTCAACTCAGTTGTTAGATTTGGGTGATGTTCTCTATAAGAGGTTGTTTTGGGAGCAACCTAAGCAATTGTGCAGGAATATTAGCTTGATGTGGGGTCCCTTGGCCTGGCCTGCACCCTCTCACAATCCAGGACCCCTCGGGGGATGTTGGAGAGCCAGTTTCAGCCTGATTCTGCAGGCATAAAAGGCTAATATGCAAATCAACTGAACAGTGGAACAACTGGTCACTATGATGCGCACTGACCTCCAGGGGGCAGACGCTCAATGCAGGAGCTGCCCCCTGGTGGTCAGTGCACTCCCACAGGGGGAGCGCCACTCAGCCAGAAGCCGGGCTCACGGCTGGTCAGTGCAGCGGCGGTGGCGGGAGCCTCTCCCACCTCTGTGGAAGCGCTAAGCGTGTCTGCTGCAGGCCTAAGCAGTCAGTCGGACATCCCCCGAGGGCTCCCAGACTGCGAGAGGGTGCAGGCTGGGCTGAGGGATCCCCCTGAGTGCACAAATTTCATGCACTGGGCTTCTAGTACAGAATAATGACTAACATTTACTAAGCATTTACTATGTACCAGTCACTCCTCTAAGTGTTTTACTAAAGTAACTCATCAAAAATGTAAATTATCTCTAAATTAACCTGCAAATTTAACATGATTGAATTCTATACATTATGGTATGCTACCTATCAAAAAATAAGATTTAATTTAAAAAGCTCAATTTCTGCCCTGACCAGTGTGACTCAGTTGGGTGGAGCATCATCCTGTACACCAAAAGGTGGCAGGTTTGATTCCTGATCAGGACACATGCCCAGGTTGTGCTTCCATCCTTGATCAGGTCATGTACAGGAGGCAACCAAGCTATGTTTCTCTCATACATCAATGCATCAGTCTCTCTCTCTCTCTCTCTCTCTCTCTCTCTCTCTCTCTCTCTCAAAAGATCAATAAAAAGATTGATTTCTTTCAATAAAAAAAATAAAAGAAAAATAAATAAATAAAAAGCTCAATTTCAATCACCTGAGCTGACAATATTAAAAAGATCTCCTAAGATTCTTGAAGCTCTTTAATAAGGACGAAGATGCGCAACAATCTTTGGCTCTTCAACCAGAAGGCATTTCCTCTACCCAAGAGTAAGACAATACCTCCTCAGTACCTCAATTTTTCGACAGGATTTGCTAAGCTCAAGTTGCCCCCAAAAGTCTCCAGAGAAAGGCCAGAATCTCCACAAAGACTAACTTGACATATACACTGAAGGGGTTCAGAACACATTTTCCTAGAGTGTGCTACTTTGACATAGGGACTATTTTGAGCCAAAGGCATGGAGACCCAAAAGATTCAGGAATAGCTTTTTTAAAATAATAATAATAATAATAATAATAATAACCCCCCCCCCCCCCCCTTAACTTTCTAAAAGAGTTTAGATAGAGGGCCTGGTCTAGGAAGAGAGCTATCACCAAAGATAACTACAAAGCATACGGGCTAGGTGTGGTGGGCAGGGGAGGCGGGGAGCTCAGCAGGGCCTGGAGCTCAATGTCCTCTCTGTGAGGCTCAATTGCCTGACTGCCTTAGGTCTCATATTCTTATAGGGCCTCCTTATATACATAATTAAACTTGTTTTTCTATTGTTAATCTGTCTTACGTCAATTCAATTAGTAGACCAGCTAAAACGACCTAGAAGAGTAGAAAAAAAAAAATTCCTCTTCTGCAACACTAAGCTCTGCTATGAAAATTATTTTCCCAACTTTGGGTCTTGGAAGGACTTCCAGCTCAGGCCAGTTAACACCAGAGGGAAAGTGAATTCTGTACAGACATGGACTAGATTGTGGCTTCTATAGGCACCCCGTTCTCTGGGTTACCCCTACCTCCTGCAGCTCCTGTTGCTACATCATTTCATTCATCAGTGCAGATAAGCCCACAGTTAATCTGGGCCTCCCAGAGGCAATTTCCTTTTTCAGGACTTTATCCTACAATGATATCCTGTAAACTGAGTCGAGCAAACAAGGTGGCAAAATGAGTTCCTACCTGACATGGCCCCCAGGAGAAACAGGAGGAGGGCTGCTTCCTGCATACTTGAGAGTTCACCTCTGTGCACACTTCCAGCAAATCACCCAGGAGCGGAATCCCACCTTATATCAAAGTGCATTCCAGATGCCGCTCATCTTCCCCTCCCCGTTTCGTTGCTATGCAAGAAATCAAACAGATGCCTGGTGGTAACTAAGGGAGACTCCAAACACCGCAGGAATGTTTGTTCTTCGATTACCTGCTTCTGTGACTGCACGGTACCCAAGAGGCCAACCAACCCGTCCTGGTGAGCTCAGAGTCCATCTCAAAATTCCACACCTACTGTGCGGATGGAGAGCCCCAAAAAGGGAAGTCAAAGAGCAAAGAAAAAGAAGAACATTGAGATGATAGTAAAAGCTGGACATGAGCGCAGTCATCCAGGATGGTCTCAATAGCCAGGCACTCTGTCCTTCTCAGAAGTAGGGTGGGGAAGTGGGAATTTTTCTGCTGACAGAATTGATGAACTGGACTCGGAATTGGGACTAGACCCCTCTTCAAGGCGGCGATAGACATGGCCCTTTGACTCCCATCACCACCACTGCCACTATAGCCCTCAAAGAAGTCTGTGGAGGAAGATTATTGGAGTCGCACGAGGCTTCTGCCCAGCAGGGAGTGATGTGCCCGCCCCTCAGAGGCAGGTGCCGCCCTAAATAGTGCTTTCATGTCCCATGCAGCCCATGCCAGCTACAGGCCTGGTGTGTGAAACACAGCTGGGCTGGAGTCCAGCCTCCACTCAGAGAAGGAGCAATGGCAGCAAAGGGGGCAGATGGCCATGGAGCAGCCTGCCCCCTTGACACGGTGCAGTAACAATAGCAGTGGATACAGTGGAAGGAAGTCAGACTTGGACCATCTCTCCTCTTCCTTTCACTCAAGAACGGCCCACTGGGTGAGGGAAGCCCGGAAGCTCAAGGCTAGTGGCAGGAGGAGGGTGGGGGGCATTGAGCCAGATCCTCCCCACCAGGAGCATGAGCAGCAGGAGTCCCTACAGGAGCTCTGAAGACCACGTGTGCCCCACAAGCAAACCCGCATTTGTTCCCTGCTGGCCAGTTAGTCAGTCTGAGTCAGTAGCTGCCACAGTCATGGTAAGATCCAGCAACGTAGGCCAGCAAAAGGGGGACACTCACCACGTTTCCTCTCCTTCTTCCTTAACCGTCCTGCCCAGGGCAAAGAGGAGCCTCTTGGAGCCAGACCTCACCACTTGCCCAGGCTCCAAACTGGCAGCCCCAGCTCCCCCTGCTGCAGCAGCCAGTAGCAGGGGGGTAGCAGGAAATAAGATCTAAGTCAAGTTTGAAATAGAAGCCTTAAAAACTGTGGTGGACCATGAATAACTGAAAATGACCGGGAAGCAAGATATTAAGGGACAGTTAACAGAGGCGTGTCTAAAACACAAAACCATTTCAGTTTATGTGCCCCTGAATTGAGACTGTTAAGTGAGCTGGGTATAGCGCCTTCCGGGCACACAGAAAGCAAGGCTCAGAGAGGCTGAGTGACTGGCCCCAGGTTAAGCCACTAGTAGTGGCCAAGCTGGAACTTTGTGTCCCCTGCTTCCCAAACTCAGGGCAGCAAGGCTGTGTTCCTTCCCTGCCCACCACACCCAAAGCCTTAGCAGGCCCCTTCTAGCCCCCAGGGTGCCTCCTACAGCCCCTTTTCCCAGTCTTGCTGCCACCATTCTGGCTAAGGTCCCGGCCGGTGGCCTGGACCATCTCAGTAGCATCCGATGCCTTGCACAGACAACTGTCAGGTTAATTTCCCCAAAGTACATTTTAATCACTGTCTTGCCTGCTTCAAACACAAAACAACCTTTACCCTAGGAAAAGCTGACTTTACTTGCATGAAGCAGGAAGTAAGATTCAGAGTGTCAGTCTGTAGGTTTTGGTGTGAGACAGGTTGGGTGGCAAAGAGCATAGGTTTTGCTGTGTGACCTTAGGCAAATTACCTAATCGTTCAGAATTTCAGTTGTGCTTCTATAAATCGGAGCAATAATACCTGCATGGAATATTACTGAGAGCAGGACATGAGATAATGAAGTGAAAGAAACTGGACCGGAGTCTGGGCTATATGATACTGTTTTTCCCCGAATAGCACATCTATAGGACCGTGGCAAAGGCTGAAACCCAGTAGGTACTCCATAAACATGGGCTGAAAAGAAGATGAATGAATACACAGTTGCCAAGTTACCAATTTCTCCCCTCTCAGTTTTCCCTGTCATATTAGTTACTGCAAATAATCCATTTCATTATTCATAATTAAAGCTGAAGTGATGGCTCCGATTAAGTTATGGAAACCGTCAGAACAATTAAACCTTTGAATTAAAGAAACTCACATCTATTTAATTTTCAGCCTGACTACCCAGTGTTCTTCATGTTGCCCTGTTTTCACCAAGTTAAGGGGAGTCTCCGCTTCCTTCCCCTCCCTGGTCCAGGGATCGTAAGGGCCATAGTATGGAATTGGTTGTGGGGTTTTTCTCCTGTAGTTACAGCTTCTGGGTCCAGTCCTGAGGCTGTGTCTGCCATTCTGATGTTCTGTTGTCCATTGGTCCAGCTCCCATCTCCTTCCGAAAGCACATGGTCCCAGCACCAAGGACCCGGCTGGGCCAGAATCACACAGAGGCTGAATGGGACCCTAAAGCCCCTTGCCCTCTTGTTCCTGACTTCTGACACCCTGAGTCCTCCTGGTTCTACGGGGTCTCAGCCAGGTGGGGAGAATGGGGCGGCTCAAAGGCAGGGCTGGAATCTTTGGGGCAGGCACCCCTCCAGCTCCACACGAAAGATCTGGGAAGCCTTCTTCCATGGCATGGCTGGCCCAGCAGCAAGTGGCTCAAGCTGGTGCTTAGAGTATTTAAAGGGACTTTCCTGAAATCTAGCTAACGCTACTGCAAGTGTCTAATTTGCTAACAAAGGCGTTGTGTTCCACACATCCATTGACTTAGAACCTGGAACACACTTCCTACAGAGGGATTGCGGACAGCCTACAGACTGTTACATCCTATCTAATAAAAGAGTAATATGCAGATTGACCATCACTCCAACACACAAGATGGCTGCCCCCATGTGGTCAAATATCCTGCCCCCACATGGACACAAGATGGCCACTACAAGATGGCCAGCAGGGGAGGGCAGTTGGGAGGCACCCGGCCTGCAAGGGAGGGCAGTTGTCAGGGACCAGGCCTGCAAGGGAGGGCAGTTGGAGGTGATCAACCCTGCAGGAGAGGGCAGTTAGAGGTAACCAGGCCAACAGAGGAGGGAAGTTGGGGGCAAACAGGCTGGCAGGGGAGCAGTTAGGCGTCAATCAGGCTGGCAGTGGAGTGGTTAGGGGGTGATCAGGCTGGCAGGCAGAAGCGGTTAGGGGCGATCAGGAAGGCAGGCAGGCAGGCAGTTGGGAGCCAGCAGTCCTGGATTGTGAGAGGGATGTCCGACTGCCCGTTTAAACAGGCAGTAGGACATCCTTCAAGGGGTCCCAGATTGGAGAGGGTGCAGGCTGGGCTGAGGGACACCCCCCTCTGTGCATGAGTTTCATGCACCGGACCTCTAGTAATCTATAAAGTACCTGAAATATTATAGACTTAGGATGAGAACTAGAAGTGCTGCTGTGCATGTTCAGTTAAGTTTCCTTAGTAGTTCCGTGGGCACTGGGGGCTGGCCAGTGAACCTGATCCCCTTTATACCCGGGGGGGGGGGGGGGTCGCCTTTATATCTCTGTCCATGTTTATGCAGTTACTAGAACTATCGGCTTCAGGGACCCAAACTCTAGGACACGGCACCCAGATTCCACCATTCAAGCACCCCTACACCACAGGTCCCCTGGAGAAAGAGAGCACGCAGGGCCAGGCCCACACTCACAGCAAAGGCAGCCAAGCTGATGGCACGAAACTTCAGGAGGAGTGGCGGTGAGCTCTCTCCTGGTCTCCTGTGCGGGCCACTGTGCTAGCAGGCACCCGGCTTCCGCACCGCACCCGCAGTTCTCTCACACTGTCTCCGGGCCGCTCAGCCAGCTTCTCCAGGCCAGAGGAGCTCTTCTGCTTCTTTGTATCCCAGTTACTTCACAGCCAACACTGTGCCAGATGCATAGCTGGTGCTCAAAAATGGTGGAATTAATAAATTTAATTTATACTCCCTTGCCCTGTGCCATTTCTTTCCTTGCTCTAACACCCATCCAGCGAGGGCCCCTCAGGCCTTGTGGGAGGGAAATAAAGAAGTTCTACAGCGCTCCCGAGTTCCAGACCCCAGGGACACTCCTTCCCTCATTAACCCTGAGGATCACGGGAGGGTCTGCTTCAAAGCCAAGCCCAGTAGCTACCCTCTACCCTTCTCAGTTCTTAGCTGAGTCCTCTGTAATAGAAGACAGATTAATAAGAGAAAAACCATCAGAAGTTTGGGAGAGATTCAGGGGAAAAAAGAGTAACTCCTGAGGTTGCTCCCAACTGGGGCTTAAATACCATCACAGTAGGGAAAGGGGAGGGGTGTGTAAGTGATCTTAGGGGAGGGTAAACGACTTTTCGGAAAGAGAATGGACCTCAGAAGAATCGATGGGAAAAGCAAAAGAATAGATGGGAGGTATGACGGTTTGTGATGTTTGTCTGGGTGTGGGGTCCATCTCCTTTCCTGTGGTAAGAGTGCATCTCCTCTGGTTGATAAAATTCCCAGACGGGGGATTTATGATAATTGAGCTCCTTTTGGAGGATCTGTCTTTAGGGGGAAGAGGGAATTCAGAGAAAGCCTCTCCTTGCATTTGCTATTTTTCCAGTGCCCATAGCTCAAAATTATCAATACACTAAGTCGCACATCCTGGGTGGCATGGCTTAGACTCCTACAGTAATATTTTGGGGTGATGTATTCTGCTACCCTTCAGCCCTCAGGACCCGCTGGTGGGACCCTTTCCCTGGCTTCATGGGTAGAGGTCTGTAGAAGTATGACTTCCCCGGGGCTTAGCCTCATCTGACTCCGGGTCTAAGACGATGATTAGCATGGGCCTGAGCCCAGTTCACACCAGTAAACTCCAGATCATTCTTATTTTTAATAACAACTTTATTGAGATATAATTCACATACTATACAATGCACCTGCTTGTACTGTTCAGTTCAGTGGTGGTTTTTAAAATTACTCACAGACTTGTGCAACCATTGCCATAATCCATTTTAGAACACTTTCATCACACCACCCCCCATAGGAGTCACTCCGCAAGGTCCTCCCACTCTCTCCCACAGCCCTGGCATCCACTCATCTACATTTTGTCTCTATAGACTGCCCTATATTAGACATGTCATATAAATGGATTCTCTGCCCTGCTATCTCTGTCCTATTCTAAATAATAACAGTAGGAGCAGTGCAGTAAATGACTAATTCTTGTATGTTACTTTATAGAAAACACTCTCCACTTTCCCATAATTGGCTCCTTTTCATCTTGCACATCTCCGATGAAATGTTCTCTTCAAAGAGACCTTCCCTGACCGCCCACTCCTCCTCACTCTCCCTCCAAGCACCTCTGTTCCTTTTATGGTGGTTCTTACCACAGTTTTCACTGTGTATTTCTTCATGAGGTCATTTGCTAGCCCATCAGACTGTGAGCTCCACAAAGCAGGGCCATGTCTGCTTTGTTCATGACTGTTGCCCAGTGCAGATCACAACACCATTAACTTGTTCAACAAATGAGCGAGTCAACGAAGAAATGTTGGAAATGAGCTTGAACCAGTGGCAAGGTTTTGTGTAGCAAACCTGTCCCTAGATCCCAGACAGAGGCTATTGTGGAGAAAACAGTAATAAATGAACCACCAATTGCAAGCACATGAGTCATTTAAATCCCTGTTTACATTTCTTTGTCAAACATAATAATTTAGTGTTTAAATTAAGGTCAGGCTCATTGTTTATGGCCTCTTTTGCATGTCAGAAATTGATATGAATTCCACAAGCTTACATTACTAGATACCCAGGTAAGGGGCCTATCCTTCCTCGTCCAGATGTGAGGAGCCAGAAGGTAACAGTTCCTCTCATTTTTCCTCTGTAGAATCTGGAAAAGCTAAGTGTCTCATCCAGTCAGGAGGTGGGTGCAGGCAGAGCAGAAAGCCTTTGGCCTTGGACTTAGCCTTGAACCTAGCCTCCTAAACCATTTACCCTGACTTTGCTTCCTCATCTGCAAAGTGGGAATCACAGTGTCTTCTCCATTGGAGAGCTGACAGAGAATCAAAGGGGATCATCCATGCGTGTCCTGTCCTGGCACATCCTAACCGCTCAAAAGCAGTATTCTCGCATAAGAGTTACTGAACCCCTACATCATTCTCAGTGTTTTATCAAGGTCTCCCTACGTAAGGGTTAGGGGGCTGTCAACTACATCACCATCGTAAACAAACAAAAAAGAAGGCAGTTTTTCCCTCCAGTCAAAAACGATTATCCTTTACAAAAGAACTACAAACAAGACCCTCATTGACTAATTCTCCAGTTACTGTATTTGTTCAGCCACTTTAAATCTTTTTTGGACATAGCCAGGAATTCATTACAAATAAATTATCATTTAGACTTGCCCCCCACTTCTAAGCAGGGATGGTCAAGTTTATAGTGACAGAAACAGAAATATTGTATTATAGCTATCTAAAATAACAGAGCAAGCATTTTAGCCGTTCCTTCTATGGGCCATACACTGTTCTACATGCTGAGTATGTGTTAACTTGTTTAGTCATACAACGACACTATGCGATGGTTGTATTATTATGATCCCCCATTTCACTAGATGAGAAAATGAAGGCACAGAAACATTTACAAATCTAGGAAGTGATAGAGCCAGAACGCAGACCTGGGCAATTGGGCTCCAGAGGCTGGGATCCAGGTCACTACATTGGTAGTCCCTCAGCCCCTGATCATTGGACTATACAGAACACCCACATACATAGATAGCACATGTGTCCTTTTACACAGAATGGTGCCCCCTCTCCTATCACCTCTTCTCTTTCATTCCTACTCCTGTATTCACTGGAAAGGAAAGGAACTGGAAAAGGTGTTTGTGTGTGGGAGGGGTACAGGGGAAGAACCTACAGAACCGAGAATTAGATCTGGTTTGGTTTTGATTTGTTCTCCCTTTTGTTTGTTTGTTGTTTGCTGCTATAACAAGAAGTCACACTGTCAATCGCTGAGCAGGCGGGGTGGTGAGGAGCTAGCTGTTCCTTAGGAAAGAATGGAAGGGGTTTCTGGGGTCTGGATGCTCCTGCCTCTCAGAGAGAGAGGACAGGCTCTTTGGTGTTTTAAACTTGGGGATTTCCCTAATGGCCATCCAGCTTGCCTATGGGGAAAGGGGACAGGTGAATGAACACTTTGTGGGCTTTGTTTGGAGAGATAAGAAGAGCCCCAACCGCTATGGATCCCTAGGCAAAAGCCTGGGAAGGAGGCCTGTGAATACAGGTGACTGAGCCAGCCCGACCAGCGACTCTGCAGCGAGGGGACCCCTAAGGGCAATGGCTGATGTGAGAACCATGGGGCCCCTTTCCAAACGAGGGCTCTATGGCAAAGTTGGCATGCGGAGTCGCCCACACACCTAGACAGACACCCGGGGGCTGAGGACACTGTGACCCGCCCTGTCACAGGTGAGGGTCTCCGGGGCCATGTGGCAAGGGGCAGTACCACTGGCCTAGCCGCACTGGTCTGGACCCCTTGGCACTTGAGAAGACTTGCCAGGGCAGCCAGGTTGAGGTAAACCTGAAAAGAAGAAAATTTTTAACGTGCCCTCAGATTTGGACACCTCTCCAACAGGCTTTTCAGGAGAGAATATTCTAGCAAACCCTTATCTAATTATTCATGGAAGTCTGTAGGCACATGAACTTGATGGGAGAAACAGATAAATATAGGTGTTTACTCAGGTATCCCGTATTCCTTCCCCTAACAAAGGGGGTCTGGGAAGGAACCATATGCCTTTTCTCTTCAAGTATTTCTGAGGTCGTCAGTTTGTCAGGGTTCTTTCTTCCTGAGATGTCTCCACTTTTTCTGCATTTCCTCTGACTGGGGATAAAGGCTCTGCCCCTGTTAAAGGGATGTAAGGCTCAGGGGGAAAGGGCATGGGGATGAGGGAGCCTAATGACCCTGGTCAGGGGCTGCCCTGTCCTGCAAAGGCGAGTGGCTCCAGGAAGCTGGACACAGGGCTCTCGATCACTGCTATGCTTGCTTTATAATGCCTCGCTGCTAAGATTAGTTGATACACCAGGTTCCCTGGGCAATTCCAAATGATGCAACAAGCATGAAAGAAAACACAGAGAAGAATCTGAGGTTCCTATGTACGCAGGATAACAAAACGCTCTGCTTTCATGAGTCAACTCACCGGGTTGGTAGCTTATGCTGAGGCCTAGTTGTTAGAGCTGACAGAGGACAGCATGTTCTTGGGAAGTCAACTCTGTATTAGGCCTGGTTGTGAGCTACTTGACTCACAGCCTTTGATAATGTGGAGTCTGTGAGGGAGACTGCGCCATCCTAGCCACGGTGGCAGCCAGTGTTGGTAGAAGCAACCATCACCGAGGGAGTCAATTCAGACCTCCTTGGGTTACAATGGAGATGAGGTTTCAGAGAAAGAAAAGACATCTCTATAGGAACCAAATCAAGGAAGACACATTATGTGTATATTTGAATATTATAATTTGAATACATGGCAGTAACTCTTGGATTGGTTTAATCTACTACATGTGGGGTGTGTGTGTGTGTGTGTGTGTGTGTGTGTGTGTGTACATGTGAGCATGAACGTGCACGCACACACATATACAGGAGTGTGCATGTGAGAGACTCTGGCATTGGAGTAGGCATGCCAGAGATGCTGGTGAGAGCCTCCCCTTATCCACCTTCTTCTTGGGGAATTTGACCTCCCAATGCCCCTGGAAGGAGGAGCCCGTTTACCCTGCTCTTCCACAACCCTGGCCACAGATGATGGACCGCAATGCTCAGCTAACTCAAGGGACCCCAGGCCATAGGCAGGGCTGTGCCAGTTATAGTTCCTCCTCCTTTTTTTTCTTCTCAAGACATTAACCTGAGAGACACAGAGATGGTCAAACGATGGTGGTTATGTGGAACCAAGCCTGGGACATGTGCTGATGAGTAAGTGGAAAGGCAGAGAAGCGGGAGACAGGAGCAGACACAGAGAAAAGCAGAGGAAGGGGGACCCTGAGGCCCACGAGAAGCAGGGAAAACTTGGGATCCCAGCACCTCAGATCCATCCTGAGTGGCCCAAAGAGCCTTCATTGCCAATTTCAGTGTCTGGGAGTTGCCTTGTCAAATCCTTGTATCCTGACAGTAAACCCCAATAAATTCCAATAGGTTCTCTTCTTTGCAACCAAATAATCCCTAAGACAGTTAGATTGAGCAAGATGAGAGAGTAGGTGTCACAGACACAGCGACAAGTGGAAGTTGTTGGGATGTCTGTGACTTACTTCAAATACTTCAGTAAGGCAGTTAGTCGTGCTCTTCGTTACACTAAGGGCCGCCGGTTGCTCTAATGGAAAATTCCCCTCCAGGAGAGTCAGCTAGTGGTTTTATCAGAAAAGCCACTTCAAGAGCTTCTCATTGAATACCTGAGGCTTTGTGCATTAGCGTTTGAAGGTCAGAAAGTAATTTTTACTGTTGAAATTAGTTTGTTGTTGATAAGTATGGTATTAGAAATGGACTCTTGTTGATGAAGTTAAAGGTATTCAAGATATGCAGATTGGCTAAAATGTTTCAGCGGTGTCCTGCTCTTCGCTATTCCACGAGCAGCGTGGGAGACGTGAGGTGTGCAGACAGGTTCCTCCTTCAAGGAAACCTCCACTGCCCACGCCTTCAGGGTCGGCTTCAGTAGAGCCTCCTCGCCAGAGGCCACCCTTCCGGTGGCAGCCTGCATCCAGGGACGGAGCCCGATGGGGAGAAAGTCCCAGTCCTTTTGACCCAATGCAAGACCACCCCGATGGACAATATTAAGTCCAGAGCTCAACACTGGTTTGCTTGAGGCCTCCTTGAATGTCCATTGTCATTCAACTTTTCCCTCTGCCCAATCTTAATCCCTTCCCCATCCTTTTTTTGGGGAAAAAAAATTACCTTAAATTATATTGACTTAAATTCTAACTAAATATTAGTATTGTCTGATTAACATTGATAAGATATTGTTATTAGCATTAAAAATTCCATCCAAATTGTAGATTATAAAGCTCCCTCCATATGAAAATAGATAAACCCTTAATTGTGTTATACTCTTTATAAACTAATAAGGGAAAACACGTGTAATAGGTATAAGTCAAGTTTAAAGATCATCTATACTTTTTCTGATATTCAATTATTTTGAGCTTTTTCTATTTTTAAAGCAGGACTAGCTGGCCATATATGTTAACTGGTGTCATGTCATTTGCATTTGTTTTTGATGATGGCTCCTTCCCCTTCCTTTTACAGGGTTTGATCCCTACTAAACATTTTGCACCCCCAAATACTGTCTCAGCACCTGCTCCTGGCACACTGGACTGGTGACAAATGGGCTGTAAGAAACCACGGAGGCTCATAGCACAGTGATAATGTGCTGGGGCTGCCAGAACAAAGCACCACAGACTGGGTGGCTGCAACAACAGATCTGTATGGTCACACAGTTCGGAGGCTAGAAGTCCAACATCAAGGTGTTGGCAGAGCTGGTTCCTTCTGAGGGCTGTGAGGACAGGATCTGTGCTGGGCCTCTCCTTGGTTTGGGGGGGCTCTTTTCTCCCGGTGTCTCTTCACATCATCTTGCCTCCATGCCTGTCTGCGTCTGTGACCCAATATCTGAAAGATCACAACAAGTACCATTAACACTCATATTTCTAGCAACATTCTGTTCATGTTGATATGTGTATTCTCCAAGACAATAGAAACTTGCTCTACAGCTCTGTTCTTTCTGAGCTCTCATCAGAATCTGCTTTAACATTTATGTCTTCCCACACATGGAAAGGTTGCCAGTTCATTCCCAGTCAAGCACATGCCCCATTTGCTGGCTCGATTCTCGATAGGGGGCCTGCAGGAGGCAGCCATCGATGTTTCACTCTCTCCCAACAATCTCTTCAAGGCAATCCATGCTTTTGCTATTGTGCACTATAAATGTGTCCAGCCCCTACTCATACCCAATTCCAAAGCCACTCCTACATTTTTAGGTATTTGTTACACCTGCACCCCACTTCCCAGAACTAAAATCTGTATGAGTTCAGGGTTCTTTAGAGAAATAAACCAATAGTGGGGGAGGGGGAGAGATTTTAAGGAATTGGCTCATGTGATTGTGGTGGACAGCAACTCCAAAAATCTGAAGGGCAGGGCAGTCTGGTAATTCAAGTAAGACTTATTGTTGCAACTTTTTAATCAATTCATCAGTTGAAAGGCTGGAAATTCAGGCAGAATCTCTATGTTGCAGTCTGGAGTCTGAATTCCTTCTTCTTTAAGATATCTTGGTCTTTGCTCTTAAAGCCTTCAACTGATTGGATGAGGCCCACCAACACCATGGAGAATAATTTGCTTTACACAAAGTTTACTAATTTAAGTGTTAATCACATCTTAAAATACTTTCACAGTAACAGAAACACTTTGGTGTTTGATCAAGCATCTGGGCACCATAGCCTAGCCAAGTTGAAATATAAAATTAACCATCACAAGTGTGTAGCCTTAGGACGGGTCCTGAAGCTTAATCCTGTACAGTCCACTGTCTGTGCATTGGTTAGGAGGAGCTCTGTTCACCTGTTGCTGGGTTTCAGTGAAACAGAATCATATCTCTGATGTGCTGTTGCCTCTATTTCAAGTGACCGTCTTACTCAGGGCTCCTAAAAGGACAGAGCACTGGGTCTCCATTGAGCTCATCAGTTTGTGTATACTATTTGAATCTGGTAGTAAAAAAATTTCTTAATACATTTCTGTATGAATACAGGGTTTGGTAGATTTGCTTTCCTCACAAACTCCGAGGACAGCTGTAGGGGAGTAGTTTACCTTTACTTACCTCAATTTTCTCTCAGTAGCTATCCTCAACTATCAAGAACCTAATAGTTGTGCATCGTGACCAAACTGACTTAGGTCAGTTCATAATAATGGTGATGTGTGGTTTCCATTTAGCTCAGGGACACTCACTTCACATTTCACTCAGGTCTCTCTGTTCAAATGTCACTCCTTCTGAGTAGCCTTCCTTGATGGAGCTAACTGAATTACCAATGGAAACACACATACTGTACACACTCTCACACACACATGCCATCATCTATGATTATGTCCAAGCTCTGCTTCACTCCTTACTGACACTTATCAAACCTGAATTATATTTAACAGTTTCTTTATTTGTTTTTTATTTTCTCCTCTGCCGGTATGCAAGCAGCATTGAGGCAGATGCCTTGCTCACTGCTGCATCCCTAGAGCATATTGGGCATATGTTAGAAGTTAATCGTTACGTGCTGATGGAACACATGAACGAATCTATGCAAAATTCACATCTGCCAGGTGTCAGCTAGGCGGCACTGGGGCTTTAAGGCATAAAAGAGGTGGTTTAAAATAAGTGTCCAGCCTTGGCTGGTGTGACTCAGTTGGTTGGGCATCATTGCATACATGGAAAAGTTTCCAGTTCAATTCCCAGATGGGCACATGCCCAGTTTGCAGGCTCAATCCTCTGGATCTTCAGTAGGGGGTTTGCAAGAGGCAGCCGATCGATGTTTCACTCTATTCCCCTCTTTCCTTCTTCTCTCTCTCTCTCTCTCTCTCTCTCTCTCTCTATATATATATATATATATATATATATATATATATAAACTTTTGGTCCTGTAACTCTGCCTTGCTACCCTCACCCCTTGCCATTCTCACTCTCTGCACACCTTGATTCAGTCTTTCACATCAGCTCACCTAGGTTCGATTTCTGGTCCCCAAGAAGCAGTTCATCTGACCAGCCCAATTGTATGAGAAGTTCAGCAAATGTTGTTTTTATGTGAAGTGATATGTTTTGACTTTTCATGGCTCACTTGGTGTGCCTCAACAGAAACACTGAAATACAGTGACAGGTTGTTAATTAAAAGGACAGGGCCCGGGGAGTGGGGGTGGTTGCTAAGCAGAAAGAGTGTGCTAAATAAGTTGATAATGCAAACAAAACTCCAGAGGATATTTTCAGTACACACAGAAGGACACTCTGTTTTCAAATATTGCTTAAGTAGATAAGAAACGACTACTTATCTACCAAAAAATGATATCAAATACAAATCCTTCTTTATAACAGCAGTTCTCCTAAGTTTCTATACCAGGTAACAGTTTGCTAATCTAGTTGTAGCATATATTTGAGAGAGAGAAAAGGAAAGAAAAGAAAAGATATGTACTCTAACTGGATATAGTGGTGGTGGTGATAATGGTGATGACAGTGATGGTGCTGGTGGTGAAGGTGGTGGTGCTGGTGGTGGTAGTAATAATGGTAGTGAAGGTGGCAGTGCTGGTGGTGGTGGTGATGGTGGTAGTGATGGTGGTGGTGATGGTATTGATGGTGCTAGTGGTGATGGCGATGATGGTGGTACCAGTAGAACAGTAATAGCTAATACCACTAAGCTCTTCCTATGGACCACAGGCCCTGAGAGATGAACTATTGAGGCTTACCCTTCCACCAGCTCTGGCTTTAATCTTCTCTTTCCATAAATTCATGTTACATAGAATGTGTTGGGATTGGTAGCTGTGCAGAGTTGACCTTCTGTCAACAGGTTCTTGCTTTTGCTAAGTTGAGGTTTGCAGAAATGTTGCCATCCAGTGCCCCACAGGAGTCTTAACTCTTTAAGCCAATAAACTGGTCTCCTTCTACCTAGCTCCCCAACCCCAGGTAAGTAGTCAGGGACCCAAAGACCAAAAACTGGTGGGCATTGCCAACTTACCTATAGTAGAAACCATGCAAATATCTCCAGAAATTTGTTTTAAATCCCTTTTCGCTTTACAAATTGTACAAAGAGAAAGAGCTAGACAGAGGCAAAGGCATAGCAATAAGATTAAGATTTAGTAATAAGTTAACACTGTATATACATATTAAACTTAGTGAAAAACGGGAAAAGAAATTCAGGAGAGATCTAGGTACAACTGCGAAATAAGTGAAGGTAGTCATTGGCATGGTCTTCACTTACACGTTGGGTCACTGCCTTTCTGAACCTTTCATACCCCTCCAGGCCCAGCCAGGAGTAAGCCTTCCCACCCTTCCCTCCTAAAGCCCTACGTCTTTTCTCTCAAGTCTGTCCTCTTTGCTTTCTGCAGTACCAGCTGGCTGCATCCATCAGCTACTGTGTGCTCTATGTTTCCAATGGAAGAGGTATATTTTTAATGGAAACCTTCAATGACCTAACGATAATATACTAATCTACAGAGTGGCAAGCCAGGCTGGTAGGGGAGAGGCTTAGAACAAGAAGCATTCTATAATCTATAGTATCTCTCAAACCCCAGGCCTGCTCAAACTTCAACCATGATTTTATTTTTCATGGACTATACATCTTACTTTAGAGTTACATATTTACGTGTTTGTTTAACACCGGCCTCCCCAACTAATCTGTTAGGTCTATGGGGGTGGGGACCAGGTCTGTTCTGTTCGCTGCTAACTGCCCAGAGCCTAGCACAGTGCCTGGCACACAGGTACACTCTGCCCAATGCTGGGGAGAAAAGCTGGTGCACATGGTTAGTGATACTTGGTGTTGGGAGTGGAGACTGAGAAGTGTGACATAAAACACCAGAACTGTGTCATCAGAAGAGACCTGAGCCTTTATCCAATCTCACAATTCTCAAATTGTTCAACCTCGGAGCTCTTGGTTCACTTTAAATCTTTAGCGGGAGCCCCCACCCCTTTCTCTCTCTCCACGGGGCCAGCCAAGCCCGAAAAAGGCTCCAGCAGCACAGTTGGAAAACAGCTGATCCAATTCCCTCACCTTACAGAGAAAGAAACCCGTGGAAAGCAGAGAAATGTGGAAAGGTGACAAAGGTGAGAGACAGAAGACCAAAAAATTGTGTCCGGGAAGGAAACTGTCTTGTCATATTTTCCCACCACAGCTCTTCACTGTAATTCAAGAACACCCGTGAAGATCTGTTCTCCCCGATCCAGGAATTCGCTGTGAGACACAGCCAGCCTGGCCTGGAAACAAAAGAGGCCTGGAGAGCAGGGTGGGGCCTGGTGTGGAAGCGGAACCGAGTGGCCAGGAGGTGGCTTTGCCGACCCTGATGATGAAGAGGGGGTGAACACTGTAAAGGGTCCATCTGGGAACGAGCAGCCGTTGAGATGGTAAGGACAAAGGCTTTTCTGTCCTTTGCCACCCGAGAGGCAGTGCTTTTCTGAGCAGCTCTAATTATAAATCCCTGTCCTGCTAAGATGGGTAAACTTGGCAGCATTCGAGATCTGCCTTGTGTCTTAACTATTTCTCAGTTGGTTTAGGTTTGGCAAAACCCCAAATGCATTTTGCCAAGCACTCTTTCCCTTAATTTCTAATCCCCTGAGTGGCTTAAGGGAAATTTCATCCATATGTCTCTGAGTCATTTACTGTGAACTCATCTTTTGGTAAAAGAAATACGTTCTCAAGCCAGCACAGTCCAGAGAATAGCAAAATTTTAGGCTAGAACGGGTCATGCTTTCTTTGGGAAGAATTTCCTGAATTTTCTAATTATAAGAAGGAGGGAAAGAGAGCTATGTTTCCTGTTCTCAGTTCCTTTCCCTCTCTGCATATTCTTTCAAAGGATGTGCATGAAAACCTCCTTTCTCTATTATTTATGAAGTTGGTGAATGCCACATTTGCATTTGGGTCTAAACAAACTCCATAGATTTGTTGTTTTAGACGCAAATTCTTATTTTTAACTTATGCAGGGAAGGAAACAAACACATGCTACACGGCAGGTGCATCTCAGCCGCCGGGTGAGATAAATGTTATCCTCTTATATAAAGAATCTGAGATGAAAAAATATTAACTAGGAAAGGCATCTATACTAATAAAAGAGTAATATGCTAATTAGACCAGGAGACCTTCCAGACAAAGCCAGGGGCTCGGTCGGACTGCAAACCACCCCCAAATGGCCCTCAGCCCCCTGCCCAGGCCGGCCATGCCCCCCAACGGGGACCCTCACCCCAATGGGAGCGTGGGTGGCCTGCAAACTGCCCCAGCCCCTCACCCAGGCCAGCACCGCCCCCAGTGGGGACCCCCACCCTGATGGGGGCATGGCCAGCCTACAAACCGCCCCACGCCTTTTGCCCAGGCCAGCCCTGCCCCCCAAGGGGACCCCCACCCTGATCCGGGACCCCCTTCAGGGCAGACGAGCTGGCCCCCTCCCGTGCACCAGGCCTCTATCTGTACTAATAAAAGGGTAATATGCTAATTAGACCAGGAGACCTTCCGGACATCCTTCTGGACAAAGCCATGGTGTCAGGGCCGAGGCAGAGGCGGTTAGGGGCGATCAGGCCAGGAGGGGAGGGCAGTTGGAGGCAAGCAGGCCGGCAGTGGGGGGAAGTTGGGGGCGAGCAGGCCGGCAGTGGGGGGCAGTTGGGGGCAAGCAGGCAGCAGAGGGGGAGTTGGGGGCAAGCAGGCTGGCAGGGGAGGCAGTTGGGGACAATCAGGCTGGAGGGGGGGGCAATTGGGGGCAAGAAGGCTGGCGGGGGGCGGGCAGTTGGGGGTGAGCAGGCCAGCAGGCAGAGTAGTTAGGGGTGATCAGGCAGGCAGGCAGGTGAGCGGTTAGGAGCCAGCAGTCCCGGATTGCAAGAGGGATGTCTGACTGCCGGCAGTAGGATATTCCTCGAGGGGTCCCAAATTGGAGAGGGTGCAGGCCGGGCTGAGGGACATCCCCCGACCCCCTGTGCACAAATGTGGTGCACCGGGCCACTAGTGTTCTTAATAAAAGACAAAGTCAAAGTTCCATCTAGAGCCTCTGACTCCCAAGTTCACATTCTTCCCACCTGTCCATGCTCATTCTCAGGCACAAAGGGAAGGCCCAATACATTCTAGTAGACAGTTATCATGCACCTAATGATGGATTCTAGCCAGGTGTTTTTTGTTTGTTAAGTCAACAGGGACTAGACTTGGCATTACTGCAAAATAGTTATCCTCTTTTTTTGTTGCCTCAGGAGAGTTTGGGACCCACCTCACTCACTGTGGCAAGATGTCATACATGAAAAGTATTGGTCTTGGAAGTGAAGTCTTTAATATTTCTAATAATGATGATGAGCCTCCAGGTATATAGGAATTACAGGTAAGAAAGGAACATGTTAAACATTACCATGAAGGTGCAATCTGCAAAACCAAGAATGTTGAAAACTCCACAAGGCAAATAGCCCACTTTGTTCAATAAATATATGGCAAGGGGGGAAAAAAAGGAGGGCAAAGAGGTCTATAGATTAAAAAAGACAAGAGACATTTCAATTGAATGCAGTCTGTGCATCTTATTTGGATCCTGATTTGGGCAAGCCAAGAATAAAAAGAAACCATGAGACAATCAGGGAAATTTGAACACTGCCTAAATATTTTATAATATTAACAAGTTACTGTTAATTTTTAGATCTGTTGAAGGCATTGTGAGTACATTAAAAACAAGATATACTTTTTTCCTTTATGAAGTGTCTATTCAAGCTTTTTAGTCAAATTTTCAATTGCACCATTTGTCTTTTTATTATTGAGTTGCAGGAATTGCTAAGAGTTACTGGATGTAAGTCCTCCGATATATGTGTGGCCAATATTTTCTCCTAGTCTGTGACTTTTTTCTTCTTTTTCTTAATAGTATCTTTTCATGAGCAGACGTTTTTAATTTTGGTGAAGTCCACTTTAACACTTTTTTTTCTTTTATGGCTATCAGGGTCGCCTAAAATAAAATCCCCCCCCCCCACACCCGGGCCAGCCCCAGATATTTTGTTCCATTGGTCTGTGTTGGGGCCAAGCATTGGTGCTTTCTAAAGGTTGTTTGAGTCCTTCCAATGTAGAACCGGGATTAATAACCCCAGCACTAAAAAGAAGTATGACCTAAAGTGTAGAAACCTTCAGAAATGAAGTTCTGAAAATATAATTAGGCATAATCCAAATGAACATCGAGGAGGCACCTGAAACCTCTGCGATGTCAGCACAGGGAACATTTCCATGTTTGTAGACAATTGAAGGACAGGACTTTACAGAAGAGGCTGTGGTGCTGTGACAGCTCTGACCTCAGGCCTGTGTAATACTCAGAGGGCAAAAACAGACCTGTAGCCATGGCCGGTGTTGCTCGGCGGTTAGAGTGTCGGCTCAGAAACTGAAGGGCACATGCTTGGGTTGCAGATTTGTTCCCTGCCCCCAGGTCAGGGCATGTGCAGGAAGCAATCAGTAGACGTTTCTCTCTCTCCCCGCCTCCCCTCCTTTTCACGATCTCTAAAAGGCAATGGAAAAAATATCCTCAGGTGAGGATTAACAACAACAAAACAGACCTGGTAAAATTGGGTTTGGAGTGAATCAATGAAGGAAAGGGCGATGGCCTGGAGTGGAGTGGGGCAGGTGGTGGAACTGCCCCACTGTGGTTTTACTTCTGTCCTTGACGCCTGGAAGCAGAATCTCCAACACCAGGAAAGCAGAACACAGATGACTGAGAGGGAACAGGAGCTGAAGATGTATGGAGAGATGGAATCACTCTAAATGAGTGCAGGACTCCAGGCCCAGGAATTATACAGCCTGGGAACGGGAAGACCTTGCAGAGGTAATTGAGGAATCACGCTGTAATCTCTGAAAATCACAGAGTAAGGGAACAGTGCCAGAAAACCCAAGATAAGAAAACACTCCAAGTTCCAAGTATGGGGTTGTCAGAAATGCCAGGTCCCCTGCAGTGCCCAGCATTGGCCTTGAGGATGTGCCCCTCAGAGGCTGGGCAGCCCCTGGCACCCATCCAGGAAGCTCACACCCGGCCCTGCCCACAGAAAAGCAGCTGTAACTGCAAACCCAGGTGACAATTCTCCTCTCTGGGATAAATCCTCAGTTGAGAACATGTTCTGTCCTCAGAAGCTGTGATCCTGATTTCTTTGCCCATGACATGCTTTACCACCAGCCCCACCCTGGTGTACCCTGGGGGTACAGATCCCATGATACCCACCTGCTGTCTCCACAAAGAGTTCTTCAAGATCAAGTGTTTCACAATTATTTATTTTCCATCCATCTTCTTCGGTCCTCTTTGTGAACAAATAAAACCAGGTTGCTAAGGCTTAGAAGGCCTTCAATGCCAGTCATGCATGGCTGCTGCCCAATTCACGAGGCCGGTTTTTGGCAGACAAGTTCTCTACCGGATTACACTTTCAGAGGCCTAACAGCTACCCAGATAAGTAAGGGGTAGACCAGACATAATAGCCTTCTGAACTCAGCCTAATCACTAAGGAAGCTTTCTATGCTCACCAAGCAACAGTTTTATTATAATTTGGTTCCATACAGAATTGTCTACAAGCTAAAAATGTACTGATTAGTGAACATGAATATTCCATCCTCTTAACAGTTATTTTTTTTCGAAATAAGTTATTTGATAATCCTCCACTCTTTAAGAAGTAAATCTGTTTCCTATTTCTGCTGTTTACAATGATCACAGACATGGCAGGTTCAACAACACAAAATTATTATCTTAGAGTTCTGTAGGTCAGAAGTATAAAATTAAGGTGTGCGCAGGGCTAAATTTTTCCCAGTGATGCTACAGGAGAACCTACTTCCTTATCTTTTCCAGCTTTTGGAGGCTGCTTGCTTTCCTTGGCTCATGGCCCCTTCCTCTATCTTCAAATCCAGACATGTTACATCTCTCAGACTCTTCTTGTATTGATCACATTTCTTTATGTGACCACAATTGGGAAAGGTTCTCTATTTTGGGTAGCTCTTGTGACTAAACTGGGCCCACCCAGATAACCCAGGATAATCTCCCCATCTCAAGTTCCTTAAAATAATCACATCTACAAAGATGCTTCCCCAAATAAAGTAACATATTCACACATTCTGGGAATTAGGACATAGACATCTTTGGGAGGGCATTATTCTGCCTACCACAGAGATAAAGGGTAATCTTAATGCCATTTTTTTAAAGTGCCTCTCATAATCCCTGGGTTTGTGAATTAGAGTTTATGAGATTGGTATCATGTATTTCAAATTTTATTAAGGTAAGAACCATCTTTCATTGTTAGACTTAGCAGTATCACAGAACAAAGTACTTGTCAAAGAGTATTTGCTGAAGCCTACTAGAAGCCTACTAGTATTTGCTGAAGCCTAGAGATAGAACTATCATCTAGGGCAGAGTAGTGCATTCTTGTAGGGAAAAAGTTTCAAGTATATGTTAATTTTTCACTCCTTGACCAGAAGGTTCTGCCTTACAGGTTAAATACAAAATTGTAGAAGTCCTTTAAAAACAAACAAACAAACTGGTGGAAGTCAAATTTCTGAGTCCTACCAACTTCAAGCATGACATCTAGATGGATCAACATCACCCCAACACATCTTCCTCCTTCAACTCCAGGTCATTAGTGTTTATATTTTGAGGACCTCTCACAAAAAGAGCAGCTATAAAAAATTTACACCTTTCAGGAGTCATCCACTGGATCTTTGAAGACCTGAAGACAGGAGTTAACTCTGTTATGTTGCATAGCAACCTTTCCTGGGATGGGGTAGGTGAGGGAGGCTTCATCATCAAAATTGAACTTCTTCTATCCTCACCTGGTCTAAAAACCACCAGCATAGTCAGACTGCAGGAGCCTGACACCCCAGACTGTTCTCCTTCAAAGAAATCTGACCGGTGCTACCAACAGAACTTTCTGCAGTGATGGAAACGCTCTGTAGTGAGTACTGTTCAATACTCATTTCACTGGTTCCTTGTGGTTACTGAACAACTGAAATGGAGCTAGTGTAACTAAGCAACTGAATTTCTTATTTTGATTAATTAATTTAATATAAACACTCGCATGTAGCTACTGACTACCATAGTGGACAGATCAGATATAGACCATCTGGAGGGAAAGGAGGACTTGGCCATCAGGTCATATTTTGATCCTGTTGATCCCCTTTGGAAGGATGGGGGATCAGGCACGCCATTATGCCATGCATGGATTAGGGCAAGCTCAAGAATTTCCAGAGCCTGAGAGACTAAAACGAAGCACCAAACCTACTGATTCAACCTCAATACATAACAGCATCTGGAGCATCCAGAACCAGAGGTTTTCTGTTCTGGCTCACAGGACTACCTGGTCCCATTCAAGGCAACAGGCACAATGGGCAAGAGTGTCCAGAAATTTGCCACAGCTCAGCCTTGCTGTCCTTCCACCTCTCAGTAGAAAGCAGCAGCAAAAGGCACGGACCATGGCCACTATAGCAACCACAGAGCAAACTTTCTATCTAACCCCCAACACCCAGATGTGATAGCCGTGCCTTACCTCTTACCTCTCAGTTTGCACCTACCACTCCATTTTGTAAGTTGGAATTTCTAGCAGGAGATGCCAAACAAAATAGACATATTCAAGGAGGGTTCCTGGGTCAACTCTTCATTCAGTCTCTGCCACTTGTTCAGTAACTGAACCCAGTAACTAGGTTATGGGTGTAACTGGTATTATCCTAAGTTCCCCAAGGCAGAGACTTTCGCTGTTACTCATCACATTGACTGATTCATTAAGTAACATAGCTCATTTCTATCAGACCCACGAGAAACCCACAGTGGCTACAACTGCCCGTATGTGCATCCAAAATGCATTTATTTTTATAAATGTCCCCACCTGGGTTGCTTCCTTAATGTACACCAGTTTATACACCAATTTTCGCAAAGCGGAAGTTTAAAGATCACTTTTCCTCTGTGCTCTTGCTGCCACCATCACCAAGTGATCACTGCTCCTTACAGTTAAATTTTCCCTATAACACCCATTTGTTCTGCTACATTTACCCCAGTTCCTGCCAGCCCCCAAAATCGTTAAAAGCCATCAGGATAGGAATAACTACCAGTATAAACATGCTGCTGACAGGCCGATTATATCTTACACCAGATCAGGTCTGTCTATAAAGTTAAGTTAAGCAAACTGTCTCCCATGAATCTAGTATAGATATTCACCCATTCACCCAATTCTTCCATAGAGAAAACTCTAAGAAGACAAATAACACTTCCTAGTCCTATTTCCCACTGCCTAGGTCATCCATTCCGATGGGCTGGAGTTGCAGGTCCTCCCCCACTCCAACATTTACCCCCTTCATCATCATCCCTTCCTCTTGGCCACCAACCTTGAAGCCAGGTCATAACCATAGCACCAGACTGCCTCCTATCCTAGCAAAGATACTAAAGGTTCTCAGCCAAAAAAGCTTCCGTTCCCTGTGAACTAGATCTGACATGGTATTGTACCTCCGACATTAATGACCTCTACATTTCGATGCCTTTCTCTCATCAGAAAGTATCATGTACCAATAGACTTGAGCCTTGGATAGGGGAAAATCATGCCTCAAGAGAGAGAATTTTTTAAAGGGCCAGTCTTCAAAACGGGCTGTTCTCTTGTTCATATTGAATGTATGAATGTATGAACAATTAGATTCAACAAACATTTTTGTTCACCTCTATGTGCCAAGCATTGTGTTAAGCATTAAGGATCCCAAAATGTTTTCCAGCCCTCAAGAAGCTCACAATCGAGAGGAAAGATCAGCAAATAAATCAATTTTTACTCTATGTCTTATGAGAGAAATAAGATAAGGGCTCTCTGCGTAGGTTCTTCACAATGGGGAGGGGAGCAGGTGGTAGGCTGGGAGGACATACTGAGTGGAGTAACAATTAGTCAGGCGGATGGGGGTCAAGGGGCAGACATGTTTAGTAGCAGAAGCAGCATAGTTAATAGCATAAAAGAGCAGCCACAATATGACAACCCGGAGCATGGACTGCCAGAGCCTGAGGTGTGCAAGAAGAGGGGGGAGGGAGTGGAAGGTGAGGCTTTCTAGGGAGGGGAAACTATTTCTGACTAAAGGCCTTGATTTTATTCTGAAGGTAATAGAAAAACTACTGGAGGACTTTTAAGCAGGGGAGAGATATGAACAAATTTGTGCTTCAAAATAAGGGCTCAATCCAAGGTGTAGAGATTGAACTGGAAGCCAAATCTCGGAGGCAAGAGGACCAGTGGAGGCAGCTGTGCAGTAATTCAAGAGTGAGATCACAATGCAATGGAGAGAAACAGGCAGTTTTAGAAAATATTAGAAGTAGAAATAGTCGAGGTAGAAATGGCAGGGCTTGGTAAACGGGGTGTGGGGAGGCTGAGGGAGCAGAAGGATGGTAGGAGGACACTCGGATATCAGGTTTGGACAATGGGTAGTGTCGTTTGCTGAGACAGGGAATGAAGTTGTCCCATTACAGGACCCAATGAGGCAGCTCACTTCTCCGAGACCAGACCTCACTCTTGTCTTTCATCAGCTACACCTCCCTGACCCTCTGTTTTCTTGGTTTCTGGTTTTAAACACCAGCCTCCAGCCTTTCCCGGCCCAGTGGTTTACTCCCTGAGGGAGCATCTGCCTTTGTTCCATTCTTGATCTTTCCCTGCCCCAGATGCAGCCTTAGGGCAGATACTTCTAGTCAACTCTCCATTCTAATGAACCAGCCCTGACACCTCTGCACTTAACTCACCACTGCAGCAGCCTTCACTCACCACCCACTGGCCTTGGCCTTGCCTGCCACTCCAGGCTCCACTGCAACACATCCCAGCCTGAACCCAGCCCTTTCTGAGTTGCTCAGAGCCCCACAAAAATGTGAGCTGATAACAACCCACAGAAAAAATGTAGAATATACTATAAAAGAGATGTTTGTGACCCGTAAAGGGGAAAGGTAATGATAACTAGGAGCTCACAGAGGTTTGCTAAAGAGTAAAATTAAACACTCCCCTTTTTGGATAAGCTTACTAGATTAATTAATCAGGAAAGTGTTGTAGACAGAAAGGCATTTGACCAAATTTCTCATGTCCTTATAGATAAGAGTGCATGGTAATACAGTTAGGTGTGTTCACATTTGGTTGAGTAACTATATCCAAGAGTATTCATTAATTAATTCCCCCACAGGTATTCAAAAACTGTCTTTGGTCCCACCTTCAACAGAAATTTTACTAATGATTTGGACAAAGAGGGACATCATATATATTAACATATGAGAATGACATTGAGCTAAATAATTTAACGGGTGATCAAATTGGGAGGCTAAAAGATCTATATAAGGTGAAATGATAGGTTACAACCAACAGGAAAAATAATGGGTTTCTTTTAAGACCCAAAAACCCATTTGCAAGGGTACAAAGTGAGTAGAACCTGAATCAATACTAGTTTATTAAAACAATTAATGAAACTAATTAACTAAAAATAATTAAGTAAAAAACTAAGGGTTTACTTGCCTACAAAGTCAGAGTAAGCAGAGACCTAGGCCTTGCCAGCAGCCTCTGTGAGTCTGAGGGCACACTCATTGCAGATGGGGCCCCAGCAAACGAGGCAAAGCTCTCTGCTCTCCAAACAGAACCTCCAGCTCTCAGTGGGATGCTTAAGAAGGACTTTGCAAATTTGACAGTGGCTGCCTCTGGGCGGAAAAATCGGAGGGGCTATACCTTTATACACTTCAATTTAATACTCCTTATTTAGCATCTACTTATTTGCATTTAACAAACCAAGAAAATAAAAATCAGATGCATAATGTGTTAGTTAAGAGTGCAGAAATTGAAGTTAGACAGATTGTTCAAATGGCAATTTAGCGACTTATTAGCTGTGGGAACCAGGGCAGGTCACTTAACCTACCGGCCCTCAGTCATCTCTAACACTGGGATGACAGCCACTCCATAAAGTTCTCAAAGAGATCATCTAAAAGACATAACTAAACTCACTATAAAACTCCAATCATATTCAGAGGAGGACCAGGACTGAGAGCCCAGAAATAGGACTCTGAGAGACCCTGAGAAGGAAGCAGTAGTTGTCTTCAGGTGTTTGAGGGAAAAGTAGGAATAGCTTTTCCTGTGCTGCTCTGAAAGGCATAATTAAGACCGATAGGGAGAAACTTTTGCGGTGGAAAAGAACTGTTTTAACTCAGGCCATTTGTAAAAGTAGTGAGTGCCCCATGGCTGGAGGTATTCAACGCCAGTGACATGGCCACCTGCCAGAGATGATATTCAAGGGAGTCTTGCCCTGAGAGTCCAGTTAGGTTAGTGGTTCTGAAACTTTAAAAGCAAAAGGAGGGTTTTTAAAAAATGCAGGTTTCGGAGCCTCTGGGTTAGTGAACAGGTGCAGGGGCTGGGAGGGTAGCAGACCTGGAGGGGCGTGGGAGCCCCACACCCCTACCCACACACCTTGCCCTGTGCGTCTCTTCCATCTGGCTGTTCCTGAGTTACAACCTTTTATAATAAACCAGTGATCTAGCGAGTTAAAAACATGCAAAACAAACCAAAAATGCAGGTTTCACGTCCACACACAGTCATAATGAATCAGAACACATGTGGGGGCAAGAACATGTATTTTACAAAAGTTCGCCAAGAGACTCTGATGGAAAGCCAGGCTTGGAGACCAGTGCTATGACCTCTCTGTTCCCTTGAGTTTAAGAATCTCTGACATGATGTGTGCTAAGTTGAATGTTGAAGATTGAAGCTGGAGTAAACGACTGTCAAGAGTGTCTTTGTAGGAAACTGGGAAGGGGAAAGGGTGCAACGAAGTGGGTTACACATCCCTGCCACCACCCAAGCACCCCGGGTACAAGCGCTTCTAGGAGATGGTGCAAATCCCTGGGGCCCTGCTGCCCTCTGCCAAAGGGACCCGTAGATATATGTCAACTCTCCGCAAACCACCAGCACACATTTCCTCTGAAAGCCATAGTCACAAGCAATCCCTTCCCAACAGAAACACACGACATCCTTTTTTGAGAGGTCAGCTAAGTCTCAGACAAAACTGGAGACAGAAGCAGATGTCAAGATGTTATAGCCAATGAAGGGAACAGAAAAGAGGTGCAGCCTTTGTTCCTTTTTAATTGGAAGAAGATGTTATTTCAGGCAACAAGACATTTAAGCAACGCCATTGTTTGTTGTGTCACTGATGAGAAGAGAGTGGACAGGCAGGAAGTGAACTTTTAAATGAGCTAACTTCAAAAACTAAGGTGTGCCTAGGCCTAACAGGGAGCAGGTTACAGTATTAAATACTAGTTAAGTCCAAGTGACAATGACAAGCACTTCCCTAGTCATCTTAACTAGTTACACACCTCTTAGTTATAATATTAAGATATTGGCCTATTCTCAGAGCAGCATTTCCCAACTTTGTGGTGAGGACACAAAGAACTCGAGAATGCAAATGCACATCAACATTGCATGTAGCTGGATAAACTGGTCTCCTGCATGTTCTTTACTATTATTTTTGAAATTTATGTAGACACTATTGAAATTAATAAAACACATAGCTACTTAAAAGCATTGCTGAATCCAGAGCAGCTTTCCATCACCTTGAACTGAACTGTCCTGATCACTGGGTACCAATGCACAAATACTATCATCTGAGTGTGCATAAACCTTCTGCTTGAATGAGTGAAAACTAAGCTCCAGAGCTTAGGAAGGGCCTACTTGTGCTCATTTTCCTCCCATGCACTCTACAGATTGCTTCTTTCATTCAGGTTGAGCTGGCTCTTCCAGAGAAAACAGGGAAAAAGATGGAAGTGCAAAGAGAGGCTGGAGGAAAGAGCAATGGTTTAGCTGCTATACTCTCATGCTGTGGGGAGATCTACTTCCCACCAAGTGAAAATTTTTGAGCCTTTTCCAGCAAACAAAGCTCTGAGGCTACCAACCTAAGTGAAATAAAGTGTAATATAGTGTTGTTGTTGTGTGTGTGTGTTTTAAAAAGCCCTGCTATTAGAAACCTGAAGAATTATTAGGAATAGGGGTTACCTAAAATATTCATTGCTTCAAAAAATAATCATTGATTTTCTACAATGTGCAATGTTTGTAAACTGCCTCCCTCCCCAGCAATTTACAAAACACTGGGATGCCACCAGAAAAGGAATTGGAGAAGGAATGTTATGCATGCCAAAATGTTGGACACAGTAACTTATTAGCTTAAATTTAGATTATCCTATATAATAAAAGCCTAATATGCTAAGTGTCTGGTTGGCCGTTCAACCAATCAAAACCTAATATGCTAATGATATGCTAAGGCCACTCAACTGCTCGCTATGACGTGCACTGACCTCTGGGGGGGGGAGGGGGCAGACAGTCGACCGGTTGACCAGTTGTTTTGATGTGCACTGACCACCAGGAGGGCAGACGCCAGTAGGTTAATTTGCTGCTGGGGTCCAGCAGATCGGGACTGAGTGAGAAGGGCTGGACACACCCTGGAGCCCTCCCTCGGTCTCTCCCCCCCGCTGGCCAACATCCTGCATCCCTCCCCGGCCCCGATCATGCACTGGTGGGGTCCCTCGGGCTGGCCTGTGCCCTCTCGCAACCCAGGAACCCTTGGGGGATGTCGGAGAGCTGGTTTCAGCCCAATCCCACAGGCCAGCCCGAGGGACCCCACTGGTGCACGAATTCATGCACCAGGCCTCTAGTAGTTGTATAATTTGTAAACCTTTTCAAATGATGAGATTCAATGCTGGGATGTTATTGAAAACAATAATACCCACATCTGCCTATAGCAATGCGATAGTACATTCAAGCCCCTTAAAATGTTTAGAACCCTGATCCAGTAACTTATGGGAATTTTAAGAAAATAAGCCAAAGGAAGTTCAAAGTTATATGAAGAAATATTTTCATTGAGCACAGTCTCTAATATTGAAAACTGGGAAGCAACCAAAAAGCTTAACAACAAAGGAATATTAAAGTAAATTATAAGGCAACTCATTGAAATATTATGAAGCCATTAAAATGTCAATAATGAAGAACTATAAAAACATGACAAAGTACTAAGTGAAAACAAGCAGAATATAAAATTGTATCTATGTCATAACTGTGGTTGAACAAAAATATGTTATCTATTTTACCTACAAATAACATGAAAATATCCAAATGATTTTATTTACTGTCAGGAATTTGTGCATAAATTTTATCTGTTTTTATCTTTAAGTATATTGACATCATTATAAAGCTTGGTACACAAAAGAAAGTCTGAGCATGAGGTCAAAAATATTTCTACCAGGCTCACAATCTCCTCCGCTTCCAGATTACGGATTCAGGAGGCATGATCACTCATTCCCAATCTACACATGCCCCTTCTCTCAGGTAGGGGGATAAAACTG
This sequence comes from Cnephaeus nilssonii, assembly GCF_951640355.1. Taxonomy (NCBI): domain Eukaryota; kingdom Metazoa; phylum Chordata; class Mammalia; order Chiroptera; family Vespertilionidae; genus Cnephaeus; species Cnephaeus nilssonii. The sequence goes on along the minus strand of NC_137083.1, from coordinate 40,996,274 downwards.
AATTCATGATACAAGATATTACAGGGTTAGGGTTTTCACATAAACTAGAGGCCCAGTTCACGAATTCATGCACGGGTGGGGTCTGGCTGGGGGGAGGGACCCGCTCCCTGGTTGACCAGCCGGCCCGCTCCCTGGTCAAACTCCAGGTCGAGGGGACAATTTGCATATTAGCCTTTTATTATATGGGATATGGCACTGTGTCTCCCTCTCAGTCTAGAAGAACAGGCAGAGATGCATGATAACAAAACAGCATCTGACACAGTTAGAACTAGGAAACTGGCCTCTTTCCTACAAAACTGCTATGAAATAGTGTTCTTTCCAGAGGAGATCACAGACTCCTACTCTCCATTGGCAAAAACAATGCTCAGAGAGGTTGTGGTTCGCTCACGGTCACACAGCTAGTTGGTAGTGGAAATGATATTCAAACTGATTCCAAAGTCTCTTCATTCTACTCTCTATATCCAAGCAAATTGGGGAGAAGATGAAAGGTTCATTGTCTATGATGAAGTCCAAGTCAGTTTGCACATAGGTCTGAGTCCATTTGACCCTCAAGATTTTAGGCCAGTGTTCTCAATCTTAGTTGTACATTAGAATCATCTGGGACTGAACTTTAAAATGTCTGATGCCTAGGCCTCACCTCCAGAGATTTCAACTTAATTGTCCTCACGTGTGGCTAAGACAAGGGTATCATACAAAATCTCCCCAGGTGATTTATTTTTCATCCAATAAGGCTAAGAACCACTAGCGTAAGGCCCTTTGCATTTCCAATCTTAATCCTGTAAACTTTCCAACTGGCTCCCACAATGTGAGTTAGAACAGCACTCCAGTCACTCTTTTAATTTATTATTGTGGTAGATGTACATAATATTGACCATTTTAATCATTTCAAAGTGTATAATTCAGTGGTACCCAATAAGTAGGTTCACAATGTTGTGCAGCTATCACCACTGTCTAGGTTTAGAAGTTCATCATTCCAAACAGAAACCCAATAAGCAGTCACTCCTCATTCCTCCCTACCCCGGCTTCTGGCGACCACCAATCTGCTTTCTGTCACCATGGACTGGCCTATTCCAGACATTCCATAAATGAAATCATACAACGTGTGGCTTTATGTAACCGACTTCTTTCATTAAGCACAATGTTTTCAAGATTCATCCATGTTGTAACAGGTATCAGCATTTCATTCCTTATTATGGCTGAATAATATTCCACCATATATATGTGATAGATGAATATATGTATTTATATCACATTTTACTTACCCATTCATTTGTTAATGGACATTTGGGCTCCATTCTGAAACTGAAGTGCCTTAGGCCACACCTTCACAGAGGCAGAACAGGAGAGGGTAAGTTTTATGTTAACAGGGCTCAGGAGTAGACTTGTTTGTCAAAGTGTGATCTGCCAATCAGTAGCATCAGCATCCCTAGGGACTTGCTAGAAATGCGTATTCTCTGGACATGCCCCAGACCTACTGAATCAGAGACTCTGGGGGTGGGACATGGCATTTTATGTTTTAACACCGCCCCCTCCCCCGGACCCCTTCCCCGCCCCCCCCCCCCCCCCCCCCCCAGTGACTAAGACACAGGCTGAAGTTTGAGAACCACTGGAGTAACTGACACAGGCATGGGGTTCCAACGCGAGGTGTTTTTGCTGCCTTCACTCGGGTCAAGTGGGCCCACACTGCACACGAAGCACAGTCAGCCCTGGGCAGCCTCCCCGGTGGTTCAGTAATAACATCCCATCTGTCAGGATGCTAGTGTCACTGAGTTCAGCTGGTACATGAGACAAGGTTGACATGACACCCTCGAGTTATCACAGCTCTCTGTAATAAACAAACACATGTTGTAAGAAAACAGACTGAATTACAGAGCTGCTCCCTAGCAGTTTACAATGTTGAGTGTCTCTTATCAGGAAACCACAATCAAGGCGTTCGCTTCAGAAATGCTACCAGAAAACCACGGTCAGGAGCTCCACAGCAGCTCTCTGCTTCTCCTTCTCCCCGCTGAGGAAACCCGCTGTTCCTGCCAACCGGACCCCTGCTCACCCCGCAGTCCTGTGGGTCCCATGCCATGCCACCTCTGTGCCTTTGCTCAGGCTACTCCTTCTCCCTGTGACACCACCTGCTCACTCCCCACGCATCAAATCCCATCATCCCTCAACCTCAATCCAACGTTTACTTTCTCCCCTGAAAGCCTAGTGGGGCCACCCCAGCCAATAGCCATCTTCTCGTCTTCTCCCTTATTTGGGGGACCACCATTACTTACTTAGTCTCCTATTTGGAGTCTTTTTTTAAAAATAGACTTTATTTTATAGAGCAGTTTTAGGTTTACAGCAAAATTGAGCAGATAGTACAGAGATTTCCCATAGTCCTCTGCTGCCCTCCCACACACAGCCCCATCCCCTTTCTCAACATTGCCCACCAGAGTGGCACACTTGTTACAACAGATGAATCCACATGGACATGTCATTAGTACTCAAAGCCCACAGTTTACATTCGTTACACTCACTCTTGTTAGTGTTCATTCTATGAGTTTGGACAAATGTATAATGACGTGTATCCAACAATTATAGTATCATACAGAGTCGTTTCACTGACTGGAAAATCCTCTGTGCTCTACCTATTCCTCCCCACCCCCCAACCCCCGATCTCCATAGTTTTGTCTTTTCCAAGATGTCAGAGTTGGAATCATAGAGTATGTAGCCTTTTCAGATTGGCTTCTTTCATTGAGTAATACACATTTTCATTTTCTCCAGGTCTTTTCATGGCTTCACAGCTCATTTCTGGTCGTTTTTATTTTATCATTATTTTGTCCTTACATTATGAAGATTTAATTCCCAACTATTTTGTAAGCTCTGGTATGTATGATGTAGCAGGGAGGAAATGCTATTTAAAACTAGGACTGTGGACACTTTCACATATTAGGACATACATTCCCTTACAGTGAAGAAGCATACCATGTGAGTCTGGTTGAGACTTCATGGGTGAGATAAGCAAGCTCTGGCCGTGGCCTGGGAAGTAAAGGGGGAAATGAAGCATGAGCTAAATTCTGCTCTGTAAGGAAGTAACTGGAATTTGGGGATTGGAGGAGGCAGTTAGCTGGGCAAACAGCAGCTCGTGGGGAAGAGCAAACCCAAGAAGATAATGGCACGACAGAGCCTTAAGGGAACATGGCCCATGATCCTAATAAGGGACAGGACGTTTGCCTGTGCTATGTTGTATTCTAATTCCTCCAACTCCACCACATTTTGAGGACAAGTGGGCCCTGTACAGCAGGGGGTGATGCAGGTGGGGTAGGAGCAGTCACCACTGGGACTGACAAGCCTGGAGGGGGCGGGGGGCTGAACAGGAAACCACCAACCCTCAGACAGTCTCGGGAAACCCTGAGGGGGGCCCAGCTCTCACAGAAGGGGACCCGGCACTCTGTCAATTACTGTGGACATACAGGAAGAGGAGGAGCCCGAAGTCTGCACCACTTAAAGAGTCCTGCTTCCGTTACAATTACAACCACATGTCCACCACGCAGAAACAGCACAGCACTCTATTTGGCCTTTCTAGAACATTGCATTGCGATGGTGGCTACAGGGTGGGGGAGCTTTAGGAAGGCTTCCTGCCAGATAGCTTAGGGGTCCAATACCTTAGGCAAAAATCACAATAGAAGGCGTGTGCACTGAGTATCCTATGGTGCCATAGATTCATTTGTCAAAACAGCCGAAACAAGAACTTAACTGACACGTTTTCACAGTAAAATTATTGCAGCCATAATACACATAAAACGTTGAGTCCTCAATCATCCATTTGTCTGTGCATTAGAGTAGATTGCAGATTCCTTTCTAAGGTGGGCTTGGCGCTGCTCCCCTGTTTGACCTCCCTTTTTCTGAGCTGAGGTCATTTGGTTCCAGCTCATGAGCAAGAGTGTGTCAGTCCTATGCCCTCTCGGCTGACAGGGAAAGCACACGGCTCCACACTAACGGGCCCCAAACAGCAGCTGCCCGTCAGCATTTACACACACATCTTTTTGAACTCACTGATGCCGAACACTTGTCATAGGCTCAGCTGCCAGGGACGACCACAAGGATGCTGGTCCAACGAGTCTCCCAGAATGATGGTGGGGGGAGACGAGTGGTCCCAGCTCTGGAGCCTGCCTGCCTGGGTGGGAAGCCTGACCAGGGATCATGAGCTCAGTGGCCCTGGGCCTATCTTCTGGGCCTTGGTTTACTTATCTGCAAAATGGGAATGGTCATATTACCAATCTCAAGTCACTGTTATAAGATTTAAATGCGGTAATACATGCAGAGGGCCCAGAGCTCTTGAGGCTCCCTAATATGCTCATAACCATCAGCTCTCATGCCCCCAATTAAGTCAAAACAGTGGAGAGAACGGTGCCTGGATCCCATCGCATGCCTCTCAGCGCAATGCTTTCTAATGGAGTATGCTGTGGCCTAGCCTCCATTAGGGACAGACCGTGGCACTTGTCACCGGGTTTACACTAAAGTAGTTGCTGAGGACACTGTGTATAGCACTGCAGTGTCCTCCTCAGAAGGATTCTAGAGAGATCCTTCTTTCCACCTTGGCCTGGAAGGTTGCCTCTCCTGAGCACTGTGTTCCTGGTGATCATCGTGGATGATTCACTGATCAGGTTCCTGTCTTCACACTGGCCCCGAGAGAGCCAGGATGACTTTGTGGTGGGCGTTTTTGTACGGGCCTCAAATCTGGCTCCATTGAACAACCCTGCCCTTGTTTTCTTTAGGTTTCATTGTTGTCTGCCTTGTAACATTCACCATCATCATCACCATCCACCGAGCATCTATTGGTGGCAGGCTTGTGCTGGGAACTTCACAGGAACTGTCATTAGTACCCGCCCAGTTCTACCAGGAAGACATCATTTCCAATTTAAAGGTAAAGAAATGGCCCTAGCTGGTTTGGCTCAGTGAACAGAACATCGGCCCACGGACTGAAGGATCCCAGGTTCAATTCCAGTCAAGGGCACGTACCTTGGTTGCAGGATCCTCCCCGGCCCAGGTCCTGGTCAGAGCGTGTGCAGGAGGCAACCAATCAATGTGTTTCTCTCACATCAATATTTCTCTCTGTCTTTCCCTTTCTCTTCCACTCTCTCTAAGAAATCAATGGAAAAATATCCTCGGGTGAGGATTTAAAAATATTAAGGTAAAGAAATGCAGGTGCAGGAAGATGGCATCTGTCTAGGTCCCTGGGGTTTCTAGGAGCCTAAGAGAGCCTAACTGATGCTCTCTCCCAGAATGGGAGGCATTTCTTTATTCTGTCATAAATCCTTTATGAAACAAGTCATGGTATAAATCAATCATCACATCTTAAATGATGTCTTCCCTTGCTAGTTCCCTTATGTAACTGGTGGAACTATGAGTGCAGTATCTGATGCTTCAGAGGCCACTGTGGGTCCCAGGACACCCTGACCAACAGCCCCAGGGGTGAAAGAAGAGATCAGAAAGCAGTAAAAGCACAAGTTCCTGGTGCCAGAGACATGATTTGACAATCACAGGGCCTGCCTTCCTCACTCCCCTCCAGGCCCCAGAAGCACTACCAGGACTGCTGGGTTTGCATCCTGTGCCACGCCACTAGTTGCTCCCAGAGGAGTTCCATGGTCACACGTGGTCCTCGGGCTCCTCCTGCGTGAAGTGTTGGGTCGGAAGATGCTCTCACATGTCCCCGGAGGAGGTAGCATGACATACCAGGTAAGACCCAGGCTTTGGAGTCTCATGTCCACACTTGAATCCAGGACTACTTCCTCTCTCTGTGCCTCAGTTTCCTTATCTGTATAATGGGTATGATAATAATATTAAAACCTCCTCGGGGGGAGGTACTAGCTATGAACACATAGCCAAACAGTTTTAATCCAGGCTTTGACACTAGCTGAATGATCCTGAGCAAGTTGTCTAACCTTTCTGAGCCCAGGTCCCCATCTGTAAAATGAGGATGCTGGTAGTTACTACTTCAGAGGAGTACTAGGGAATAGCATGAATTAATTTATAGAAAACAATTTAAACTTCACTTTGCACGTAGTAAACACCCTATTAACTGTTAGCGATTACTATCACTGTGCCTGCAAAGTGCTTAGAGTGACTGGCCATTGATGTGAGCTATTACCCCTCCCTGATAATTAAGACTGAACTGCAAGCAGCACTCCGGGAATGCGGGTGTCCTCCACTACGTGCAAGGGCAGGATTTCACTAGCACCTCTTTGCATGGGAAAATGGGTGCAAATCCCCCCAGCTCCATTGGCCTTGCAGAAGCAAGGAGAGAAGGCTGGAAGGAGGTAAGAGGGGGAGGACAAATCATCTGAGATGCAGCTGGAGGAGGCTTCCTCAGTTCAAGAGAGAGAGCCCATCCTTTGAATTTCTAAACTGAATAAACTCATATGCTCCACTCTAAGCAGTCTGTAGACCAATTCAAGACCTAATGACTGAGGATGTGTTTCTTATATAAACTCACATGAACACATCGAGCACAATCTTCTTCCTTTTCTAAGTCACTCAGCCACCTAGCAAGAAGTCAGCCTCTGGTTGGGCTGGTTCGGAAGGGGGGAGGCTGAAGCAGTGGGGGATAGAGGGCGGGGCCACGACATGGGCCCATACCAGCCTTCCCTCCACCCGCTCCTCACAGCTTCTTTTCTCCTCTCTGCCCACCCGAGTCACTTTTCCTTATTTTCATTCCTTCGGGCACAGAAAACTGCCTTGGCTAATTAGAGAAGAAGTCAGAAATAGACACAGGGACATTTATTGAAAAGAATTTCAAGGGAAAAACAAGCAAACTACAGAAACAGAAGCTGGAGCACAACAGAAAGGTTCCTAAGGCTTCAGGTAAAGAAACGAGCATGAGAGAGAAAAACGCAAATAGGAGAACCGGGCCCGAGAATCAGGAAGCATGGTTATTATTTCACCTTTATTAAAGGCTCATTGTGTGCCAAGCCTATGTGTATCATCTCAATTGATCTTTGGAGAAAGGTGGATACCATGATCCTCATCATTTATAGATGGGTAAATTGAAGCTTAGAGAGATTTACAGATTTGCCTGTTTATTATTGTGCCCAGCACGAATCAGGAAAGATTGGAGAGGATTCAGAAAAGATCCATAAAGATAAATAAGAGACCTAAAATACAAGAGGTTAAAAGTCCTAGAATTGTTTAGCATCATGAAAGGAAGGCTGCAGGGAATTGCAGAGTGGAGGAAAACTTTGTACTCAGGTCCCTTCCCTTTCCCTAACGGGTCCTTGAGTGTCCCAGGGATGTGGCTGGGGAACTAGCCCCACCCTTGATCCACGGAGAGAGATCTCATGTGCTCCAGCCAATCAGCACTGACCATCTCACACACACACACACACACACACACACACACACATACACACACACACCAGTGAACAATGAAAGGATGGATAGAAGACCCAATTTGAGCCAATGGGACATGAGGTGTGTTTTCTGGGGTTTCCCAAGAAGAAAACATTTGTTCCCTTCCATGGAAGCTCCCAAAAAAGACATCCTGTGTCCACTGGGCCTGAATAAAGAAGCATGTGGCCCTGAGTGGCAACAACTGCTGCTTGCCTTCAAATATTCATTGTCCCTTTCTTCTTGAGAATAGGCATGATTCAATTCCCAACTGGGCGGATTTGAGTCCAACAAAAGATTCTATTTCCCAGTCTCTCTTTCCCACCCTACACGACTAAGTTCAAGCCAATGCGATGAAAGCAACAGCGTTGTGTGGTACTTACAAAGAGTCACCTCATCTTCCTTCCTCTGGCCTAGAACGCAGATGCAATGGTTGGAGCTCCAGCAGTCATTTGGGACCTGGAGGTGACCTTGAGAAAAGGAGTAGTGCCCTAATATGTGCAGCATCAAGTTAGAATCTGGGCCCAGGACATGATGGAGCCTAGACTGCCTCTCTCTGCATTTCTCCTACATAGGGGAGGAGAATACTTCTATTATCTTATAGCCGCTATTATAATGGGTTTTCCATCACACTGAGTAAATTCAATTCTAACAGATGGACCCAGACTTCTGCTGACAACCATCCTGCAACTACAAAGAAGGCAGACTTGGAATAAAGCTGATAACAAGGGTAGCAGAGAAGAAACCAGACCTTTCCATCCATCTTGGAGCTGCAGGGCCAAGCGAACTTTATCATGGGACTTCTCAGTTACATGAACCAATAAATTCATTTTGTTTTTTATGCTACTTTGAGTTGGGGGTTTTGCTACTTGCAAAAGCATCCTAGTGGATATATACATGTTAATACTCTTAAGGAGGTAACACATTAGTGCACAGTATTTCATTCCCAAGGAAAGCAGTATAAGCAGAAGTGTGTTATAAGTGCCTCTGGGCTTTCCTTAGAGTTGAATCATTAAACACATGAATAAGGCCTGAAAGATTTCTTAAAGTCACGTAACATGTATCGAATCCCTACTATGGGCCAGGTATTTTATATAAATTATCATTCATCCCTGTAATAGTACTGAATGGCAGAAATTATCCCATTTTACAAATGAAGAAATTAAGGCCCAGAGGTTTAAATAAGTTGCCCAAGATCATATAACTATTAAACCACAGCTAAGACTATACCCCAGGCTTACAGGGTTCCCACACCCAAGTTGTACATGTGACAACCCTCAGCTTAAACACATTTAGTTAAAACAGTTATTATTCTAAGACCTTAAAAGCAACTATATGCAACTCAGCTCTTACATTTGCCCATGGAGAAAATCGGGGTCTATTTTACACCCTCAGGCCAAACACTCAACCACAACCAAAGTCAGTTTTGTCAGGTAATAGCAAAGGCTCAACCAAATGCCACCTTATATCTCTGTCAACAAAAATTAGCTGCTGCCAAACCAATATCAGCAGGAGTCCCCAATCTGGAGTGTGGAAAAGGAGACTTCATTCAGGTGAACAGTTTGCAAAGTGGGGAAAGACAGCCTCAGGAGGAAACTGAAAGTAGGCTCCCTTCAAACAATGCGGAGGTTCCACTTATATAGAGCAAGTGCTCATCCTGGTCTCCGATTGGTCCGTTTTTATGCAAATGAAGAACCCAAATTTGCACACTTTGATAGGCCCCAAAACACTGTCCTGATCGGTCGGAACTGCACATTCTAATTGTTCATTATGGAGCCACTCTGAATGGTCAGTAAAAATGCAAATAAGGATATAGCTGAGTAGCTCCGATTGGATGGAGCAGGTCTCAGCCCATTGGTCAAAATATACATTCAAGGAACTTCTTTACTAGTATAAGGTGGGTTCAGACAGCAGGAACAGAGTGCAGGAGGCTTGGCAGCTTGAGTCTGTGTGTGTGTGTGTGTGTGTGTGTGTGTGTGTGTGTGAGAGAGAGAGAGAGAGGGGGGGGGGCTGTAAACAACAGCTGCTAAACTCTGATTATGAATTTGGGCCCAGTTAACCACAATGAGTCCTTTTTTGACAGGAATATTCCTTCTCAGGATCAACACCTCCATTATCCTGCAGGGTGGTAGCATTTCCACTGGGCACAGGCCTGGAAATAGACCAAGGAAGTTTCTGTAACCCTGGAAACAAAGCCAGACATATCATTTCAGTCTAAAGGGCAGATTCTAAACAGCCCAAATGCTATCAAACACCATTGTTAATGCTGCACATGTAGTCTTCACACTACACATGCCATTCGTGGGAGGTGTGGCAGGAAAATCCATATGAAAAGCTCAGCACCTCTGGTCTGAAATTAAAGAAATAAATGTGGAAGAAGGTTTTATGCAAATTATTTTTCTTCTAAAGCTTAGAAAGATACTTCATGCCAGTCAGAAAGGCTCTTTGCAGCTATTGCCAGCTAAAAGACTAAAAGAAAACAACACCATAGGGAAAATCATTTTACTGTGCCTCAAGAGTTCTGAGGAAGTTCATGGCCATCAACATGAAAGTGTACTCAAATAGTTTATACATCAGGGTATGCACTAAAGTCTGGAGGTTCGTATTTAAAAAGGAAATAAGCATACAGTCCAGCATCCTATTGGAAACCCTACTAAAATGCAAACTTACATTGGGGATTCTTTGAAAGGACCTTGAAAGGAAGTTAGTCCAACCTGCAACTCAATGCGGGACTCTCTTCTAAAGCACATTTAATAAATTGTCCGGCTGCCCCTGCTTAGAGAGAGAATCTGCTGTTCTTAAAAACTCCCCATTCCACCATTAGGATGTGTTTGCTCACCCTTAGCAAAACCTGCCTCCATTAAACTCCCTGACACGGGACTACACTCTCCCTCTAGAACCAGAAAATAAGAATAATCCCTATTCCCGGGTCTAGTCCTTACCAGCTGTGAGACATTCAGCAAGTTACTGACTCCCTCCATGCCTCATCGGTATCCACTGAAACGGAGATGATAACAGCACCTACCTCATAGGGTGGAAATGAGGACAAATATTACTACACTGCCTGGTTATGATTAGCACCCCATAATTATTAGCTATTATTATAATTAGCTATTGTACACAACAACCCTCACAATAACTATGGCTTGCAAGGAAGAGAGACATTCTCAGATTACTTTGGTCAGTGACTGTCATCCTTTCTGTGGAATGCTAGATTTGGGGGCTACATAATTGAAGGCTTTTAATGGCATCCCCATATATCCTGAGATTCACCTGGTCCCCTTCTACATCACTATTGTTTGGGTCTGACTTTACCTCCCCAACAGACTCTCAGAAGGCCAAGTTTTCACATGTTCTCATTTCTTTGGCACCAGCTTGCCATCAGGTTCCACCTCTGAGCCCTAACCCGGTCCTGCAGCAGGCTGGACTCACTGTGCATTACTTCCAGTTACTAAATTGATGGAGACTGGCATTTTTTCTAGCATGAGACCATGAACAATAAAGTTATAGATATGCTTGTATGTATATTCCAGGTTGAGGCAGTGCCGTAAACCACCACACATCAGTTAAGAAGCACTGTCTTAAATAATGGGGTATAGCAGGGGGCCACTCTGGGAAACAGAGGAGTCCAGAATTTCTACCTCAAAGCCAGACCTCATGGAGAATAAAGCTCAGTCCAGAAGCTGGAAGGTTGCTTAGGATACAGTGTGGCTCTAACAACTGGGTTATAACAGTAAATAAAATTGCCATCTGTTGAGCTCTTAATATGGGCCAGGCACTATGCCAAGCATTTTACAAGTGTTAGCTTTCTTTTTTTTAAACCTGTTTAAATTGTGGAATAAAATACTCTTAGATTAAACTGTTCAAAACAAATGTACAACATAATGAACAATCACAAAGCAAACACTTGTATAACTACCTCCTTGATCAAGAAATAGAATACCTCCAAGTACTGCCAAATCCTCCTTATGCAGGTATCCCTGTCTAGTCCCAGAACCCTCCCCTCCCCCAGAAGCAACCACTATTCTGACTTGTGTGATAATCACTTCTTTACTTTTATCACTTGCTCAACAATATATGGTATGCAATAAAAACTCCATTATATGGCTTATAGTTTAGTTTTGCCTAGTTTTGAATTTTAAAATAAAATCATATTCTATGTTATTTATGTTTAACATTGTGTTTCTAAGGTTCATTCATGTTGTTCACGATAGCATAGCTCATTCATTTTTTCAGTGTCACATAGTACTCCACTGTGTGACTATATTACAATCTATTTATCCATTCTACAATTGCAGATTGGCATTTTTTCTAGCATGAGGCCATGGACGATAGAATTATAGATATACTTGTATATTTCAGTATACATGAGATGTTCTTCTTAGATACAGAATCACTGGGTTGTAGGATGTGCATGTTTTCAATTTTACTGGAGAATGCCAAAGCAGGAAAACACAGCCTCTGGGGGAAACTGAAAGTGGGCTCTCGAGACAAATGGGAGGCTATATTAATCTACATTCCCACCAGCATATAGATTTCCTATTGTAGCACATCCTAACACCTAGTATTATCAGATTTTCTCAAACTTTGCCAATCTGATGTATATGTGTATAGTATTTAAACTGTAATTTTAATGTCTGTTTTTTAACTTTTAAAGTTTTAATACACTGACTCACACTTCACACATTCATCCCTATCTTGTTACTTTTGCTCAGCATTACGTTTATAAAATTCATCTATGTTGTTGCATGTGGAATATCACTGTATTTCCCTTATTATTTATTAACTAGAGGCCTGGTGCACGAAATTCATACATGGGTGGAGTGTCCCTCAGCCCAGCTTGCACCCTCTCCAACCTGGGACCCCTTGGGGGATTTCCGACTGCCAGTTTAGGCCCGATAGTCAAACATCCCTCTCACAATCAGGGACTGTCAGACATCCCTCTCACAATCTGGGACTGCTGGCTCCTAACTGCTCGCCTGCCTGCCTGATTGCCCCTAACCGCTTCTGCCTGCCAGCCTGAGCGCCCTCTAACTGCTCCCCTGCCAGCCTGATTGATGCCTAACTGCTCCCCTGCTGGCCTGATCGCCCCCAACTGCCCTCCCCTGCCAGCCGGGTTGCCCCCAATTGCCCTCCCCTGTCAGCCCGATTGCCCCCAACTGCCATCTCCTGCCGGCCTCGTCACCCGCAACTGCCCTCGCCTGCTGGCCTGGTCGCCCCTAACTGACCTCCCCTGCAGGCCTGGTCGCCCCCAACTGCCCTCCCCTGCCGGCCTGATGGCCCCAAACTGCCCTGCCCTGCTGGCCTGGTCACTCACAACAGCCCTCCCCTGCCGACCGGGTCGCTCCCAACTGCCCTCCCCTGCCAGCCTGGTTGCCCCCAACTGCCCTTGTGATGACATGATGGTGGCCATATTGTGATGATGTCGCATGAGGATGTGATGCCACCTAGACTTTTATTATATAGGAATCTTGTGGCAGCCATCTTGTGGTGGCCATCTTGTAATGATGTTGCACAAGGGTGTGATGCCACCTAGGCTTTTATTATGTAGGATGAGGCTGATACTATTTTCATATATTTTTTGGCCATGTTAATATCCTCTTTTGATAAATGTTTGTTCAAGTCTTTTGCTTGTGAGGGGGGAGTTGGCTGTTTTTCCTTATTGATTTGTAAAAGTTTTCCACACCCCTTCCAACTTTTTATTCTGGATACCAGTTCTCCAGTGGTTTTATGTATTGCAAATATCTTCTCCCATTCTCATGTGTATCTCTTTAATCCTCACAACAAGGCCCAAGAAATAAATATTATAGTGTCTGTAGTTTAGGGAACAGAACAGCCTTAGAGAAGTTTAGTGATTTGTTTGAGGTCATGCAGCTATCAGCATCAGTGCTGGGAAACCAAAACTACATCTGCTCAACTTGCAAGCCTAGCTCTTAACCAGCTGGCCACACTCAGAGTCGGGCCCATCAGTCCCTCTCAAGTGCCCTATGGCCCTTCAGCCACTTCTCCTGCCCCAGCTTCTCTCTTCTCTCCTACCTTCCTTCTTATGACTTTTGCTTACTCATGACTTCCACTTTCTGCCTTTTTGTATGACCTTTCTTATGTCCACAGTTCTAAATGTTGTCACTCACTTGGGTTCTTTTTCAAATTCCCCGAAGGAGGTCTCATCAACTCTTTATGGCACAGCCCCCTTCACAGATAGGCTTTCATATAGACCATATCATGGCCACAGCTCAGGTGTTCTCCCAGTCCAACTTGCTGTGGCCCTGGTGGCAGGAAGTCAGCTTGCCTCAGACCGAGTTGTGGGCATAGTGGCTGTCTCCAAAGCAGTTTCTCCTCTAAATCTTCACTTTGCAGGCTAATCATCACCTGCTCCTTCAGCAGCTCATCATCCTGGTGACAACTCCCATCCATCTGGCCTACAAATCTGGGAGTCTTCCAGGATACCAACCTCTTCCACAACCCCCACCCAAGACCATTCAAGCATCAGTGGCCTTAATAATCTTACATCTGCCCACTTTCACCATGTCTAGCCTCCACCTTAGCCCAGATTCCACCCTAATCCAGGCTACTACCATCTCTCACCTGGACTCCCCAAATAGCTCCCTCATGTTCTCTTCACTTCACCCTCCCCTCTTCCTAACTCCTTCCCCACACAGCAGCCAGGAGGACCTGCTCAAGTCAGACTGTTCAAAACTCTCATTGGCTTTCCTTTAAAAATTTTTTTTAATTGAATTCAGAGAGGAAGGGAGAGGGAGAGAGAGATAGAAACATCAATGATGAGAGAGAATCTTTGATCGGCTGCCTCCTGCACACCCCATACTGGGGATTGAGCCTGTAATCCAGGCATGTGGCCTGACTGGGAATCAAACCGTGACCTCCTGGTTCATAGATTGATGCTCAACCACTGAGCCATGCTGGTCAGGCTCTGCCTCCCTCTTAGGAGGACATATATAATGTCATTTTAGAACTCAAGTGGATAATTCAGGATAATATCTCCAACTCAAGATGTTTACCTTAATCACATCACCATATATGTACTACTATAGGCAGTACCTTCAAAGACTTCAGGGATTAGGACTTAATATCTTTGGAGGCCACGATTCAGCCCCTGCAGATGTCATTTGAAAAATTGAGACATATCATGTATCCAGGATTTCTCTTCCTCACTTCTCTGGTGTTGCCTACCACAGAGGAAAATCTTAGTCAATGAGTGAATTTACTTGAGTGAATAAATGCATAGACAATGATGATCTGCTCTACCACTTCCCACCACAGCCCTCAAAAGGAGAAAAGAATGAGCCTATAATTCCTTTAGTCAAACTGGCTTCCCCAAATCCAGATTCTCATGAATCCAGAATGGGTTTGGAAATGCAGAACCTCTTCATAAGTGATCTCCATCTGACATGCTGCCAATACCCGCTGGGAAAGATATATGATTATTGAATGGGTAACAAGAATCAAGTTATTTATAAATGAGCCTTGCCTACGACAGAGTTTGAACTTTCCTCATGTTTGATTTTCTTCCCTGGCACTCGGAGGGTTGTGTTGAGCCAAATTAGTTCTTTAACTTTTGTAATACTAAATAAAAGGATGGGGTGAGGGAGACCAAATGGCAGAAGGGAAATCCATTTATCTTCCCCAAATTGAGGAGACCCCTGATGTACTTCATATAGAAGTATAGATCTGGAAAAGAGGTATAGATCTCTAATCCATAATAGGGTCATTCCATAGTAAAAAACTATTTTCAAATCCCTGGTCTGGCCCCCAGAGTGACATTATAAACCTGATTCCCTGCTGATATGAGCAGGTTATTCTACAGTTCTTATTTGTTATTCTACATTTCTTATTCTTTAATAATTCCTTGACTAAATCAGAGAAGGAAGACTTAGCAATGATGGGGTTCTCTTGAGAAGTCAATGGGTGGGTTTGGTACCCTGAGATTTTACCTGGGCTGGTCCCTGGAGTCCCCACTGGTAAGGAGGAGGAGAAAAGCTCTGAGAGCTGAAAATGAAAGTAGGTTGCCCTATCCCACTATCATGATGGTAGTGATCATCGATCTTACACTCAACTTTCAGTGGTGCTCAAGACCTCTCCTCCCTCACCCCGTAGGAAGAAGGGCCTCCAATGGAAGGAGGCTGGGTTGAGGACAACCAAATGGACTTCCATGAGGTCTGTAAGTGGGAGAGGATTTTCTTTTCTCCCTACCCCCTGGAATAAAGATTGAGAGGGCCAATCAGGCACGGGAGAGCGCCAAGGAGAAAGCAGGGTGCTCAGGTCTAACTTGAAAGACAAAGAAAGGGTCTTTGAGGCTCACATGTGGTTCAACCCAGCACACCAGTGTAAGAACCCAGATACAAGCTCACCCGCAACATTCCCAGTAGTACCTCTGCTGTGAAGCCCAGGGACTCCATTCCAGGGAAAGCTGCTTGCTTTGAGGGAGCTATGATAGGCCGTGGCCTTTCCTTGACTGTGTATTAGAACCTTGGGTTGGAGTTTCCTGAGAAAACATCAGTGCAATTATAAAGCTTATCAATGGGACAATGATTCACTCTGCAAAGATTCTAAACAAAGTAGTCTTTTTAGACCGGGCCTGAGTGGTTCAGTTGGTTGAACATCATCATCCTGTGCACTGAAAGGTTGCCAGCTGAATTTCCTGGTCAGGGCACATACCTGTGTTGCAGGTTTGATCCCAGGTTGGGGCTCTTACGGACGGCAGACAATTGATGTTTCTCTCTCATTGATTTCTCTCTCTCTCTCTCTCTCTCTCTCTCTCTCTCTCTCTCTCTCTTTCTTTCTTTCTCCCTCCGTCCCTCCCTTCTTTACTCTAAACAAGTCCTGGGTGAGGGTTAAAAAACAAAAAAACTCCCCTTACGGCTTTTCCTGAAGGAAGGCATACATGTTTTGTGGTTGAGGAAAAGAATGCATATCACCAGTTCTTACTAGCAGTAACTTACCAGTGAATTTGTAAAGTGACTAAACCCCTTCTGGGAAATATGCAGAATTATAGAAACAGAAATAAAAATTATGCCTCATCTATCTACAATGCCCATACTGTAAAGTTTGAAACAAGGAACTCAATTTTCTCAGGTTAATTTTGTTGAAAACCCGGTCCTTTAAAAAAGCACATAACTCCACAAAGGAAAAGACGAATAGGTATCTATAATAATAAAAGCGTGACATGCAAATAAACCAAACAGTGGAATGACCAGCCCTTCCAGACGACCTTCCGGACAAAGCTGGGGCTGTGAAGGCCTACTCTTGCACGAATTTCGTGCATCGGGCCTCTAGTAATTCTATAAAAAGTAAAGACTTCTGAACCTACACATAACCCGCATGCACATAAATCTACCATAAATAAAGTTAAAAGACAAGTAGTAAATTAGGCAAAAATCTTGCAATTTATAACACAAAGGGTTACTTTATTTAATATATAAAAGAGCTTTCACAATTTACTCAGAGAAAGCTGAATACTCTAAAAGAATTATCAATTTATAAAAAAAGGAATATAAGTAATCAATAATCAGGCTTGTAACTAAAATAACTAGAAGATGAAATTCTTTCCTACCAGACTGACAGATCACAAAAATGATAGATACATCATAAATAAGGCCATGAGGAATGAGAATTCTCACACATGCTGGCTAAATTTGACAACTTCAGAATTTTAAATGCATATCCCCTTTGACTTGTCGATTCCATTTATAAGAAAGCATCCTAAATAACCATGGGGATGTGAAAAAACTTAGCTCTATAAAACATTCACTACAGCACTGTTAAATATCTATCTACATATAGAGAGATAGAGAGATATGAAACAATTTAAATGCCCCAAATTGAGGATTTATATATATTATAGTTTAAGAATACCATTCACTGGAATACCATAAAGTCTCTAAAAGTTATTTTAAAAGGTGATTACAGCTATCTATTTTGAGTATGTTACTAAATAATTTGAAATATATATTATATAGTATGTATATCCACATTTATATATGTACTAGAGGCTCAGTGCACGGATTCGTGCACCGGTGGGGTTCCTTGGCCTGGCCTGCACCCTCTCGCAATCCAGGACCCCTCAGGGGATGTCAGAGAGCTGGTTTCGGCCCAATCCCCGCAGGCCAGGCCGAGGGACCCCACTGGTGCACAAATCCGTGCACTAGGCCTCTAGTATGCATATAAGATCTTTGGTTACTCTCTACCCGACCTCCTCCCTCCCCGCTTCCCTCTGAGATTCATCAGTCTGTTCCACGCTTCCATGCGTGTACATTGAGCGTCTGCCCTCTGGTGGTCATTGCATGTCATACCTACCGGCCAGTCGGCCAGTCACTTAGGCTTTTATATAGATAGATATATAGAATGCCACTCCAAATAAAGTAGTTTGGCTTGAAGATTGAGGATTTAAAAATATATAAATAGCCCTAGCTGGTTTGGCTCAGTGGATAGAGCGTCTGTGGAATGAAGAGTCCTGGGTTCAAGCCCAGTCCAGGGCACATACCTCAGTTGTAGGCTCCTCCCCAGCCTGGGCTTTGGTGGGGGCGCATGAAGGAGGAAACCAATCAATATGTTTCTCTCACATTGATATTTTTGTCTTTCCCTCTCTCTTCCACTCTCTTTAAAAAATCAATGGAATAATATCCTCAGGTGAGGATTAAAATATAATAATTAAAAAATAAAATAAAAATATATAACTATATGATGGATCAATAGACCGATAGATATGTTTAGGCATGTAGACATATAGATCAAAATATTAATGTTTATTTCTAGGTTTATGGTAACTCATCTTATTTATGTTGTTTGTTTTCCTTCTGAATTTTTTTGCCATCATTTGTATGCAACGGAGAAAATACAACCATTTCAAAAATATAGAATGCACATGGCCGGCAAATGCCCTTAAGCTGGAGAGCGTCCCTTTGGCCACTGAGGATCCACAGAGTAAGCAAAAAAAAAGGTCCAAAGTAGATCACTTAGAATTAGGGTAGCATATAATTTATCATGCAAACCAGGACACTTTTGAGACTGGAAGGGGGAGCTATTAATAATTTTGCATAATCCAGGACTCCCTAGGCAAACCCTGCCTTTTGGGTCAGCCTACTTAGAGGGAAATGTCTGTTTAACTTGTCTTTGAAAATGACCCAGTTTTGGAGGGTTAGAGGGTAAACCACAAAGGAAGAAACTTCCCTTTTATTAGTACAACTGGGTGCAATTTCTAAACATGTCAGGTGGATGGTTGAAAGGTTCAAGTTTCTCACCTAATTAGCTCATTAGGGTCAACAGGGCCTTCATTTTAGAGATTTGTTCTTGATAAAAAGTATTTCTCAACGAAATGAACCACTCGACAAAGAACAAACAGTATTATTACCCATGTTATCTCATACTGTAGATTTTAATCTTAGAAACATCCTGTAACTCTTTTAAACCTTTCCTGATTCCAAATCCCTCCATGATTTACCCGTTTTCAACTAAGAGCTTTGTTTTAGGGAACCAGTTTCTACGTGACCCGAGGCTCTTAGTTAAGATGGTCACTGTTCCATGGGTCACTCTGCCCACAGGCTACTTATATCCCCCAGTCTTTCCCCACCCAGCTCAAATTTCTCCTCTCCCAAGCCTTCGCTGCCCACCACAGCAACCTGTCCTGCTCGCCTCCAACAGCCTTTATCACCTGTACCTCAGATCAGCCCCTTCTCACAGGCTATCCTGTTCCCCCTTTTGATTGCATGTACAACTCCTTTAGACACAAAAAGCTAACGGTTTCAAGGAAAAGCCCGATACATCCAAATTGGGGGGGAAATGTATGGAAAACATGCCATAAACAGGTTAAAAGGACAAAAGCAACAAGCTGGAAAATTACATTGTTTTCAAACAGACAAAATATCTAAATCTAGAATGTATACAGAATTTCTTCAAATCAATAAAAAGATCTAAAAATACCAATAACAAATCATCAGGTGTTAACAGCAATTTACAGAGTAACAATACAATGAACATAAGAAAAAACGCTCAAAAATATATAGAAATGAGGAAAATACAAAATAGGAAAAAAATTTACCATAATATTGGCATAAATTAAAACATCTGAGAATGTTGAGTATTAATTAGGATGTGAGGAAATGGACACATTCCTATGCTGCTAGTGGGAGTATAAATTATTCAGCTATTTTAGAAGATAATTTGGCCGCACTATTAAAATTCAAAATGCACATACCCGGCAATTCTACTTTTGAGTAGAAATACTCCCTCAGGTGCCCAGGAAACACATATAGAAGAAAAGATGCCCTGGCCACTGTGTTTCTCAATGGTTAGAGTGTTGGCCTGCCCACTGAAGGGGCCCGTACCTGGTTGGGGCGGTGAGGGAGGCAAATGATCGATGTGTCTCTCTCACATCGATGTCTCTCTCTCTCTCTCTCCCCATCCCTTCCTTTTTCCCTCCTTTCCACTCTCTCTAAAAAAAATCAATGGAAAAAATATCCCCAGGTAAGGATTAACGACAACAACAAAAAATAAAATAAAGATGTTGACCAGCCTATTTCTTGTAAAACCAGACACCTATATGTCCATCAATAAGATAGAGAGAAATATACTCTGGAACATCTTATGAAATACTATGTAGCAGTTTAAAAGAATGAGGTGTTTCCATATGTAATGACATGTAATAGCATGTGAAAAAAGAAAGCTGCAGGGAAATATCCACGAAATGGTCGGCCGCACCTGTCAATCTTGTTTATGCTCACACAAAGCTTTCTCAACCACTGAAAAAAATAAATGTATATGTATGTATATGTATATATGTGTATGTGTGTATATATATATACACACATATATGTATATCTCCACATAATGATACTATGCATTAAAAAAAGACCCAGCAATATCTTCACCTGTAATGATAAGTACATACAATAAGACAATGTAGAGGAAATAGTATTTAAAAAATGCTGTTAGACCTGGGGTATGGGAGTGATCTGGGGGCAGGGAGTGACACATTCATATAAGATTTTTAGAATTCAATATTAAGTTTCTTTTACAAAAGAAAAAATAATTTGCAGAGACGCCCTCTGCTTACTATGAGGACAACTGTTTATAGTGTCCATGCAAAGGCAGTGTTGTGTCCACACAGACTTTGGGTTGTGCAGTTCCTTTCCATAACAAAAAGGTCTTAGAAGGTCTTCCCTGAACAAAGCGGGGTTCGCCTTGCCGGACACTTCCAATTGTCCACTGTGTGCCAGGCCCTATGCTGGGGGGGCGGGGGGGCTCAATACCCAGAATCTCCCTTAATCTTCACAACCATCTGAAGAGAAGAGCCTTAGTACCCATTTAACAGAAGTAAAAACTGAGGTTCAGATGGATTAAGAAAGGTTTGCAAGCAAATGCCTGAAGAGCAATTCTAACTTATCCCTGTCAATATCAAGCCTGTGCTCTGACCCTCACCCTACACTGTGTCCTCAACCATATTATTATGGTTCGTTTAGAGGGGTATGTGGACCTCACTCCTATTAATACGTGTGTATTAATGTTAAATTTTATTTATATTTAGGTGAAGGGCCCAAAGTGATTTCTAAAGAACACTAACGAGCAGCTACCTTTCCTTCTGTCTAAGCCCTGAGAGAGAGCACTGGTTAAATGGGGCTGCTCTGCCACTCGGGGGATCAGAGGCCTCAAGTGACCAAAGTTACAGATGAATCTGCCAGGGGTTTCAAGGCAGCTTTACCTCAAAATAATAATACATTTGCTTTTTTTTTTTTTTTTTTTTTTTTTGGCTGCAGTTGGAATGCAAATTTCATGTTTTTGTAGTTATATTTATTGAATCCATGTTTATTCAGCCCTGGCACATGGCTAGGGCCCCATACTGAAAAAACTGGAATTCCTATGTTCTTTTCTACTCCGGTTGCTACTGGGGGTCTTTTATCCCAGCCCCGTTTGATCCAGCAACATGTGCGGGGGCAGGGAAGAGGCAGGCAACCTTGTCTAACAAGGCCAGAGAGACAGCACACCTGCCTTCCAGATGCAAAGAGCTTATATAAAAGGAACAACGTATGTAACAAATTTCCCCCAAATTACAATTCTCAGAGAGAGTGGGTTAGGGAAATAAATTTAGAGAGAAGAGTGGCAGATGGGATAGATGGATTCAATTAAGGCAAAGAACATCAAACAATTCCAAGGATGCCTCATTTTAATGGAACATGTCATTTTCTCCTCGTCGCCTCCAGGTAACTCCCAACAACAGTCTAGGTAGGAAGTGGGTTGTGCACACAGCCCCTCGACCCCAGCAGGAGTTTAATATTCTAAAATGAGAGAGCTAATATCCCCTCTTCTTTTCAATAATGTGGTGAAACAGTACATGAATCAGATTAAGCAGGCTACGTACTCGATGCACATTTCCACAGAACGGGGCATGATTCAAATTAAATAGGCACTTCCCATTGTCACCTTCGCTGAACTGATTTCTCAATTTGGTCTATGGGAGAGACTCCTTTTTAATTAAATCAACCACTGTCATTTTTCTCAGAAAGAGGATAAAACAATAAAAATATTTACATTCCGTTTATCTTGCTAAACATTAATCATGAGGGGTAGAAGGTGTTGCTAGATAGTTTTATCACAGAGACATTATGTTAACATGCTTTAAATTGCTGCTTTGCAGGTCAATTTATTCCTATTAAGAATGTATAAGATTCTTGTTGTCACTAACAGTATTTATAACTGCTTACTATCAAAAGGAATTCAAGTCTGCGATAAATTTGCAATACGCAGTTGACTTATATGTACAGATGTGTAAATAATAATATGTGTGCACCATGTTGACCTGAATACTACACCCAACTGACCTCAATTTTCATCGAAAGTCAAGTGTGAAAGTCTAGTAGTTTGATGAGCAATGCTTTCTTTCTTCTCTGGTTCCTAGCAGTGTAATGTAATTGACAGCCATTTTATCGGCTTTACGAAGTGATAGGTGGGTTGCAGTTTCACGAAGTTGGTGTTATTATCTCTGTAGTCAGTGGAGAACCTGTGGAAGGCTTAGACTAGAAACTCTACAATTATACTCCATAACTCTAACTGCAATAATGTACCCTTGTTCTGATTATCAGGTAAACTGGCAATGTATCCGGTCTTCTTCTGTAGAGATGCTAAATCACGTTCAGAGTCCAGCCCACTCTTTACTGTGTTACAACGTAAAATCCTCTCAGCTAGAAGAGAATGATATTTAGGTTGTCATGCCATCTTTAAGGTGCTGTGCAGAAATAAGCTCAGCTAGGAGAGTAAACTAATGTTAAAATTTTGAACTATTACTTTGTTTCTCTGCAACTGAGGTGCCCTGACTTTACCTAAGGAAAAGCCACTTTGATTTTTTGAGTGGTTTAAAGTGGCTCCCAGGAGAGGAGACAGAATTTTCTGGAAGATCAAGTCACTGACTCCCAGCCACTGGGCTTGAGTCCCCTCATCATTATGCACTCCACACACCTCGAGGAGGGCAGGGTTGTTAACAACCACCAGTGTGATGGCATTGCTGTCACCAGACTTGTTTCCAAAGTTACATTACGACCTTGTCATTGGAGAATTCTTTCTGCAAAGTAGTAGTTGCATTTAAAGAGCAAAAGCATGAGCATCCAAAGGATAAAGATAAATTACAAAACTCAGAGTATAGGAGATACTATTGTAAACCAGTTCCACAAAGCTGGCCAAAAAAAAAAAAAAAAATGGGGGGAAAGATGGTACACAATTCACAGGAGGCTCAAAAGAGGAGCAAGGGAACACTGCTCAGACTTTTCCTTTGTTAAACTTATTTTTTGTTATCCACTCACTTTATTCTCAAGTCATTCTGTAGTTGTTACATATTACTACGTAACAAGTTACTCCAAAACTTAACCACTTAGAATGACAAACATTAATCATCTCAGTTTATGTGGGTCAGCGATACAGGCAAGACATGGCTGGGTGCCTCCAACCCAAGGACCCTCACAGAGGTGGGCCAGCACTCTGGTCTAATCGCCAGGCTCCACTGGAGGAAGACAAACTTCACGCGCACGTGGCTGTAAAGGGTTCCACACCTCACAGCCTAGAGGCCTCCCTCAGTTTCTTGCCACAATAGGACCATGGGCTTTCTTAGAGCAAGTGAATGAAAGCAAGAAGCCACTGTCTTTCTGTAACCTAACCTCAGAAACGACATCCCATCGCTTTTGCCCTATTCTATTTGTTAGAAGCAAGTTATTAAGTTCAGCCCACAATGAAGGGAAGGGGATCCCACACGGGTAGGAATACCAGGATGTAGGGATCACTGGGGTCATTTTAGAGGCCACCAACCACATCTTCCTTCGCATTCACAATAGAGGAATAAACACCAAAAATGGAAGGAAAATCAGAAAGTAGGGGAAGGGGAAAATGTCCCAGGATCTCATCACTTGTGCCTCGTACCTCTATATCCCTCTCTGATTCTCCCCAAATCCAAACATACAACATATCCTCTGATGAGATGCTTTCTCCCCAGTCCCCTCTTCTCTACTTCATGGGCCTTCATTTCTTCACACTATCGACAGTGTGGCACTACTTTCCTAACCAGCTTCCATAGTGCAGTACAGCCGGGACATCAAGGCCAGAGGAATCTTCCTAAGTCATACTTTCTGCTTATCCTTATGCTGCCGAAAGCCCCTGTAGTGGCTCCCAGCTGTCAAACAAAACTCTTTAGGCTACCATTCCGTGCCTTCCATAATTTGTCTCAAGCCTGACTATACAGTCTCCTCACCCCCAACAGTAACCCACCATCCCAGGTAAGCCCCACTCAACACCTACACACAGCTCGATGCCTCTGCGAACACCATCACGCTCCCTCCGTTGGCAAAAACCGGTCTTCACCTTACCTTACAAATCCTTCCCATGTCCAAGAGGCAAAGCCAATCCCATCTTCTCAGGGACACATTTCCTGACCTCTCCCACCCAGATCTCAGTTCCTCTCACGAACAGGCACAGCTCTGAGAGACACGCCATCGACCACTCCGGCCACTCACTGTGTGTGGGTCTTGTTTTCCCAGGAAGTTTCACACTTTCCTTCTTCCACAGAGACCACCAACTGGAAAGTTGGGCTGGATCTCATTTGTTTTTTTCCTTTGCTGCCGGGCAACTGGTCCATGACAGGCAGTAGTTGTTGAAAAGATGGATGGATGATGAATAGAGGGAGAGAGGGAGGGAGGAAGAAAGGACGGAAGGAAATGTTAAGCTCAGGGTCTAGCATACATAAGAGGCCAATAAGGAATAAATACTGGTTAGCACCACCAATCCTTAAAATGAGAATTCTCCACCCAGTGGCACCGTGGCCATTTAGTGGTCCCTGTATGCAAAGGCAAATGAAATTTATCTGGGTCTGACAAAACAGACAGACAGACACACACACACACACACACACACACACACACACACCAAGCCCATTCACGCAAACATCACAACTGAAGACTACTGTGTAGCTGCTCCTCCATCGCCCACCCTAACCCTGGCTCTCAGATACAGGGAACTTAGATGGCACAGCCAGGGCAGAACTCAAGCACAGAGAACTTCACATCAGTGCGCTTCAGCCAGGGGAAAACAGAAGTGGTAAGAACGAAAAGGGTGCTGGGGAAATAAGAGAAAATATACCTATGGTGGGGGGCTGTCCACGTTTCAGGTAAGTCCGAGTAAACAAAGGGCTTTTAAAAAAGAAATACCAGGAGACCTTTGAAGGCCTTCATTGCCTACCTCTAGGGAGAGAAGGGAAATCTCAATCAAAGCATCAGACGTCCAACATTCAGAGGAAATCCAACGCTTCCTATCTACTGGCTAGAGCAGTTAAACCTAAAATGAATTCTCCCAGGAATCAGATTCCTGGCGGGAGGCTCCAGACGCCGGTCCCGGCCACTCTCCTGTCACCGGAGGGAGCGCAGAAAACTGCTCGGGAGGCGCGGTGGGCGGGAGCCGGTGAATTCGCTCCCCCGCCGCCGTGATCCCGGAGCCAAGTCTACGCAGCGGTTCTCTGCGAGCCGGGGGGCGCGCCCCGCGCAGAGAATCTGGGGGCGCCGGGCGCAGAGTTTTGAGCTTGGCGTGTCCCGCAGTCCGAGATGGGAAGGCAGCTTCCCTGGCCCCCAACTCACCGGCTTTTGGGAACCACTTCCCTCTGCTCTCCGGTCTCAGGTCCCACGGGCGTTCGCAGCATCCTCCGCGCTCCAAGGTCCGCCGTGCAAGAGAAGAACGGGTAACGCGGGTGGTGAATGGGACGCGAGGTCACCAGGGTCCCTTCCCCGGCTTGGCGTGGTCGTGGGGGTGGGGGCCGGAGGTGGCAAACCTGCTCGTGTCCGCCCCACTCAGCCGCGGGGATCCGTGCGGAGGCCCCTCGCCGTGCGCGTCAGGGACCCGGCGAGGGCAGGACACCCTGGAAGGGCTGCAGGCAAAAACTTTAAGTCCTCTCGCTGCAACTCTGCGGGGAAGACCACCCTTCCTACGGCCCAGGCCGCGCCGCTCCGGGCTCTGTCCCCGGCGCCCTGGCGCGGGCCCCTCGCGGCCCCCGGGTGCAGGCGGCGGCGGCGGCGGCGGCGCAGCATCTCCTCACCCGGGCGCGCGGCAGCCTCTGGTCCCCGGCGCTCGCCTGGCCCGGCGCGCGGCCCCTCCCGGCGGGCGGGCGGGCGGGCGGGCGCGGAGCAGCCGGCGCCTCTCTGCTGCCTCTGGCGGCCGTGCGCGCCGCGAGCGGAGCCCATCCGGCTGCGGGCGCTGGGGCGCCGGCTCCTCCTCCGCTCTCTCCTCTCCCCGCCCCCCTCCTCCCATCCCTCCCTCCCTCCCGCGTTCAGAGCACTCAATGTCGGAACGTTCCGAAGATGACGTCGGAGCGTTCTCGAATCCCGTGTCTCTCGGCTGCTGCTGCCGAAGGAACAGGGAAAAAGCAACAAGAAGGAAGAGCAATGGCGACACTGGATCGCAAAGTGCCCAGTCCGGAGGCGTTTCTGGGCAAACCCTGGTCCTCCTGGATCGACGCCGCCAAATTACACTGCTCCGACAGTAAGAACCCCACCGCCTCCTCCTCCTTTTATTATCCTGTAACCTTTCCATTCACCTAGAGCCACTGGGAAAAAGTGTGTGTGTGAGAGAGAGAGTGGCCCCCGGTGTCCTCCATGCTTCTCCCTCTCTCTCTAAATAAATACACACAGAGACAGATCATCAGTGCACCGAGGGAGGCCCGGCTGCCAGGGCTGTCTGTCTGTCTGTCTGTGCCCGGCTCCCCGTGGCAGCCCGCGGGGTGGGCTTTCACAGCCCCATGGTGTGTCTGTTTAAAAGGCTACTCTGTTGCTGCTTGCATAGTTTTTTTTGGTACCTATCTGGGCCAGGTAGATGGAAATCCGGACTTGGGAGAAAACGACGCATTGTCAATTTTGGAAAGATTTTCGTATTCAGTATTTATATCAATCTGTTTGCAAATAAACACTCTCCCTGCCCCCCTTGACTTTGGCTTTTTTTCCCCCCTTTTTTTCGCCTTTTTCTCTTATTTTCTTTTTTTTTTTTCTGTTTCTGTTTCATCTGCAGATGTAGATTTAGAAGAGGCTGGAAAAGAGGGTGGAAAAAGCAGGGAGGTTATGAGGCTTAATAAAGAAGGTAAGTGGAGCTACTGGCATTTTAGTGTTAGCCTGTGTGGCAGAAATCTTCACAGGATTTCGACTATATTGTGAATTGTTCTGCTGGTTACGGAGTGACTAAGGCTTGTCAGAAATTGAGCACGCCCAGGTGTCTGCTGCTTGGTGTTAACTTCTTCCAAAGTATAAATACAACTGGGGGGGGGGCGGTAAAGAGGGGGAGACTGTTGGAGGCAGAAGTTTACTGCACTTCAGTTGGAGTCCACGTTCGGACCTTCTGATGCCTATCTGCCATTCGCATTTGCAGCATCATTGCCAAAGGTTGTGGGGGGGGGGGTGGCGGTGTTCAAAATCTGTGAAATGAGGAGCGGGGCTTCCCTCAAAAGCATCCCAGCCTTTCTTGTGGGTAAATACACAACAGTTTCGTGAACCTCACATGGTCAGGTATTCCAGCAGCTACTTCTCCACTCTCCGCGGAAAACCATTGGACGTGCAAACCTTTGTAGCAAGTTACATTTGCCCACTTTGTGTTTGGTCACAGATTGTTATGTAGCCAGCAGGGTTAGGGGCATCTGTGTGTGCAGCCCCCTGGCCAGATGCCCCTCTCTGTTTCCCCAGCCTGGAAATACAGTACCTGAAATGGGGACACAGTGAGGAGATAGGTCATCCTAGACTGAGGCAGGCAAGGGAAGCCACAACCTGCTGGAACTGGGCATCAAACACACGTGGTCGTCATAAATAAATCATGTCCTGTTCATGTTTGCAAGCCTGCCATATGTAACTCTGGCCTATGGGTCCACGTGGAGCAAATCCAGAGGCCACTTTCTGCTGAACAAATGGATGGGTTCATTTGAATTGTGATTTACTAACTGATGTCTTATAAACATGGTTGGCTGACATTGGGGGTGGGAGGATGGCTCGAGGGGCCAGAAGGGGTTGGTGGGAAGTGTTGAAGGAGTTTAGCCGTAACTAGGCCACAGGAGCGTTGCTCATCCCAAATGAATGGAGAAAAGGCCATTAGATTCCAAAGAATGGGTCTCCCTCATAAACCCGGATATCATCCTTGAAGGCAGCCAAAACCTGCTTGGAAAGATGGCACTTAATTTTGTGGATCGACACCTAGGACAGTTGGTTTTCTGCGCCTAATCATTTCCTGGCCATCCCGTGAGAGGAAAATATGTGCTTCAGAAAAAATAACATGGAGGTTAAAATGCATGCAGATTCAAGGACAGTTCTCTAGCATAGTGGTTCTGCTAATTAAGCACTTTGATTGGGAATGAAACCTTATTCTAAAGATGTTGCCTCTAAATATCTTACTGTGATCTTGACATATCTTTAGGATGCGCAAGGGAATGAAGTCAAGTGGACAGCTCACAAGTGGCAGCTTATTTGTGCTAAATGTTCATGAGTGTTGGCAATGGGAAGTATCACTAGAGATTGTTTTTCTTCAGAAACTCTTGAAATCTTTAAAAGCTAATGGACTCAGTTGTCAGACCACTGGCAATGGAAAGGTTTCCACGAAGGAAGATGCGGTTGTGAAAACCTTTCAATTAAAGTTGCGTAAACGTTAGGTATGGCACAGAATGGGCACCTCGTGGGCCTGGTGATCGGTCATGACTATAACACAAAACTCATATTCTGCACCCTCCTCCCTGCTTCTGTTTCAAAAGACTTGTTCTCAGATTCTCTTTGCCTCATGAGAAATGGATTCTTTTAAGGAAAAATGAAAGGCTCTCCTTTCCTCAGAATTCACAAGTGGTACATTCTGCTTATTATATCCTTTGTCCTGTAAAGGTACAAAGACTTAGCTCCCAATTATATGCATTTACATTAAGGACACCGCTGTTCAGTGTAACATGCAATTGCTGAGTTCACCCAATAGCCATGTATGGGCTGAAATCTCTTTGTTCATGGGCCTGGTGGAGCAGACTTGGGTTAGCTATTCCTGAAGGTCTTCCTGGTATATGCACAGTTTTCTTTACAGATAGAGTACACATAAACTAAATACACACACACACACACACCGCCATCGTGAGGAATTTAAGGGTTGAGCTGGGACTCAGTCGGGTTGTTTGGTTGCCAGGATCTCCAGAAACACTGGTTGCATTAGTCTTGCCATGGGCTTTATTGTTGGAGTCACCATGTAGGTGGTCTCGGGATGGATACCTGTTTGTGGATGGGTCTCTGCAGGACACAAAGTGACCTAGGTGTGATTCTGTTTATCTATGTGTGCGAGCATACATAGATGACCATAGTACGCAGGTCTTGAGAAGAAATTTGGGGTTTAATAGCAATGAGTAAATAGCAATTGAGAATTAAAAGGTTATAATCCAGATTTTGATATGATTATTATTGTGATAAAATAAATATAATATAAAATTTACAGTTTTAACCATTTTAAAGTATACAATTCAATGGTACTAAGTACACTCACAATGTTGTACAATAATTACTGCTGTTCATTTCCCAAACATTTTTATTATTCCAACCAGAAATCCTATACTCATTATACAGTAACTCCCCATTCCCCTCTCCCACTCAGCCCTGGTAATCTCTATTCTATTTTCTGTCTCCATGAAGTTGCCTATTCTAAATACCATGTATAATTACATATATACATGTATATATCATGCAATATTTGTCCCTTATTTCACTTAGCATAATGTTTTCATGGTTCATTTATGTTGCAGCATGTGTCAGAATTTCATTCCTTTTTATGGCTGAATAATGTTCCATTGTGTGTATATACCATATATTGTTTAGCCATCTATCTTTTGATGAAGATTTGGCTTGTTTCCATCTTTTAACTCTAGTAAATAATGTTGCTGTGCACATTGTTGTGATATATTTTTTATAGATTAAGTTCATGGAGGGAAGAAGGACTTGCAGATTTCTAAAATAACCTGGTCATTGTAACATAGTTCCTTCTCCATTCCTCATTCCTTTTGTGCTTCAGTTCACCTATCTCAGTAGAAAGTGTTAGCTGAAGGCTTTGAAATCTCTGTAATAAAGTCTTTACATCAATGTTATTGTTTTCATCCAAAGTTAACTAAAATGACAGTCAAGATGAATTTGGAAAATACTTTTGAACCTTGCCAAATCATCACCTAGGTTCGGAAGGTGTTGCTGATTCCACGCTTGGATGTGGTCATACAGGGTTATATCGAGGGCAGCCTGGCGTGGTGAAAGGAGCAGGAGAGAGGGATTGAGTCAGCTTCCTAGGTTCCCCCATATGACCTTGGGAACATCACTTCCCTTCTCTGGGCCTCTTCTCTCACGTGTAAAGTAAGGAAGTGGGGTGAAACATCCTCTAAGGTCCCTTTGAGACCTCTGAACCTAAGTTTCTCTGCTGAGTGTGCCTACACTTCAGATATAGTCATACCAGACAGGCTGACTTCGGAAGAAGAAAAAAACTTAAAAAATAAAAATCAAGGCCTCACATTAAAAACATCTTAAACTACTACATACTGGGTTTATTTTCTCATTTTATAATCTCTTGGTGGCAAAAATCACTGCATCTCATACACAAGCATATTCTGCTGCAAATAGTTTGTGAATGGTATGTGACCTTTAGGCCTTTGGAATGATTGAGGGTTTGAGTCCAGAACCCAGGGTGATGTGTTCCCCTCGGTGGAGAGTGAGCTGACCTAGGTCAGCCTGGCTCAGTTAGGAACTTAAATTTCCTGAGACGAGAGGGTCCCAGAAACCTTGATAGCCTAATCTAAGCTATGAAATGCACTTATGACAGAGAATTCAAGGAAGGCCCTTCATCTAACTAACCTTTTATAATAATTTTCTCTCTAGCTTTGTAGGTTTATCTGAAAACTTTTCTTTTTCAAGCTAATTGGGAAAAAGCTCTATGATTTAGAAAGATGTTCCCCTATTCTAATTGCCTCCCCTGAACTCTTTTTTGAATCCTCACTTGAGGATATGTTTACTGATTTTAGAGAGAGAGATGGAGAGAGAAACATCAATGTGAGAGAAACATTGATCAGTTGCCTCCCACATGTGTCCCAACCAGGGGCTGAACCTGCAACTTAGATGTCCCTGACCTGGAATTGAACCCACAACCTTTTAGTGTACAAGATGTTGCTCCAACCAACGAGCCACCCAGCCAGGGATTTTTTTTTTTTTTTAAGAATGTCAATTTATGAGTAAGGAGCAGGTTGCATATGGCTCATAAGTGTCCTGGACTACATAAAACAGATAATAGCAGGGTTGTTGTGAGGATTAACTGAGATAATACAAAAGGGCTTAACACATGGTAACACTTAATGGATGTTTGCCTTTATTCTTTTTTTAATGTTATGATGATTATCATCTTCATTTATTAATGAAGCTAGTTCTAGGAACCTTTATTATTATAATTAATTGGGATTTTTAATCAGTGATGAATGGAAAAGATAAACTATATCAGAAATTTCATTTTTAGAGTTAATCATATTATAATTTTATAAAGGTAATGATTTTTTAAAAACCAATTTTAGTGGAGTGCAGTTAATATGTAGTCATTGGTAAGTTTTATCAAGAGCTAGAGAAAGCCGAAACCGGTTTGGCTCAGTGGATAGAGCATCGGCCTGCAGACTCAAGGGTCCCAGGTTCGATTCCGGTCAAGGGCATGTACCTTGGTTGCGGGCACATCCCCAGTGGGGGGTGTGCAGGAGGCAGCTGGTTGATGTTTCTCTCTCATCGATGTTTCTGGCTCTCTGTCCCTCTCTCTTCCTCTCTGTAAAAAATCAATAAAACATATTTAAAAAAAAAAAAAAAGAGCTAGAGAAAATACTTAGGCAGTTGTGGGCCTGTGGCAATGAGCAGTTTACAAAATCTTTCTTGGTCCGGGAGGTCTAAAATAATTTTTTAAATGATCAATAAATTGTTTTGTCTGATCACCGAGAAAAGAAAATCCTTCATAGATTTTTGTTTGGGTCTTTTTGAAATCTATACCAGTTATTACGGGCATTTGTCTGTGTTTTAATGTTCCCAGATGTTTTGATTTGATGTAGGTAAACTTGTGGAATGCTTCCAATTTGAAAACTGTTCTGGAGCCAGTAAGATCTTGCTGTGACTGTAAGAGTTTGCTTTCCTCCTGAGATGCTGGTGGAATTGGGCTGGAACACAGGATGAAGCAGGGAATGTGGGAACACATGCAGCTCCGGTTTAGGAGTCTTGCAGTTATGGCTGGATGGGAGCAAATTGGAGGAAAAGATGGCAACTGAGTAGTAAGAACGAAGTGCTCTTAGAATCCAAGCCAGGGGAGCCCGCGACAAGTGGTGGAGATTTATGGGAAACTGCGAGGGCTTCCCTTTATCGTTACACAGGCAACTCCGTTATCTATGCTAATAGAAGATGGGAAGACACCAAGTCCACAGATTACACAGATAAACCTCATTTCACCATTAATTTCAACTTCCTTTCCCATTAAGCCTACCTTCCTCCCTTTTTGCTAACAAGCCGCAACATTTGTTCACTTTGACGTCTCATTATCATCTCTCTCCTCTCGCCCAGCGTTTGGGATGGAGGGATGGAGAGATGGAGTGGCCTAATGGTGGTGGGGAGGAAAGGTAGAAAGGAGAAGTAAGGGCTTGGAGGATGAATAAGCTTTATGGTTGCATCCAGCCAATGGAGAAGGGGGAGTGCCATGGCCAAGACAGAAAAGCGGAGAAAGGGTTTTTTCCCAAACCATCTAGTTTTGAAAATACAGAGCTTTAAACGAGTATCTCTTTACATACAGGGATTTCCATGTGCCGGGGTTCTTGTGTGGAGAAAATGTGGCTCTGGCCCCTTCCAAAACAGGAAGTTAGGCAGGTTGGCCACACCCTGGGACACTGGATGTGATGCGTTGGGTTCTCATCAGACCTCCTTCTACAAGAATAATTGTGTTATCTCTAGAAGATGTAGACTGTTACACACATCACTCATTTAAGGACTTCTTATTTTATAAATAACGTTCACATTACAAAATTCTAAAGGGTAGTGGTCCATATCAATTCATAAGGCGCTGCCACATTCTTGATGCCTGCGTAGTGGAACGATCATTGGGGCCTCTGGGTGTCTTGCTGGGGTTTTAATACCCGCTCCTGCTTTCTTGGCCTCCGTCATGCATTGAGACAGTGTCTCACCGTGTGCCAGCACTGGGCGAGGCCCGGGCACAGCACAAACAGCGCAGCCTCTGCCTCCCTAGCTGCAGAGGCAGGCATGGAAAGTCCTGCCGTCGCCCTGGCCTGTTTTTCTCAGTGGTTAGAGCTTCGGCCCTCGGACAGAAGGGTCACGGGTTCAATTCCCGGTCAAAGGCATGCACCTTGGTTGCAGGTTCTATCCCCAGTCCCGGTCAGGGCACGAGCAGGAGACAACCAATCGATATGTCTCTCCCATTGATATTCTCTCTCTCTCTCTCTCTCTCTCTCTCTCTCTCTCTCTCTCTCTCTCTCTCCCCCCTTTCCTTCCACTCTTTCTAAAAGCAATGGGGGGGGGGGGTGGAAATATCCTCACTCTTCAGGTGAAGATTAAAAAAGGCCTGGCGTCTGGAGAGTACTCTGAAAGGGGAAATGGGGTGCTATTAGAAGGCGTGGCAGGAGGACCTAATTTAGGTTAGGGGCTCAGTGAAGGCCTTCCTGAGGAAATTTTATTTACACTAAAACCTGCAGGATGAATGGACGTTATCTGTGTGCAGGGCTGGGCAGGTGGGAATTAAAGGAAACAACATGTGTGAAGGCCCGACGTGTGAGAGAATATAGAATGTTCTAGAAGCTAAGAGTCTGTGTTGCTTAGAGTGAAGATAGCAAAGCAGAGAGTAGTATAAATATGCCCAGCATGGCTCTACTTCTTTGTGGCGGGGGGACTTGTCCTGTGCATGGTAAGATGTTTAGCAGCATCTCGCGTCTCTACCAATGGATTCCAGAGGCCCCTCCCGCTCCCCCAGTATGAAACACCCAAAAATGTGTCCATCCATTGCTAAGACCCCCTCAGGAGCAAAGGGACCCTGGTAGAGAATGGCTGGTGGAAGGTGAGGCTGGAAAGGCAAGAACACAAGAAAAACACACTAAGATATTCATGGGAATATTCTGCAACTATCTATGTCTTAGGCCTACATCCCAGGTGGGTTGGCCCTATTGAATGCTCAGCACACATACGCAAAGCTGTGACTGTCCCCTGGCGCTGGGCTGCATTTGGGAGGATCTAAAGAGAGAGAGACTCCGTCCCTCCAAGAACTGTCCTCCAAAGGTTTGCCAGGTGACTCCTCCAAACCCTCAGCTCGGTTCTGCAGAAAATGGGGACAGTGGTGAGCTTCAGGTCCTAATTCTGGGTGGCCCACCCTCCCTCGCTGTGCGGGGAGGAGACCCCAAGGCATCGATTCTGCTAATGGTGCCATTTATTATACAGCGGCCCCTGATGTCATGAGTACCACACGGTGCATCATTAAGGATTTCAGTTTAAAGTCACGCTGGAAATACTACGGGCATTCTGCGCAGTGTGATTACCCACGGGACTTGTCTGAAGTGGGGGTGCCCATGACAGAGCAAAGCGGCTGGTTTCAGGGTTCCTGTGTTGTGGGTTAGAAAATAGGAAGGGCAGAGGGGCTCCTGACCTGTGCCACGTGGTCCGCGGCCTTCCTTAGGACTGCGTCCGAGTTAATTTAGGGAAGTGAGGCAGACTCGGTCCCTGTGTGGTAACCTGTGCACATCGTGTTTCTATCTTTTGGGCTAACCTTTGGTTCATGGTGCTTTGATTAAAGGGTGACATCCTTCAGATGTAGACATAAATGTGTGAGCAGACACACTGAGGCCCTGTCTGGTCAAATCCCTTTGGTCCAAGGACGCCAAGTTCGGAGGTGGCCCAGTGTCACACCGGAAACGACAGTCCTTCGGTGGCTGCAGTGAGAGTGATGTCCCCAAGATGGTGATGTAGGTCGTTCCTGGCCTTGCTTCTTCCTCACAAGAGGAACAGCTAACAACTGTTTACAGACAGGAAACCACTGAGAAAAGCCCAGAATGAGGGGGAGCGGCTGAAGCACCTCACCCCAGACCACAGAGACAGAGACAGACGGCATTTGAGGGGTAAGAGGAGCAGCCACCCCCTGACCGCTGCCCCTACCTGAGGCCACGCAGCGCCACACCGGCAGGTCCCCCCTGGGCCTACGGTTCCTCCAGCGGCAAAAGGGAGCCCCAGAGGGAGCCTCCAGTGTGTGGGGTGCTTCTTGGGAGTCCACACTTGGTCTTGCCGCAGGAGGCCCGTGGGGGCGTCGGCCGGGCTGGACCACGGGAGTCTGATTGTGACCGCAGTGATCAGATGGAGCTATGATGGAGAGGGAGAGGGTTGGCCAAGGGTTGGCCTTTTTTGGAGTTGCAGAAACTGAATATCAGAAAGCTGACTTTCCCCACCACCACCCCACGTAAATAAATACATAGATTTATTAAGTCCATAAATACATAGATTTATTAAGTCCATAAAGACATGGACTCCCATGTCTTTCTCTTCTAAAGCTCTTGGTGCGATGTCCTGCCCCTGGTGGGCTCCCGGCAAAGGCTCTTTGGCTGGCTCTCTCCTGCTCCTCTGTGGTGGAGCTCGGATGGACCGCTTCAGCCACAGGGACCTGGACGTGGACCCTGAGGCTCTTCAACTAATGATGAGAGCCCAGGAAATCCCTTCCTGCAAGTGGGCTGAGGCTGAGGATGCTCGCCATTCAGGGGCTAGACGTGGTTCACCCAGTTCCCTCAGTAAAGCTGGAGTTCTGCTGTGGCAAAAGCTTTTGTTTTTATGTAAATGCTTTATCCTTAAACCTGAGGTTTCATAACACAATTCTGCTTGCCAATTTTAGGGAACAGGTGCTTAAAGGGAGGGAAAAAAAAGGAAACCAAATAAATGCTCTCTAGGGCAGGACAAAGCGACACTAGTCACCATAGTGGGGAAGATACTAGTAAAAGGGACTCGGTGATGGGCTCTTTGAACCTATGTACCTGCTCTGTGAAGCTAATTGTGGTTCTCGGAACATTAATAGAGCAAGAACACCTTCAGCTGGGGGTTGAGAGGGGCCGGGCTTGCTGTGTGACCCTAACACAGTATCCACAATTTACCAGTAGGTCATGGAGTCTTGAGGGGAAGGGGGGGCAAGTTGGGGAGACAGGACACCCAAAGTGATGACACTAACCAGGGTATGGAACATGGTTGAGACCCATTCCTAGTTTGGTCCTATCAGACCAAGGTGGCGTCTGCCTCTTTTTATGAGTGTACTGGACTACAAAGGGGCAAATACGGTATGATTCCCCTTATATGAGGTTCCTAGAAGAGTAAAATTCATAGAGACAGAGAGTCAAAGGGTAATTGTCAAGCTCTGGGGGAGGAGGAAGTGGAGACTAGGTGTTCAATCGGTACAAAGTTCTATTGGGAAAGATGATAAAGTTCTGGAGATGGATGAACTATAAAGACGGTGGAAAAGGTCAATTTTATGTATATTTTACCACAACGTGCATTGGCATTGCAGACTTGGAAGTTTCCTGGAGCATTATTTAAATCTGGACTCAGCCATTTACTACCTGTGTAGTAAGAAGTAAGAAAAGACAACTTTTCTGAGCCTCAGTTTCCTCATTTTAGCAGAGTGATAACAGTAGCTCTCAGGGTTGTTGTGAAAAAATAAATGGGGTGCTGTCTGGCATCGAGTAGGTACTCAGTAATGTGGGCTTTTGTCACGACGATTGTTACTTGCACCGGGTTCCCCTTCCTTGCCTGAGGAGCGCTGCCACTTTCAGGGGACGGAGGACACCGCTCCTGCGCCAGGAGTATGCCTGCGTTTGACTAAGCATCTTTGTCAACATTTTGTCCCTGGTTCTTTCCGGATTCCAGGAGTAAAAACCAAAGGAGTGAGACCCAGGTCCCTGTGCTGTTAGCAAGAGGGAATCAGTTTCGTTTTTCCAAAGTGTGGTCATGGGGGTGACCCTGCATTGCCGTTGCCTGGCACTTAGCACCTGAGGCTGCAGTCACGCCGAATCAGGACTGGGGTTGGGGCCCAGGAACAGGCATTTTAAACAGGCTCCCCAGGTGGCTCTGATGGGTACTGGGCTTTGAGAACCACTGTCCACTGGATACCGTCGTGACTCTCAACCCTGCCCACCTTGAGAATCCTTTGTGAAGCTTTTTTTTAAAAGCAGAGACACAGGGCCCACTCCTAGAGATTTGGATTCCATGGGCCCAGTTTAAGGGGTTCTGGGGAACTGCTTGTATGATTTTTAAAAATAAAAAAATCCTAGCTGCCATTTACTGGGCAAGTGCCTCGTTTCGAAACACAGAGCTAAATGTGCATCTTCTCATTTAATCCTATGAGGCAATTCCTATTATCAGCCTCATTTTAGAGACTAGGAAACTGAGGCTCAGGGAGGTTAAGGCGTGTACCTAAGGTGATACAGCTGGGATGTCGTAGACCTGAGATTTGAACCCAGAGGCAGGCTCATTCCAGAGGCTGTACACGTAATGACTGTGTCATAATGTCATCTTAGGAGCAGGGTGGGGACGGAGGCGAAGCCGGTGGGGCACCCAGGACACACATTTAAGGACATGCACGCACAGGCTCCTATGGGTGCTGCGTGAGGGCCTCCTTAAATGTTGTACCCAGGGTACCTCGCTTGCCTCAGCCAAGTACCAGCCCTACTTAGAAGAGCATGTTCTTTAAGCAAAATGGTTCCAGTCTCTTCCCCTCCTGTGTATAAGCCAGCGGCCTGCTGATAGGGCCCCAGGCCTCCCCCTCCGTGAAATGCTTTCTCATCCCAGGGCTCCAGTGTTGGGTCAGAGTCCTGGCCTCAGGGAAATCTCAGGAGCCGGCTCCAACTGTTCCTTTTTGGGAGGAGGTGTTAGCAAGGACGGTTGCCAAGCAACTCCAGGGGCATCTATCTACAGTGATGATTTCTCTCTTTTTCCCTTTTGAACATC
Organism: Cnephaeus nilssonii; assembly: GCF_951640355.1. Lineage (NCBI taxonomy): Eukaryota > Metazoa > Chordata > Mammalia > Chiroptera > Vespertilionidae > Cnephaeus > Cnephaeus nilssonii. The sequence goes on along the minus strand of NC_137083.1, from coordinate 40,958,415 downwards.
TCCTAGGCCGCTTTTCAGTTTCCCTCTTGGCGTTGGGATCGTCAGTGTTTTCATAAAGGGTGTGCTCCTTAGGATGATGGAATGGAGAGAGCTTGCCAGCACCCGCAGCAGCTTAGACGGGTCCTTTTGATGGGCCCCGTGCACCTGCTAAGTGGGTGTGAAAGACCTTTACCTTCTTCAGCCACGGCGATGCCCTACTTGTCACGGGCTCTGAGGGGCAGTGACAAAGAAGAGTCTTTGATTCAGAGGCTGAGAAAGACAGAGAATGCATCTCCCACGTGCCGATGGGGGATGTGGTCGTGTTGAGTTCATGACTTAGGATTTAATCTTCTCTCCATTAACCAGTGCTCTTAGAATTTCCTATTCCATGATCTGCCTGGTCTGGAGGAGCTGGTGTTTCTCTCTCTCTCTCTCTCTCTCTCTCTCTCTTTCTCTCTCTCACACACACACACACACACACACACACACACACACACACACATTTCAGAGACCAGGGGAGCCCTTGACATGTGTTTCCTCTTCAGCCCTATCCCCTTTCCTACCGCCTCGTCAGGATGGGGTTTCTCTGAGAGGCCCAGACCCCTTGGTCTGCTGGCTGGTATGTTGATCCTTCCAGTGAGGGCCAAGGGCTGTGGGCCGGAGCACCCTTCACAGGTGATCATTGGCCCAGACTGGCAGGAAGAAAGGAAAAGACCAGGGAAGTGAAACTGCTCACATTTAGGTGAGGTTGGCTCCATGGGGCCCACCCGCCAAGGTCAGCCCTTTGGCCAGTCCCCAGACTCCAGGCTTCTGGTCCCTTCCTCACCATCTTTCGCAGCGACAGGGCAAGACCCTGAGCCCTGCCACTCTCAGGGGCTCAGACCAAACACTAGCCGAAGACGATTGAAAATAGAGATCTGCCCTGGTTTATGCAAACCCAATATATAACAGTCCCGCCTCAGACAGATTAAGAGGCTATTTGCTTTCCCAATGTACGTTTTGAGGTTTTTCTTGAAATAGTAGACTGCCCTAGAGCTTTTGGAAAACCGTATTTTCTTTACCAAAGTTTGGGTGGCACACAATTTTAGGCCTCTTCTGCCAGCTCCTCCCCAGCTCCCTCCTCCTCCTCCCTCCAGGTTGCCCTGTCAGCTCAGCCCTGCTCCTGCTTTCACCTGAGACGGTTCAGTCCTGTGTGGTGATTCCACATCTCTGCCTCCAGACCTGACCACTTCTGCACAGAGTGCTCGGCTCAGCCTCTGGTGTATTGCATCTTGATAGCCCCTTCCTGGGTGTCCTTACTGCACCCCCAGATCCTGCTAGACCAAGTGCAAGTGCAAAGCCTTCTTTGATTCTTCCCTTATCCACTCTCTTTAGGAAGGCCCTCCCCTCCCCCTCTGTCTTAAGAGTAGTTCCCAGCACCTCTCCATTTCTTTCCATCCCTCAGCCCCCATCCCATAGCCTAACTAGATTTTTTAAAAACATATTTTAAAATATATTTAAAGCCTACCTAGACTTTTAAAGAATATATTTAGCCTCATAGCCTACCTAGATTTTTTTAAAAATATATTTTTATTGATTTCAGAGAGAAAGGGAGGGAGAGAGAGAGAGAAATATCAATGATGGGAGGGGATCATTGATTGGCTGCCTCCTGCATGTCCCCCGACTGGGGATCGAGCCCACAACCTGGGCATGTGCCCTGACCTGGAATCGAACTTTTGACATCCTGGTTCATAGTTTGATGCTCAACCACTAAGCCACAGCAGCCAGGCCTAGATTTTTACAGTAACTGCTTAACTGGTGTAAAAGACCTATCCTTTCTTCCGCCACAGCGATGCCCTACTTGTCACGGGCTCTGAGGGGCAGCGACAAAGAAGAGTCTTTGACTCGAATGGCTGAGAAAGACACAGAAGGCATCTCCCACCTGCCGATGGGGGATGTGGTCACGCTGGGTTCCATCTTCCCCTCACACCACTTCAGAATTAATCTCCCGAAAAGTCATATTTTATCAGGTTGTTCTTTCAGTGCAAACCTTTCCTCACGTCCCCATCCAGCACATTTCATGCAGTAGCCCAGGTCCTCTGTGCCTCAGTCCTTCCAAACCCACACAGGTGATTTGTCCGCCATAGCCCTTTGGACACGCCCTGTTCCTTCCCGGTCCCAGTCTCTGCAGACTCTCTAGGGACCTCTGCTTCTAGTGCCTTCCCCTCAAGTGAATGCTTCTCATTCTGCAGGGCTCAGGCCTCATTCACTCTCTGAGGAAACCCTCCCCACCCTCTCAGGCTGCACACCCAGGGCCTCCTCTGGACCTCCTACTGCTGGCAGTACCTACCATGCACTCTGGCCCCTAAAGCTCACCCTTGTTTACCTGGTGTCTTATTTTCACAACTGTATTATAAATCTTGTAGAGGTGGGTGTGAGGGACCATATCTTCCCTTTTTCTTTCCTGAGTTATTTTTCAGGCAATAGAGTGTTACACTTTGGCTAGGCATCCAATTTTTCAGGTATATGTCCCTATATACCTGTATTTTCATTTCTTTTTAAATTGTGGTAAAATACAAATAACATTTTTTTATTGCCAGTATTACAGATGTTCCCCGTTTTCACCCCTTTCGCCCCCCCTCCACCCAACCCCCACACCACCCCCGGCCTTCCCCACACTATTGTCTGTGTCCATGGGTTGTGCCTATATGCGTAGATGTTCTTTAGTTAATCCCCTCTCCCCCGCCCCCCGTCCTCTCCATCTCCCCTCTGAGATCTGTCATTCTGTTCCACGCATCCATGCCTCTGGACCTATTTTGTTCATTCGTTTATTTTCTTCTTTAGATGCCACACATAGGTGAGATCATGTGATATTTGTCTTTCTTTAACTGGGATGATTTCGCATAGCATAATAATTTCCAGACCCATAAATGCTATCCCAAAGGGTAAGAGCTCCTTCTTTTTTAACGTAGTGTTCCGTTGTGTAAATGTACCACATCTTTTTTATCTGCTAATCTACTGATGGGCACTTGCGCTATATCCAGAACTTGGTTATTGTAAATAGCGCTGTTGTGAACGTAGGGATTCTTAGGATATATTCCCGGAAGTGGGACTGCTCGTCAATCAGCAGTGCCATTTTTAATTTTTTGAGAAGCTCCATGCTGTTTTCCATAGGCTGCCCCCGTCTGCGTTCCCACCAGCAGTGCCCTGGGTTTCCCTTTCCTCCACGTCCTGGCCAGCACTTGTTGTTTGATGATTTTATTGATGGTAGCCATTCTGGCAGGTGTGAGGTGATTCCTCATTATTGTTTTAATTGCATATTTCTGATGATTAGTGACACTGAACTTTTTTTTTCATATGTGTATTGGCCATCCATATATATATATATATATATATATATATATATATATATATATATATTTTATTGTCTGTATCTCCTCTTTGGAGAAGTGCCTATTTAGATCCTTTGCCCAATTTTAAATTGGATTCTTTGTCTTCCTGGTGTTGAGTTGTATGTGTTCTTTGTATATTTTGGAAATTAACCCCTTCTCAGTTGTATCATTGGCAAATGTGTTCTCCCATACAGTGGGGTCCCTTTGCATTTTGTTGATGGTTTCTTTTGCTGTGCAGATGCTTTTTAATCCGATGTAGCCCCATTTGTTTCTTTTTTCCTTTGTTTCCCTTGTCCTAGGAGACGTCCTATCCATTTTTAAGGGTTCAGTTTAATAGTGTTAAGTTCATTCACATTGTTGTACAATCCATTTACAGAACTGTCTTCCTCTTGTAAAACTGAAACTCTGAATCCTTTAAACAACTCTACATTTGTAAGTATTTTCATTTTTAAAAGCAGTTTGGAAATGACCTATGTATGAGTTTCTTTGATTTATCACCTAATATTTTAAAGTTGTTGAGATTTTAAGAACTGGCCGGACTCCTGAAGTTTCTGTTCAGGTGGATATTTGAAGCCACAATGCAAAAAGGCCCAGCTCAGTTTAGGATGTTGCAGCTCCAGGATCCCTTGGGGCCGTGGTCGGCAAACTGCGGCTCGCGAGCCACATGCGGCTCTTTGGCCCCTTGAGTGTGGCTCTTCCACAAAATAACACGGCCTGGGCGAGTCTATTTTGAAGAAGTGGCGTTAGAAGAAGTTTAAGTTTAAAAAATTTGGCTCTCAAAAGAAATTTCAACCGTTGTGCTGTTGATATTTGGCTCTGTTGACTAATGAGTTTGCCGACCACTGCCTTAGGGTTCCTACCTAGGCAGTGAAGTCAGTGGAAAAGTGCTAAACTTTGGGCCCAAAGTCACAGACACCTTTGAGCAGCCTCAAGTTTCTCAGTTCAGATTTGATGGTAACCCCACCTTGCACCCTTGTTTCTTTTTGGCCCTTTATCTTAATGTTAACTTAAAAAGTTCTCACACATGCCCTGACCGGTTTGGCTCAGTGGATAGAGCGTCTGCCTGCGGACTGAAAGGTCCCAGGTTCGATTCCAGTCAAGGGCATGTACCTTGGTTGCGGGCACATCCCCAGTAGGGGGTGTGCAGGAGGCAGCTGATCGATGTTTTTCTCTCATTGATGTTTCTAACTCTCTATCCCTCCCCCTTCCTCTCACTAAAAAAATCAATAAAATATTAAAATATATATTTTTTAAAAAGTTCTCACACATATAAAAAAGTTGAAATAATAGTACCATGGTCATTCATACTAGTATATGCACCACTTAGAGTTAAAAATTAGTTCACAGTTCATCTTATTGGCCTTCTTATAAAGATATATATTTTGTACCGTTTGAAACTAGGTTGTAGACATCATGACATTTCACTTCTAAATATTTAGCCTTTTGACACATACTGATTGTGTAACCTTGAGCTATTCAAGTTCTCAGAGCCTCATCTTATATAAATATGTATGTATGTTTTTCCTGGACCATTTGGAAGTAAGTCACAGATAGTGTGACACTTCACCCCTAAATTCTTCATTCAGCATGCATCTCCTAAAAATAAGAGCATTTTCCTGCGTAATTATAATACCAGTCCCCTAATAACATCTAATATATAGTTCCTATTCAAATTTCTCCTGTTGTCCCCCAAAAAAAGTGTACAGCTGCTTTTCCATAGCTGCTTTTCCATGCATACATACATATAACCAGGATCCTATCAAGATTTATGCATTATATTTGGTTGTTATGCCTCTTGTGCCAATTTTAATCTAGAAAAGTGCCCCCTGTGTGTGTGTATATAGTATACATATATATACACATATATTTTTGCATGTATATATATAAAACATTACCGTTTAAAATGCTTCACATTCTGACCTGTCTGATCACTTGCTCATGGTGTCATTTACCTTCTTTTTCTATGCCCTGTTTTTCCTCCATACTGGAAGTTAGAGCTAAAGTCTCAGATTCAGGCTCAACATCTTGGCAAGAATACATCCCAGGTGATTCTGAGCACTTCATCAAGCATCTCATCAGGGGGCACATGATGTCAGGGAGGCCCATTATTAGGTATCGATCACTCAGTAAGGTGGTGACCACCTCTCTCCATTGTAGATATGTTTTCTTTCTTCAATTAGCACATTATTCTGTGGGTGATGCTTTAGAACCAAGTGAATACCAACAAGACATTTCATGGAATTGTCTTGGTATTTATTAGTGATCTTTGCCTGAATCAGTTATTTCTTTGGGGGTTGTAGAATGGTCATTTTCACATTATGCTAATCTGATCTACATTTATTGGCTGACATTCATTTATAAAGGAGACCTCTTTCTCATCAACAGGGGATGAACTATTAAATGCCTCCTAAAAAAGCAGAGCAACCCAGCTGGGGTGGCTAAGTGGTTGAGCGTCAACCTGTGAACCAGGAGGTCACAGTTCGATTCCTGGTCAGGGCAATCGCCCGGGTTGCGGGCTCGATCCCCAGTGAGGGGCATCCAGAAGAGACAACTGATCAATGATTCTCCCCCATCGTTGGTGTTTCCCTGAAATCAGTAAAAGATGTGTGCTTTTTCAAAGCAGAGCAAAGTTTTTCCTCCAATTAGCAATTTTCAGAGCAAGGAATTGAACATCCATTTTAAGCTAAGGAGGAACAAGGGCAAGGAGCGGGCACTTTTCGATAAGATGCAAGTATAGTGTGTCATCCCATAATTAATGAAAATTCTAGATAGAGCGAGCTCTGCAATGCAAACATCAGAAGTAAAGTGTGACCACATCTTGGTTGACAGAACATGAGTTTAGAAATATTGAGAAGCATTGTCCCACACACTCAAGTGACCCTCTTCTTTAGTTTGGAGAAGGAAGAAGATAATGACACTTAAAATAATCCTTCTTCCACCTTCCAACAGGAGGTCAGCATTTAGCTGGGCCCAGTAAACTGCTGGAGTTAAATTGCAAACCAGGATGAGTGATGCCCCTCCGCAGGTTATAAAGCTAGAGCCATGCTTCCTGTGTCACAGGCTCACCGTGCTTCCTGTGTCACAGGCTCACCGTGCTTCCTGTGTCACAGGTTCACCTGCTTCCTGTGTCACAGGCTCACCGTGCTTCCTGTATCACAGGTTGTATCACAGGCTCACCGTGCTTACTGTGTCACAGGCTCACCATGCTTCCTGTGTCACAGGCTCACCGTGCTTCCTGTATCACAGGCTCACCGTGCTTCCTGTATCACAGGCTCACCGTGCTTCCTGTATCACAGGCTGTATCACAGGCTCACCGTGCTTCCTGTGTCACAGGCTCACCGTGCTTCCTGTACCACAGGTTGTATCACAGGCTCACCGTGCTTCCTGTACCACAGGTTGTATCACAGGCTCACCGTGCTTCCTGTACCACAGGCTCACCGTGCTTCCTGTGTCACAGGTTGTATCACAGGCTCACCGTGCTTCCTGTGTCACAGGTTCACCTGCTTCCTGTGTCACAGGCTCACCATGCTTCCTGTGTCACAGGCTCACCGTGCTTCCTGTATCACAGGTTCACCGTGCTTCCTGTATCACAGGTTCATTAGAAAGTGGCCAACCGCCAAGGTACTGGGCTGGGCTCTGTGCAGGATGTTAAGGTGGAGTAACATCCCGGCCCCTGCCCTCCCACTGGAAACTCAGGAACTCCCCAGGCAGCAGGCTAGAAACTCTGATGCCACCTAGAGACTCCAATATGGCTTGAATGCCCCGGGGCTCAGGGAAGGAAGAGATTTCTGTTGCCTGTCTACAAGACCTTTGACCGGAGGGCAGGGGCTCTTAAGTTTGTGGTTCTACCTGGAGCACAGTGAGGGGTATGTAATTGGAGCCAAGTTAATGTTTGAAGAATGAATGAATGAATGAATGAATGCTCCATCACAGATGGTTAGGATTTGACATTGAGCACTCTACAGAGAGGGAATAGCATAAAGTAAAGGCTATGAGTTCCCCAGAAAGTTGCTTTTGGAAAAAGGAGTTAGAATGAGTCCCAGACCTGCCATTAATACCAAAGAGAACCAGTTCATAATTTATTTCAGTTGTACACCTACTTGATACCAACACAATTGAGGTGGGGTTTTTGGTGTGTTTTTTTATAAAGTAGAGTTTTCAGGCAACAGACTCCTTTTTTGTAGGAGAATGTGTGTGTGTTTTGCTGTTTCTGTTCAGTGTGCTGGGGGGAGAGTTATTCTCTCTCTCTTTCTCTCTCTGAAGTGTATGTGTGTGCACACACAGTTTTAGGTCTTGCTGCCCAATTAATTTGTAGCTTCTTCTTTTTTTTATCACAATCATTGTGCTAGTAAATCATTGTGCTAGGGAGTTTAACAACTCCCTCTCTAAATAAATTTACACAGATATACTTTTATTATACATTTTACTGTTAAAGGGCTGTTTAGCATGTAATTTACAAATAATAAAATATTTAATACTCCTTATTGCAAAATTGCATATAGTCCGTTGATTCTCACAGAATGCTTTTGTTAAATTTTGCCAAATTCTTCTATCCCTGACCAACCTGAGATTGAAATTGTCAAACAGGTGTCAATCCAACATAAGTGTTTGTTGATATTTTCATTTAAGTCAGTGAGTAAGATGAAAATGGAAGAACAAAGAGGTATGTTAGAACCATCACTCAATTGTTGGTGATGAGAGCGAAGGCCTTGCTAAACTGGATAATAGTTTTCAAATACCAAGAAAATATGTCCTCATTTTTAGCATTATTCACAATACAGCTATAGACGTGACACCGTTTTAATTCTGCATTACTAAAATTTTCTCCATCCCTTTCTTAAATCTAGACAATAAAAAAAAAATAATAAATCAATCACTGGTTTATCACATTTGGTGATTTCTGTAATATAAGGTCTCCCACCACCACATTTCAAGTGCTCCTTATTCTGTCACTGAAGAGATGTGCATAAGAACACTGTTGCTTTTGTTGTTAGTGGTTTTTTTTAAAAATATTTTTATTGAATTCAGAGCGGAAGGGAGAGGGAGAAAAAGATAGAAGCATCAATAATGAGAGAGAATCATTGATCGGCTGCCTCCTGCACGCTCCCTACTGGGCATCAATCCCACAACCCAGGCATGTGCCCTTGACTGTGAATCGAATAGCCACCTCCTGGTTCATAGGTTGATATTCAACCACTGAGCCACACCAGCCGGGCAAGAACACTGTTGCATAGGATTTCCACCATCCAACTATAATAGATATAAATAACTTCAAGAGCAGCAGTCAGTAAACTGCGGCCCACGGATAAAAGCTGCATGTCACCTCTATTTGTAAATAACGTTTTCTTGGGACACAGCCACATTCATTCATTTATGTATTGTCTCTGGTTACTTGTGCACTACAATGCCAGAGCGTAGTGTCTGAGACAAAGACACTCAAAACCTGAAATATTGACTCCCTGGTCCTTTCTAGAAAAAGTTGCCAACCCTTGCTCAAAGCATCGATGATAATAAAATGTAGGAAGATAAATAAGAGGTGGTAAGTTTTGAGTATTCTTTTTTAATATAATACATTTAATTGTAGCTATATCAAATAACTTTCAATAATTTATTAATCGGCTCACCAAATTCCTGAAAATTTAACAATTGGCTCTCGCGAGCCTGTACAGGGCGGCTCCAGGTCCCCACTGCTGTGCTTTGGGGGCTTCAGCTTTTCGTGCCAAAAAATAAAGCTGCCACTGTTAGGAGGAAGCAGCTGACAATACCAGATTGGAAGGGGAGCCATAATAAGAAGGATTTGAACTACTTGAAATTGTGGTCTAATAGTCCATAGAAATCAGAAGAAAGCATTTTTGAGGTTAGTTTTCATATAATGTTGTTGTATTTTTCCCCCCTCTTAGGGCCTGTGGTTTGTTTTGGTTGTTCAAATGAGATTTCTGCAGAGCTCATTTAAAAACTCAATGCAGCATGGGTTTCTTACCAAATTTTGCAAGCATCTGTCTCCAGCCCACTGAGCCCCTGACAGCTGCCCAACAGCTCTCCGTGCTTCCCCAGAGGTTGTGTGTCCCCAGAAAGGCCCACTTCCTGTCTCTGGCCTTGAGCGAGAGGAGAGGTGGTCCCACCGGTTGCGTTGTGCAGGGGTTTTCCTAGTTGCCATTTCCTGCCAGTTGCCTTTGAATGGATTACAGATGGTCAGAAAAAGACTTCTTGGCACAGCGAGAGGGCCAATCTCCAGGGGAAGGATTTATAACAGGATGTCAGTTTATGCCTCCCCAGATTGGGCCTGGCTGCCGCGGCCTCAGCAGAGAAGCCGACTGCCTGTGGGGACAGAAGGTAGAGGGTGAGGAGTGGGGGGAGTGGGGACGGGGCCTGTGGGTGGAGGAAACGGGCAGCAAGGAAAGGATGTTTCCATTTATGTGACACCTTTCATCCCGTGGGGTCTCAAACTGCCACCGTCCAAAGGCGTTGGGCCCCTCTGGGGAGGCTGTGGCTGGAGATTAGGTATTGAGGTAATGTTGTGGATGCGTCCAGCCCTTATGGGAAGTGTAATACATCCTCAAATCTTTTCAAAGTGAGGAAAAGACAGGTGCGGCTATTTCCTTCTTTTTTTTTAAACCACAATATAGATCACATTTAATTTGTAAACTTTAAAAAATATAACAACATGAAATTTACTTTTTTAAAACCATGTTTAAGTAGTCAACTCAGTGGCACTAAATGCACATTGTTGTGCCACCATAACCACTGTCGGTTTCCAGAAGTTTTCTCTCATCCCAAACAGGAACTCTGTACCCATGAAACAGTAACTCCCCACTTACCCCGCCCCCTCCCTCTGCTTTCTGTCTCTAGGAATTTGCCTAGTCTAGGTACCTCAGATAAGTGGAATCATACAGTATTTGCCATTTTGTTACTGGCTTATTTTATGTAGCATCCTGTCCTCAAGGTTCATCCATGTTGTAGCGTGTATCAGAATTTCTTCTCTTTTTTTGTTGATCTATTTTTCCATTGATGGGCTGTCTGCTCCCGTTGGCCATTGTACTTAGTGTTGCTATGGACCCGGGTGTCAGATAAAGGCCTGGAGAGAATCGGATGATTCCCTCGCTCCTCCGCGGTAACGCAGCTCCGGTGCCTCTCCAGACGGAGCTGCCCGGAGTATGTGTAGAGGGGGCCCTATGCAGGTGTGCCAGCCCAGGGTCAGGCTACATCTGCCCGGAGGGGCACCTTTTCCCGACTTGCACAGGGTGCTTTCCTCTCCAGAGGAGCTGCCGGGGCTGGAAATCCGAGAGGCCCGACTGCACGCGGCCACCCGTGCTTCTGCTTCCCCGGGCAGGAGGAAGCACTGGCTGGGCAGAGGCCAGTGGGAAGGGCTGAACTCACTGGGGCAGGATTCCTGGGATTGGGTCTCCCTCTGCCAGACATCAGGGCAGCCTGGGGGCGGTTACAGGGGCAAGGCCTCGCGAGCTTCATCTGTGAGAAGGGTAGGGCTGTAAGGTCCCCCGTACACAGAGCCAGCAAGATCTGTCAGGGAGGGGAGGGAGCGGGCAGTGTCTGAGTGCATTCGGGCTGCTGTCACAACATACCACAGACCGGGTGGCTTTCAAACAACAGACATTTGTTCCTCACGGTTCCGGAGGCCCGAAGTGTGAGATCAGGGCACCAGCACGGTCAGGTTCTGGTGAGAGCCCTCTTCCAGGCTGCAGACTTCTCACTGTCTTCGCGTGGCAGAAGGGACCAGGGAGCTCTCTGGGGTCTCTTTCGTCCTGTTCCTGAGGGCTCCTCGCTCATGACCTGATCACCCCCAAGGGCCCCACCTTCTATGGCCATCGCATTGGGTGCTAGGATTCCATCATGTGAATTTGGAGGAACACAAACTCTCAGACCACAGCGGGCAGGCCTCTGAGGGTGGGCTGTGGATGGCACAGGGCCGGGCACAGGCTCGAAGACTCTGGGCCTGGAACCAGACAGGATGCTGGTGGGATTTCACAGAGAACAAGGGAGATGGTACGGAGGCCTTGGGAAGGAGCAGCGGGAAGGTGCCTCATAGAAAGTGTGAAAAAGTGAACGGCTCCATTCTTTCTGACCAGAGGTGGTGGTGGAAGCAGGAGGAGAGAAAAGTCTCCAATTGCATGAAGACTCGTGGCGGTGTGAGGGCGTATTTTGTGTGTGCACAGTTTTTCAGGGCACGGGTTCTGTGGCTTTCCTGAGATCCCCCTCAAAGATATGGGCCTCCCTCCCCCTTTCAAAAAAAAAAAAGTATTTAAAGAAATTTACAGCTCGTGCATGAGGTATGCATGTGCCCAGATATACCATGGAGTGTACTACATGGGACAGGATCCAAGCTAACAGGAATGTGTGTGCTGCTTTAAGAGCTTGGTGTTAGGGTCCATGACACTTTTAAATCTCCTTTGAGGAAGACTTCTTCTCTCTGGGTTGAAGTAGAGACCTGGGGAGAAGCCTGGGTAGTGGAACCACTTGAAAAACTAGCCCTGTTGACATGATTTGTATTCAGGCTTTTTGCCTGCAAGACAGGGATAGAGAATGAGAGACAGACAGCGCGTGGTATGCTCGATGAGGAAGCCACCTTTGAATCTCATCCCTGTGTCGAATCGATAGGAGAGAAGCTTGTTGGCAGAGAAGGGAAAACACAGGCTTTGCACTCAGCTCGTAGCTAACATCTTGGCCCCTCTGCCTGCTCGCTGTGTGACTTTGGGCAAGTTACCTCGCCTCTCTGTGGGTCAGCTTACTCAGTTCGACAATAGTGTTGGTCCTAGGGGAGGGGGAGGCTGACTCACGAGCTGGCACACTGTCAATGGTCAGGAAATGGCAGCTGTTATCATTGCCAGACAGAGGGGCAGATCTAAGAAATCACGTGGTTTCCGCAGGTTAACTGCGAGGTTGTGAATAAATTGTAGGAGGCGCAAAAAAAAATGGCCCAGAATTTGAGAGTGAAGGGAGGGAGGTGTTGTGGGAAGGTGAGTTGGAAGATCATCTTTCAAAATGAAGAGGTGGGTTAGCAGGGAAGGGGGCAACAAGAAGGAGAACGACCTGGGGTGTCTTGGGGACAGAGACCTGCTTTCTGTCTCTTTTCATGTGGACTTTCATTCTCTCTGGGCTCTGACTTCATCTGGTCCTCCAGGCCACCCTATGCACCAGGGTTCCCAGTGAGGGGGTGGAGAGACTGGGGAGTCAGGAGGGGAGGTGGGGAGCTCCTGAGAGGGGCCTTCCTGCAGGTGAACGAGGCCTACTCTTCATTCAGGCCGCATGGTCGTGGATCCCCCTTTTGTGAATGGAGGGCATCTGGAATGTGTGACAGCAGAAGTCCCAGGCTTGTTCTGTGCCTGCTCCTTGGGAGGCATGGGGGGCAGAGATAGTCCTCTTGAGTCAGAGAGACCTGTGTTCGGTGCTGTCCTAGGAAAGTCACATCAGCCCTCAGAGCCTCGTTTTCCCCATCTGTTAAATGGGATAATCACAGATAGCCCATAGGGATGTTGGGAAGAGTAAATTAAGGGGACAGACAGCACTTAACAGCTCATAGTGAATGCTCAGTAAACATCCTTTCTTTGCCAGGAAGTACCCCCAGAGGGGGAGGCTGGGGGTATGTTTGGAAGGAGACAGTGCCTTGGCAGGCTGTGTTCTGGATGCCATTGGACTTAATATCTCATAAGGAAACAGCATCTAGAAATGGCCCTTAAACTGGGGCCCTAAGCAGGGAGCCGGCGGTGTGCAAACCTGGCACAGCTTTCAGAACAGCAGTTCTGTTCCAAGGGTACTTTTTAGCAGAAAGTGTTATTTTTTTTATCATTATATTTCATAGGGGGAAACAAACGCCACTGCCAATTAAACTATAGCCATTATTGATCCTAAGAATTCATTCTGACTTTAAAGATGTTATAACGTGCAGGGTGGGCGAGTGGAGAGCAGTTTAGAATTAATGAAATATAGGAGGGCAAAAAATAGAGGGTAAAGCAAAATTTACATAATTTTTAAAATAAAACAAGAAAGTTTAAGAAATATTGAAAACTCTTGGTAGAGCCTCAGAATGTGAAAAAAGTGTGTGTGAATTTGCCTCCACCATCAGGGTGACTCCATTTAAAGGGGTGAGAGTGGGGCAGGAGGAGCTGCTGAGTTTGATCTCCCTGTACATTTCAATATTGGGGTCGGGGAGGATGTGACCCCAGACTTGAGAGCGCCCATCGTCATCCTGGGGCCTGCACATCCTCATGTGAACATCGTTTGTGTTCATTCGCTTAGGAGGAAACGCCACACACAGCACTTTGAGGAGGAGGGGCGGGGTCATGAAACCAAGCTAACAAACCCACACCCGAAAGGGCTAGAACCCCCGCCCCGGGAAGAGGCTGCTTCCTGTGACCCACACACCCGCACATCTCCCAGTGGGCTCCTAGCCCTGCTGTTGTGATGTTTTGCTGAAGATTGTGGAGGACAACCAGCCTCACTCTCTTGCCCTTAGAAAAATCTGTGACACGTCTTGGGTGGGCCAGAGGGGCCTGGTTGAGTTCCCTTCTCCCTGCCAGAACCCCTCTGCTCCAACCTGCACGTCACCACGTGGGGCAGGCCTCTGGGCAGCCCATGGTGTGGTCAGGGAGCCCTCTGCCACTTCCCTGGCAGGGAAGTGGAATCACAGACCAACTTCTGTGGAGAGTTTCTGTTTGAGTGTTGGCTGGAGGGGAGGCAGGCATGACCCCGAGGGGCTTGCAGATGGGGAAGTGGGGGGACTGAGCGGCTTGAGATTCCTGGGGTAATAATTATTGCTGGGAGGATCCAGAGAGGAACAGAAAGCAGGGGCCTGGCCCTGAGGATACTGCTCTAGAGGAGGAAGGGACTTGAAGGTGGAGGGTAGATATTCAATGGGTTGAAGAGCAGTGGGCTGGGCACACTGAGCAGGCATTTGTGGAGGTTTTGGCCTCCATGAGTAAATGTATTTATATTTTTGTGTGTGTGTGTGTTTTTTTAATACAAAAGTGATACATGATCACTGTAGAAAATGTATATCAATGAACGAAGAAGAAAAATATACTAGCCTATGATACTGTCATCTAGAATTAACCAGTACTTGTCTTTAAAAAAATAATAATTTATAAAAATGAGATAATTTTGTATAGTTTTGATTATGGTAAGCATCTTTTCAAGTTATTAACTATTCTATTGTATACATGTTTCATAATTTATATAATCAGTTCCCTGTCCTTGGATATATTGGTTATTTTCAGTTTTTCATTATGAAAAATAATATTGCAATAAATAAATGAATATACTTGTAGCTAAATTTTTGCACACATTCATGATTACTTTTATGGTATACATGTTTAGAAGAGGAATGCTACTTTTGAGTCTTTTGATACTCATTGCTAAATTGCCCTCTAGAAATGCTGTACCAATGAACACTCTATCAGGAACGTATGAGAGTGGCTGTTTTCTGAGCTTTGGCCAATACCTCATTAAAGATTTTTAAATATTTGATGATTTAGTAAGTTTAAATCTTCTTTTAACTTACACACTCATGATTTCTAATAAGTGTGACTATTTTTCATGTATTTGTTAGCCATTGTGTATGTTTTGTGTGAGTTGTTTTTCATGGTTTTTGCTTAGTTTTCTGTTGCTCTCTCCATCTTTTTTTCATTGATTTGTAGGTGTTCTGTACATATTTAGGCTGATTTACCATGTCCGTAATTTATTTTTGGATCACATGGTTTTTAGGAAATCTCAAAGCTCAAAAATTCTGACTCTCTGATCTAGCCTGGAGGACCAAAGTAGCTAGGAAAATAAACATTCCCAGGTAATTCCCAAGCCACATGGTAGGTATTACTGAATGCTGGCAGGGACCACTAGCATTAATAATTATGCTGACAAGACAGACTAAGAACAGGAGCTACCATTTACTGAATAACTATTATTCATTTACCTGGCACTTTGTATATATTAGCCTTTTAATTTTATCATCCTGCAAAGAGCTGGCAAATTGGGACGTGATATGGGGCCCGGTGTGTGACAGTTGGCTGACCTTGTGATTCACACGTGTGTGTCTATTTTAATAATAGCTTTATTGAGATATAATTAAACTACCATAAAATTTGCCCTTTAATTCCATATTTTTGGCAAATTCACAGAATTGTACAAACACCACCACTACTTAATTCCAGAACATTACCCACCAAAGAAACCTCATACTCCATTAGCAGTCACTCACCATTCTCTCCTCACCCCCTACACTCCCCCAGTTCACTAATCTAATTTCTGTCTCTATGGATTTACCTATTCTAGACATTTCATATAAATGGAAAGAAATCTTTTGTGTCTGGCTTCTTTCATTAGCATAATGTTTTCAAGGGTCATCCACATTGTAGCATGGATCAGTACTTAATTCCTTTTCATGATTTAATAGTATTCCATTATATAAATACTAGAGGCCTGGTGCACAAAGTTCGTACACTCGGGGGCAGGGGAGTTCCCTCAGCCCGGCCTGCGCCCTCTCGCAGTCCGGGAGCCCTCGGACTAAGCTGGCAGTCCAACATCCTTAGCACTGCCCCTGAGGTGGACGAGGCTTCCGCCACCACCGCTGCTGCGCTCGCCAGCCAAGAGCCCGGCTTCTGGCTGAGCAGCACTCCCCCTGTGGGAGCACACTGACCACCCGGGGCAGCTCCTGTGTGAACGTCTGCCCCCTGGTGGTCAGTGCACATCATAGCGACCTGTCATTCCGCCATTCAGTCAATTTGCATATTAGCCTTTTATTATATAGGATACCACATTCTGTTTATCCATTTATCAGTTGACTTTTGGGTTATTTCCACCTCTTGACTATTGTGAATTGTGCTGCTGTGAACATTTGTGTACAAGTTTTTGTGTGGACATATATATTCAGTTCTCTTGGCTATATATCTAGAACTGGAATTGCTGAATTACATGGTATTTCTACGCTTAACTTTTTGAGGATCTGCCAAACTATTTTCCAAAGCAGCTGCATCATTTTATCTTCTCACAAGCAAAGTTTGAGGGTTCCAATTCTTCACGTCCTTGCCAACATTTGTTATTACCCGTCTTTTTTTATTATAGCCATGTTAGTGGGTGTGAAGCAGTATCACATTGTGGTTTTGATTTTCATTTCCCTGATGACTAATAATGTTGAGTATCTTTTAGTGTCTGTTTTGGCTCATATTGGCAATCTTTTTTGGAGAAAAGTTTTTTAATTCATCACTCAAGTTTTAATCCTATTATTTCAACATTTTTATTAAGTTGTAAGCATTTTTATATATATTCTGGATATAAGTTTCTTATCAGATATATGATTTGCAAATATTTTTTCACAGTCTATGAGTTGTCTTTTTGCTTTGTCTAATCTAAGGTCACATGGACTTACTCCTATGTTTTCTTATAAAAGTTGTAGGGTTTTAGCTCCTGTATTTAGATCGCTGATCCATTTTGAGGGACTTTTTGTAATGCTGTGAAGTAGGGGACCAAATTTTTTTTTTTTCATGTGGCTATCCAGTTGTCCTAGTGCTATTTGTTGAAAAAACTGTTCTTTCCCTCATTGAATTATCTTGGAACTCTTGTTGAAAACCAATTGACAAAAAAAAAAAAAAAAAAGAAAGAAAGAAAACCAATTGACCATAAATATAAGCACTTATTTCTGCACTCTCAACTCTATCTCATTGATCTGTATCTTCATTCTTAGGCCAATACTACACTGTCTTGATTATTGTAGCTTCATAGTAAGTTTGAAACCAGGAAATGTGAGTCTCCCAAGTTTGCTCTTTTTCAAGGTTGTTTCAATGGAAACATTATGGACCCCTTGAATTTCCATATGAATTTTAGGATAAGCTTGTCAATTTCTGCAACAACAAAAAACAAACACAAAAGGCAGCTGGAATTCTTATAGGGATTATGTTAAATCTGTAAATCAGTTTAGGAAGTATGACTATTTGTACAATAGTAAGTTTTCCAGTACATGAACATGAGGTGTCTTTAAGACCTTTATACTAGATCTTAATTTCTATCAACTATGTTTGTAGTTTTCAGTGTACAAGTTTTGCACACTGGCTGAATTCTTTATAAGAATCTTTTTCAATGCTATTGCAAATAGGAATGTTTTTTAATTTCATTGTTAGTATATAGAAATAACTGATTCTTGTATACCGTTCTTTTTTCCTACAACTTGCTCAACTTGTTATTTCTAATAGTTGGTGTGTGTGTGTGTATTCTTTAGGATTTTCTATATATAAAATCATGTTATCTGCAAATAAAGATAGCTTTACTTTTTCCTTTTTTAATATGGATGCCTTTTATTTATTTATTTTGCCTAATTTCCCTGGCTAGAACCTCCAGGATTATATTGAATATCAGTGGTGAGATGAACATCCTTGTCTTGTTCCTCATCTCGGAGAGAGAGCTTTCAATCTTTCAACATTAAGTAAGATATTAGTTGTGGACTTTTTATAAACAGTACCCTTTAACAAGTTGAGGAAGCTCCCTTTTATTCCTAGTTTGCTGAGTATTTTTAATCGTAAACAGGTGTTGGATTTCGCCAAATGATTTTTTTTTTTGCACCTACTGAGATGGTCATGTGGTTTTGTCCTTTATTCTATTAATATGTTATGTTATATGGATTGACTTTCATATGTTGAACCACCCTTGCAGTACTGCAACAAATTCCACTTGTTTGTGATATATAATTATTTTTATATGTTGCTGAATTTGATTTGCTACTATTTGTTGAGGATTTTTACAACTATATTCATAAAGGAGTTGATCTGTAGTTTTGTTTTCTTGCGATGTTTTTGTCTGGTAGGGCAATGCTAGCCTCATAAAGTTGGGAAGGGTTCTCTGTGACTCACTTTTTGCCAATAGAATATGGCGGAAGTGACACGGTGTGACCTTTGAGGCTAGGTCATAGGAGCCTTGCCGCGTCTTCCTGAGTTTCTTGGAACGTTCACTATTGGCATACTCCCTTTGTCATCCCAGCTGCCATGCTATAAGAAGCCCACGCTCCTTGAGGTGTAGGCATGTCAGTGGACATCCCTAGCTGAACAACCAGCTGACCATCCAGCTCACAACCAACATTAAGTACCAGCCGTGTGCGTTGGCTATCTTGGACATCAGCTCAGTAGATCCTTCATGTGACTCATGCCTCAGCTGACATCTGATCCTAAGAAAAAAACTGCTCAGTGAGTCTAGTCAATCCACAGAACTGTGAGAGATAATAACAAATCATACTTTTAAGCCACCAATTTTGGGGGCAGTTTATTACTCAGTAAAAGATAGAACAGGAGTCCATTGGCTCAGCCTGACTCATTCAACCATACCTTTCCACAAGAATCATGGGAGTGTTCACTGGCATTTTCTCTCCTGTTACTGGGGAAGGCCCTGAAAAAAATATGAGATGCCCAGAAGGCAGCAATGAAACGAAGAGGCAGCGTTGGGCCAGGAGCACTCATACTTGGGGTGACCACCCTTGGCCACGGTGGCCAGTGACCCATCTTCAGAAAGGGCGTCGCCCAGCTGTACTCAGGAGGCTTTTGTTTCAATGTGTGCCCAGACACGGGCCGGTATTTCAGGCCACCTGCAATCTTCGCTTTCAAGAAGGATCTGTCACATGGCATTTATGCTTGGCTCCCCAGCTTGCAGTTGGTTTACCAACCAAGGATTGCAGAACGTGGTTAACACCACCTTCACGCCTGTAGACCCAGTTGGGCTCCCATTCTAAAGGTGGGAGCCGCCGATAAGGCCCAAAGAACAGATGTGACCCAATAGCCAGCAAGAGGAGCAAAGCAAGATGGGCCCCAGGTGGACCTGAAAGCTTTTGTGGGCCTGAGCAGCCTTCCCAAATCTCACCCCACCCTAAGGCCACCATTTGCTTCCTGCGTGGAGGAACTGGCCAAAGGGACCTGTCTGTTGGGTATTAGGCTTCCCTGCTGTGATCTGTATGTAGGTCAGCTCTGTGTACATACACCAGGCCCCCTTCTTCATCTAAGAAAAGGGGCCAAAGACTTCATATCTTTTATCTCAATTGGCATAAATACTGTGTCAAGAGCATAAAGATGCACTGCACATGAAAAAATGCTCAACATCATTAGTCATTAGGGAAATGCAAGTCAAAACTGCAATGAGATACCATTTTATATTCACTAGGATGGCTATAATATATATTTAGGGGGGAAGAGGGAAATTACAAGTGTTGGCAAGAATGTGGAGAAATTAAAACCCTTACACATTGCTGGTGAGAATGTAAAAAGGAACAGTTTGGCAGTTCCTCGAAAGGTTAAACATAGTTATGATCCAGCAATCCCATTCTTTATCTTATACCAAAGTTCACACAAAAACTTGTACACCAGTGTTTATAGAAACACTATTCACAATAACCAAAAGGTAGAAATAACTTAAAGGTCTATCAACTGATGAATATATAAATAAAATATGGTATATCCATACAATGGAATACTATTCAGCCATGAAAGGGAATGAAGTACTGATACTTGCTACAACATAGATGAACCTTGAAAACATGACACTAAGTGAAAGAAGCCAGAAGCAAAGGACCTCATATTGTATGATTGTATTTATATGAAACATCCAGAATAGATATAGACACAGAAAGTCACTTGCTGTGGGCTGGGGAAAGAAGGACATTGGGAAATACAGGGTTTCTTTTCGGGGTGGTGAATATTCTGGAATTAGATAGTGGTGATGGTTGTACAACATTGTGGCTATACTGAAAACCACCGAAGTGTACATTTTAAAATGATTAAAATGATAAATTTTGTTAATGAATTTTATATCAATAAAAAATTTCAAGAAAAAAGATATACCCTAAGGGTTATTGCTGTAGGATGATAATGTATATTGTTTTCCCTGTAAAGGCCCTTTCTAAGGCAGGGCCAGGGACTTGCCAGAAAATAAATGCTTCCCAGAGTAGTTTGACATGGCATGAAAAGTATGGCCTCGGAGCCAAGGAATTCTAGTTCTCTCTCTCACATTGCAGCCAGTCAGCCTCAGGCAAGTTCCTCAGCCTGTCAGCGCTGTGTCTTATGTCATCTCTGAATCGGAGATCTTTCTATAATAAATGCTTATAGAGTGCTATGTGCGTTTATTGGTATTAGTCCCATTTTCCAGCTGGATAAACTGAGAAACAGGAAGTAGGGTACTTATCCAATGTCAGACAGCCAGTGAGTGGCAGAGCAGGGTTCTAACCCAGGCATTATGGCCACAGATCTCTCATGCTCTCCTCCCACCTCCCATATCATGGTAGGGATCCAATACTATTATACACCGTGAAATCCTCTTATAAACATAAATGCTGTACCGTACACTTATTGCCTTAAATATGAGCAATTAGGTTTACAGGAAAAACATCTGGAGCTCCTCTGCCCCAGTGATCTCTCTTGGCCCCACCCTAGATGCATTTCTTCTAGACTTCTCTAAAGAAATTAGAATTGTCATCTCATGTCCAGATTTGTCCAGAAAAAATCTTCCCAAAAGGTTTCTGGGAAGACTCCAAGATTGCCTTACTTCAGGGGCCAGGACTTGGAGGCAATGGTAGACCAGATGCATCCCAGAATTCCTGATACCAGCTAGGGCAGGTAAACCCAGAAGGGTGAACTCACCTCCAGCAAGTTATTTGCTGTTGGTATTTGGAAATGGGCCCGTACATAGGGTCCAGTGGGGAGTACACCCCATTTTGGGGCTTCTAGTCCTGGAGCCTCAGGAGAAGCAGGGGAGGACAGGAAGGCTCCGTGGCCCAGCATTTGCCCGTTGGTGGGTGAGAGGTTTGGAAGCTGTGGGGGCAGGATGCATGGCCTGGAGAGGCTATAAAAGGTAGAGCTGGAAGCCAGAAAGTTGCTCAGATTCTGGCAAGGGAGTCGGGGATCAGCAAAGTTCAGAAAATGTGGCAGAGAGAGATGTGCTGGCAGGCTGTGCAACCCAGCAGTGTGCAGGCCGGTCCCAGGCCGGCTCTGTCCCTTCCTGCCTGCAGCCAGTGGACCTCACTCCTGAAGCACGTATGCTCTGGCCCGTCCTCCTCTGTCCCACAGAGGTGGCCCCTGTCCACACCCCCATTCTCTAGAACCTTCACAGCGGCCTCCTAGCGGATCTCCGTCCTCTAGTGACTGCCTCTCTGATCCAGTCTTATTATCTGAAAAGTGATTTTTTCCAAAACTCAGATCTCATTGTCACTCTGCTCCTTAAATCATGTCAGTAGTTCCCTGGGGCCTACTAAGTGAAATAGACATATGGCCCGTCATACAGCGGAAGTCCCAGCCCCATTCACCTTCTTCTCTTGTTCCTCTGTTTCAGACTGTGTCTTGGTCCACCTGGCAACTTCCTGGCAATCCAGGAAGACCCAGTTTAAATGAGGTTTCCCTGACCCCAGTCCCGTGCACCATTAACCAAGTCCTCATCCATTTCCTTGCACATTTCAGGTGGCAACTGTTATATCGTATTATTGTTTCTTATTTCACCTGTCTTTCTACTTAGTGGGCTCTGGTTCCTTTAAGACAGGGCCCATGTCTCATCGACATCCCTCTTCCCTGTGCCCAGCACACAGTAGGTGCTCAATAGATGTCTTTTCCCATGGGTGTTCATGGACTGCCTGAGTGCGAGGAGCTGTAGATGCCAGTCCTCTCTGTCCTAAGCACAGCCCTCATGGGGTGTTGCAGTTCCTCCCTCTCTTCTGGGTACAGTGAGCAGATATGCAGGAAGGCTCACCTCCCTGTGCTCGAGCTGCCTCACAGCTGCCATTCAGAAACCCCAGATGGACCATTCAATATAGGCCACAGGGCCAAAACAGACACCTACGTGCTAATCAGGTACCGTCTGGAACCCAGTCCGAATGAGAAAGCTGCCAGCATATTACACCCAGGTGCCCAACTAATTGGGAGCAAGGTCCAGTAAGAGTATGTGGGGCTGAGGCGTGGAAATCCCCGTGTTCGAGCCGGAGTGCTTAGGCCGGGGAGAGATGCCAAACCATCAGGCAGCCATCTTGCAGGTTCAAGTTTTGATTTTCATTGCAAGTGCACCAAGTGCACCAGCTCTTATTCCCCCCCCCCCCCATGCAAGCAGCAGCAGCTTCCTAAAAACCTCTCAGCTGAGCCGCTGCCCATAACAGCATGCCATTTGGCCTTTGTAAAAGACAAACCCTCTGCCTTTGTATCTACAACACCCACCGCCGAATGTGTCAGATGCTGGCTCCTTTGGTGGGTTGTGTTGCATGGGGCCTCCCGCTGGGGCTAGCTCCCTAACGTTGAGTGGGCAGTTCAGATGGTTCTGCGATTTTGTCTGAGCTGAGGAATGCGGATTTGAGCAGGGATGGTCCTTCATGGAGGAGTGGATTCCTTTGCTTTTCTGCTGGGAGCCAGTTAGGTTCCTGTCTCCCTTGAGAGTGGGTAGGAAGCAGAGGCGTGCTGCAGCCAACCTTCCGATGGGCGAGTGGGTTGATAATGGCTCGTTCCTAGATTCCCAGAACACTGGCTGGCTTGGTTCCCAGGGACTCAGGAGTTCAGATCGTCTCTACATTGCCCACGGCTCTTGCTTCGGTGCCAGACTGGGAGTCATTAGGAGGGAGTGGGACATTTGGGGAAAATGAAGTTCGCCAGCCACAGGCCCTTTTTATTGTCTTTGCTGGGGGAACAGAGTCCTGATCCGGGGAGGGATGGAGATCGATTTTATTACCTGGTCTCCCAGCCTCTGCTTCTGGCTAGGATTTCACAGAATCTAACAAATCTCTGCACTGCGACTCCCCCGGTATCAAAAGGCTGAAATCTCTGGGGGTGTGGCCTGCGTGGCAGCTGTTTCTTTCCAGGTTTCCAAGGATAATGTCAAGTGCCTCCGAGTGTGCAAAATTCTGGCTGAAAGGGAATGATCCAAATGCTTTTTCCGTTAAATCATCGCCCTTCTGGTACAGGTATTTTCCTAACAACTCTTATGCAAATAACTGTGAAAAGTAGGAAGTGGTAAAATGTCGAGTGTCATCGATTCCTGGCAGCATTCGCAGCCGAAGCTTCTGATTTTCCACCAAAAAAAATAAAAAGGGAGAAAGAAACAATAACAAGCAGACAGGCCACCAACCCTCGGCATGGCACTGGGCAGACCGGCCAGGAGGCCTGTGTCGTTTTCCTCTCTGCTCCTTGGAGGACTGGATTATGTTAGAACACTGGGCCACGAAGGGTCTCTAGGATCACATGTTGTGCTTTATTGTCTACACAGCCCCTGTAAGTTATTGATTTGCAAATGGGCAGCATTCCTTTCCAACTCCCTTGAAGGAGAATAGAGGGAAGCTGTTTAAGGAGGGAGAAGACGTGGTTCATTCTTTGCACAAATGCTTCCTGTGCAGCCGACTCCTGCTTTCAGGATGCGCACCGCAGCAAGGGATTGCTGGGTATGGGTTCATTGGCGAGGTTGGCCAGGGCTTGGCAAACGTGCCCAAAGGCCCATGGTGCCCACCGCTCGACCCACAGAGAGGCTGCGAGCTTGCCATCAGCTCACCCTGTGATGGAGAAGGGTAGCCAGAGACCTGTGCCCCGTGGTGGAGTCCACCGTCCACAGAAACCGTAAATCAGATCCACAGGGAGACCATCTGTCCCTGGGCCTGCTTTTCCTGTGGATTCAGCCTTGTGCTTCTGCCTACTTCTCAGCTTTCCTCCTGTCGTTCTGTACCCCCTTTCCTTGTGCTGGTGAGAGGGGTCTGTGGGCAGGGAGGCTGGGAGGGAGAGGTTTTTCCAGGCACCCCTTTCAGTGTACCACATTTCATACTTCTAAGATGCACACTGTTTTCACAATTTTAAAGTCTGTAAAGTTGAGCTGCATCTGAAAATCAGTGCTTGTGGTAGTTGAACCGATCAGTAGGTTTTTTCTTACCGTACATAAAATAAGATACATCGTATGGCATGGTAGACTTGAAGAAATGGGGAATAACATGACTGCCTTCAAGATAACCTCAAATGGCCCTAGCTGGTTTGGCTCAGTGAACAGAGCGTCAGCCTGTGGACTGAAGGGTCCCAGGTTTGATTCCAGTCAAGGGCTCATGCTGGGGTTGCGGGCTCGATCCCTTGTAGGGGGTGTGCAGGAGGCAGCCGATCAATGATTCTCTCTCATCTTTGATGTTTCTATCTCTCTCTCCCTCTCCCTTCCTCTCTGAAATCAATCAATTTATATATAAAAGATAACCTCAAATGCACAGGTATCTTTGAGTATCAGTTCAGGGCCAAGTGCTGTGGAGGAGGCAGCGGCGTGGAGGCACCAATTATCCTTGGTGTCTCCAGGCCCAGCTCTTTCCGTTGGGGGTCCTTCCGTCACCTGATCATGTTTGCATCTGTCCTTGGTAATTCCGTTTTCCTTCACCGTGTCTGCAGAAGCATCATTCTCCACCGAACACAGGGACCTCGTTGGCCTACCGTGTACATGCTGGCAGCCGATTTGCTCCCTAATTGCTCTTTCCTGAGCTTTTAACACATTCGTCTCATTTCTTAGGTTGTTTTTGTGCTCCTTGGATCATTTCAGTTGTTTGGGTGACCTTGTAGCTCTTGTGTGACTCCAGGACTTACATTTTCCTGGTATAATAGGACTTCCAGCTCAGTAGACATTCTCTTCCTCGTACCAGAAACATGCGTTGTTGACTGGCAGGCATTTGCGTCTGTTGTCTATAAACTAGTGACCCCAGGGCAGTGCTTGGTGGTTGGGACCTGCTGAAATCTGACCTCATTTCTGTGCTGTTCACGAGGTTCCAGAATATTTGTTTCTGGGCCATAGACACATTCCCTTCGCTGGGAGGGTCCACGTTCCACAGCCCACACGCCTCCTCAGAACCCCCGGGTCTGGGGCATTGCCCCTCTTGATGGCACTGCCCTTTTCTAACTTACCCCGGGGGGGCACCCATGCCGGCTCCTTGTCCCTCCCCCCCCCCCCCCCCCCACTTTCCGGGGCGGATGGGTTCACTGCAGAAGGAGCTGGTTCTCACACATTTACTGAGGAACTCTTTCCCCTGCCACCTTCTGCCTTAACCAGTTACCTCAGCAAAGTTCTGAGGGGTTTCCCCCACTGTACTTCCCTCTTAAACTAACAAACAAAAACAGATGAGAAAGAGGAGTGCCACTAGGCAGGCTCCCTTAGAAAGATTTCTTTTTGGGGGAAAACAAAACAAAACACATATTTTTATTGATTTCAGAGAGGAAGGGAGAGGGAAAGAGAGATAGAAACATCAATGATGAGAGAGAATCATTAATCAGCTGCCTCCTGCACACCCCCAGCTGGGGATCGAGCCCACAAACCTCGGGCATGTGCCCTGACCGGGAATTGAACCATGACCTCCTGGTTCATAGGTCGACGCTCAACCACTGAGCCACGACGGCCAGGCAGAAAGATTTCTTTTTAAAGAAAAATGACAGCCTCTGTCACCAATCCTGTGGCAGTCCCCTTCAGGGTCTCTGTCAACGGGGTTGCCACCCTTTGTGAAAACCAGCTCTGTTTTGGTTTTCTGAAGGTCAGAAAAGCTCCTGCCAGCCTGAATAGAAATTGCCTCCCTTTTGTGGGGAAATATACTCCAAGTTCCAAACAAGAATGTACAATTGGACTTTTGGAACAAAACCAGGTCCAGATTTGAAAACTGAAATGCTAGCTTACTGACGTCTAAGCCGAAATACTGACATGCTAAATCCAAACAGTGGGCCCCAAGAGTTGTCCCACCAACCTTGCCCCCTTTACCTCTAGGAACGAACTTTAAAAAAAAATTATAAAATTGTAAAACAACAGCTACAAAAGAAAAAAATCCCACAGTCCAGAGGGGCATGGAGTAAAGCAGGTGTACCCCCCACCCTCCTCCTGCACAGCCCTGAGGGCACTGCACCTCCGTCCTGCAAAGTGCTCGCTGCGTCCCTGAGCTGCCATTTCAGTCCATCCTCCCGCCAGAGTTCATTTGGCTTGGCCTCCCTCTGTTTAAGGCCACAAGAATGTTCCACTGTTCCGGTGAACCATATTTCTTCAGTGAGTCCCAGGGACTACCTTTGACCCTGGGAAAACGGGGGGAGGGTCCCCGGGGGCATGGTGGGCCTCAGGGAGATCTCGTCCTTGCCTCCTGCCTGCAGCCCTCTCCTCGCCACGGACAGGAAGAGGCAACCTCAAACGTCTCATAAAGAAAAGCCCCTCGTCATTTTTCTCCAGGGTAAGGCAGGATTAGTTCTGGTCATATGTCCTTTTAATGTAATTCAAGACATTTTTCTCAGCACCTACAGAGTGCATGGCAGCTCCCTAAGCCCGGGGTGGGGGCAGAGGAGAACAGTTTCTTACTCTCCCTTAAGAAATCTACAGACTCCCCAGATGCTAAGAATAAACCCTTCCTGTGGCCGCCTTTCAAGAAGGCCGTTGGCAGTGGGAACGTAACAGGATTCTAAAACGTGACGACACTTGAACCTAGTGATTGCACTTCTGGGAGTGTAAACTGAATAAATAACCATACTTATACACACAGATTTATATACAAGGATTTTCATTACTTTAGTGGTGATAAAAGGGAAAAATTGAAGATGGTCTCCATGTCCAAAGACAGGAGACCAGTTAAATAAGTTGTGGTACATCCTATACAACCATTGGAACCATGCTTTCAAAGACAGTAATGATATAGGAAAATAACAATAAAATAATCAATGAACCACATAGGATACAAAACAGTATTCAGTATATTCCCAAATTATTTTCCCCCAACATTTTATTATGAAAATTTTCAAACGTACAGTATAGTTGAAAGAATTTTACAATGAACTATTCCTTGTCACTATCATTAGTTCTTCCATTAACATTTTACTATATTTGCTTTACTATATAGGTAGGTAGATTCATAGATATTCATCTACCTTCCTTTTATCCACCCAATAAGCCATCTTATTTTTTTAAAATATATTTCTTTATTGATTTCAGGGAGGAAGGGAGAGGGATAGAGAGATAGAAACAACAATGATAAGAGAGAATCATTGATCTGCTGCCTCCTGCACGCCCCCCCACTGGGGATCGAGCCCACAACCCGGGCATGTGCCCTTGGCCAGAATCGAACCTGGGACCCTTCAGTCCGCAGGCCGACGTTCTATCCACTGAGCCAAACCGACTAGGGCCATCTTATTTTTATATGCACTTCAAAGTAAGTTGTAGACATCAGTACACGTTCCTGTAAGTACTTCAGCATACATATTATTAGCTGGTGTTCAATATTTGTTTGTTTTCATGTGAGGGGAAAGTTACATGCATTGAAATATACAAACCTAAATGTACAATTGCCTAATTTAACAAATGCATACTCTTTGTGAAACTCGAGTCCCTATCAAGATATAGAACATTACCAATTAGGCTTATTATTTTTCTTATTAAGCACCCATACTTATTTGTGTACATGTGTATATCTGTAAAATAGGATTCTAGAGATTATTTTATTTTCTTTATTATATTATTACTTATTTTCTAAGTGATATACGTTGAGTATATCCATTCATTCTTTTATTGAACAGGTATTTATTGATCATTTAGTATGTGCCAGGCTGTGCCCTACATATAAGGGATCCAATGGTTAGCAAAACTGCAAAATGTACTGCCCTTATGGAACTTAAAATCAACTAGAGGAATCGTCAGTAAACTAAAGATAATGCAGCAAGGAGATAGAGAGTGAGTGATGGGCTGTGAGTGGCAGGGAGGCCTCTCTAAGGAGATGATATTTAATCAGAGAACTGAATGATTTGAGAGAACCAGGTAAGAGCCTGGAGGGATCAGAAGGTGCCAAGGTCCTGAGGCAGGGAGGGAGGACAGCTGCCGTGGCTAGAAGAAACTGAGAAAGGGGGAGTGTAACAGGAGGCGAGGTCAGAGTGGGAGGCAGACACCAAGCCAGATGGGGCCTTGCAGGTTACGTTAGGAGTTAGGATTTTATTCTAGTGTTGAGAGGAGCCGCTGGAGGGTTTTAATCAGGGGAGTGACTTGATCTGACTTTCGTAAATTAACTCGTGGATTTGACCAGTCAGAGGTCATGGGTGACATGGGCAGAAGAGTGAAACAATGGGAGCAGATTTCTGTGTAGAATGGGCTAAGAAAGAGCATTTATTACTGTTCGTTTCCAAACAGGGCCAGAGGGTGCATTTTTTAAAGTCCTTTCATTCACTCATCACCAGATATTTATTGAGTGCCTACTATGTCCCAGGCACAGCTCTAAGAATACAACTGTGAATAAGACAGGTGTAGGAGGGAGACCGACAATAAATAAGAAGACAAGATCATCCCAAGTGATGCAAAGTACCCTGACAAAAGTCAGACAGGGGGATGTGGAGGGCAGGTAGGCAAGACTAGAGCTGACCTTCATGCCGAGACCTGCTTGATGAGAAAAGAGAAATGTGAATGCAGGCAGTGTGCTGGAGGTGGGAGAGCAGCCCCATGCAGGGCAGCCTTCGTCCAGGACCGAGGGAGGATCTGGGCAAGGAGATGAGATCTGCTTGCAGAGGGCACCCAGGCTCTCAGCAGGAGAGGGGGCAGGAGCGGGCTGCTCCTGAGGAGAAAGCACCTGCCTGGGAGGGGCAGAGGGCCAGCCTGGAAAACAGAGAGAAAGCTGTGAGGGCTGGTGGGCCCAGGCTGTGGGCTTCATCTTCTAGCGCATGGGCTTCTAACAGAGTGTGACAGAGATCTGCCTGCAGATGACCCTGGCAAAGCATGTGCTAAATATGCCAGGCAGTTGGTCCTGGAGGCAGGGAACCAGTTAAGAGATTATTGTGTTGCCGAAACCGGTTTGGCTCAGTGGATAGAGCATCGGTCTGCGGACTGGAAGGTCCCGGGTTCGATTCCGGTCAAGGGCATGTACATTGGTTGCGGGCACATCCCCCGGTGGGGGGTGTGCAGGAGGCAGCTGGTCGATGTCTCTCTCTCATCGATGTTTTTAGCTCTCTATCCCTCTCCCTTCCTCTCTGTGAAAAATCAATAAAATATATATATAAAAAAAAGAGATTATTGTGTGTGTGTATGTGTGTGTGGGGGGGGGGGGGCTGAGGAGGGCAGGAGACACCCAATTTGTGTTGTCAGTAAAAAATCTTTATTCGGTTAACAAGTCTTCGCCCTAGCATAACAAACTTTTAATTTTATCAAAGTCGTACTTGTACACAGTTTTTAAAAATCAAACTGCACCATAAGTCTTATACGACAATCAGCAATCCCCTCCATTTCATCAGTTTCTATTCCCAGGTGCAAATACTTCCAACATACTTTTCACCTTTTCCCCCTGATATTTACTTCTATAATTTAAAATAACTGGCCTTTTCTGCTACTTGTAGATTTTATTTTATTATTTTTTTTTTTTTACATTTTATGTTCTCTAATAACTTCCTCTCATGAAAGTTGAAGGTTTATTTCTTTGATAGGTCCTCCACACACACTTCTCCTCCACCCACCCCTCCATTATAGTTACATGGCAGGTTTTCACTAAATAGCTACTGGGGGCTTGTATCGTTATGACTATGTAAGTATTACTCACAGCTGAGTCACCACATGTATTCCGTGTCCTTTCATAAACAACTCTTTGGTTTCTAAAGTCTTGTGCTGGGTGAGGCAAAGGGTATGAGGGTATAAGACTGTATACAGGGTATCCCCCCAAAAATGTGTATACACTTTGAATAATTATTCATTCCAATGCGTTAACTCTGAAAAGAATGAAACATCAATTGAGCTATCAACTTTTAAAGTATGTGCACATTTTTGGGGGACATCCTGAGGATACTCTAGCAAGCTTCCTGTGTTTATCCCGGCCTCACGCCTGTTTTTGAGGGTAGCCTATGCCTGAAATCCTGGGCCTTTGGATTCAGCTTGAGTCTACCTCCCACCCACTCCACTCAGTGGCTGAGGTTTACTAAGTCCTTCACTATTTGTCCAGCTGCTCCCCAGTAGCATCTAAAGTTCTGTTGCCATCTTGGGTCTATTCTCATCTCCTTTCTTATTAACTTTGTTCTTGTAATTCATGCCTTTTTAAAATATATATATATATATTTTATTGACTTCAGAGAGCAGAAGGGAGAGGGAGAGAAGGATAAAAACATCAACAATGAAAGATAATCATTGATCAGCTGCCTCCTGCATGCCCCCTACTGGGGATCGATCAACCTGACCGGGAATCAAACTGTGACCTCTTTGGTTCATAGGTTGATGCGCAACCATTGAGCCATATCAGTGGGGTATGCCTTTTTACAATTTGGGGCTTCTGGAGAGAGTAGAGATAAACATGGTCAATCTGCCATATTTAACCAGAAGTCTCCCAGAGCACTTTTCATACTTCCTGGCCCACAGTCTTTTCATAATGGATGTCGGCAGGTGTTCTGTACGTAATAATTTGTCCACCTGTTGCCCAACTCAGCCCACAGAGTTGGAAACTAGGAATTTGGAAGAACCATACCACAGCCAGTTGCTTTCTAGGCATTTTAAACCCCCCGTGACTTTCCCAGAGCAGTTCAGAAGGCCTCCTGAATGGGCCTGATGTGCCTTCAGTTCTCACCGCGGAGATGAGATTACATGGCATTCTACATTCCGTCATTTTGAAGCAGAATCCTTCCTGCAACCAGGGTGGCCCAAGGGCAGGCATTGAGCAGGTGGCTGGAGCTTGTTTCCTAACCAGCTGCAGCACAGTGCACAGCTTACTTTCCCTCTCTGGGCCTCCGCTGTGATGTGATAAAGGTGGACTTCATCTCACTCCTTAGCCCAACTTTACTTAGATCGCTCTGAATAAAACTCAGAGGAGCTGATAAGGTTGTAGGTGATGGCCCCGGGGGGGAGCCCTGAGGTGCTCCTGAGGCACCCAGGGCTCCTAGGGACCTGGATTGAGAAGCACTGGACTTGAAGATGTCTCTAAAGCAATGGTTCTCAACCTTTCTAATGCCGCAACCCTTTAATACAGTTCCTCATGTTGTGGCGACCCCCAACCATAAAATTATTTTCGTTGCTACTTCATAACTGCTCTGTCGCGACCCACAGGTTGAGAACCGCTAGCAGGGTCGCCTAAGACCATCGGAAAACACAGATATTTACATTACGATTCATAACAGTAGCAAAATTACAGTTATGAAGTACCAACGAAAATAATTTTATGGTTGGGGGTCACCACAACATGAGGAACTGTATTAAAGGGTCTCGGCATTAGAAAGGTTGAGAACCCCTGCTCTGAAGTCTCAATAGGACACCTCTGTGAACCTTGCCCTTTACAATGTCCACTGCTCTGCAGGAGTCTATGATAAAAATGCTGTTCGCCAGGGGTCACCGGACACACAACCCCCTCCTGTCTCCAGGGCACTGGACGTGTCAGGCATGGCACACCCTTTCCTAATCTCCTTTTCCCGGTGCGAAGGCAGGAATGTGGGTTCTTGCTGCCTCTTAGACAAGGGATGGATTTGTTGATTTACAGGTTAAGATCCTGGGGATGGGAGCCCTCCTCCCAACACAGGCTCTGTAAGAATACCGGAACTTGCCTTCCCACATTGTTTGCTTTTGATTTACTGTTTTGATGTAGGACGGCTGTATGACTCAGATGTTATCTTCCGTTGCCAAATCACGCGTTAGGTATGTCTAACATTTCCCACACAGTGGCATTCGTCCTCTTCGACTGTCACCTCTGGCCACACCCTATACCTCCACAGGGGGAGGGGAAAGAATGTAGAAAACTCTCCCCGTCACAAATAGAGGCGTGCCCCCTGCCTGGGACTGTGGTTTTCAAAATTGCCGTCTTTGTGGGTTGTTGATGATGTTTGCAGAATAGTACCATTTTCCCCAAAGATTTTAAGCAAACGTTTGATCTATAGAACAGGTAAAGTGGAACCCCAGCTCGGGTTGAGGGGTGGGATGAGGAGGGCTGAAGACCCAGAGTCCCGGGCTATGGGGACAGACCCCCGTGGCATCTCTGGTCCCACCTCCATGGCCTGGAACAAGTGACTCAACCTCCCAGACCCTCCCTTCCTCATCAGTGCAGCGGGGTTGCAGCTGCCAGCTTTGAGCGAGGCACTCAGAGTGTCCTCGGAGACAAGGACTCTTCTCGTGACCTCCTGCTCAGAACCCCTGGCACTTGAGGGGGGAGCCTCAGGCGTCCTCCCAGCCTTCACGTGGGAAATGTTTGAGAAAACCCGACGCTACCCCAACCTTAGGCAGTCGTGTGTAGTAACTCGGTATTTTCTCTTTAATCCCTTCTTTCCAGAGAAGGTCCTTGTAAGGTCAGCACAGCATCAGAGCTTAAGTGCTTGTGATTTTGCTTGGAATGTAAACAGCGGCATGTCTCTGGCCCGTTTGTTCAGAAAGGAAGTTGTCGTGTTTTTCCCTCTAGTGGAAATCGCCTTCCTTCAGTGAGCGCATTCCGGTAATTCCCACTGAAGTCCACGATTTTGGTGCGCTTTGGAGCTGGGAAGCTGGCAGTAGTGTGGATGGCCTCACGGAGTGTATTTGCGGGTGTTTTGTTGCTATTAATTAAATTAACTAGGTTATCATAAAATTGTGCCCTTATTTCTCTTCCCTCCGCCACGCTGGCCCGGGAGCTGTGTCTGCATGGAAAATGGCTGTATTTTGACTTCGTTGTTTGAGGATTGAACCCGTCAGAGATATTGTCTTCTCCATGTTGGAGATTGGAAGCCTCCTCTGTGAAATGGGAGTAATAATGGTTCCTCCCCCAAAAGATTGCTAAATGGATAAAATGTGATACTGCATACCCATGCAACATCTGACATTTAGTATACGCTGGAGAAACAAACAGCTCTTGTTGTTACTTCTCTTCCTTGCCTTCTCGGTTCTCATATCTGTATTCTTCAATCTCACTGGTTGCTGAGACTGGTTCACCTGGTTACACCTGGAACTGTTCTGTGTTTTTCTCACCCCAACCTTTCCATGGAATTCAGAGCGAGCCCAGCCCTTTCCAAGGTGCTCTGCCTTCCTGGTTCATGGTCAGCCTGTGTAACTCCAAGCCTTGGTCTCCTAACAAGTCATCCTTCCCTGTTCTCCAGGGATGGGAAGCATGGATGTCACTTGGCTGCCTTGGATCTGGGTACCAGATTCCTTGACTACTTAGATGATGAAAAGTTAATTTATGCCCTCCACCAACCCCGAGCCTGACTGTAAGCCATACACAAGGAAACAACATGGCAGCGCCGTTAGGTTTAAGGCTAGTCTGCCTGGGGACAGCTCTGACCCATCCATCACTTACGAGCTGTGCGATCTTAGACAAGTTTAAATAACATTTTTGTGCTCCTGTTTCCTCATCTATCAAATAGGGATAATAATACTGCTTGATTGTTAGGGGTCTGCATTTCTGAAACCCAAATATTCTGAAAATGAAGTTTTTACCTACGTTTGAAGCAAAATCTGATCAAAATCTATTTATTATGCTCTTTATTTATCCAAATTAGTATGATTACTCCTATGTTTCATGCAGAAATACTAATGTTTTTGATTATAGGATGCAGTCCCAGACTCTGCTTGGGTGTTTTGTACAGTGTGTATCATATTACCTTACTAACATCTGATAAATTCTAATTTGGGAAACCCAATTAGCCCTAGAGTTTTGGATAAGGTATTGTGGATCTATAGTAGTTACCCCATAAGTTTGTTGGCAAGATTAAACAAGGGATTTTGCGTGAAATTCTTAGAATAATGGTCACTAGACTGGAAGTGCTCAAGCATTAGCTACTATTATTCCAAAGAATGAAAAAATACTATGTCCTTAAGTATGAATGATTTATTCTACCTCAATAAAATGTTTATTTTTTTCTCAATAAAATGTTTATTTTTTATTGAAGGGTTTAAATGTTTAATGAATGATATAAAAATGAACTTTACTGCCTGAACAAGAAGAAAGTATGCTATTTATTTTGGAAAGAGATTCAGACTCCAACAAGAAAGTCAGTTTAAACAAATATGGATGCCACTATGACTGTCGGGGTTTGTTTGTTTTTCTGTACTCTTGATCCCAAGGGCTTATTTATGCCAGGAAAGGCAGCATCCCCAACCTTTGCTTTTCAATCTTGCCTTCCATTCTGCACGCATCAGACATGGGTCGGAGTGGAGTCCTAGACTGCATCCTCAGAGATGCTGTTTGACTCGCTTAACTCAGTTGGTCCCTGATGTCGCTCATCTTTTTCTAACATTTGTCCTCTATGTCAAACCCTATCAGTTCTTACTTTGGGAACTCATCTTCTCTATCCCCAAAGGAAAAGTATTTTTGAATCCCTTGGTAAAATATTACAGCTTTCATTTTTCTCATCTCTTTTTATCTTCAATCTCATGCTTACGCCAAAATCATTTACCCCTTAGACTTCTCTGCTCATGTAAATCCCTTGGGCAGGTCCTATTCCTTCACTCCCCTACATCTAACTGAGACTTGCTTGGGCCTTACACTGCTGGGCTGTTTGATTACCGTTGCTTTGTTTTTTTCTTAGTGGTCAGGTTGAGTTCTCTTCTTTGACTGTCCTATGTTTTTTATCCATGTTGCACTCCTCTACAGAATAGCTGCGGGTTACCATTCCTGTTTTTCTGGCAAGCCACAAGCCTCTTATTGCAAGTTCTTCCCAAATGCCTCTATTTTTAGTATGTATATGTTTTAATGTCATAAAATGTTATGGCTTAACACCAGTGCTAACTAATATTAGTTACAATCCAGGAATTAAAGCTTGGATGACACACCAACATTGGAAGAAAACCTAAATTTGCACATCAGACTCACCTCCTCATTTCATAGGTGAAGCAGCCAAGGCTTGGAGATCAAAGCATCGTATTCAGAGGTACCCAGTTGGCTGGTGACAGACCTTGAGCCAGAACTCAGGTCTCCAGGGTGGTGTCCTTACTAAATTTTTAAAAAGATATATTTTTATTGATTTTTAGAGAGAGAGGAAAGGAGAGAGAGGGAGAGAGAATTTTCAGTTACCAGCATCTGGAGACCTTTTCTTTTTTCTTTTCTTCTTCCTTTTTCTTTTTTTTTTTTTTATTGACTTCAGGGAGAGGAAGGAAGAGGGAGAGAGAGAGAGAAACATCAATGATGAGAGAGAATTTTGATCGGCTGCCTCCTGCACTCCCTCTACTAGGGATCAAGCCCACAAACCGGGCATGTGTCTAACTGGGAAACAAACCATGACCTCCGGGGTCATGGGTCAACGCTCAATCACTGAGCCATACCTGCTGGGCTGGAGGTCTTTTCTTGAAAGCCATTCTGTGAATGGAGAGGATGCTATTGATTCATTAGCTGCTGGATTTGGGCTTGGGGTTGCTTTTTTGGTTTTGTTTATCTCTTTAAGTAAAGATGGGAGACTTTCACTGCTTTACTTGCCCACCCTTACTTCTATCACCAGCAGAAGGACTTTTGGATGATAAAAAAAAAAAAAAAAAAAAAAAACAGTTGGCCAGGGACCTGAGGGAACTAACTGGTCACACAATTGGATTTGCATGTTGTATGCTCTACAGCTTAAAAAATACCCTCAGATAGGTCAGCCCATTTTACTTTTCACACCCACCCTATGAGGAAAGGCAGAGAAATTACAGTATTTTTATTACCACTTCACAGATGAAGAAACTAAGGCCCAGACCATTCTACTTTCTTTTTCTTTTATTATTTTTTTAAAATATATATTTTATTGATTTTTTACAGAGAGGAAG
Source organism: Cnephaeus nilssonii (assembly GCF_951640355.1). Lineage (NCBI taxonomy): Eukaryota > Metazoa > Chordata > Mammalia > Chiroptera > Vespertilionidae > Cnephaeus > Cnephaeus nilssonii. The sequence goes on along the minus strand of NC_137083.1, from coordinate 40,922,443 downwards.
AGAGAAGGATAGAGAGCTAGAAACATCGATCAGCTGCCTCTTGCACACATCCCACTGGGATATGCCCGCAACCAAGGTACATGCCCTTGACCAGAATCGAACCTGGGACCTTTCAGTCTGCAGGCCAACGCTCTATCCACTGAGCCAAACCGGTTTCGGCTCTTTTTCTTTTACTATTGTTAGTGACTTTGGGTAAGGAAATTTTAGTGGTGCATATATATTTTTTTAATATATTTTTATTGATTTCAGAAAGGAAGGGAGAGGGAGAGAGAGATAGAAACATCAATGATGACAGAATCATTGATCGGCTGCCTCCTGCATGCTCCACATTGGGGATCGAGCCCACAACCCGGCCATGTGCCCTGACCGGGAATTGAACCCAGGACCCTTCAGTCTGCAGGCCGACGCTCTATCCACTGAGTCAAACCAGCTAGGGCGGACTATTCTCTTACAAAACTTCAGACTAGTTATCAGCTTCAGTACATATAACCTCCAAGCATTTACTTTAATGTTGTCAGAAGAAACCACCAACCAACAGCGGTGTCTTCCCTCCTGCACACCGAGCACCAGGCTTCCATCTCCATGTGGTTTGTAAGCAGCAATCTTCCCGTCTGATGGTTTCAGTCTCACTAACATCGCCTTCTCCTGTATCAACAATAGGTAAAGGGTGCATATCGTCATTTCTGTTTTCAATCAAATATTTGTGCACGCTCTGCTCTCATTAGGGTCTCTAAATATATAAGAGAGTAAAAATAAATACTCCACCCCACTCCCAGACCTTAGAAATAAAAGAGTAAACACCAGTATAATTGGATACTTTCCTAGTCTGGTGGGAAAATGTTGCCTTTTGATGTCTATGACCTGTAAGGAGGACAAGCTCTCAGTTCGCTGAAATGCCACTCACACCCTCTTTACCGGCTTCCCCTTGTTGGTTGACTTCCAGCACGACCTCCGTCAGCTGACCCTGTTCTTCCCTGATTGTTCTCTGAACTCTGAGGTCACTGTGATACCTGTCATGGGCTGCAGCTCACCCTGCTCCCACGCCCTGCGGGTTTCCTCGAGTTCTTGGCTTATCCCGCCTCAGAAGTAGACATTCCAGAACATTCCTGAGCATTCCGGCTCACAGCTGGAGGCAAGTCTCCGCAGACACAGTTCCCGTTTGGAAGCCTCCACTTGCCCAGAGCAGGTGCAGTAGGGTGACAGGAATTTGGGGAAACTTCTCAATAGCTGAGCCCCTCCCTGAGGGATGGGGACCTCCCGTGCTCCAGGCGGAGGGGAAGGAGCAGGGCCTTCCAGGAGGGCCCTGTTGGGCGTTTCCGGCGGCAGGAAAATCACATAGATGGCTTCTGAATCTGAACCATTTCACACGGACCTGTTCGTGCTAGTTCCTCTGTGTCCTCCTCCACCTTCATCTCCCTCATTTTGAGTTGCTTTGTCACTCCATTTTCCATACTAAAAGCTTTTTTTATACAGAAAAATTTCAAGGGGATGCATTATTTTTTAAATTAAGTTTTATTTCATCAGAGTTTTGTAAAAAGATAGTTTAAAAGTCCAACAGCAGTGCCTTCTCAGCCCCTCTCCAGCCCCTCACACCCACTCCCCAGAGCAGCCTCTTTAAAATCTTTCAGCTGTTCCTTCCGGTATTGATCTCCGTGGATCAGATGCTTATGCTGCATTTCCTGGTTTATAGGTTTTGAACGTTGCCTGCTGGCTTCCTGTTGGAGGAATCTGGCCCCTGCACACTCAGCCTCACTTCCCCTCCCCAGCAATTATACATCAAGTGGGATGAAATCTGTGGCCAGTGTTCACAGTACAGCGATGATTTCACTGTTACTTGCTAGAGTACCAACTAGTGTCCTGGAATTACATTTCCTTTCTTATACAACTTTTTGTTTTTCTCAGACTTAATTGCCTTTAAAAGATTGCTGCGTTTACTACACACCTGTTGCACATTCTTTCCAAATGCCTACCTGTGCCGTTTGCCAAATGCTCACAAGCATCATATCTGTGGGTTCAGCCCTGCCCTACACCTGCTGAGTCCTCCGTCTTCCTGCTCCAATCTGGACTTACCACTCTTTAGGCATCATCTGAAGACTTCCCTTCCCTGCACCTCTATGTCTTACATCCCTGCTTTTCTTGGACCCTAAGTCTTCCTCTTTTATACTTTACCCCCTTATTTGGGGGGAGCACATCCTCCAGAAGCTCCTGTGAGAGGGTACATGGGAAGCACATTTTTTTCAGGCCACATAGGTCTGAACATTCCTTTGTCCTCCCTCAACCTGAATGATGGTTGTTAGTTAGATATGGAATTTTTGTTTGCAAATAATATCCCCTCCAAATTTTGAAGGTAGCACCCCACTGCCTTCCTGATGTTGCTAATGAAATATCTAATGCAATGATCTGTTTTCTCTCTGGAAGTTTGAGATTTCCTCTTTATCATTCAGAATAACATGCCTTGGATATTTCCTTCCTCCCTTCTTTCCTTCCTTCCTTCCTTCCTTCCTTCCTTCCTTCCTTCCTTCCTTCCTTCTTTCTTCCCTCCCTTCCTTCCTTCCTTCCTTTTTTCCTTCCTTCCTTCCTTCCTTCCTTCCTTCCTTCCTTCCTTCCTTCCTTCCTTCCTTCCTTCCTTCCTTCCTCTCTCCCTCCCTCCCTTCCTCTTTTTTTTCTTGATCCATTCATTGAGTTGGCCATTCACTGGGAGTTTTCAATCTGAAGATGCTTTTCTTTGATTCTGGAATGTGTTTCATATTTCAAATTATTCCTTTGTTTCTCCTGTTCCTTTTTTCTGGAATTACATGTTAGTTAAATGTTGGCCAACCTAGACTGGCCTCTGAGTCCCTTCCCTTTTCTCCTTATTCCTTATCCTTTTATGAGTCTATTCTGCTTGGTGCGCTGTTTTCTTGACTCTGTTCTCCAATACCTTCCAGCGAATTTTTATTTCAGTTGACATATTTTTAATTTCTAGGAGTTCTTCCTATTCTGATTCTTTTTCAGAACACCTTGTTTTCTGAATACAGTGTCTTACATCACTAGAAATATTAATTATAGGGTGTGTGGTGTGTGTTTTTTCTGTCTCATTGGATTTTCTTAATCTTCCTGAATTGGCGGTTTCCTTTCCTCCTGATTCTGGTCTCACTTCTTCATTTTGGGAGGCTCTCCTCAAATGTCTGGTGATTTTTACCAACAGGGGGTTCATCTCCTGCTGAAGGACATGGGGCCATTCTGTCTCTCCTCCTGGGTGGTGGAAACCATGGAGCCAGGGCTGGGGCTTGGTCCTCTGTTCAGGCCACAGCCTTTCACTGCAATCCCTGTTTCATCCAGCACCACAGTCGACCCTGACAGGAGCCGGCCTGGAGCAGTTTCTCCTGGGAATAAGGCTCTCATGCCTTGATGGTGCTGGGATGGGGAAGGAGGAAGGTTAGATGCAACCTCTAGGGGAGGGTCTGGCTCCAGCCTGTCCTGCAGCCAGCCCTCCTGACTTACCCCTTCCCTTCCCTCTGGTGTGGGTGCCTTCAGCCCTGTGCCGGGAAGGCCTGTGGGAACACCCCCCTCCCCACCCTGCCATTCCTGGCTTCACTACCTTCTATCCAAGTTGTTTGGCCGAAACCGGTTTGGCTCAGTGGATTGAGCGTCGGTCTGCGGACTGAAAGGTCCCAGGTTCGATTCCGGTCAAGGGCATGTACATTGGTTGCGGGCACATCCCCCGTAGGGGGTGTGCAGGAGGCAGCTGATCGATGTTTCTCTCTCAACGATGTTTCTAACTCTCTATCCCTTTCCCTTCCTCTCTGTAAAAAATCAATAAAATATATTTAAAAACAAAAAACAAAACAAAAAACCAAGTTGTTTGCTCCTCTCCAACTACACTGCCCTTCCTGTTCTTCCTCATACATTCTTTTTATAAATGAAAAACATAAATAAATATGTTTTTATTTATTTCAGAGAGAGGGAAGGAGAGGGAGGGAGAGAGAGAAATATCAATGATGAGAGCGAATCATCGATCAACTGCCTCCTGCACGCCCCCTCCTGGGGTTTGGGCCCGCAACCACGGGCATGTGCCCTGACCAGGAATCAAACCGTGACCTCCTGGTTCATGGGTCGACGCTCAACCCCTGAGCCACGCCGGCCAGACCCTCATACATTCTAGCTCGCCCTTTGCACTAACTCTTTCCTCTGCTCCTGGTATCCTCCTGCTTCATGATAGAGGCTTTTCCCTCACCTTTTTTTATTCTTGGCTCAAATATCATCTACTCAGTGATAAAATTTTTTGAATTCCAACTAGCTTCCCATTTAGCATTCCCAATCTTCTATCTGCTCAAGTATTTTTTCATAATACTTTCCCCCTTCTACATACTAAACTTTATTAGAAGTATTTATCATTTACTAGAGGCCCGGTGCACGAAATTCATGCACTCGGTGTGGGGGGGGTCCCTCAGCCCAGTCTGTGCCCTCTTGCAGTCTGGGATCCCTTGGGGGATGTCCAACTGATGGCTTGGGCCCGCTCCCCATGGGGCCTAAGCCAGCAGTCAGACATCCTTAGCGCTGCCATGGAGGTGGGAGAGGCTCCCGCCACCACTGCTGCACTCACCAGCCTGTGGGAGCGCGCTAACCACCAGGGGGCAGCTCCTGCATTGAGCGTCTGCCCCCTGGTGGTCAGTGCATGTCATAGCGACCAGTCTTTCTGCCTTTCAGTTAATTTGCATATTAGCCTTTTATTATATAGGATTCTTTGTCTCCCCTGCTATAATGTAATCTCCATGAGACACAGATCATGTTGGTTGTGTTCATTTTTGTTTCCTGAGTGCCTGAAGCAGGGATGGAACCTGAATGGGACCTAGGACCCCTGGCTACAAGGCCTCCCCCTTTCTGCTATAAAGAACCACTTCCAACTACACAAAGGTAACTCCCTCAGACACCACCTCTCATTTACTCTCCCTGCTGCCAACCTTCCACCATTGTCCTCAGTGATATCAGTATCTCTCAAACCTATTTACCTAAAATAAAAATTTTAAACTGTACAGAAACAATGTTGTGTTTGTTATGTTCACACCAGGTGAGCTTGGGCATGTCACTTCACCTCCCTCTGCCTCACAAAGAGATCATGATATTCTAGTTCACAGGATTTCTGTGAGGATTAAATCAGTTAATATATATAACTACCATTCCAACAGTGAATACCTTGTGTTATTATGAGAATATAATACGTTTGAACTTAGAGGACATTATGCTAAGTGAACTAAATCGCAGAAAGACCACTAGTGTATGATTCCACGTACATGAGGTATCTAAAGTAGTCAAACTCATAGAAACAGAGAATAACAGCATAATGGTTGCCAGGGGCTGGGGGCGGGGAAATGGGGAGTTGCTGTTCAGTGGGCATAGGTTTCAGTTATGCAGGATGAAAAAGTCCTAGAGATCAGCTGTACAGCACTGTGCTATGGTTAACAATACTGTACTGTATACTTAAACATTTAGGAGGGTAGATCTGATATGTAGTTTTTATTTTGCCACAATTTTTTTTAAAAAGAATGTTAGTCACTAACCCCTTCGTTATCTTGAATTTTCTCAAGGGTAAGGGAACTTGCCTAAAATCTCACAGCTAGCAAATGGTGGGGGGTGGTTGTGTTCATTTTTGTTTCCTGAGTGCCTGAAGCAGGGATGGAACCTGAATGGGACCCCTGGCTACAAAGCCTTCCCCCTTTCTGCTATAAAGAACCACTGACTCTTGGGTTTCTTCTTCCTGCCCAAAGTTGGGCATCAGCCCTGTCTGTCAAAATCAGATTATTCAAGAGCCATGCTCTAAGTACTGGAGAGGCAGGTCCACACTCCTTTGGGAGAAAATGCCTCACAATTTGGCTCCATCATACTGTATGCCCCATAGGTTGGCCAGAGAGAAATAAATAATCCAGACGTTGGTGTTATTGATGGGCGGCTTGGACAGGGGAGTAAACAAAAGAACCATCTTCATTTCAAGCTTCATTAGAACTAGCAAAGACGAAAAGTCATTTTTCAAAATAGTGGGCGGCGTCAGGCATCCGTCCCCACCTGGAAAGGGGCACTTGGTCTAAAAAAATAATTGTGTCTTCTGTGTCACTTGGGTGGAAGCTCCTGTCCTAATTAATGTTATCTCCTCCTCCCTTTATAAAAATGTTTGGGGAAAGTGACGTCCCAGCATTTCGCTGTTGTCGCCTCCTCTCTTAACAAGGAATTCTCTCTGCTCAGGCAGTTTAGGTGCTGGTTTTTCTCATGCCCTAGAGAGGCTTCTAATTAGTCAATGCTTCTTTCCCATCATAGTTCACCACAGAGAGTGGGTTTGGACTGGAGGAGGGAGCGATTTTGTCACCTTATCAAAGTGCCACTGATCGGGTTAGCTTTCTTGGGTGCTCATTCATTTTTATGCCTCTCTGAAGCGGAAACGGCAAGCTTTTTGCTGGGTTTTGCAGTCTCCCGATAAAGCTCCTCCAGCACCTTTGATGAAATGCTGCCTCGAAGCCTTTGCAGTTGTGTTCACTAAAGAGATGTGCTTCTTTCTCATCAGTGGAAAAACACCAGGCCGGGGACAATATGGCAGAAGCACACTCCTGTGTCACTTTGTCCCCAAATAACCTGGAACCTCTCAGGGGCTGCCTGCTGGCTGGGGCCGGTGCACTGTGTGTTCCAGAGAAAAGGTACAGGGAGGACTGTTCCTTTGCCGCTCCCTCCAGGAGCACAGACACCCACCCTCCAGGCCGAAGGTGGTATTGTATTCTGGTGGAGGTTCTTTCGTTGCTAAAGGAGTCTGTGGACACCAGAGATCCAAAAACTGGCTTCCACTGCTTCAGAGCTAGAAGGAGAAGCTGGTTTGGTCCTTCTTTCAGAACTTGTATCGGTCAGCTTTTGCTTCAAAACAGAACACCCCAGAACTCGACAGGTTAAGACAACAAACATCATTTATCACGATTCTGTGGGTCCTTGGGTGGCTCTCTTTAGTGGAAAGCTCAGCTGGGGCTGGATGGTTTAGGATGACCTCACACACTCTCTGATGGTTGTGAGGCTGGCTGATCTGGAGTGGCCTGGACAGGAGTGGCTCATCCCAGTCCATGGCAGGCCAGTCCGGGCTTCTGCACGTGAGGGGTCAGGGTTCCAAAGATCAGCAAGAGAGGGCAAATAAACCCAATGTACAAGCACTTCCTAGGTCTCTGTGTCACATTTGCTGTTGTCCCATTGGCCATAGCAAGTCACATGACCAAGCCCAGACTCGGGGGGCGGGGGTGGCGTGGGGCACATCCACTGGTGTGGATATGAGGAACAATAAAGAATCGGGGGGTCATTCCTGCAACATCTGTCCCAGGAGTGGCATGACAAAGGCGTGTCCTACCCTGTGCCTATATGGGAATATGTGGGTTCAGTACGGGAGAGGTTCTTTGAGGCAGAATATAGTGCAGTTTGACACGCGTGGGTTCTAATCCCCCATCCCATTTACCAGCAGCGTGACTCTAGGCAGGTAACTTGACTTCTCCGAGGCCCAGCTTATTCACCTGTAAACTTCACGAGGCTCTTCAGAAGACTGAGTGAGGCCGTGTTTGGGAAACAGAGTGGGATCTGGTGTCGGGTCTGCTTTCATCGGTGGGCAGCAAGAGGGTATTGTGGCGGCAGGTTGGGCAGAGAAGGTGAGCCCTGGACTGCAGCACTCCCAGGCCCCGGAGGCCAGGAGAAGACACCAGAAGAGCAAAGAAGGCTCTCCTGGCTTCTTGCAAACTAAAACCTTACTCAAATATTTGTTTACAATCAAAACAAACACGTCTCTCTTCCTTAACTGCTCATGACCCAGCAGTGGCTGCTTGGCTTCCCTGCCTGCTTGTCCCCAAAATAGCTTTTGTCCCTACTTGTCAGAGGCACTGGACACCTTGCAGTCCGACCTGCCATCTCCGTGCACTGAACTCCGTTGCCTGTGTCCTCCTTGGCGCCTTCTGAGTGTTCCTTCTAGCTTCCTGCGCTGGCCCCTTTCCCTCTTCTTGTCCTTTCCTTCCCTTTCCTGGCTGATGTTCCCCAAATTCCATCCTGAGCCCTGTCATTGGCAGTGGCATTTCACGGGCTGACCCCTGCCCTGTTCCCGACTCATGATTGTCTCGATCTTTCTCTGATCCCAACTTGCCTCGTGTTCAAACTCAATAGGTTGCAAAATAAATGTATCTGTCCCACCTTCCTAAGTCCATTCTGGCTGCCATATGAAATACCATAGACCGGGGACTTAAATAACAGAAACTTATTTCTCCCAGTTCTGCAGGCTGGAGGTTCGAGATCAGAGTCAGAGTGTCAGCATGAGGTTGGTTTCCAGTGAGGACATCTCCAAATACCATCACATTGGGGGCCGGGGCTTCAACATAGGAATGCAGAAGGGAACACACTTCAGTCCATAGCACCCCCTGCCCTCCTGCTGTATTGCCATCCACCTTTCCCCTGTCAGTAACCCCAGCCAGAAAACTGTACGTCATTTCCCACCGTGGGTCAGCGCCGACTGTCTTCGGTCCTTCATTTGCTCTCCCCCTGTCCCCGGGTCAGACATCGCCATGCTCCCCACAGACCCCTGCAGCAGCCCCCTCACCTCCAGGCGTGTCCCAGCAAGTTCAACATTGCCTCCCAAACAGACACCCATCACTGTCCTCCACACTCTCCTCATACACACGTGCACACAGTAAAATCCCGCCTCTCTGCCATGTCTCTTTCCCTTCTTTTGGCATCCTTGTTCCCTGCTACATTCAGTTACCCTACAGTACCCTGGACAGGTCATCTCACGCCCTTACCTGCGCTGCTCCTCCACCCTAGAAACGCCCGCTCATGTCATTACCCAGCTCCTCATGTCATTACCCAGCTCCGGGGCCACCCCTGCCCTCCGCTGCAGCATGAGCTCTCCCTCCTTGGTACTCGGTTTCCCGCCCTTTACCATGTGCCGTGGTGTATTGTTTCCCTTAATGGTTTGTGAGCTCCGTGAGGGCAAGAATTATCTCATTCATTTCTCTGTACCCCAGTGCCTAGCATATGATCAATGACAATAAATAAGTGTTGGGTGAACAAATGGGTGAGTGGATAAGGCAGTGGGTGAGCCCATAACCTCCTCTTTCCTGCGCTGAATCCACTCAGATGCCCTGTAGGCACAGGAGCCATCGGCTGCCAGCCTACACCCAGGATGCACCAAGCCTGGGAGGCATGGGTGTTCCCCTTCCCGCCCCACAGCAGCAGGGGCCCTGCCAAAGCTGCTCTCCTGGCCACATAAACTACCCGCAGAACGCCAGCCCCTTGCCACCCCAGCGAGCTCACCACCTCTCCTCCAGTTCCTGCTGCCCTGCCTGCCTGTCTGCTCAGTTCTCACATCACTTTATGTGCCCTATCCTCTAACCGTCTGGCAAGTTCAGCCCTTTATTGTATCAGTTCAGTCTACGGTCTGGCTTGTTCATTGTGGGAGTGTGTATGTTGTCCTAGCTGTGCCCTCATTGTAAACTGGGACTTTGGTTTATGCCTCTTTTGTTCTTTCTCAGTCCTTGGACATTTGGCAAACGCTACTCCACAGGTCTTCATTCCTAACTGACCTTGTTCCTGGCACTTCCGACCCGTCTCCCTTTCTCCGAGCTGCCATTTCTTTGGGGGAAGACAGATGGCCTAGGAGTTGGCTCAGCAGACCTGGCCTCGCTTGTTTGGCTCCACCGTTTTCAAGCTGTGAGACTGGGAGCAAATAGCTTACCCTCTTTGAGCTTCTGTTTCCTTACCTAGAAAATAGAGATACTAACAGGGCTATTGTGAGGATTAAATTAATATATATATATATATATATATATATATATATATATATATATATATAATGCAAATTAGACCGGGACGCCATAATGGTAACACTCTGGCGTGGGCCCAGAGCCTGAGAGAACAACAGACAGGGCGGCACAGGAGCCGGAGAGAACAGCACGCAGGGGGCCGGCCCCCAGCCCCAGCCCCGCAGCCGCTGCGCTGGGCTGCTGGGGCCGGAGCGGAGACCCACAGGGTGGCTGGGTTCAATTCTGATCAAGGGCATGTACCTAGGTTACAGGCTCCTCCCTGGCTGGGGCCCAGGTCAAGGCTCATGCAGGAGGAACAAATCAAAGTGTGCCTCTCACATTGATATTTCTCTGTCTTTCCCTATCTCTCCAACGCTTTCTAAAAATCAATGGGAAAATATCCTCATGTGAGGATAAAAAAAAGAAAGAAAGAAATGGCATATCCTATGAAAGAGACATCTTGAAAATGCCTAAAGAAAATTGTCATTTTTTCATGGTAAAGGGACTGGAGTTTGTGTTGATGAAAACACCTTGGCAGCTGCGGCGGCCGGCAGTGGCAGCAGCAGTAGGGTGATGGGGGTGGCGCCTTCCCCTGATCATCCCGGTTGCCTCCCACAGAGGGAGACCCATGGGGAGAGGGCCTAAGCCATCAGTAGGACATCCCCTGAGGGCTCCTGGACTGTGAGCAGGGACAGGCTGGGCAGAGGGACCTCCCCCCCCCCCGACCCAGTGCACAAATTTTGTGCACCGGGCCTCTAGTTCAATATAAAAAGCTTATCACAGTGCCTTGCAGGGAGTAAATACTCCATAAGTGTTGGCTACTGTGATTGATGTTGTTTTCAATAATATTATTTTATCAACAAACCTTCCCCTTAAGGATCTAGCATAGATCAGTCCCTGGGCACCTACCACATGGAATGAGTGTTTGTAGGAATGTCAGACTGGCCTGCAAGTGGCTCCACAGGCTGCCTCTGAGTTCTGCCCCTTATTTGTTAGTGGGAATGAGAGGCTACTTTCTCCCGGGATGGGAAGGGAGCGCCGGGGCACCTCCATTCATCTCCAACAAGAGCTCTTCTCTTCTGTGACCCTAACCACCCTTCTGATTCTTATCCTGGTCCAGGGTGGGTTGTGGCTGCTCTTTACCCATTGACCCAGCACCCGGGACAGCCAGGCACAGGAGTCCCCTTAATCAGACTTTTAGAGATAAGACAGCCAGGCCCTTCCCATCGATTCGCATCAGGTGCTTAGGGTTCGCTTTTCCTCATTTGATGGTCTCAGCATAGCTGTCCCTTATCTTGAAGTGCTTTTCCTGGCACATCATTGAGGGAAGGCGGGCCAGGGGACCTGACAGGACATCCGGGGCAGACGGCGCTCCAAGGCCAGGACTGGAGGCCTCGGCCACACCTGTCCAGCCTCAGGGGTATGGCTGGGTCGAGGCTTTTTCTCTTTCTCTTCCCGAAGTCCCGTCCATCAGTGGCTTTGGGGGCACTGTAACCTTAACTAGGGTCACACCCATCCTTCACCTTGTAAGGCCCCTTACAAGATGCCTATGGGGTAAACTGGTGGCCACTTGGCTGGGTCAGAGAGGAGACAGTATCCTAGCCCATCTCTGTTTGCTGGAGAGGCAAATTGTGCATATGAGTCTCACCCTGTGCTTTCCCGTTCCCATCCTAGTTCATAACGGGGTGAAGATATATAAGATAATAGACATTTTTATGGGAAGGAATCTTTGGGGGCGCCTAGCCCAGCACTGGGTTGAACAGCTGCATCAAAATCACCTGGGAAGCTTTGTCCCAAATTATAGATTCTTGGGGACTCACTCCCGGAATGTCCAATTCAGTCCGTCTGTATCTTAAAAGCTCTTGGGAACTCTGGCTGAGGTGTGGCTCATGCATCGTCTCATGCACCACAAGGTTGCCGGTTCCATCCCCAGTCAGGGTGCATACAGGAGGCAAGCGATCGATGTTTCTCTCTCACATCCATGTTTCTCTCTCCCCCTCTCCCTTCCTATCTCTCTAAAATCAATAAAAACAGACCAGCTGGTGTGGTTCAGTGGTTGAGCATCGACCTATGAACTAGGAGGTCACGGTTCAATTCCCAGTCAGGGCACATGTCCTGGTTGTGAGCTCGATCCCTGGTGCGGAGCATGCAAGAGGCAGCCGGTCAATGATTCTTTCTCATCATTGATGTTTCTCTCTCTCTCTCTCTCTGTCCCTCTCCCTTCCTCTCTGAAATCAATAAGAATATTTTTTTAAAAAATAAAATAAAATCAATAAAAACACATTTTTTTAAAAAAGCTCCTGGGAGATTCAGACCCTCGGTGAGTTATATTACCACAAACCTGTCCCATTGCCTTATTTTGCCAGCAGGGTCAGGGATGCTCTGGGAACCCAGAGAAATCTCCTGTCTTGACAAGTCACTGGTAGAGAGAGGCCTGAAGCGTCACAGGCACTGCTCGAGCCCTGACTTCTCATGACCACCAGGGCCGGAGCTGTCTCCCTCCTCCCAGCTCCCGCTGGATGGGATCTGGGTCTCCGGTGTGAGGGCCAGCCGTGAGGCCCTGACTCAAGGGGCCCAGCAGCCCGTGGTTTCAGGGAAGCTGAGGAATGAGCCAGAGCAGAGAAGAGGGGCTCTCCGGCCATTCCTTAAAAAAGCCCTGCCGTGTAAACACATATATACCCTGTACCTCCACCCACACCCTCTCCCGCTGCTATGGCACCTCTGTGACCAACCATTGCTGGCAGGTGGCGAGTATAGCGTGGGACCCTCACTGGGGTCCTGTAAAGGGTCCATGTTGAAGTTGACTGGAGGGTGACCCCAGTGGGTAGATTTGACATCGAGGTAGAATATACAGCAGTGGGACTAGGTCTCAGTTTACCAATACTGACACAGCCCCAGGCCCTGAAGACACTGCGTACATTTGCCTTCTGATCTGAGCTTGTGGCTCTTCTAGCACGTTGACGCTGTCCAAAGATACCCAGCCCTGCCCCCAGCACTTCACGCTTGGAAGCCTCTGGAATAGCAGATGCAAGCTCCACGGAGATGGGCTGTGCATCTGGATCAAAAACAGCGTTTAAGCCAGAAAAACAAAAATACATGAACCCTGGGCAGCCCTGGACGGGGAAAAACAGCTATGCAGGGTGCTGGCAGGAGCCGCCCGCTGCGGGAGTCAGGGCCCAGAGCTGCACTCCTTTGGGAAAAAATCTTCCTAAAACTGCTCACCCCAGGGCTGTAGATGGCAGTTTGCTGGGGGGAGGCAGGGAGGGGGGAGGACTGCAGGGACCGGAAGCAAAAGCGTGAGGCTGGGCTGCTGCTGGTGGCATTCCAGGAGGGAGGAGCTTTTTTTTTCTGGTGAGAGGCACACTTTGATGGCACTATGAGAAAGCTTCCCCAGGCATGCAGCCCTTAAGTAAATAAAAGCACAAAAATAGATTTTTCAAACCGTGTCCTTCCAGAGCATAGTAGGATTTACTGAGAAATTGGATTGAATTCTCCTTGATTCACCTGATTGCTGAGTGGAGGAATTCAAAGGAAAAGTGTGTATCCCCAGCATGTCTGCTGAGCAGGGCGGACTGCAGGGCTTGCGGCCCTTAACGGGTCACCTCCTGAAAGGCAGCCATGGTATCTGAACAGCAGGCTGGGGCCTGGGACCCAAGCTTAGTTGCACCCGAACCTCCTGCTCCCGGAGATTTACCTGTAGAACCTCGGCCCTGCCTGCACGCTGTGGGTGGGTTTCCTGCAGCTAGGAAGGCCACCGGGCAGCCCTCCGGAGAGCAGGGCTGTTTTCCCAGTGGTGATGAGGGGCTGGCCCTGACGCATCCACCCCCTGACTCCACTCCACGTGGGTGTCAAGACTGCGACTTGCCAGATGGCCAGCCCCGTGCTGGGGCTGAGGGTATGACCGCAGAGCACAAAGGAGGTTTTCTCCTGAGCCAGGCCATGAGGACTAAAATACCGGAACACCACTAACGTATTTTAGAAACCAGGATATAAATGGCTCCAAACCATCCAAAGACCTAAATAGAGTGCCCTGGTCCATGTTCCACAGAGTTGGGTTCCAGAACCTTATTACAGATGAGAACTAGCGGTGTGCTAGTGTGTGGGCTCTCTGAACAAATTTAAAAGCCACGATCTGTAGCATTCGCCAGTTTCTGCCGTGTAAACCCTCCCACCATGGTGAATTTCAAACGGCCAACACAAAGTCGCTGAAGGCGGAGCTGCGGGGAGAGGCACACGGTTGTCTCCAGCTCACCACTGAATACGTCTCCAACCCATCTATCCAAAGAGTTAGAAGTAGGGGTACCTAAGAGGGGCACACCAAGCCACACGTGGGGGTACCACAGTGGCATCCCTACTTGTGCAGAACACTCCCCCATGGCTGACAGGATCTTTTCACCAGCGAGAGGTTCCATATCGCCCGACTAGCACAGGGATCTACCAGTGGGTGTGAGTGACCAGATGTCTCCACGTTAGTGGTTTCCTATTTTGGACAATTTTGGGGGTTATCACACCCTTTGGGGAGCTTGTTAAACATGCATCCTCCTGGACTCCACCCTCAGAGAGTCTCATTTCATAAATCTGGCAGAAGGAACAAGCATCTACATTTGGCCACCAAATTACAGGTAGAATTCACGGTTTGAGAAACCCTCACCTGCTGTTTACTCCCCCTGCGGTAAACAGAAGGTTCACAACCGGGTGGCTATTAGCAATGGTTTCTTTCTCAACACTCACTGTTTTTACTCCAGTGCAACAGGGTTGTTGTTTTTATTTAATTTTTAATATATTTTTATTGATTTCAGAGAGGAAGGAAGAGGAAGAGAGAGATATAAACATCAGTGATAACAGAGAACCATTGATCAGCTGCTTCCTGTACGTCCCCTACCGAGTATCAAGCCCACAACCCGAGCATGTGCCCTGACCAGGAATCGAACCGTGACCTCCTGGTTCATAGGTCGACACTCAATCACTGAGTCACACCGGCTGGGCAGGGTGGTTGTTTTCAAAGTCCCTCCATGCAAAATCTGGTTCTAAATCATAATAATAGCTCACATTTATTCAGGGCCTCGCAAGCACCAGACATCAGACGTGTTACCCCCATCTCATCCTGACAGCTACCCCATTATTACCATCCCCATTTTGCCGACGAGGAAACTCAAGGCCAGAGAAAGTTCCCAAGGAGGTGATGCTAGGATTTAAATCCAGGCAGTCTGGCTCCAGAACCTTCATTAAAAGCATGACACTAGCCCGGCTGGTGTAGCTCAGTGGTTGAGCATCGACCTATGAACCAGGAGGGCACAGTTCGATTCCCCGTCAAGGCACATGTCTGGGTTGTGGGCTCCATCCCCAGTGTGGGGCGTGCAGGAGGCAGCCAAATCAATGGTTCTCTCTCATCATTGATGTTTCTATCTCTCCCTCCCTCTCTCTTCCTCTCTGAAATCAATAAAAATATATTTAATTTTTTTAAAAAAAGCATGACACTGAGCCACCTCTGCAAAACAGTGTTCCGCAGTGGCTTTGCCTTTTGGCTTAGCTCATTCAGGCTAAAGTCCA
The DNA here is from genome assembly GCF_951640355.1 of Cnephaeus nilssonii. Taxonomy (NCBI): domain Eukaryota; kingdom Metazoa; phylum Chordata; class Mammalia; order Chiroptera; family Vespertilionidae; genus Cnephaeus; species Cnephaeus nilssonii. The sequence continues at coordinate 40,907,111 of NC_137083.1, read as the reverse complement.
GTTCAGCTTCATGGGCATTTAGTGAAGTGCCTCTAAGATGCCACTTAATCCTTGCAGCAACCTTTTGGGGGAGGTCTGACTGCTGTGTTCCAGCAGAGGAGAGGTAGATTCAGAAGGGTTCTGGGGCTTGCCCATCATTGCACAGCCAACTAAAGGCAGAGTGGAAATGTGTTGCTGATCCCAGTACCCCCAGTTAAGTCTCCTGAGTGGCTCTTAGTCTAAAGTAAGGCAGCTTTGATGCATCAGCACTCTTTTAAGCATTGAGCCTGTTTCTGGCAGTCTTAATTTTTAACTGTTAAATGTTGGAGTCCATATATAAAACAGTGGTGTGTAAAGGAGGAGGACAGGCATACCCACCACTCTGTGTAAACACCAGGCAGAATGGGCCAAGTCTAGCAGTAAACACAGAGGACTGGGCACACACCGAGAAAGGGTTTGTTGTCTCTGCGGGAATCGAAGAGGGCTCCCTGGAGGAGGTGGCCCCAGAGCTGGCCTGGAAGGATGTGTAGGTCTTTGGGGAGTGTGGAGGGAGGGTAAGGAAAGGGCGGGCGGGGGTGGGGGAGGACGTGGTGGGAGGTGAACTGACACCCAGGGGCATGACCAGACCCCAGAGCCTCAGGAACTTTGCTGAGTCGCCCTTTTCTCCTCGGGCACAGAACTGGCTTCATGCTTGATTTGTGATTGAAGACACTGTGATTTTCTCCTCCAGCTGATCGATCCTATTTTCCATTACCTTAAAACAGCTTTCTGTAATCCTCTCATGGTGGATTTTTTCTTCCCGGGCGTCTGTGCTCAGAAAGCTGCTGGCTTTGAGCACCAGCCCATCGGAGTAGTTACCAGGTGTGTGTGGCTGGAGTGAGGAGCCCAGATGTGATGCGCTTTTGTTCTTAGAGCAAAGGTGCATTTCTGACCTTCGTGCGCATTGGTGCAGTGGCGGGTCCCGCTGGAGTAGCTCTGGCTTCCCCGTGAGCAACCTGTTCCTAGGGGAATGCCTGGAGTGTCTGTCAGCCACTTCCCGCAGCCTGACTGTCCCAATGGCTTGAGTGCTTTGGACACTGATTCCCAGGGACATGAAGCAGTTCTTGCCACTGCCCTCTGGCTGTGCCAAGTGGACACATCTTGTAACGGAGCCAAATGGCACATTACCTCCGAGCTGTGGCAGCTGCATTTGGGCGATCATTGTCATCTCTAAGGGCACATGCCGGGCTCCATAGCCTTCACAAACACCCTCTGGGGGGAAATTGCCGCAATCTCTGTCAGTTACAGATAAACCACAGCCAGAGCCAGCTCTGCTTTGCACTCAGAGCCATTGGCAAGTGCCACGGGATCCAGGCTCTCTCGCCTTAGAGTCTCGGGCTTAGACCCTCTGGACAGGAATCACTCCCACTGCTGTGGGATTCGCCAAGACCACAGGCACTGGGACAGCCTGTTTTCCTGGCCACAGTCTGACTGATTCCGAGCGTGTACCTCTTCTTCATCCTGAATCTGCAAGCAGAGCGTTCGTGGAGCCCCCACAGCGGAGCAAGGTTTTGGGGGAGGGGGGGTAGGAAATGACAGGGCACTTTCAGGGGTGGGTGTGTTCTGTGGTCTCTGCTGCATGTTCTGGATGGCAGTAGGAGCAGGAACTTGCTGGCTGAGGCCTGCCTGCCGTGACAGTCTCACGCAGGCCTCTGCAGTGCCTTTTAGAATGCACATTCCCTGCATTCATGAGGAACCCTGGGGGGGTGGGGGGCTTCTACGTGGGTCGGATGTCAGCTTGACCTGGCAACCTGCCATCTAAGAAAGCTCCCAGATTGCTGATTTGGAGCAGGTGGACCGTCTCAGCGGTAGATGCAGCCTGGCCTCCGTGCATTTCTCTATGAAAATATTCAAACAGTGCCGAAAGGCCTAAGAGAAGTGCTTCTTTCATCGTTGCCCTGGTCTTGGGAGCCCTGTGAAAGCCCTCAGCACATGTGGTTTGACTCCCACAGACAGCTGGGTTCCCCAGCCCACCCCATTCCTTTGCTCAGGGCTCTCCATCTTGTTTTCATCAGGACAGAGTGAGAACCTCCTGGCATATGAATCTCAAGAAGCAAGATGGTAGACATCAGGCTCTCCGGTATGCCTCAGAGCAGCCCTTGTTTTTTCAGCCCGAAGTCTGTTTCGGAGAGAAGGCTGAATTCAGTGCCTACAAGAACTTCAATTCAGATTTCTGCTTGGCTCCCACTGCATAAACGGAAGGGAATTTGAAGCTATGCAAGAGGCGTGGTCCATGCTCGCATGTAGTTTATAATACAGCCTTGAACACTAATTAATATTTTGCTGTTGTCTAGGTTTCCTTTTTCTTTTTAATTTTAATTTTTATTTTTGTAAAGCCATCTCATCCTTGTCACCCAAAAAAGGTAGCAGTTGGTGTAGCAATAAAACAGGTTCAGACTGCCCTGACTGGTTTGGCTCAGTGGATAGAGCATCGGTCTGTGGACTGAAAGATCCTAGGTTCAATTCCGATCAGGAGCATGTACCTTGGTTTTGGGCACATCCCCAGTGGGGGGTGTGCAGGAGGCAGCTGATCGGATGTTTCTCATTGATGTTTCTAACTCTCTATCCCTCGCCCTTCCTCTCTGTAAAAAAAAAAATAAAATCCTATCTAATAAAAGGGTGATATGCAAATTGACTGTCACTCCAACACACAAGATGGCCACCCCCATGTGGTCAAACATGGCTGCCACAAGATGGCCAGCAGAGGAGGGCAGTTGTGGGCGATCTGGCCAGCAGGGGAGGGCAGTTGAAAGGGACCAGGCCTTCAAGGGAGGGTAGTTGGGGGTGATCAGGCCTGCAGGGGAGGACATTTATGGGTGACCAGGCCAGCAGAGGAGGGAAGTTGGGGGTGACCAGGCCTGCAGGAGAGGGCAGTTGGGGGGGACCAGGCCTGCAGGGGGAGGGCAGTTGGGGGTGATCAGGCCAGCAGGGGAGGGCAGTTAGGGGCAATTGGGCCGGCAGGGGAGCAGTTAGCCATCAATCAGGCTGGCAGGGTAGTGGTTAGGGGGTGATCAGGCTGACAGGCAGAAGCAGTTAGGGGCAATCAGGCAGGCAGGCAGGCGAGCGGTTGGGAGCCAGCAGTCCTGGATTGTGAGAGGGATGTCCGACTGCCCATTTAGGCCCAATCCCACCGGGCCTAAATGGGCAGTTGGACATCCCTCGAGGGACTCCCAGATTGGAGAGGTTGCAGGCTGGGCTGAGGGACACATACCCCACCCCCCACCCCCGTGCACGAATTTCGTGCACTGGGCCTCTAGTATATTATAAAAAAACAAAACAGGTTCGGACTGAGTGAAGTCCACCTCAGAACCACAGTACTCAATCAATGTAACGCTTCCTCTGATAGGCAGAGAGGTATGTAAAAAGATAGAGATAGAGATGATAGGTAGATAGATGATACATAGATTAGATGGAGACAGATAAGTACAATAGATATATATGATTGATAGATGATAGATAGATAGATAGATGGATAGATAGATGAAAAGAGATAAAATAAATAAGATAGATATATCAAGAGAGATGTTTGATGGACAGAGATGAGAGAGATAGATGAGATGATATAATTGACAGATGATAGATGAGATATAGATAGAATATATCAAGATAGATGATAGACGACATATATAATTGATATCTATAGAAAGAGATTATAGAGATGGATAATAGATGAGATAGAGATAGATGATAGATTAGATAGATGATTAGAGATATATGATAGGTGAGATGATATAGATATAATAGGATATATAGGATAAGTAGATCAAGATAGATGATTGATAGAGATGATAGAGATAGGTGATAGATATGATAGGTATACATAAATAGATATAGATGATAGATGAGATATGATTGATAGATAGATAGATATATAGATAGATAGATAGATAATGATGGATGAACTATAGATAGATGGCCTTCACTAACTCCTTTTAAGAATAAACCATTCAAATGTTGTGCTCTTTGGTAACATGGATGGGGTATTCTCCCCTCCTCCCCTCTTCCTTGCTCATCCTTCTCCTGACACACTCCGTGGTGGACCAGTCATCATAACTGAAGAGCCAGAAAGGAACTAAGAGATCAGTTAGCATGCAGGTGCCCATCCTCCAGGCTCAGTTAGATTGCCACAACAGGACACTAAACTGTGCTGTATGAAAAGGCACCAGAAGAGCCTTGGCCGGTGTGACTCAGTTGGTTGAGCATTGCCCTGTGCACCAAAAGATCACCAGTTCGATTCTCATTCAGGGCACATACCCAGGTTGCAGGTTCAATCCCCGGTTGGGGTGCATGGGGGAGGCAACCAACCAATGTCCCTCCCTCTCTCTCTCTCTCCCTCCAGCTTCCTCTGTCTAAAATCAATATTTTTTAAGCCTTAAAAAAAAAAAAAAAAAACCACCAGAGGAGATGTCCTATTGATTCCCCTCGACCCATTTCAGCTATTCTTAACATCACTGTTCTGTTCAGTCTGAAAATTCTCTTTGATCATACATTTCTTGCAAGGAAAAGCATCATATTGGGTTATCACTTCTTTCTCCCCAAACCCACTGCCCTATTCCATTAAATATGGCACCCACCTCCACCCCACAGAGATCTCTCTGGGTTGGGTTGGAAAGGATATCATCAGAGACTATGCTAGGAGACTCACCTGGACCCAAGAAATGCCCAAGATGGAGGTTCCGGGTCGCCCCACAGTCACTTGGAAGCTGCCCTCACACAGACTAAGGAGGCTTGCGGTAGGAAATGCCTGTTCCAGAGAAGCAAAGCAAGGCCCACTGAAGAAGCGTTGAGGAAAAAATGCCCAGGGAGGCCTCGTGATATTGCAAAAACAAATATTACCCAAACTGCAGTCCTCAAGTTGTAGGTAATGTGAGCATAAGGATTTAAGTGAACATTTAAACATTTAAGTGACCCAGCTGGGAGAACCTGAGAGGCAGGCGCCTGGTGATGACTCTGGTGAGTCACAGTCCTCTCTACTTATCAGCCCTGTACGTGCCGCTAGGCATGAGGCCTGGGGAACGGACTGGAATTCCCCCCAATAGTTTGGTGGTTTTCTCCTCTCTCTAAGTCATAGTGAACTATGTAATTTTTACCTACAGGCCCTTCGTTGAATATGCTGTACCCATCCTTGTCCTCTACACAGAACTTCTCCCAGGCTGGGCCTAGGGCATTGGGTCTGACTTGGTGAGGGCGTAATGGGGCTCTCCTGTCCATGCAGCTGATCTCTAAGCCCAAGCAACCCTTGCTGTAAAAATGACTTTAGCCAGGATACCTTATCAGGACCCAGAAACCTGCCGAAGGGATTACATGTTTCTCATCTGTCCTGAGGACCAGAGGTGGGGATGCCAGGCCAGAAGCCACCTGCTGACCTGGCTGGAATGATGGACAAAGATATGTATGACTGGCTGGACAGGGGGGACCCTGGCTGTCCTGCAGCTGCTTGAGGGAGAGAATCAGGGCTACGTTTACATCCCCAGGAACATTTTTAGGGACAAACTGTTGCATTGTTGCCTAAACCAGGCATAGCAAAGGGGAGCCCTTTGCAAAATGCTTCCCCTGGCTACCGGGGATATCACTGCCCAGCCAGCCCATCAGATCCTCCGCCAGGCTGGACTCAGATCGCTGAGTGTGCCCCGGGCTGCGCCTGGCTGCTGTGCTGGTCCAGTGTGGTACAGGGTGGAGTTGAATCAAGAAGAGTGGGTGAAGTCTAGGTCTCCAGGCCCTGAGCACTCACTGTCTAGATGTACAAAACACCATGCAGCCCCCAGGTGAGGACATAGAAAATGGGACCAGACGGGACACCCAGAAAGCACCCCTAAGCCCACCCCAAACACTGGCTCCGAGAGGCCATCGCTGGGGATGGGGGTGGAGGCTGTGTTTCCCAGGGGAGGCAGAGCCCACCTGCATGCACGTAGGATGGTGAGGGCAGGAGCTAACTGAGGTGGCCCATCTGGAGCGTGTCCTTAGAGTCACATAGTCCTTTTCTCAGAGAATGAACAAGCAAACATAATTATTGACCTTGTAATCTTAGATAACAACATGGATATCAGGGCAATTTATTATCATTTACAGCATCCCCCTTTGAGAGAAGAGAAAATTAAGGGGCATCAAAAGTAAATCGATTTCCTGAGAACTTCATTTATTAGGCAGCTACCATGTACCAGACTGGTTGGCTAGGAAGGTATCAGGTCGTGATTCCTGTCCTCCAGACCCCAGTCTGGCGAGAGGTGTAAGCCAGTTGCTGTACTGCAGCCTTAGGAGAGCCCTGGTTCTGAGGGCCTGGGGCGGGGGAGATTCGGCCTCTCCTCCGGGTGCATCAAAGAAGGCTTCCCACAGAGTGGACAGGGGAGTCGGAGAAACGGAAGGAAGCCATCGATGACAGTACGTTGTATTTTTTTCCATCCTGCCTGTGTACCAGCCTCTTCATTCATGTCATTTAATTCCAGATGAGAAACAAATGGCAACGTTAGGATTTGAACTCGAGACTGCCAGACTCCAGGGCCCAGCTCTCAGGCATTGCAACTTACAAGGCCCATGACATAATAGTTTTTGCTCTAAACTCTGGGCTGCAGTCACCTCCTGGGACCCTCTGCCTTCCCTCCTCGGGCTGCAGGATGAGAGTCCTGTTAGGTCTGGTGGAAGCCAGAGGACAGGCTGGTGAGGGGGGCTGCCCTGTGGCCCGAGGCCTGAGGGAACACCCCACAGCCCCCTTGCCTCAGTACACCGTGAACGCATGTCTGTAAAGGCTCTTCTGAGGGAGCAGGGATTCTGCTGTCTCGCGTGGCCGTGGGGGTTGGTTGGGGTTTGTGGGCTGGTTGGGCTGGGGATCGGGAGAGAATAGTCCATGCAGCATAACGGGGGGCTTCCACCTGCCACCAGGCCTGGCTCCTGGCCCCGGCCTCGCCAGGGGGTGACTTCCTGCCCAGCCGCAGCCAGAGGAGGCTGGGGCCCCTTTCAGTCCTTGGTCTGTACGAGGAGAAAGGCTCAGCGCCCGCCACCCGCTCACACTCGCTCGCCGCCCTCATCGATGCTGCAGAGCTCACCGAGGCCCGCTTTCCTAGGCCTCGCGTTTCAGTTTCCGTGCCCAGATTTCGTTGTTTTGAAGCCCTCCCATCAGGCCCTGGGTTTTCAGAGGTCTGAACAACAGAAAGTGGCCGCCCTATTTGCATTTTCCTAGAGGGGAGTTGAAGGTTCTGCTGGGGAAGTAGGAGGTGCCAGGTCTGCTTTGAAGACCTCCGGTTGTTTTGTTCTGTGAATTGAAGGAGATTTTTGGGGTTGGGGGACCAATAGAATCACCCTGTCAGCAAAGGAGAAACGTGTTTTTTTTTTCTATCCCCTCAAGCTTTCCGTTTGACATAAGTGATTAAAATGCAGCTGAAAACTCCACTAGCAGAGAGAAAAGATGAATTAATAAAAGCTGTATAATGAGCATATTAAGACTAAGGCTGGGGGGGGGGAAGGCTCCGAGGACCAGCCTCTCCCGGCGCAAGAGGCGCTCCTTCTGATCTGACACACGTCATCTTTGTAGGTGCCTTTCCGTGTCCGGATTCCAGTCCGCTTGGAGGCAGTCACGTGTGTCCTTGACACACTGTGACTGTTCTTCCCAATAATTTCCACGTCTGAGTTTATGTAAGTGGAAGCCCACAAATCAAAACCGCTGCCAGCCACCAGCTCATCGTTTTGATCGTTTTCCAAAGAAGCCCAGTAACACCGGCTCCCTGGCTGTCACTGGGTCTCTGGCTGTCGCTGGGTGTCACGTCCTGGGGTTCGACCAAGGTCTGTGCCAGTCCCCCACCACGGGCAGCGGTTTACATTGCAAGCGGGACTCGCAGTGGGAAGGGCCTGGAGTGTTGAAACTACATAAATCCATTTCAACTTTTTCCTGTCGATATTTTTTAGAGTCAGTTAAAAGGGGGGGCATAGTTTTAAAATGCAATGAGATTGTCTTTATACTAGAGTAGGACGACCTTGCCATTTTTATCATTCCTATAGCAGCGGAGGTGGTTTCACAACTCGGGAAGAGACTTTTAGGGAAACCAAGCCTTTTTCCGGGGCTTGACCTTTCTTTTTAAGAAACTAAAATTCATAGTCGCGTGTTTTGCTTGCTTTCCCCACCGCGGGGTTTCTGTGGTGAGCGCAGGTGTCAGCAGTGGCTGATAAGCTGGCCCATCGCCTTCAGAGAGGTCTGCTCCTGCAGCTTCCCCGGCACCCTGTGCTTTACTGGCGTTCCCACTTGCAAGGGGAAGGAGTCAGTCCTTACTCACGCTTTCTCACGTTTTGCATCTTTTGAACTCTCACCAGTTGTGGCTTCATAATGTCAGTCTCAAGCTTTGGGAGGTGTCTAGGGGCAAATTCAAACGGGCACAGCATCTAGTCTGATCCTAAATCTACAAAACCAGCCGTCTTCCCATCTTAGAAACAAGTCCGGTACACACAGTGAGTCGGGGGTGCCGCCGCCTTTTCCTTCGCTGCAGCCATTTTCAAAAAGCGAGCACTGGATACCAACTAACGTTCATACACACACACACACGTGTGACTTGGTCAAAAGTGTTCCCCCCAGAAAGCTGTGTATCTCAAACAAAATGCTACTCCCGTCCTGTCCGTTTCTTTTTCAGTACTAACTTAAGAAACAGTTAACCAACTACACAGGAAATCAGTTATTTTACTTTTGTAGAAACTATTCTGCTGTCTTAATCAGTGTTTCTCCTTCCATCACAGCTGAGCTTAGTCCCCTCCGTCCCTCCACCACCTTCGGGGTGGGTTTGGGGTGGGAGTTGGGAAGTGAAGGCTGCAGTAGCCTCAGGTGCTGTCAGGGAACAGGCCCATTTCGTTAGACGACGTTGGTAACACGAGGGAGCATTGGCTTCCGAGTCTGTGTCCTGGAATCTCATTCCACTTTACAAATCGCAGCCGTGAATCTCAAGCAAATTACATCACTTGTGTTTCCTTGCCTGCAAAGTGGCGATGACGGTAACATCACAGATTAACGATGAGGATTAATTAGGATGATGTCATCACATAACGAAGTCTAGAAGGATGAATACCACTCGGTCAGCAGTGGTTCCTAGGTGGTGTCGTCACAGGTGGTTTCACTCTCCCTCTTTTTCCCATCTTTACTCAGTGGTGCACTGGTAAATGTTTAACAACCAGCGCTCTGAAAGAAAAGACCTGATTTGTAGTGTTTGCCCATTTCCATGGTGTAAATACTCCCAGGTGGCTGATTCAAGCTGCCACCGTGATATCACTGAATGAGTTGGGAAGAGACATGCACAGCTAGCTCTTCCAAGCTGCACAAGCCCACCTCAACAAACCACTGTTTTTATCTTTAACTCTGCTCTGAATGTTTTAGGGTGGTAAACTGAGAGAGAGAGAGAGAGAGAGAGAGAGAGAGAGAGAGAGAGAGAGAGAGAGAGAGAAGGAGAGGGAAAGGGAGAGGGAGAGGGAGAGGGAGAGGGAGAGGGAGAGGGAGAGGGAGAGGGAGAGGGAGAGGGAAAGGGAAAGGGAGAGGGAGAGAATTAATAGAATACCTAGCTTTGTGCTGAGCATACTAATTTTCAATTCTTCCTGTCCTTCCTCTTCATCCCTGAGCAAACAGCACACGGCTATGATCGCCTAGCCACCCGAAGTGCTTCCGAGCGGCCAAGTGCCCTTACCTTGTTCCCCATCTCAGAACTGGGCAGCCTGTGGAGGAGATTCTAAGGTGGGCCCACTGAGGAATGAATCACGTAGACAAGCAGGTTCTCTCGCTTTCTACAGAAGACATGCTCTGAGCAGACATGTGCAAAGTTGAAGCTGCCCTAGAGGAACTCAAGAAAAGTCCCAGTGGAATGAAGGGCCCGGAGTGCAACACACCCCCAGGTGGCCAGTCTCTGACCAGCCTAACCTTTACCTTCTACTCCTGACATACTAGTAGGAGGTGTGTGGGGCACAGGGTGGAGGCCCCGCAGATTTCCGGAGGAATACAGAAACAGTGGGACATCCAGTGGAATCCCAGCGGGCCTCCCAGGTCATCTGGCGTGTATAGCAAAGGTGCAGAGACACAGTGCCCGCACCCTGCAGGGTCTGGTCTCAGCTTCCAGCCCTGCCCTTGGCACAGCTTGTGGCACAGAGTAGGTGCTCAAGAAATTTTTGTTAATGCTTGTTTTTTAAAAAGTTAATGAATTTCTTTTATTCCTTTAGATCTATTGCAGAAATGGTATAAGGCAACTCAGTAAGGTTCGCTGAATTAATAAGTGTCTTAGTCCTCGCCAGCTCCTGATCTCACATGATATAAAATGTAACTAAATCTAAATGAGATGCAAGGTGTTCATAAAAGTTGCCAGTGATTTTAATTTTTTTTTTTTTGCTCCTCTGTAGTTTTCAAATGTGTCTTCAAAGAACAGGGATCACTTTTGTTATTTGTTAAAAATGTTCATTATAAAAATAACCTGTAAGTAAAAAGTAAAACAGCAGGGTGTCAGCCGTTCAGACGCGAGAGGCATCCTCTCCATGCTGCGAGGCTCCGAACTGAGGGCCCGGGCACGTTGGGTGGGCCCAGCATGGGCCTCCTCACCCTTCCAGACTCTTGTCACAGTTGGGTTCTCTCTCAGCCTCTGCTTCCACAAGCCTCCCGCCCACCGGGCACTGACTAATAACGCTCCCCTTCCGTAACACGTCTTAGTCAGAAGTGGAAATAGAGACACGTCCGAGAGTGGGGAGATCACAGGACCACCGGCAGATTGGAAATTCAGTGCACCCGGGTCCCCAGCTCTGTCCCGGCATGTGCTCTGGGGCGAGCTGGGTCCACATGCACCTGGAACCCGAGCAGGACCCTGCAGGGGGAGCCGGCCTCCCCCTTTAGTAACACGCCTCCTCGGGGGAGCAGGGGCCTCAGCTCCTTGCATACCACACAGGCGTCGATTCTACTTCCCTCTAAGAAGCAGGGCTGCTCTGAGTAAAGAACCCGCAGCCGTGATGTGTGCCTTAGTGAAACGTTTGCTTGGTTATAAACGAGCCGTCCCCGTATCATGAGGAACTCGGCTCTTCCCTGTGGCCTAGCCCTGCAACTGGGGGAAACCGTTGTGTGTTTGGTGTTTTCTGTTAACAACACTGGTTGGGTCTGGAAAATGAGGGCTCGGGGAGTTGGGGAGAAGCTGTTCAAGGGGTTTGTGTCAGAAGGCATTGTCATGCATACACTGTCTCAATTCCTCCGTCAACTCTCTGGTGGTTATGAGCACCTTGCTCTCAGGGCTGAAGTGTCTCTAGAGCCAGTGGGCTAAGAAGAGGTAGGCCAGGTGCTTCCAGGACTCTGCCTCCACCCAGTTGTGCACAAGGAGATGTGACTACCTGTTTCCTCAGAACTGATCTCTTTTTTTTTTTTTTTTTTTTTGACAATTTTTGTTCACATGCTAAACAAGTCACCCATTTAAAGTATACAGTTCGGTGGTTTATAGTATACTGGAGGCCTGGTGCTATCACCCCAAGCCCTGGCCAAGTACCTCAGTTGTTCAGAGCATCATCCCAATACACTAAGGTTGTGGGTTCAATCTCTGGTAAGGCACATACAAGAAGCAGTGAATGCATAAATAAATGGAACAACAACAAGTCAATGTTTCTCTCCCCCCGCCTCCTTTTCTCTCTAAAATCAATAAATTTAAAAAAAAAAAGAAAAGGAAGGAACCATGCACCTTTTAGCAGTCACTCCCCAATTCCCTCCAAGCCCCGCTGCCCAAGACAAACCCTAATCTAATTTTTGTCTCTGTAGCTTTGCCTGTTCTGGACGTTTCCTATAAATGGAATCATTCAATTTGTGGCCCTTGGTGTCTGCCTCCTTTCACTTAGCGTAATGTTTTCAAGGCTCACCCATGTTGTAGCAGGTATCCATACTTCATTCCTTTTCATGGCTGAATAGCATTCCATTGTCTGGTTATGCCAGATTTTCTTTATCCATTCACCAACTGGTGAATATCTGGGTTGTTTCCACTTTTGGCTATTATGAATAATGCTGCTGTGAACATGCCTGTACACGTTTTTGTATGGACACATGCGTTCATGTCTCTTAGGCCATGTAACCATATGTCTGATCCAGTCATTTTTAGTTTGTTTGTTTTAAAACCTTCTGTAAGTTCCCATTGTTCTTAAAATCAGGTTCAAAATCCTTACCTCGATCTACAAGGCTTATCACCTCTGCTGGGCTCTCCCCTTGTTCTTCTGTCCCAACTGAGAGGTTCCTCCAGCACAGAGGCCCTCCTTCCCTGGCAGGCCTGGCACTTTCCGCTCCCTCCCCTGGCTCTGTGTTTATCTAACCGCCCCCCCCCCCCCGCCCCCCCGCTAACGCTAGTGGAAATAGCTCCTCCCAGGGAAGTCTCCCCAGAGCATCCCATGAGGTTAGGTCCACGTGCTGTGATGGACCCTGCACATCTCCTCAGCACGTGCCACAGTTACGACCACACGACGACCTGTGCGGTTATCTACTTAATGTTTCTCTCCGCTCCCTGTGAGCGCCAGGGGAGCAGGGCCCTCGCTCTTGTTCACCAGTCATCCCCGGCACCTCGCATGGTGCCTGGTGCACTTGCTAAACGTTGGTCAGATGAATGATGCAAGTCTCTTGTTTTGAGGCTTCTTTCACCTTGGGGTCCCCCCAGACCCTCTTCCCCCCTCACTCACCTGAGAGACCTCTGCTTAAGTCAGAATGGGTTTGGGGGACCCCCTCCTAAAACAACTTGTGCCTCCTTGGGTCCCAGCTCACATGGCTCTCTCGGGACAGGCTAAAGCCCCATCACATGGGACTCAGGGAGCCCGGCCACCACCGGCTACCCCAGCAGCGGCAGCCAGCCATTTCCAAGGGTGAGAGAAGGAGGTATTCTCTGAGGCAAGCGCTTCTCTGAGAGTTGGGGAGCTGCATTATGACTAACCACGTTCCCTCTAGTGAAGATTATTGCCTTTCTGGGTGTCTCGTTTGAAAAACGGTCCTTGAGGAAGCTCTACACCTTCTGAGACTTAATTGCTTTTTCAAAAACACCTGTTTTCATTTCCCCCACAGATATGCACTTATTTGGCCATTACCCAGCACATGACGACTTCTATCTCGTAGTGTGCAGTGCCTGTAATCAGGTCGTCAAGCCACAGGTTTTCCAGTCGCACTGCGGTAAGTGGACTCCTGCCGCCTCGCGGAGCAGCGCCGCCCGTGGGCCCCCAGACGGGGTCTGGCCCTCTGTCTGTCTTAGCCCAGGCCTGTGGGCACATCCTCCGTGGGCTCAGCCTCTGCTCGCAGGGCAACTATCTTAGGATCTGTAGTCCTGCTGCTGAAACGCTCAGACCTGGCAGAGCCAATGAGAGAAAACCTGCAACTTGTTTAGGTGGGTGGGACTAGACTGAAACCACCCACCCGCCCAGCCTTTCCGCAGCCCCTGCAGGTGACACAGGGAGGGGAGAGCGGTGGCTTGCTCCTGACATGTTGTTCCCCTGAAAGAGAGGGCCAGGCGGGGTCTCCGGGTCTACACCAAGGGGGCCTGGGCGTCAGGAGCCAGTCCCTCTGGGCCATGGGGTGCTGCCCTGAGGCTTGCCTATAAAGCTTCAGGCTCAGCTTCTCCTTTTCCAGGAATCCTCCATGTAAAAAAAAAAAAAAAACAAACGCAGGTGTTTGGGAATCCGCTTTCCCTCTGAATTTTTATATCCTTGGTGTAATGAATTGCCTTCATCTCGTCACCAGCAAAAGCGGGACTCCCTGTCAGTGCGGGCGCCATGAACGTACAACAGATAAAGTCCACCCTGCCGCTCCCCTCAGGAAAGAATAAATAGCTATTGACCTGAGATGGGAAGTTACTTAACCTCTCTGGGTGGAAGTTCCCATATCTCTTTAAAGGGGGCGTTGGACCAGATGATTTCCAACGCTGTAATATGCTGTCAGTTCCAGAACAGTATGTCCCAGTCTTTTTATTTAAGCCATACTCTTTTTGATGAACATAAAATCTAAGTGCCCTCCTTCACTGTTAAATGTCAAAGCACATTAAATATTGTGCCTTAAGTAAATCAAAGCAATTATAATATTACTAGTGGCCCGGTGCACGGATTCATGCACCCGTGGGGTGCCTCAGCCTGGCCTGTGGGGATCAGGCTGAAACCAGCTCTACGACATTCCCCCTAGGGGTCCCGGGTTGCAAGAGGGCAGAGGCCAGGCGGAGGGACCCCACCAGTGCATGCACCAGACCTATAGTGTGCATATAAGATCTTTGGTTAATCTCTTTCCACCCTCCCCGCTCCCCACTTCCCTCTGAGATTCATCAGTCTGTTCCATGTTTCCATGCCTGTGGTTTCCACTCCTGTGTTGAGCGTCTGCCCCCTGGTGGTCAGTGCGCGTCATAGCTACTGTTCAGACGGTCTAACGGTCGGTCGCTTTTATATATATATATTTTGCGAGCTACATGTTATCCCTTTCTCACAATCAGAATTTCTCGTTTTCCCCCTGCCCCTTCAGTTATCACTATTCTGTAATAATAGGTATAAAATAAGGGGAGTTGAACTTATCTAAGCTCTTCTGTAAATGTATTTGGAACTATGGAATACAATTGACCCTTGAACAACACTGGTTTGAACTGTGCAGGTCCACATATAAGAAGGTTTTTCCATAACTATGCAGTCGGAGCTCCATACAGGTTTCGAATCCGTGGGTTCAACCCACTGCCAGCTGAAAACAGTGCATATTTTCAGTCTAAGGGTTGGGAATCCATGGATGTGGAGGGCCAACTATATCCATTGTCGTGCGCCATTTTATATAAGGGACGTGAGGATCTGCGGAGTTTGGTATCGGCAGGGGGTCCTGGAACTAACCCTGTGGATACTGAGGGATGGCTGTAGTTTTTATGTATCCTAATATCGTTTATGAATATGTAGATATGTGATATGTACATATCTAGATACATCAAATTTTATCTGTGTATATACTGTAGGTATGCTAGTATTTTGTGCTCATAATATACAGAAAGAAAAGCCAAGCTTTAGGGGCACTTTCCAGCACTTGCTGACCTGCACAGGCAGAGAAGGCCCTAAAAGTGTGTACAGAGAGCTCTGTTTAGAGGCCGTCTCCTGCCCCTCCCTGCAGCCGGCCCTGTGTCCTTGGGCTACTTGCTTACTACTAAAGGCTTTGGTTTGTCTAGTCTCTTCCATAAGGAGTGGCTTTGTGAGTGCTTCTAGCTCTAACCTTGTCGTACCTGGCAGAATGAGCATGAGAGGAACAAGTCGTGTGCCCCGCACGAGCTGCCCTTCTTGTTCAGTGCCGTGTAGCAAATGACCCCTCCCTTATGCCGGAAGAGAGAAAAGATCCAACCTCTCCAAAGAGACTGTCAGAGACCCGGTGCTGGTGCTACGAGCTGAGATGGCCGGTGGGGTCGAGAGCAGAGCAGGGGAGAGAAGAGCCCAGACTAGCTGGGTGGTAAATGACTATGGAAGCTCTGTAGCCAATTGCCTCTGTGTGTCCAGCAGATGCAGAGGCCAGATCACCCTGAATGGAGTCGTCATGCATTCATTCACAGGGATGTGCTGCTGTTCTGGGCACTGGGATACAGCAGCAAGCAAGGCAGACAGAAATCCCGTAAGCCCTTAAAACCTTCACTGGGATCTTAATTCACGGGCAGAGACTTTAATGAAAGAAACGTGAAAGGGACCCAGGACTCCACTGTGCCCTGCAGAATTCTGCCCAAGGCAAGGCCCCACCTAGCCTGTGAAGGAGGCCTCTAGGGCTTGGCTCTGCTGATTCATGTGCCTTCCTCTATCCTAGGCCTTTTGGGACAAGAGCCAAGTCTTGCTTAGGGGGAGAACCAAGTGTTTTGTGGCATCTGCTTTGAGCAGTAAATTAGTTTGGGGGTTTGAGTTACTGATCTCATCACCCAAAGCCCAGTCTCTGTTGAGCTTCCTGCTGAACCAGCTGACAAGCAGCAATGAGGACACCTCATCTTCCAGGTGTGTGTCCTGTCGATTCACAGCCCATATTTATCAAGGCCAGGAGAAGGCAAGCAGAGCTCAGAACCATGGCAACTCTCCAGAGACAGCGAGGATTTCTTTGTTTCCCTAAGAATTCCTCCTATAGTTTCATGGCATTTCTTTTTTTGGTGTTTTATCCCGAGTCTTACTATTTTCAACAAGTTAAAAAGAATGTCACTGTGCTAAGTGTTAGGCACTGTGCTAAATGATTTCCGTATCTTTGAGCACGTAATCCTCTCATCAGCCCTAAGAAGTAAGACCAATATGATACCATGTTGAACTTGAGGAAGATAAAGCATAGGAATGCCTTGCCCCAGCTCTCAAAGCGAGGCAGGTGTAGAGCCTGATTTTGAACACAAAATCAGGGAAGTGCATGCTTTGCCTCCTTGCTGGTCATTGTCCCTCACTGCCTTGCTGCATAGATCGCCTGTTGTCCTTGCCCTGCCCAAGCTCCAAGGCCTGACCCATTCACCTGCCAGGTAGCACCTCTTATGTAGTACAGGGCTTCAGACTTGATTTTGTTAGTTGCAGAGCTTTGTCCAAATAGAATCTCATGTGGAACTTCAGTCTATAATTATATATGCAAAGAAAGCCATCGGGGTTGAACTTGGGGTGGCCTACTCCTGACCTCCCAACCACCCAGACCTTCATAGAACAGCATTTGAAGTTTGTTGTAATGGAGAGAACATGGAGTTTAGAGGCTAACAAAGCAATTCACATGACTCTCCATTAACTGTAGGGACAGGTTGCCTCCTGTCTCCCCATCTTGCCTGCAAAATAAGGACTCTGTCTGCCTCATGGTGCACAATGACTGGTGTGAGGCACCTTCCTGCAGATATACCCAGAGCATGGCTTCATTTCCTCCCCACTTCTCCCCTTGGCATTCCTCTCCCCTGTGTCCCCCTGGATTGGATTTACACCTCTCAGTACCCATAGAACTCCTTTCTCCTGTGCCACTTCCCACCTTCTGCCACGCGCTGCAGTTAGCTGTGGACTCTCTCGAACATTTACCAACTTCTAGGATTCTTTCAGGATCAGGGGTGGTCCTTTTCAACTCTGTATTCCCAGCACCCAGAATCATCCCTGCCGTGGCCCTGGGAAGCAGAGCTGCCATGCAGCGGGAGGGACACTGCCCAGGGGCCAACACATCTGGGGCCAAATCCCAACTCAGCCTCTGCGCAGCCCTGAGACCCTAGACTGGTGACTTGTAAAATGACAGGGGACTGGACTGTGTGCTCTTTTAGAAACTTGCTCATTGTCAGCACCTGTGATTCGGCCCCTGGATTTTGAGGATCATGGCATACACAGAGAGATGGGCACCTGGCAGCTTTCTGATCTTGGTCTCCTGTTTGTTTAAGTTTGTTTGTTTATTTCTTTATTTATTTTTATTTTGAGAGAGAGAAACATAGATTTGTTGTTCCACTTATTTGTGCATTCGTTGGTTGATTCTTGTATGTGCCCTGACCAGAGATTGAGCCCAAAACCTTAACATATGGGGACAACACTCTAACCAACTGAGCTACCTGGCCAGGACCTACTTGTTTGTGTGTGTGTGTGTGTGTGTGTGTGTGTGTGTATGTGTGTGTGTGTGTATTTAGGCCATTGATTATGGGGACTTTGGATATCAGTGGTAATGTGAAAAAGCCATGGTAGAAAAAATCATGAATTTTGGAGTCAAACAGACCCAAGTTAGACTCTCCACTTACATTTACTAGCCGTGTGAGCGTGGGTTAACTTCCATGACCTTTCTGAGCCTCATTTTCCTCCGAAATGAAAGCGATCCTTCTTGCCTTGCGGAGCTACAGAAGGAACGGAGATAGAGTAGTTTCCTGGCACATGGTAAGAAAATAAAGAAAGGGTAGCTATTATTGTCAATAAAGTGTGGCTATTTTTTATTAAGTTGAACGTTCCTTATGAAAAATGGGAAAACCAATTCAGTCAAGTGCTTCCTGTCTTCGTCTCTTGCCCCATCTCAGGGGATGTGCACGCTGAGGTCAGCCTACACACTGTGGCCTGTGATTCATCTTCTGCTTCCCACACGCTTGGAGGCAAGAATTGTCGGCCTGAAGAGGATCACATTGCCAAGAGTCCAGAGGGCCTGGCTTCCTAACTATGGTTTACGTTCACATTAGGCCCCAATATCAGCTCCTTAGGAAAAGCTTTGAGGCTCCCAGGGTCTCTCTCAGGTCCCTGCCGTGGTCCATCTGGCCTTGGCCCCCTTGCCATCGGGCTCACGTGAAGCCCCCTCCCAGGACTGGCCACATTCCTTCTGCTCCTGACTTGTGCCCGAAGCGGGAGTCCCAGACACAAAAAGTTTGGGAGACCCTCTGCTTGGCATGGTCTGGAAATCCTCTAGGAGCCTTCTGTGCACCCCCCCCCCCCCACCTGTGTTGGCCTCTTGGGTCTGTAAAAGGGCCCTTTAGGCTTTGTAAATATCTTCCCAGGACTAGAAGGGATTGCTTTGTTTCTAAAGCCCCTTTGGTATGTTGATGAGGCCAGTTAGGGACAGCTGAGGAAAGGGGGCAACAGGAACAAAAAGCCTAGCCGTGGGAGCCCTGACCCCACTCCGAAGGCATCCCCGTCCCAGCTGTGGCTGAAGCACTGACATGATGTGAGAGCCTCGTGGCTGGGAATAGCCTCTCTGGGGTCCATCTGCTTGGATTCAAGGTCCAGCTCTACCATTTATTAGCAGGTTGCTTTGCCTCTCTATGCTTCAGTTGTCTGATGCTTAAAATGGGGAGAGTAGTTTACCCCATAAGGTCGTTGTGATGACCAAAGGAACTCACAAATGGAAAATAGCACAGCAGTGGAACAAAGTTTGCTTTAAAAATAAAGTTAAGCTATGGTTAACCAGGTGACCGTTAACGGTTGCAGAGATTTTTAATGAATCCAAAGGGTTTTCCCTTGTGATTGCTGCAGTGGGAGAGAGCCTGGTGTGACGCTCCCTTGTGTGTTAGTGCTGTGGTGGGTCCCAACCTCAGCCCAGAAGTAGTGTTGTGATTTCTTCCAAAAAGAATCCTGTGTGTGTGTTGTGTGTACATGCAAGTGTATGCATGTGTGTGTGTGTGTGTGTGCGCGCGCGCGCGTGTAGGGAGTTCTGTCTGTATGCACAGACACATAGATAAGCTCAAAACAAGGTGCCTGCAATGGGAAAAAATACTTTCTTTTTTTAATAGTAACATTTTTAATCAACTTGGGTATTATAATTAAAGAGAAAAATAGTAGGTGAACCCCAGTTATAATTTTGTAATTGGGTTGAACATTGGTGAAGTTGTATGATTTGCCTAAATGAGAAGAGTATGATTTTTTCTGTTTTTATGTTATCACATAACATAATTACATAATGAACTCCTCTAAAGCAGGGTTTCTCAACAGCAGCACTGTTAACATTGGGGGCTGGGTAATCCTCTGCTGTGGGGCCATCCTGTGCACTGTGGGATATTGAACAGCTTCTCGGGCCTCCATCCCCGGCATCACAAACAAAGCTGTCTCCAGGCTTTGCCAGTGTCCCCCAGGGGCCAACCCCCCCCCCCTCCATTAACCACCACTGCTAGAAAGTAGAACATCCCCATTTGTCAGATCATATTCTGTGCTTTTCTATACTTACATTTTCCTCCAAGTTAAAATGTGTGCGTGTGCACTTGTACACTAAGCTCAGAAATAACTTCTCTGGAATCACATGGCAACATGTAAAAAGTTTACTATTTCAGCTTCCACAGGGCTGGTGATCATCAAGATAATTTCCTCATCACAGTCACATACAAAGCATCAAACAGGATATCTCACAGAAGCCCGTAAGTTGCAGTCCTTCCCACCTCCAAGTCAAAAAAGAAAAGAAAAAGAAATAACACATCCATAACACACAGCTCCTTCAGAATTTTCAGCCATGCCTGGTGCTTGCCCTCTGAGCAGAGAAACATACAGCCCCGCACCCCATCCATCAGACAGAGATAATCCTTGCATGTCATGCTAATGAAAAAAAAAATGTATTAGAACCAAAGAATCTAGATGTCATTTAATCGACAAGAGGATTAATTTTTCCCTCTTTCTCAGAGAGGGCTTTTATTCCCTTTTCTGATTATATTTTTGAATGCCCTTCAAGTAGCTGTTTTGCATGTTGATGGTGATGCAGTAGAATTTAATGAACTGTGAGCTAAAGCAGAGAGGCTGAGCTGCAAAATAAATGAGTGACAGCGACTTGCTCGTGAAGGCTGGCACCTCCATTCCTTCCGTGCACATCCAGATGCTGATATCGGTTGGGTACTGAGAGCAGCCCAGCCCAGCACATGGGAGGCTCATTAATGAGGTTCCAGCGTTTCCTGCAGTTGTTCTTGTTATTTTGTCTGCCTCCAGGTGACCTCTGGTTGAGGAGGAAGCAAACCATTTGTGCTTCTGAGCCCTAGAGAAGTCAGTCCCTCCCAATGTCAGCGCCCCTTGGCTTCCCGGGACCATCGCGGGCTAATTAGCCTGCAGAACTTTTTGCCTGAAAATGCCAATTGACACAGTGCAGGGTTTGGGTTTTTTGGTCAATTCAGATGAATTTTTTTGGTTGGCATTAAATTTCTGTTCTTGTTGTTAGTTGTCTGTTAATGAGACTCGATTGCACCAGAGAAGTATAAAATGATGAAAGGAAATTGGTCTCATCGAACATATTCCTTGTCAAGTCTGACAGTATTAATTAATAAGACTTGGCAAGAGCATGTAAATCTATGCAAACTTTATTTTGTTAGTAGTGTTTTTTTTTTTTTCTTTTTCACTTTAATTTGATGAATATATCTCCGATCCAGAATTAGCTCCTGGATTGATATGTCTTTGGGGCTTCTTATGATCGGAAACAATATCTGTTGTTGTTGTTATTGTTTTAATATGTTTTTATTGACTTCAGAGAGAGGAAGACAGAGAAAGAGATAGAAACATCAATGATGAGAGAGAATCATTGATCAGCTGCCTCCTGCACGCCCCCTACTGGGGATCGAGCCCGAAACCCAGGCATGTGCCCTGACTGACCAGGAATGGAACCACAACCACTGAGTCACACCAGCTGGGCTGTTGTTTTTTATTTCATCTTTCCATTGTCCCTCGTAAAGTGCAGGTCGAATAATAGGTCCTAAAGAAATCCTTGTAATAGTTCCTAAGGAAAGAAATGACAGACTGACTGATTAGCACAAGGTTAGACCTTAAATCAAGCATTACAACAAAGAGCATCTACAACGAAATAGGACCACATATTTTGCACTTTTTATTTCGAACTTGTTACTGCTCAAATTAGAGTTAATGCTGGGTCTAGAACATAGCAGGTCAACATGTTCTCAAATCCTGGCTTTTCCTTTTACTCTGCGAATGGAAGACAAAAACAACAATAAAGCTACCGTAATAGACTTATTGAGCCCTTATACGTGCTAAGCTCTTTGTGTGTTATTTAATCCCATGGCCACCCTAAGGTGCTATGGTCTTGTTATCCTGATCTCCCACCCAAGGGAAGGGAGACTCAAGGGATTTAAGAAATTGGCTTAAGGTCAGGCAGAACCAGGATTCCCATCTCTGTCTGACTCCAGATCACCTTAACCACTACCCTGGCTGAATGCTTTTGGATCTGCAACCCCTTAACTAAACTTGAATACAGAAAAGTCGTTCTTGTTTCCTGGGGGATGCCGGAGACTAAGTGACAGGTGCCTGGGGGCAGCAGAGCTCCGCCTCCTCCTCACCTTTGTAAGCTCTGCCACTGATCCTGTCTGCTTATTGGCTTTGCTGACAGATTTGGAAACAGTTTTGAGGGAGGGGGGAAGGGAAGAAGAAACCGGTTACAGTGAATGTGTTTAGAACCTTGGCCACAGCATTTTAACACACCTTTAAATATCGAAAAGTAAAAAGAAGAAAGCTTGTAGAAGAGGTGGAGTGGGCACCACCATCAGGTCTGCCTCTCGTTTCTTGTTTATCTCCAACAAATGAGCAGACAGTGAGACCCACAAATTTAGAGGTGATTTCCTCTAAATTCAGCGAAATTCCCTCTTTTTGGATGTTTCTGTGAATTAAGTAGAAATGTTATAAATAAACAAATAACCGATGTAGTGGTGCCACTCAAAGTTGGAGATAGATTAATAGGATCTTCGTAATCTTAGGATTATTGAATTCATCTTTAATTGAAAATGAACTTCTGCGTATAATCTTACCAAAGCTTATCTTGAAGGCTGAAAGTCTTAGATTACCTTCTTCAGGTCACATGGTTTTGATTTATTCATTTATTCAAAATACGTTTATTGAGCACCTGCTCTATACCAGGCATTGTTCTAGAACTGCGGATGCAGTGGTGAACAAGACAGGTAAGGGGTGACTTTCTTGAAACCTACTGTCTGCTGGGTTAAATAATGTAAACAAAAATGCAGTTGAGCCCTATGAAGAGCTGGCACAATAGTGTCCCAGCAGAGAGCCCAGCAGCGAGGCGTGTGTGAGCTCAGGGAGGTGAGTGGGGAACACAGCTGCAGAGCCCTCTAGGCCAGAGTCCGGAGTTTGGGTCTTTTTCTGGGTGTGTTGAGAAGACACTGGAGGCTACTGAGTGAGGGAAAGACATCATCTGGTTTATATATATATATATTTTTTTAAATATATTTTATTGATTTTTTACAGAGAGGAAGAGAGAGGGATAGAGAGTTAGAAACATCGATGAGAGAGAAACATCGATCAGCTGCCTCTTGCACACCCCCTACTGGGGATGTGCCCGCAACCAAGGTACATGCCCTTGACCGGAATCGAACCTGGGACCCTTGAGTCCGCAGGCCGATGCTCTATCCACTGAGCCAAACCGGTTTCGGCAGGTTTATATTTTTAAAAGATCACTCTACTTGCTTGGAGCCCGGGAGACTTCGTAAGGACCAATGCATAACCAGGCAGATGAGAAAAGGATAAACTTGAAATCCATTTTGGAAATGTAGCTGATGGATTTTGCTGATGGATTGCATTGGAAAAAGGAGGAGTCGACGTTTAGAGTTAGTTAGAAGGAACAGCTGCCAGTGATCTGGCAGGTAAAGCAGCAGAGGACGACAACCTAGAAGCTAAGAGAGAAACTGTTTCAGAATCACAGTCAAATGCCAGGAGGTTGCGTGAGAGGAGAAAAGAGAAGAGGTTACTAGATTTACCACCAAAGGTTGTTGTTGACCTTGACGATAACCCTTTCAGTTGTATCTTGGGATTCTTTTCCAAGGGCAGGTGACTGCACTTTCATGTCACCGATAGACCTGTTTTTAGGCTAGCAACACCTTAAGTGTTTTCCTGCGTGTCTGCTGAGCTCAGCTGCCACCCGACCCACTTGCAGCTGGTCCCGCTGCCCCCGTATCTCTGGGTCCCATAGCAGCCGTCCCCTGGGAACACTAGACGCTGAGCTCCTGAGGACTGGAACTGGGCCTTTTGCATCCCAGCATGGAGTACATTTCTTGACATGGAGGACAGACAGGTGGAAGGAAGGACTCCTGAAATCCCAATTCAGGTGTTCTTGGCCTCCTCCACTTCACCAACTGAGCATATATAAGGGCTATTGCAATGCTTGTTTGCTTATCCATCCCATCACACACACACACACACACACACACACACACGCATACATGCACGCACATGCACATGCATACACGCACACACGCACATACACATACACACACACCTGAGTAGGCATTTCAAGGAGCCAGGAGTCCTGTCATATGCTCACCGTGATATTCTCTGAGTTAAAGAGTGCAGGATCTAGAGTTGGTGCTCAATAAAAGAGGGAGGAAGCAAGCAAGGAAGGGAACTTGGCTTGCTGGTTGTGAAAAAGCCAAATGTCACATGGAGGCGAGTGTGTTCACTGAGAAGCCAGCGCTCGTTGAGAGAAGGGCCCCCTCTGTTCAGACACAGTTGGAGAGGCTGACAAGGCGAGCCGTCCTCCCCCACGGGCGCTGGCGAGGCTGCTGCTCTGATCCCGGACCACAGCTGGGCTCTGGAAGCTGGCACTGTAACACGACCCTGGCCTCTGACTCATCCCTGGCTTGTCCTCGCTGTGCCGTGCGGGCTCCTCCGGCCCATTCCTCAGAGCTGCCTCAACCGAGGAAAATTGGGGGAACAGTCATCGCTCTATTTAAACCCGAGGCAAGAATGTTGCCAGCTCTGATGCAAAGGTCATGTTGGATCCTCCCCATCCTGAGCAGTGAGTCGAGCAGCATTTCCCAAACAGCGCTCCTTTCCCGGAGAAGTACATCAGGGCTCTGGCAGCTCGTGTTTGGGTGGACACATGCTTGGGCAGCGCTGCAGCCAGATCCGTTCCGGAGGGAGCTTCACAGCAGCCGTGAGCTGTCACGGCTCTCAGAGGTCTTGGAGGACAAAACAAACACACATCTCTCGCGCTCTGGAGTCTCATCACTCGTAATTTATCTGAATTCACCACAGGCGCTGGCAATGATAATAATGCACTTTTGTTTCTCATAATGTGGCCCCAGACACAATCCCACTCCTTCATCTGGTGCCTGAGCAGAGAATCAAAGATCTTTTCCAACCCCTGGAGAGGACACTGGCCGTGGGAAGAGCCCACTGTCCCCAGACCACGTGAGGTGTAGTCTATGAGCGGAAGGGTGTTGAAGGTTGCTTCCGATCATACATGGCTCACACCTCACACCCTGATGCTGGCACCCAGCTCCAGTCTGAGCTGCAGCTCCGCTGTCGCAGTTTTCCTTCTGGAAGGGCCTCTGGCCCGGCAGGCGTGGCTCATGGTTGATTGTCAACCTATGAACCAGGTCACGGTTCCATTTCTAGTCAGGGCACATGCCCAGATTGCAGGCTCGATCCCCAGTGTGGGGTGTGCAGGAGGCAGCTGATCAATGATTCTCTCTCATCATTGATGTTTCTCTCTCTCTCTCTCTCTCTCTTCCTTCCTCTCTGAAATAAATTTAAAATATACTTTTAAAAAAAAAGAGCCTCAGGAGCATTTGCTCAAGGAGCTCGTTCTAGTGCTTTGCCCAGGCCACTGGCAGTCAGTCCCCTCCGAGAGTGTCACACGTGAGGATCCGTGTGGGCTGACCTCGGGACACTGCAGGTCTCTGAAGAAGGTCCCAAGCCTTATTGTTTCTGAAGTCAGGATGCTTGTCCCATCAATGTATATTTACCACGGCAAGTCCGCCTTCCCCGGAAAAAGGAGCTATTAAAGTGATGTGGCCTCTTGCAATGCGTGGATTCTGGGAGTTGAGGAAACATGGTAGTTAACGTTGTGTGCAGGACTCTCCCTCTGCTCTTTCACGGGGCCAGGCACTTCTGAAAAATGAGTACAAATTGGGGGTGGCTGCATAGGAGACACAAAATGTCAGTGGGGGGAATAAAGGATGAAAGAGTAAGTAAACCATTTCACTTAATGAATCCTACTTCACATGGAGCGAGTCATCATTTTTTTCCAGAGAAAGCAACCGTAGTCTTTAGTTTACAAAACTGGAGCAACAGATTTCTAAGGTTTGGTTTCTAACTGACGCTGTTCTTTGCTTGTTTATTAGCATCATAGCTGCTTTGCTTTTCTCCCCCAGGAATTATTGCTTCAAATTCCTGAGCCTTCTCCAGAGGTGCGTTTTTCTTAGACACGCGTGGCTTCATTTGTGTCGAGGCTCTGGTTTCCTGCTCGCCTCTCTGTGGCCGCCCTCCCCCGTGCGTAACCCTCTCCCACAAGTGCCCGTCTCCACGGGAGCGCTGCTGCGTCTGTCCCCGGGAGTGAGGTCACGTAGACGCTAGCCCAGACTGACCCCCTAACTCCGTGACCTGCATTACTGTCACATCTGGGGTGTTGTCCTGACGGTGACGCCAAAAGGAAGTGAATCCAGTTGCTGGTGCATCTAAGGAGGCAGGGGTCGGCAGCAACTCTCTGTGCCATTTGCTTAGCCGCCACTATCATATTCTTACCACTACGGACGCTCACCCTAGGGTTCGGCGGCGAGGACCCTCTGCCCTCACAATAAGCCTTTGCCTCCGCTATTGTTTATGGGAGGGTGATGCTGATGTATGTTTGCTGAGAGGGGCTGGGGCACCGGAGGGGGTGGGTGCCCGTGAGAGCTACCCCACTCTGTGGCATGTAATGCTTGTGAGCCAGGAAACCACCAGCTGTTTTGACCACCGCGGATGCATGCCCATGGCACAGGCAGAAGAGCTGTGGTCCTCTCCTTTCTCTCTCTGTGGCTCCACCTCCCCATCCCCACTCACCTGCAGAACTTGCAGACCTGCCGCCACTGGTTTGATCCATATTACCCTGACCCTGCATTCCATCCTTTTTCGGTTGTTTGGTGTTTTCCTTCTTAATATTTGTTTTATTCTTCGCCAGCACTGGAATGGTGTTGGGCTGGCAGCACAGTCCAGGGGAAGGACCATCCATCTGGTTTTGATTTTGTTGGGGAGGACTCTTCCCTCCCCCCCTGCCCAGGCACTTGGGCCTATATTTTTGTGTGTCTCCTTTGCAGCGTACCCTGATCACTTTTCAGAAGTGCGTGGCCCTGTGAACGAGCAGACAGAAGGTCCCATACACACTGTTAACGGCCGTCTTTGCTTGATTCCAGGGAGCCATTAATTGTGTGATGCCATGTCAATTGAATAGCACCTTTTCCCAGGTGCCAGGAGCACTTCCAGGAAAGTCTCTTTCGTCCAGCCAGCGTCGATGAGTAGAAAGAGATGGCAGAACAGGGCACTGTCTGGGGAATAAACCAATAGCAGCCTCCAGTGCTGCCTGGCTAGGTCATAATTGACCCACGCACGTCCCTTCTTTTCTTCCTGGAATCAGGTACTTCATTGTTCCTTAGTTCAAAGTACAAAATAATTTAGTTCAAAGTACAAAATAATGAAGTTATAATAGCTTGGGAGTTTCCTGTTTCTGGTGTTACCCCTGATAAATGTTAACCGGGTTCCATAGCAACTAGGCCACACATAGAAAAAAATACCGATGCCAAGTGGTAATTTATGGGTGTGGCTTTAGTTTTCTCATGTAAATGGTGGTCGGGGGGAGCATTACTATTGTTTTATTTTTGAGTTTTAGTTTAACTTCTGATGGCCACCAGAGAATATTAGTTATGTGAACCATTTTATAACCTAATGATATTTCCTTTGTGACTACTTACCAGGTGATCAGGTTTCTGTTTGTTTGTTTGTTTGTTTTTGTAAATGTTTTTATTGATTTCAGAGAGGAAGGGATCAATGATGAGAGAGAATCATTGATCAGCTGCCTCCTGCACGCCCCCTACTGGGGAGCAAGCCCACAACCTGGGCATGTGCCCTGACCTGGAATCGAACCGTGACCTCCTGGTTCATAGGTCGACACTCAACCACTGAACCAGGCCAGCCAGGCAGGCGATCAGTTTTTTTAATGTATCACGTGATTAGAAAATTCATAGAATCAATTTTTGTGATTATTCATATAATCTAAGCCATTTTGTCTGCTTGGTCTATAATCCCTGAGAAGGGGGTGTTAAGTCTCCTGTGATGGATGTAAGTCTCTCCTGGAGCTCTAACAGCTTTTGCTTTACAGTTTTGAGACTGTGCTATTGGGTGCATGTAAGTTTGTGACTCATGTCTTTTTACTGGTGGAGTCTTCATCCCTATTAACGCTTTTTGCCTTAGGTCCTATTTTATCTGATTAACATTGATGCCCAGTTTCCTTTTGGTCAGTATGTATTTGCTTTATCTCTTTCCAATCTTTTATTTTCAACTTTTCTGTGTTAATTTTGTTTTAGGTGTCTCTCTTGTAAGCAGTATATAGCTGGCTTTATAAAAAGTCCAATTTGATAGTGTCTTGTAATAGGTGAGTTTTATCCATTTACATTTATTGTGATAACTTTATATATTTGGACTTATTTTTATCTTTTAATTTGTGTTTCTGTTTATCTTGCATTTTATTTGCTGCTTTGTGCTCCTTTCCTGCCCTTCATTAGATTAGCAAAGTTTTCTTAACCCTCTTTCTGTTTTTTTTTCCTCTGCTAGCTTCGCCACAATAGATTTTATTTTATTTCCAAATTGACCTACGTATATAAATATCTATTTATGCAGTGATTGCCATTAAGTTTTTAACATGCATACTGAAAGATTTTTTTTTTCTAATAGACTACCGCTTTCCTGAATCTTTTGTCTCAAACAACACAAAGACCTTTGCATACTTTTCTTACTTAATGTCAACTGGTAATTACAACAAAGAATGAAATCCTGGCTGAAAACATTGCCATGCATTCTCAGCCTCCCACTCACAGGGGGATTAGAGGCATCCTGATTGATTTATAAAGCATGAGCTTTGTACTCATTTACTCCGTTTCATACCCTGCGGTGCTTTGGGTCATCTCTCAAGTTCAGAGTGAGACATTCATTTCCAGCTCATAAAAATCTATCCCTCAAATTCCTGAAAGTGTTCCAAAGCAGGATTGGACAAAAGAGAAGTCGGTATCCTGGGGTCCACTGCTAGGGCCTGCTCCTGTAAATCCTGTTTCTCACGCGTAAGATTTCTTCTGAGCTCCTCCCTGTTCACACCTGCTTGCTTCTACCTTGACTCCCAGAGTTTAATGTGCGTGTGAATCACCCAGGAGTTTCTTGCTAAAATGCAGATTCTGGCTTAGTAGGTCTGTGTTTCTTAACACGCTTCCAGGGGATGTTGGTGCTTTTGATACATGGACCACACTTGGAGGAGCAAGTGCTTCGAGAATAAAGTCCAGCTAGGAAAATGGGGGCTTCAGCTCTCGGTCAGGGTCTCTTGATACTTCATAGAACAGCAGATACCAGAAGAAGCATTCTCTTTGAAGTGGCTTGGGGTTCAGGATCATTTTCATTCCAGAGCCCCCTCCCTCCCCCAGAAGTGAGTGCTCATTCAGCCCTCTGTGAAGTCCCTCTCCCCTCCATCCCTCTGCAGGTCAGCACAACACGGTTCAAGTCTCAAGCTTATCACTATGTCACACAGATGTGCCTCTGTGAGTCCGTGCCCAGAGGAAGAGCCTGCCTAGGGCCCAGGGGCGGGCTTCCTGGCAATTTATGTTTAAGACAAGCTTTTAATAGAGGTACACTTTTAAATAGTAACCAGGAAAAAGATTCTCTCCTCTTAACGGGTATCCATTTATAGGACTCAGCTGTTGAAGCTCAAGGGTAGCATTAGGCTTAAGTTTAATCTTCTGTATACCGTAATTTACAGCGCTGAGTAAAGCATCGTACGTACAACTATTTCAGTCATTTGCCGTGATAAATAGCTATTGCTCTTGGCGGAACAGGAACGCCATCTCTGCTTTCCATTTATGAATATTGAATGGTCTCAGGCAGGCTTTTGCTGTAAGTTTTTAAAGGGGAAATCCCCACGGATCGCATCTCCTCCCTGGCCCGAAATGTAATTTCCCTGCCATGTGCACCAGTCAGCCCTGATCCAGATGGCAGTGCTGCCGCACACGTGTGTTGCTGGTGAAGCTCGGCGCTCTCCTGACGATTCCAAGCGCAAGTCCTGCTGAAGGCTGCAGTTTTGCATTGAATGCCTCGAGCTGTTAAGTAGGAGACTTAGCTTGTGGCAGGAAGCCACCAACAGGGACCAGAGAAATATCTTAGAGGCGATAATCTGATGCAGGAAAAATAGACGGGGTGTGATTCCGTTGGATCCCTGACAGTGAGAAGATGGTGTCAGCTAGGAAAATGGAAACTAATGGGGGCAATGGGGGGGGGGGGCAGGGAAGTGCCCAGGCTATAAATCTCTAGGGATCCACTCTTTAGGAATACAGAGACACACATGCCTTCCACCAATCTTCCCTTCGTTCAGATGCTTTCATCCCTGCCAGCTGGGAGGAGGCTCAGGTAGCGTGACCAGCTTGTCCTAGGAAATCCCTTAGATTCAAGTCAACGGATCACCCTCATCTCAGGCTTCCAGAAATTCCTCCTCTCGGTCCCTCCCACCCCCGTGGATGATCTTTCTGCGCCAGAGGCACTGAAATCCTTAGCCTGGGGTTCTTTGATTTGTCTCGAGTTTCCGAGGACCCACTAGGTGCCACACATGGCGTTGATGGTAAGATAAGGACTGAAGGGTGAGCGTGAGTCGGAATGTGAACGAATGAAACAGTGCACTTTTGCCTGCTTGTGCAGGCTGTGACGGAGACCGCCTTGCATGGTCACACTCCCAAACGCCACTTCTCAGCCATATCGCTAGGAGATGATTCTTTTGAAAACCGAGACGAGAGGCTTCTGTTCTCACTACCGCCTTTTGAGGGTGATCATATATCTTTAGAAAGATCTACAGTATTTGCCATGCATGAAGCATTCTCACGTAGCTTGTTCATTTTGATTTCCATAACAACTCAGTAAAGTAGTTGGGTGGGTGCTGGCTTCCCTGATTGGGAAGCTCAGGGAAGTTCAGTGACTTTCCTAAGGTCACACAGCTGAAAGGGGCAGAGCGGGGACTCGTATGCCAGACTCGACTCACCCCAGTGTGTTTTCCATGAACAGAGACCCTGGTGGGGAAAATGCACAGCACCAACAAAATGGTATGACCACTCTTTGAGGCCAGTTTGCCTGTATGAAACTTCCAGCATTTTCAGTTTCTAATTCCAGACTTACATGCAGCAAACACATCCTCTAGCTTTCTTGTATCGCTTTCACATGGGATCAGGGCTTTCTGTAATAACTATTTAAAAAACAGTTTCACAGTTTTGACTCTGAAGGAATATTATTCAATCTGCGTATAGGTTATGATCTACCCTTCCATTTCCTGACCAGAAGATTCCATCAGAACAGAAGTTAGAGTCATCTCAGCAGACACTGAAGGCAGTTGGTTGTGTTCTGCATGAGAATAGACCACTCAGCATTCTGATTAGTTGCAACTTTGGGTGATGAGAGAATTGTGCAGAACGAAAACTCCACGTATGTGTTTCACGCATGTAAACCTACTAATGAGAATGGGTTTTGGCAGAAAGCTAAACGCTGGTGTTCCTGCCACCAGAGCTTAGAGTTGCTTATTAGTATTCTGAGAGCTGGAGATAGACACAGATGCAGTACAACTCGATCTCGATAACATCACTCATTCACAGGCCTCAGATAAGTTTGTGGAACAGGAAGATGAGAGGAAGCAATCCAGAGGCAGATGTGTACATAAGTGGCTCAAGAGACCTGGCAGTTTAGAATGCCTTTGCAACCTTGAGTGACCTCGCACCTCCTTTTGCCTGTCTGTGGAATTGGCATGGTGGATATGCTCCCAGGTTACTATTAGACACTAGAGGCCTGGTGCACAAAATTCGAGCACTGGGGGGGGGGGGGGCTCAGCCCAGCCTGCACCCTCTTGCAGTCTGGGAGCCCTCGGGGGATGTCCAACTGACGGCTTAGGCCCTCTCCCTGTGCTGCCAGCTGTGAGCCCGGCTTCTTGGCTGA
Organism: Cnephaeus nilssonii; assembly: GCF_951640355.1. Taxonomy (NCBI): domain Eukaryota; kingdom Metazoa; phylum Chordata; class Mammalia; order Chiroptera; family Vespertilionidae; genus Cnephaeus; species Cnephaeus nilssonii. The sequence goes on along the minus strand of NC_137083.1, from coordinate 40,875,782 downwards.
GCGGTGCTCCCGCTATGGGAATGCACTGACCACCAGGGGGCAGCTCCTGTGTTGAGCATCTGCCCCAGGATGGTCAGTGTGCATCATAGCGACCGGTCATTGCGCCTGTCAGTCGATTTGCATATTATTATATAGGACTAGAGGCCCGTTGCAAGAAGAGATTCGTGCAATGGGCCTTCCTTCCCTTGGCTTCCAGCACCAGTTTTCCTCCGGCACCCGGGACCCAGGCCTTCGCTCCGGCCAGAGTATGCCTTCTTCGTCTTCGCTGCAGACTCCAGCTGGAGTCTGCCGTCTTTCTCTTCGCTGCAGACTCTGGAGTCTGCAGTCTTGTCTTCGCTGAGGCACTCCGCTCCTGTAGATCCCTTCGCCCCCTGCCCTCCCTCTCATAGCAGGCGTCCTGCCCCGCCTGGCCACTCCGCGCCTGGAGCAGCTGTGCGGCCGCCATCTTTGGCCTTCTAATTTGCATACTCACTCTGATTGGCTGTGGGCATAGCAGAGGTACAGTCAATTTACATGTTTGTCTATTATTAGGTAAGATGATAAACTTGCAAATGCCTTGGCCCGTGACTTGTGCTATAAATATGCTTCACGGCTACATGGAAAATCGGAATTTTGAGCTGAAATGTATAATGGGGCAGTATCATTGCCAGAGACAGGAGGTGGGGGTGGGAGCCAGGTGCTTGTCTAAGGAAGGAAGACAGAGAGACCATCTATGAAGCAGTCTGGGGTAACATGGTGAAACAAACAAGCCCCACATTAACATTTGGACATCTGACCTGAATTTAGAAAAAATAGGGGGATTGAAGATGAGCCTCTGTTTTTCCACAGTGGAGGCTCTGCGGTCCTGTTCCAAGCACCCACTGAATTCCAGAGGGTTGGGCCTGGGCATCGAGGAAGGCCTGGGAAACCCGTGCCCACGTGGGGTTCGGCTGCTGGGTATGAAGGAGGGTCATGTTAGAGAGGCCGCAGAAGGGTTAGGAACCAGGCGGACCCTGGAGCCAAGCTATCTGGGCATGGCTGTGGCTCTGCTCCTCACCAGCTCAGTGACCTTCAGCCAATCCTTCTATCTCTCTGTGCCTCAGTCTCCTCATCCACAAGATGACGAGAGTGTTAGGATGTCAGGATAAAATGAGTAGCTATGAGTTATCGCTTAGCAGAGCGCCTGGCATCTATGTGCATAAGCATAGTGAGGCACTTCTCTGGCCTTGCGCGTTCCAGCACACGGCAGAGAAGAAACACAAACTGGCTTGGCTGAGGAACGTTCACCTCCAGAGAGAGGACTGAACTTGTTGACCATGTAATACATGGTTGTTTCCAGAGAGGGGGGCATGGGCGGGAAAGAAGGCAGGAGGGCCACAGCTGGCGTGATGCCCAGCCTTGGCCGGACCCCTGGCTGGTAAGCAGAGGGTAGCAGAGGCCAGACCTGTGCTCAGGTGGACCATCTTGAAACTTGCCAGGTGCCTCCTTCCTGCCCAAAGGGAGGTTGGAAGCTTGGGGGATTTTTTTATCCACAAAAACAGATTCCAGTGACCAGTATCCTAGGAATTTGGGGTGAAGATTTTTGTCTCCCAGGAGTCGGTCTTTCCCAGTCATTTACTGATACCGTATCTCTACTCTGGACTCCTGCAAAATCTTTCCGTGTTATCTGTCTGCCTCGACATGGGACAGATCCCTCTCATCTGGAGCCCGTGCGTGATGCCTGCCATCTCGCCTCCCAGCAGCATGTGGGCAGGTCTGCCCCCTCCGCACCGTCTTCAGAAGGACTGGATTTCAGGCCTACAGAGCAGGTGTCTTAAACCCACTGGTGAGAGCAGACAGCAATCATGTGCTGGTTGGTGTTTGCCAAAATGTGGCCTTAAAACGGGATGAAGTGATGGCTCCTGGCATGAAACCTGGTTCCCCCTGGGCGCACACCCATCCTGAACAGCTCCTTTAAAACCAGAAGCAATTTGTCATCTTTTGATTCTCTTCCAGCACTGTCCCTGTCACAGGTAGATAAATGAGGCGGCATACGGGTGTCCAAATGCCAGATCATCTAATCCCAGCGGTTTCCCGAGGAGCCGTCACTCCGAGGGGATGGGGAGCACAGTGGGGTGGTCCCTGGCGTCTGGACGGTGACTATAAGCAGATACTTTCATCACATGTCCCATTTATATGCATGAAATGCTTTCAAAGAATCTCCCAGCCCCCAGTGTGCCATTAATAGGTGTGTTTCTCATTTCAGAATCTTGAAATAAATCATGCATTTGCAAGCTCAACAGATCATGTCTGTAATTCCACAGAATGCCGCTAATCAAATCAATGTCTCGGCAGAAGCCAGCGAGCACCCCGAATTAGAAATGGATAGGGGTTGGACTTGATGGTCTAAAAATCCTTGATTACAGAGAGCCGAGGGAAAAGGCGGTGCGTTTCCGTTTACCTCAAGTTGCATGCTAGCATGTAGCTTGAAAGAGACCCACCTGGTTTCTGCACAGCCCACGTGGACGTCACATTTTGTTGGTGCCTGTAACTAAAGTCACCGGGTTCTTCCCAGGGTGCCATAAGGAGATGCGGCCTCCTGATCCTTTTTGGTGGCCAAAAGGTGGGTGACTCATGACGCCCTGCAAATGAAGGATTGGCCTGGCCGGCAGATGAACTTGGCCAGCCAAGGCAGGCCTCGCGCCCACGCCACGGGGCTGAGTGTGTTGCTGGTCCTGCCAGACAGCTTTGATTTCTTCTCTGGCTGTTGGTCACACCCTTCACCCCCTCAGCTGCTGGATTATGGGTGTCCATCGTCACAAAGGCTTAGGCTTGGCTGGATCAACTCAAATTCATCCCCAAGCACAGGAAAATCACCGGCCCTGATAGTGTTACTGTGGGTCATTGAGCATCGCTGAGGCGACGTAAGGAGCACCCGGCGGGGGGGGGGGGGGGGGGGGGGGGCGTGCGGGGGGGGGGGGGGGCCTTCTCAAAGCTGGATCTGTTGAGCTTGGAGGAGATGTGTGCGCAGGCCACTCATGCTAGGACCATAACAAGTTTATAGTCAGCTCCTAATTATCTATGGTGCTGAAGGAGAAATCGAGCATGAACTTTAACTTTTGAAAATAAATCCCCCAATTGAGCGTTAGCCAGTGGTGTCATACTAGAAATCTTTCCGAGGAGTGGTGATATTTTCTTTTATGTTTTCCCAATTAATCAGTGGTGGGGTTTTTTATTTATTTTAGAGAGACGAAGGCTGAGAGAGGGAGAGGGAAGGGGGAACCAATGTGAGAGAGAAACATGGATGGGTTGCCTCCCTCCCGCACACGCCCCAACCAGGGATCGAGCCCTCAAACTGGGTCTGTGTGCCCTGACCAGGAATTGAACCCGCCACCTTTTGGTTCACAGGAGGACCCTCAGCCAACGGAGCCACACCAGCCAGGGCTTAATCAGTAGTTTAATGAGCAGTGGAATGACCCAGTGGGACTGAAAGTACAGCACAGGAGGATAATCCGCAGGAGGTTGAGAGATGGGTCTGGGTTCCTTTCCTGCCGCTTCCAGTCTCTGTTCTTCACCTGTAGATTCTGTGTGTTGGCTGCATCTGCTTTCTAAGGCCAGGGGAGGATCAAATGAGTTCATGAATGTGGCACCAGCCCCAAGCCCAGCTGTAGGAAGCACAAGGTATGTCTTAGCTGTTAGGATGTTTTTAGGCTTACAGAAAAAGAGGGAAGAAACTCTTACTTAATCAAAGATGATAAAACGACAAAATAGTTTGCTCATTGAAAAACAGGCACAAACGTAAGTGAATCTTCAAGGTAATACTGCATTTCATTCGTGGTGAAATTACATAATCTTTTTTTCCTTTAAGTTTAAAAGGCTGAGCCAGTTGTACATGATACCTTAAACCCACACATTTACTTACTTTAGAAGAGTTGCTATTTTGAGAGCCTGATCATTCCTGGGGGCGGGGGGAGGGGGACAATTTCAATGCACCTCCTGTCCATTGAAAAGAGTTAACATGTAAAGAAGATTTCCATTCCCTGGATTAGCTCTTCAAATTCCTGCTCTCTTTGTCATAAAGCAAGGGCGGGAGGACTGTGGGTTTCTTGAGGAAGGAGTTCCTTATAATTCCTCCTCATTGCCCAGTGTGTCTGGCAAATAGTAGGCACTCAATCAATGTCTTGTGAATGGATGAATGAATAATTTAGATGTTTAATCCTTTAAATCAGTGATAGTCAACCTGTAGCCATGCATCAGAATTTTCAGAGGGGCTTGTTAAAACACAGATTGCTGGGCTCTGGCCCCAGAGTTTCTGATTCAGTAGGTCAGGGTGGGTCCCGAGAATCTGCATTTCCACCAAGTTTCCAGATGGTGCTGATGCTGTTGGCCTGGGGGCTCTGCTTAGAGAACCACTGCTTTGGGGTTCACTCCGCTGCTTAAGTCCCCTGCTTTGTTGCCTTTTCCAAGCCTTCCAAGAGATTGACATCTGTAACTATCCTACCTTGCCCCATAGAACTGAGATAGATTTTGATCAGACAGAAGAGCAACCTGGATTTTTTTTTTTAATCGAAAACTACATCCCATCCCTGTATAACAGAGACAAGTTACAATTGATCAACACCTCCTTCACGACTGTGTTTGTGCCGGCAGGACACAGCCAATGGGGTGGAGTCGAGTGGCACACCTTGCAACATTTAAGCCAGATTACATCTCCATCCAGTTTTGGAATCCCCACTTAATGTCAGATGTGGTTAACTGCAACGTTGAAACGAGACACGACCTTTTGCAAAAACTGCAGAAGAGCAAGAGGGGACAGGAGATGAACATAGGATACAAAAGGGAACCCGTAATTTGGAAAGTCTTTTCGTACTAGCTTGTCGGCCTGCCTGAAGTCACTAGGCGCGCACACACACGCGCGCACACACACACACACACACACACCCGGTTCAGAAACAAGAGCATTCCGTGGCCTCAGGAAGGCTGCTCTCTGCAAAAAGTCATTCTTCTTATCCCAGGTGTCACTGTGGATGGCGGGCAAGGAGGTGAATTCCAGACCCAGGTCTCGGGGAGCTCTTCCTCCCTCCGTCCCTCTCTTCTCAGGACACAGTCCTCAAGACTGTGAGGACACACGGTATAAGTCATGGACCGGCCAGGTAGAGGGTACCAAAGGGACACCAGGCTCCCCGAACAGAGAAGAGATCCGCAGGGAACTAAAGGGAAGGTGGGGACCGAGGCCTTCCTCTGAGGTAGTCAGGGTGTGTTATTACCTGTTATAACTAATGACCCAACATTTAGCAGCTTAAAACAACAAATATCTATTGCCTTGCACAGTTTCCGTGGGTCAGACACCTGGCAGCAGCTCAGCTGGGTGGTTCTGGCTCAGGGTCTTTAAAGAAGTTGCAGTCCAGCTGTCATCCAGAGCTGCTGTGTGTCATCTGAAGGCTCGGCTGTGGCTGGAGGCCTCCGTTCCTCCCTCTCAGTCCTGTAGACCTCTCCATGGGGATGTTCCCTCAGAGCCAACAACCCGAGGGAGAGAGGGAGGCAGTCAAAATGCCTTTTATAGCCCTACCCGGTTTGGCTCAGTGGATAGAGCATCGGCCTGCAGACTGAAGGATCCTGGGTTCAATTCCAGTCAAGGGCATGTACCTTGGTTACAGGCATGAGCCCCGGCCCTGGTCGGGGTGTGTGGGAGGTAACCAATTGATGTGTCTCTCTCACATTGATGTATCTGTCTCTCCCCCTCCCTTCCACTCTCTCTAAAAAATCAGTGGAAAAATTTTCTCCTGTGAGGATTAACAAAACAAAACAAAAATGCCTTTTATGACCTAGTCTCAAAAGTGACACACCGTGACTTTGCATTACTCTGTTTATTCGAAACACTAAGTCCAGCCTAGGCTCGGGGGGAAGGGAATGAGGCTCCATTCCTGAAGGAGCAATGCCACCACAGAGTGAGCCTCTTCCATCCTCCCCTGTCCCACTCAGAAAAGCACAAGGAGGCTTGTTATAGGGCCTTTGGTTAAAAGATGATTTTTTAAAGGACTCCAGAGAGGACTGTGGCTGTTTTGCCTGATCGGGCTGATGAGAGGTGGGTGGGTGGGTAGAGGAGGGGGCATTGGAATCTCTCTGTGGGCTTTGAGCCCACCGTCCTACAGGGGTCACGCAAGCCCCTCCTCTCTCTAGGCTAGAGGCAACCTTGCTTAGAAAGGACTGAAGCCGCCATGAGTTCCCAGCCTCAGGTTTGGTTCCAAAGAAGAGGAAGATGGGGCTGACTGCTTAGAGCCAATGGTGCTGGAGAAAGAGCCACCCGAAGCACTGTGCGTCTCCTGGGGTCGTCTGGCCTGCCAGGCCCTGGTAGGGAAAGAATGGGGATTTAAGGTAGAAGTGGTGTCCTGGGCTGTGCCTGTGAGGAAGAACATTCGGAATGTGGAGGAATATGCAGCCATGGCTTCTGGGGCCAACACAGGGACACTGCCACGGGGCAGGTGTTTATTTCGTCCCCCCCAGCTCCATAAGTGGATTCCGCTTAGCAGTCTTCTTTTGAGGATGCAGAACCATGGTGGTCAGATTGTACTGTGTCTGTTCTTATCTCCGCTATCATCTCCCGGGGAATAAGCTAATCAAACTTGCTGATGATTTTACAGTGAGAGGAGATAGCTAATAACTTGGATGACAAGTATTAGAATACAATGTGATGTGGATAAATTGGGTCCGTGTATTAAGGGCTATAAAATGAGATTCCATCAAGGCATGAATAATGGTGCCTGTAGAAAGGATTAATCAAATACCCCATTAAAAGGTATAGGAATTCTGGTCAGATAGCCCCTCTTTAATTACACTCCTGCCCCTACCCCACCTCCACTCCCTTCCTCTGAAGCTGCTTTCTGCTAGGAGAAATAAGGAAAAGGGTGTAGAGGAAGTAATAGAAAAATTGGGACATACGTTTTGATAGAACAAGATCATGAAGACAGATATAAGCAACCGGTGTTTAATTTAGGGGAAGCAAAGGCAATTGGCATGAGTAATCACTTACAAGTGTAATTTCCAAGGGAGCTCTGTTGATACCATTCAGCAAATGCCAACAAAGCATTTACTTTCCAAAGGGAGAAAGCAAGACAACAAGAGAAGTGAAGGCATCTCCAGAAATGGACCGGAGAACAGCCAAGCCATAGCGAAGAATCAGGTGTGAGACGGACAGTGCGGAAGACAGACACGACTTCCGAAAGATCTGGGAGGACTCACATTGTCCAGAGAAGGCTTCCTGGGAGAGGAGACCCGAGCAGAGCCCTGAAGTGTGGACACACTTCCACGTACTGCAAATTCGTGAGCACACTCTGGTGACAGGGCCTAGGGAGAAGATGGGCTTGAGCAGAGCAGGGGCACCTGTGGGATTCTTCTCTCCATTCCACCATCACGCCCTGGTCCACGCTACCGTCACGCCTCGCCTGGACAACAGCAGAAGCCTTCCAGCTGTTTTCCCTGCTTCCACTCCTGCTCCTGCACAATCCATCTCCACACAGAAGTCAGAATCAAGAGCAAAGTTAATCACGGCATTCTCTTGACTTGTGGCTTCCCATTGTTCTTAAGCTAAAAGCAAAAAATCATTATCATGGAACCACATCCTGTGCCAGGCTCCCTTTCACCCTCTATATGCCAGTCCAGCCGGCCTCTCAGAATTTGGGCACATAGGGTCTTCCCGCCACCAGGCCCTTGCACATGCTTTCCCCTTCTCCGTATATGATTTTCTTTCACACCCCACCCCCTAACCGAAGCTAACTCTGACTCATTCTTCAGAACGCATCTTAATGATTATTGCTCCCGGAAGACTTCCCTGATTTTCATAACTATGTCAGCTCTCCCTCAATACCTTGAAAACAAATGTGTGTTGTGTGGTTATATGATTAATGTCTGTCCCCCACACTAGGCCACACGCTCTATGAGGGCAGGGACCCAGTCTTTGCATCTCCCAGAGCCTAGCACAGTCTCAGTAAATAAGTATTGACTGGATCGTGACCTTTAATTAGGAACAATGAGGCTAGGTGAGAAATTATACTTGACCCATATGTATGAATTCATACTGGGAGGTAAACCTGAATTCATGTCCAGACTGCCACCTGCTGGCTGTGCTGTTGTAAATAAGTCACAGCCTCGCAGAGCCTGTTTCCTCATGTATAATAGCCAACGCACATGGTGGTAGCAAGAAAATCATTCATCATATATGTAAAAGCATTTTTTAACTGTAGACATAAGTATGCTGTCATTTTTCTCTGTGCCTGGCACATTGGGTCATTAAACATCTATTGGATGGATGGATGGATCGATGGATGGATGGATGGATGGATGGATGGATGGATGGATGGATGGATGAACGAACAATTAGGGAACCGGTACAAGAGTCAGGAAGGGAACCTGGCATAAGGAGAGCATGATGAAAGCCAAAAAGAGGAGAGGATTTTAAGGAGTCAGAGGAAGCTTGTTGATCACCCACAATATCACAGCAGAGCAGACAAGGAGAATGAGGGTGGGGGATCATTTAACTTGGGTAGGAGGAAGTTAGTAATGACCTCAGGGCAAGTCCTTCTCAGCCTTTTCATGTTGTCTGTGCTTTCAATGACATGCCTTAATTGTAACTTAATCACTTTACTGATTTTTATCTTTGGGGGGGGAATCAAATTGATTTGCACATACAGCAAAATTGGGGAGATTACTCCAGCTGCTGCCAGCAGGTGCTGACAAGTGAGGAAGTGCACGTCAGAGGATAAGCGAATACACTAAACATTTATTTTAATAAGGCCTAGAAATCCTTAGTTATTTAATAGATTGCCATGGAGAATTGGGTTTCAGTTTCAAGGGCTGTTTTATTTTTAACTCCCTGTGTTCTGGTAGCAATAGAGCTGTATGTGTAGTCAAGGATCTCGGGTACGAGATTCGTCTGAGGGCGACAGTACATTTCTGTGAGTTTTTTTCTGGCATGCACGGGCACACACACACACACACACACACACACACACACACACACCTCCTAGCCCTTCAGCATGGCGACTCAGGCCTCACCTCCCTGCCAAGCCCTGACCCAGCCAGTCTGTTTGTGTGTGAGCCTTGGGAGTGAACCTGGATCCCATACGCATCATCTCAGGGCTGACTCCTGATGCATAAGAAAGACACGATGAATAAATGAAACTCCATGGCTACTTCAACAATCATCTCACCTCCAGTGCTCCAAACTGGGCTGACAAAATCAGGCACTCAGTAGGAAGAAGTTAAGAACAGACTAGAAGAAAAGGCCACCAAGTATTTTGTTTCTGTGTGGTAGCCGGTGGTCTGGGACATGGGTCTGTGGGAAAGGAGGTGGTATTCCAGAGACATTCACAGAGAAAAAGGGAAAATGCTCTAAGCTTACTTTTCTTGCTCCAAACCATAGTAAATGGCCAGATCTAATCTTCCTTTCATCTACCTTTTATAGTTGTTACATTTGGTGAATCTGGTTAGTGGTTTAGATTCCTTAGGTTTTTACTACACCCAGACTCCTCTTATGCAATCGTCTTTGATAAAAACCTACTGGTGTCCAACCCTACTAAAGGAAACCGCACTGGAAGACCTTAAAGAGCATTTCCTGGTCAATTCCAATCGCAAAAATTTTTTTCATAAATAACTAGTTCCACAGAGAACCCCCTCCCCCCAAGATCATGTTTCCCTTGCTGCTTCATTACCTCTGTTACGGGAGCTCCCTTTGCCCATATACTCACGAGAATGTGATTATGGTGGGTTGTACCCCCTTAAGAACATAGTTAACATACGGCTTATTTTTTTTTATATAGACAAATGATTATTAGCATTAAGAATGAATGCATTTGGCCCTAGCTGGTTTGGCTCCATGGATAGAGCATTGGCCTGTGACTGAAAGGTCCAGGGTTCGATTCCAGTCAAGGGCACATGGCTGAGTTGCTGGCTCGATCCCCAGCGGGGGGTGTGCAGGAGGCAACTGGTCAGTGATTCTCTCTCATCATTGGTGTTTCTGTCTCTCTCTCTCTCTCTCCTTTCCTCTCTGAAATTAATAGAAATATTAACTCATTGAAAAAAAAGAAGAATGAATGCATTTGAATGGGTTGACATGCACCAAGAACAAAATCCAGACAGTAGAAAACTTCAGGTTAGACAGCCTGAGTCTTCAACAGCTAGATTGTAAGGACAAGAAACAGATGGAGGAAGAACTGGTCGCTTAAAAAAAAAAAAAAAAAAAAAGAAATATCTAAAACATGGGCAAGGTTAAGCATGGTGTCCCAGGACACACACTTGGGTGATGAAACCATAAATGAGCACCAGGAAGGAGTATTGGTACTTTTGGAAGGGGAGGGGCTGCGCCTGGGGCAGACACACAGCTGGGCTTCTGGGGTGGCCGGCCAAGCGCTCCGCCTTCACCTGCGGGTGGTTACCAGGGCGTCTGCTTTTTAATCTCTCCCAGGGCAATGCTACATTGGGTTTGTGTAGGTTTTGTGTGTCAGAGCTTTATTTTACCGTCAAAAAACGTTTCTTTTCATGAGTCTACTTGGGGTTCACATTACCTACAGCCTTTCAGGAATTCGGCTTTGGGAGAGTGTCTTGTCATAAATGATACTTTACCTTTTTTACTAAGAGAAAAGTTGGAAATTCATCTGGAAATACACCTGTGGGTTTGTCGGGCAGCTTGGTCAGAATTGAGAAGAAGGGGGGGGAAGAGGCCCTACTGATGGCGCTTTTCTGGGTTCTGGCTGCTGAAGACGCCTTCCTAAATAAAAGCCGCCCCTGGCATTAGCCACACTGTTCTCTGCCCTCACGCCTCCTCATCTTTGGTAATCTTGAGAAACCACCAAGGGCTGTTTAGAGGGACTTTCCCTACCAATATCCCCACTTTCTCCACTTCCTTTGTCTCTGCAAATGCCAGTGGGAAGTGACTGCCCTGGTGGTGTGATTTTAGGGTGACCTCTGACATCTCTCCCCCTGAGACATCATTTCTTTACCTCAAGGCTTACATCCCTGGTAAGTGCAGTTCCACCAGGGCATTTACCACTTAGGATGAATACGTGAAGTCAGTCAGTTTTACTAGAGGGTAAAGTCGTCAAGAGCAGGACTCCGGAAACCTGGGGTGGGGGCACAGTAAGGGACAACCCTAAAGAGCATGGCATGGTTTTACCTTACCTTCTTTTTCTTCTTATCAGACCTGGCCTCCACGTGTTGATGTTTTTTAGCCTCGAACTAGAATCCCACTAAAAAACAACATTTGCATCAGTCCCTGGGGCTGCATGAAGCTTGTTGTCCAACTCTCAGTGCACAAGCTGAGTCCACTGTGTGGGAATAAACAGGGGAGATTCACTTCATCTGCTGTGCACCATTCAATTCTCAACCCCTGTCATAGTACTTGGCCCATAGTAGGTACTCAGTAAACACTGAATTAAAAGAACATGAATGAATGAACAAGGGACCAGCTTGCAGCAGGAGAGAGAGCAGAGACCTCCCATGATGGGCTGTGAGAAAGCCACGGCTGTCATTCCTCAGCTCCCGGGGCCATCACCTTCCCCTCACCTCCCCCCCTGAGTTGTTTCCTCATCTGTAGCCTAAGGTGGACCACTCTGCTCTGTGCCTCCCTGCCCTCAACCAGAAAGCCAGCCAGCACTTAGTTCTTGAGAAGTAACAATTCTTGTCAAATTTTCCCCATTGCCTCAACACTTTTGGAATCATAGAAGTATTTTCCCACACATTGTCTAATTTGCACTGCACAATAATCCCATGACATAGGTAATTCCCAGTTTATGGAGGAGGAACCCGAGGCTGAGAAGGACTAAAATGACTTTTGAGGGGCCGAGCTATCATTAGAGCCTGGAATTTTGGATCCCTACAGCCAATGGCCTTTCTTCTGCACTGTCTTAGGCACTGTTTGGAGATCCAAATAAAGGGGGCCAAGAGCCAATATTGCCCTCAAGAAGCTTAAAATGTAATTCAGGCTTAAAATGTAATTCAGAAAACTACTTTAAACAACAAACATAGGCCAATAAGCATATTCTAGCACTGCCTGATCCCTCCCTGGTTTTACTTCCCAGGGATACAATGAATGATTCCTTTGCTGCTATTGTTTCTTAGAAAGGTTCTCTCTATGTAAACTTACTTAAATTGTATAGAATGGGGGGACTCACCAGTCTTCAACGGTCTGCTGTAGTGGAGAGAAGAAGAAGAAGAGGGTAAATAATAGAAAGCCAAAGGAAATCTTAAAGACTAATTTTAATCAGTTGTGCCAGTCTCACACTTCAGATCTCATGAGGAATAGCCACATAGATAGGAAAAGGAAAGCAAGGGGCCTAAATAATCCACAATCTACATAATCATTCCCTTACACCAGTGTTGTCTATAACAGGACTAATGCTGCTTCCTTGCACACCCAAATGTCCATGCTGCTGGACTTCCTTCCCCAAAAACTTTTCACATTTCCTCTCTCTTTTGATGCTCTCAATGACCTGTGCAGGAGGACGGGCTAACACTGAAGCTTGGAAATGTTAGGCGGGTTGCCCAAGCCCCAGGGCTAGTTAGTGGCAGCGATGGAACTTGAACCTGAGCTCTTTCTGGCCCTGAACTCTTTCCCCACTTCCCCTCCTGCAGTGGCCCCTCTCGGCCTTCTTTTCAGCATCCTGGAGAAAGACCCAGCAGTGACAGTTCCGCCACCTGGGAGTCCACAGCACGGGCTCTTGCCAACTCATGCTTGTATTACGGTGGTTAAGTGTTCACTGACCGCTTTGTGTGTGTTGTAATCATTTAATTAGTCCATGCCTAGGAGGAAGAGGTGCTTTATTTATAAGCTTAATAGTGAAAATTTCCGAGTCTTCAGTTCACTATGAGCTTGATGGCATTGGGATGATCTCAGTCTGCCCACTGCACTCCTAATCCACTTAACACCAGGAGGATGACCGGCACTGGCTTCATTCGAGGCACGGCCAGTGTGCAGAGGACTGCAGGAGAGCTGTGGCGAGGTGCGTGATGAGAGGACAGCCAGACACAGGAAAGCAGGGTAATGAGAAAAACGTGTTAGGGACTTTGAAAAAAATAACCAGATCTCTTTATGCTTCTCTTGGGACAAAAGAGTAGAATTTATCTTCTTGGGCCCCAGGTTGGGGAGAATAGTACTAAGGTTGACAGCCAATGTTTCTCAGCCGCGATTGCACAGTAGGCTGGCCTAGGAAGCTTTCACATATCCTGATGCTAGGCCTCATGCCAGATTGTTTTAAAATTCCACACGTGATTCCACTGTGTAGCCAAGCTTGAGAACCAGTGATCAGATGGGTGATGGTGGCTTTGTCACGTGGAGACCTATCTGCTGGCTCACCTCCCTGGCATGAGGCAGTGGCTAAGGCTGCAGTTGCTACACCTTCCCCTGGATCCCTCTTCAGGTTCTCAGACTCCTGGGCCAGGTGTGTGTGCTTAGCTCCATGGTGAGGGGACCTGGCTTCTGGAGGACATCCATGCCATCAAGGTCAAAGACAACAAGAGCAGACTTACAAGGACAGATATGGATATATATCTGGATATATATGCATTTGTCTATGTACTGTGTAAGTTTCAGTCCATCTTTATAGGGTTCCAGTTAAGGCTCGTAGGTTCCAGATTGTTCTTGGTCCCTCCCACTTTCTATTCTTTCCTTCCCAACTGCCTGCCCCATGGACTTTACATCCCAACATCAAATGCAAAAACAGCAGCCTTAAAGAAGTCTTTTAACCAGCAACTACTAAACTACTATTGTGAAGAGTCGAATACCTGTTACATATCCTATCTAATAAAAGAGTAATATGCAAATTGACCATCACTCCAACACACAATATGGCTGCCCCCATTTGGTCAAAGATGGCCGCCCCATGTGGACACAAGATGGCTGCCACAAGATGGCCGGCAGGGGAGGGCAGTTGTGGGCGATCAGGCCTGCAGGGGAGGACAGTTAGGGGCAACCAGGCCTGCAGGGGAGGGCAGTTGGGGGCAACCAGGCTGGCAGGGGAGGGCAGTTAGGGGTGACCAGGCTGGCAAGGGAGGGCAGTTAGGGGTGACCAGTCCGGCAGGGGAGGGCAATTAGGGTCAATTGGGCCGTCGGGAGCAGTTAGGCATTGATCAGGCTGGCAGGGGAGTGGTTAAGGGATGATCAAGCTGGCAGGCAGAAGCGGTTAGGGGCAATCAGGCAGGCAGACAGGTGAGCGGTTAGGAGCCAGCAGTCCTGGATTGTGAGAGGGATGCCTGACTGCCCATTTAGGCCCGATCCCACTGGGCAGTCAGATATCCCTCAAGGGGTCCCAGATTGGAGAAGGTGCAGGCTGGGCTGAGGGACAACCCCCATCCCCCACACGAATTTCGTGCACTGGGCCTCTAGTCCTATATAATAAGAGAGGAATATGCTAATTAGCCCACCACATAATGACCAGATCATGGATCTGCAGGAGGGTGAGGCAACGAACTACAGGCAGGCAACGGAGAGCTACAGGAGGGGGCAGGGCAGCAAGCTATGAAAGTGAGGGGGAAAGGAGAGGAGGGGGAGCCTCAGGAGGGCGGGACAGCAGGCAGAGAGCTACAGGAGGGCGGCAGAGAGCTACTGGGATACTATATATACACAGTACATAGACAAATGCATATATATCCATATCTGTCCTTGTATTTCTGCTTCTTCAGTTAACTCTGACTAGTTTTCAGAATTGTGGGGCAAGATACTGTTTTTATCCATAGATGGTAGCCAGTATAAGGAGAAGATGCAAAAGGCTCTGAATGAAGGGGAAGGCAGGTCTGACAGTTCCCTATCTCCACTCCTACCCCTACCCCCACCCCCATCCTAAATTGACACCTGTGGGCAATTTGAAAGCCTTTGGTAGATTCCTGGTCTCCAAGTCTGACGATATATAGGAAATCCCCAGGATGAATCTTAAAAATGCAAATTCTTGGGCTTCACCTCAGATCTAGGATGTTCAAAGGATTGAGAAAGTAAGAATCTTTTAAAAGCCTCCCCTCCCCCAGCCTTTCTGGGGTGCTGATAATGTTCTGTGTCTTGATCTGGGTGCTGGTGACCTGAGGGTATTTCGTGTGCCCAGTGTCATCAGGTGGCACACTGTGTGATTTGTGCCCTTTCCTGTATGCTATACGTCAATTTAAAAAAAATAAATAGCCCACTTCCCACCCTCCCCTTCCCCACAATCCCATATCCCAGTGACTGGTTGAAGTGGAGAACCACTGGGCTAGATGTTTCCTTGCACCCTTCCCAGCAAAATTCAGAGAAGGGGAACAGAAAAAACGTTCAGCAACTGGGGATAAGAAAATCCACAATCCTGTGCAATTATTCCAACTTAAAGAAGAATTTGAAACTACGAGGCAGCCAACCAACTTGAAGTGATAGGAGTGGGTTGTAACAGGGATGCAGGGGGCCAGTGTGAAAGGTCACACTGGAGCCAGACCGTGGAAAGCTTTGAGTGGCAAACTGAGAAAAAGCAAAGCCACTTTCAAAGACGTAGGGCTTTATTTTGAGGAGGGGCTTACAGATTTTTAGAAGAGTGATGGATAAAAGCAACATTTTTTAAAGTGCATATGTAAATATAAAGTTATATTGTTCGTCATATTTAACTGGTGAGTGACAGGACAGGCCCTGGCACTGGAAATGGGGACTTTACCTTTGTTTCGAGACAGACTTTTCAACCCCACTTCTATCTAAAGTGCCTGCAGTCTATACACACTGTTCTGGGGTCCATTTAAGCAGGAAAAACAAAACAAAACAAGAAAGCAGTGAAAGCCCCTGTTGTGCCATTCGAAGGCCTAGTGGGTTCCTATGGGGCACAGCTGTTACAAGTGCATTAAGATTTTTTAATTATAGTGCAGGGGCAAGCTTCACAGGCTGATTCGTTTTCCAAGCAAGATGTGTCCAGAAGAGGTCCAGCAGCTGCTTTCAAAGGCAAGGGGAAGTGAGGGTGGCGGGTAGACCTGAGGGGGAAGGGCTTCTGGAGTGACAACAGAGAATTGGTTTGAATTACTATCTTCTCTGGGACTTTTTTTTTTTTTTTTTTTTTTTTAATCTCAGAGAGGAAGGAAGAGGGAGAGAGAGATAGAAACATCAATGATGAGAGAGAATCATTGATCGGCTGCCTCCTGCACGCCCCCCTCTGGGGATCGAGCCGGCAACCTAAGCATGTGCCCTTGACCGGAATCGAACCCGGGACCCTCCAGTCTGCAGTCCAAAGCTCTATCCACTGAGCCAAACCAGCCAGGGCATTCTCTGGGACTTGTGAAATACAGAAGGGCAGGCCCTATCCCCAAGTGATTCTGAAGTGCCCGCCCCGATTTAAACCCACCAGCCTACATGCTATGCAGTCTTGTATCTTCCTTCATATCCAGGGATGGCGCTTTCGCAGCTCCTTCAGGGGCCCTTTCCTGAGTGTGACAACGATGTGCTCCTCTCTCCTCCCCCTCCACTACAACAACTCCAAAGACTAGAACTCTTGAACTTTCAAAGTAAGGACAGAATTAGTCAGAAAAGCATCAGTTAAGAAAACCAAACTATAGGCATCATCAAATTTCTTTTGAAAGGCACAGTTTCTTTCTCATTCTTGTTTGACTTGAAGTATTTTCATGTTACCCTCGCTTATTCTCCCATACTGTAACAGTACCCTAAACTTCATTTTGAGGACTATCCAGAGAGAATTCTTTGTGGAACTTCCACAGGGGATTCCCTCTGGAACCCAGTACACTCCCACACGTCTCTCCACCAATTCACCCGCATGTGCAGAAGGAATGCACAGCGATCTTAACATCTTCGCAGCTTTAAACAATTAACAAGACAAATCTAATAAGGAAAACAATAGCGTGGGGCATTCCAAAGTGAAAGGCCAGTTCTGTGCCATTTCCTTTCTTCCCCTCAAGCAGAGAATTAGAGAATCGAGGTCCATGAGTGGCCTCTCCCACTCCCCCACGCCCCTCCCTGACACAGGGCCTTCCCCGAAACAGGATGTGAGCGCTGCTTCTTCGCAGTTTTCTCTTCCAGCATTTTTTTTTTTTAATTAACATGAACTCCCAGGAAAAGGGAGTTCATGTTAATGTGTCCTCCCTGCTAGCTCATGAAACCACCCGCCTTCTCCTTGATTTCCCGAGGTGGGCCCAGCTCTGGGGACAGAGGCAGCCCTGTCCACACCTGGCTCCGAGATGTTTTGCTCAGCTCTCACGTCGCACTTCCCCAGAGTGCTTCACTTGGCTAATAAAAGTTGGCAGAGGCACAAGGTGCAAAAGCCTCAACCCCCAGGCTTGAGGAGGAAGCCTCTGGAAGCAGGAGGGTGAGCCTCAGCTCTCTGGCTCAGTCATCCTCAGGTTCAGGTCGCCTGGAGGACACGCAGCTGGGTCACTGTCTGGCAGGAGGATTCCTGCGATGTGGGTGTTATGTCTCCGTGGATCCTCCCAGGCAGATAGCACCTGTCCATTGGCGTGGGCCAACAGGTGACATCTACTCAAAACAGGATTACAGAATGCTAGAGCTGAAGGAGAACTCTAAGAAGGTAGATTCAACCTTGAGCCCCCTGTGTCCGTAGAGGAACCTGAGACCCCCGGAGGCCAGGCAGGTGATTTGCCCGGAGTCCCTCTGGCAGAGAGAGAGCCGGGCCACTCTCCCCATGCTCCACGACCAAATCCAGCACCCCTCCACTGTCCCTGGCCCCTTCTCATTAACGCAAACTGAGTCATTATTTTATTATGGATTATGGATGGCCAGTGTTTATATGTTTTAATAGTTGTAAAAATCATTAAAATAGACCCCCCCCCTCCTACACATGTGTATGTGTATATAGACACTGTAATATTTTATATACTTTTTGAACTGTTTGCAAGTACGTTCCAAATACTATGTCCCTATACCCCTACCTATTTCAATGTGTATTTCCTAAAGCCAAAGATATTCTTTTACATAACTGTAGTACAATTATAAAAATCAAGAAATAACACTGATACAAACCTTATTCAGATTTTGCCAGTTAACCTGGATAGCAAAATAAATAAATTAATAAATAAAATTAATAATCCAGGATTGCATGTTGCATTTTGGCATGTCTCTTTAGTCACCTTTAATCAGGGACCATTCTTCAGTCTGCCGTTCACAGCCTGGACACTTGTGAAAATTACAAGTAAAATGTCCCTCAGTTTCATTTACCTGATGTTTCCTCATGGTTAGATCCAGGTTTTGCCTTTTGGTTTGGAAGGCTGTTTAGTGGGGGTAAGATCTGAGTCTGGGTAGTTGGGACAAGGACAAGGGGGATCAGGGCAGTGCTACTGAATAAGGAGAACGAGCCCTTTGCATGGGAACCAGACGCTCAGAAACTTGAATGGAAACCAAAGGAGAATATCCATTCACCTGGTGTGGACACAGCACATGCTAAATACATTCAGAACTAATATTTGGCAAGAAAATGACTCTCTCCCAGTAGATTTATTCTCCCCAGGTATTCCAAGAGTGTCTAATGTAAGTCATTGCTTGTGTGTAGGGCCTGCATGGGCTACATACTTTACATGCCTTCTCTCACTTAGTCCCTCCGTGATCGGAGGGGTGACAGTGTTTTACAAGTGGGAGGCCCAGGGAGCACATTCATTTAGAGGCAGAGCCAGGGATTAAACAGGCCTATGCCCCAAGCTCACACCCCTTCCACTCGACTGAGCCGTTTCCAGCCTGTTAGCTGGGTTCCTCCACAATCAGCCTTGCTTTGCTTTGCTCAAAACAAGGCTTGAATAAAGACTGCAGCTCTATTTTCCACTCGTGTCGGTGACTGATACTTGATTAACGCTCAGGATTGCTGCCATCCAGAGCATAATTTTCACAGATGCAAAGACCAATTTTGTTGCTACTGAGGCGGAAAGATCTATTTCCTTGTGAGTTATCAAACAGATTTGGAAGAAACCAGTACCACCGGGCGGGGGGAGGGGGTTGGGGGAGAAGGGGGGGTTATGCCGGCTCATTCTGAAAGGAAGCCTTGCCACGTTAGCTTTTGTGGAGGGAGAGTCAGAAGGCCCACGTCCACACGTGTAGGCTCCGCCCGGGCTACTACACCACAGCTGTGGGGCAGGGCACAGCCATCAACCTCTGAAGGGAAAAAGCTCTCAGCGGTCTTAGCTGCCTTTGCAGTGCCTGGAGGGGCACATGGAACCTGGGGAGGGCACCTTGTAGACTTTTTACAGAGGCGATGGTATCGTCACCTCCTTCTCCAGCCGAGAGTTGTCCTTGAGAAGACTCCCTTCTTGTGAGAACTGCTGAGCAGGACCTCTGCCCCCACAGCCACCCCGACTCTCGGGTGCAGCAGTGGGAGTCCTGGGTTCAAGTCCAGCTCGGGGCAGCAGGCTGCCTAACCTCTCGGAGTTTCCAGCAGTGAGATCAGTGCGCTTAGCACCTGGCCCCAGTTCCTGACAGAGACCCTTGAGTTTTCCTCTTGCCTCCCCTCTATTTGCTGTCCGTCCTCCACGTCTCTCTCCTGCTCCTCCTTTTCCCTCTGACTCCGTCAGTAAAAGCAAGTTATTATTTTGTACCAAAATATTCAATCACATACAGAGGTTGGGAAGTCAAGTCCCACTAGTCTCTGACAAGGAAAATAAAAAAGACCCATCACATCCTACTTTGGAGAGCAAAGAATTTGGCCTTAGGAGGTCTGGCTTTCCCCAAAGAAGCATTCTCCTCATCATTATAACCGGGGCTGGAAGTTGGGGTGGGCACGGTTGTGTTGAGAGGGGCAGGGGCAGGGGCAGGCAGCTGGACCCTGGAAGATACCCACTAGGGGTAGCCCGTGACCTGTTTATTGGTGGAACCAGATTGTGTGTGTGTGTATGGAATTGGGAGGCCTTTTTTCATTCAAAGTAAAATAGCTTTCCTGGAAGTATGACTGTGGAAAAATAAGCACTCTGGGAGCTTCGACAAATGGTTGTGAATGTGAAATGGGTTAGAATGTAAGTCTTTAGAATGGCACCTGCCCCAGGGTAAAGCCTCAGCAAGTGGTAACCATGGACTCTTGACCCTTATTGCCTGGGTCCACATCCCAGCTCCAACATTTCTAGTTCTATAGCCCTGGGGAAGTTACTTTCTCTCTCCGTGCCTCTGTTTCTTCATCTGTAAAATGGGTATAAACATATTCCCTATAGGATAAGGTCGTTGTGAAAAATTGAATTCATGTGCATGGCATATATTAAGCACTGTGTAAGAGGTATTACCTACTGTACTGATGAGAAGGTCAATGAGAAAATTGCCACTGGGTTTTGCTCATATCCAGGAGTGTATGAAAACATCAAGAGGCTGGTAATCTTGAACTTAGAACATGAGCTGTATTTCAGGGCTGGGCCCCTGCACCAGATGAAGCCCGGCGTCTGGATCGTGGGTTAAGTCACACATGGGGTGGAATGTGCTTACTCTTCTGGAGTCCTGGTTCTTCAGTGGACGCGTTTGGGTCTCTTGGCCTCCGTGTATGACAGTGCGTTCTTTGAACAAGGATCTGACACTTACTCTATTGGCTTCTTAGTGTTGCTGTAACTAAGTACCACAGTAGAAATTTATTATCTCACAGCTCCGGAAGCTAGACGTCTGAGATCAAGGTGTCGGCCAGGTTGGCTCCTTGTGAGGGCTGTGGGGGAGAATGTGCCCCAGGCCTCTTCCTGGCTTCCAGTGGTTGCTGGCAGTCTTGACCTTTCTTGGCTTGTAGATTCATCACCTAGTCTCTGCCTTCGTCTTCATAGGGTGTTCTCCCTGTGTGTGTCTGGCTCTGTGTCCAAATTCCCCTTTACCAGGACAGTCGTACTAGATTAGGGCCCACCCTAACGACCTTGACTTAATGTGTTCATCTACAAAGACCCAATTTCCAAATAAGGTCACATTCACCACTACTGGGGGTTAGGATTTCAACATCTTTTAGGGAGACACAATTCAACCTATAACACTCTCAGTCCCTCAATCCCTCATGTCCGAATTGCTGAAACCGCCTTCCAGCTGCCTGGTCCATTACTCCTCACCTCCCATTCCCACTCACCTCCCTCCCAGTGGGTGAAAACTCATTCCCTGACTCCATTTTCACCAGGGGAGCCACTATTTGGGTCCTATACTTGGATTGGAAAAGAACATCAAGCTTAAATGGGTCAAAATCAAATACCATCAACAACACGTTGAAAGCCAAGCCTGTACAATGTTGTAGGGAGGGCTATGACCTGCTACTTGGGTAAAGAAAACGAAAGCTTTATTTTGCGTGGGGGACTCTCCACTGGGCGAAGTTCAGTGTGGGAAGGAGGAGAGTGCCCATTTGGAGCCATTTGAGTTTTCTCTGGGCTCTTTTCCTTTGTCCAGAGGGGGCCGCCCGGTGCCATAGAACTAGCATCTAGAGCTGAGTATCCTCTCCACTGTTCTGCTGCCCAGCCGTGTGAACTAGGGCCTGCCTTTCTGGGGCTTCGTCCACTGAAGAAGCTGGATTCACAGTGAAGTGACTTTTGGCCAAGTCAACGGTGTATGTAATTTACCTTATTTAAGCCTCACAACCAGCTGAAAAAAAAATGGGTGTTATCCCCATTGCACAGATAGGAAACCTCAAAGAAATTAGGTCTTCAAAGCCCACATTTTGTGTGGTATATGACCCCACCACTTCAACTAACTCTTAAATCAGTGGTTTTCCATCTGAGCTACATAGACTAAATCCTTGGGGGAGCTTTGGGTTAGAGGTCTAACAACTCCGGGAGTAGGACCTGGGGACTGGTGTTCACAGGAGCTCTCCAGGTAATCCTGATGTGTTTTCAGTGTTTGAGAACCAGTGCTCTAAATGTTCTGTGGATCTGCCCTGGTCCAGGGGCTATAGTGCACACTGCGCCTGTATTAACTGGTAAATACCTCAGCCTGAATCTGGGGACTTTCACTAACCCATTTTTCCCCACTTCCAACTTCCCCAACCAATGCCCCTTCCTTGTAGTTTCACATCTTGTGATCAGTTGCCCGTTGGGTTGTTCATGAGCTTGACTGGTCATCATGGAGCTGTATCCAATCTACCAGACGAATTTACAGATCCTGGCTTTCTGGGCCTGACAAAGTCATCATGAGGATCCTCTAAGGAACTTATTTAAAATGCTGAATCCAGCCCGGCTGGCGTGGCTCAGTGGTTGAGTGTCAACCTATGAATTAGGAGATCACCTTTCGATTCTCGGTCAGGGCACATGCCCAGGTTGCAGGCTCGATCCCCAGTGCAGGATGTTCAGGAGGCGGCTGGTCAATGATTCTGATTCATCATTGATGTTTCTATCTCTCTTCCTCTCTGAAATCAATTATATACATATATATGTGTGTGTGTATATATGTGTGTGTATATATATATATATATATATATATATATATATATATATATTTGTTTTAAATGCTGAATCCTTAGCCTAGACCTGGGAATTAAAATTCACTTGATCCAGGAATGTTGTCAACGAAAGAACGTCCAGCCTAAGAAAAAGTCTTAATAAGAGTTTATTTGATCCAAAGTAACAACAATTGCCAGAAAGCAAAATCTCAATGGATTGAGAAAATGTTCTGGATAATGGCAGTTTTGCAGCTTATTTTATACATTAGAATCAAAGGAAGAGATGTGAGGAAGGTTACATTGGAATCTATTGGTGGTAGATCAGGGAGGTAGGAGAAGGAAAAGCAGGGAAGTCTCTGGGATTGGATAAAAAGTAAAACAGAAAGACTTCTTTTACATTGGTGAGTGTGTGATAGCTAACATTTCCATCACATAGAGGTGGTATGTGGGGAACAAGATAATAATATAGTCTTAGTTCTGGTGCTAGAGGTTGTGCTTTTGGAGGATCTGGAAAGAAAATTACTCTGACATTTTAAAGTTATGTTATCTTAGATGCAGAAACACAATAGTCAATTTCAAGGTTAAAGACTTACCTTTGTCAAGGAAGCTACAGGCCTAGGAAATGACTCTCCAACATGATCTGCTTTTAGTTAGGAATTTTTTCATTCAGACCATCCTATATGGTTACTTTGGTCTCTGGGTTTGGTGGCCTCCCCTGAGCTTGTCAGGTTTAATATGTGGCCCCTTTTTCATCCACAGTGTGTATTTTCTGATTCTGAATTTGGTGAACCACTGGTCTAATCTACTTTCTTCTTTGACATTCAGTGATGTGCCTAAGGTCACAAAGCTCATCATTGGCAGAGCTGGGATTCTCCATACCTTGCCCTCCTCCATCTTTTATTCCACAGGTCTCCAGGGAAGGCCGAAACAGCCGCTCTGACCCCAATGCATGGTAAATTACCTGAAAAGGCTTTTAAAAATATAGATGCCCTGGCCCCACCCCAAACCAATTAAATTACAGTCTCTGGGGGTGCTTCTCAAACTTTAATATGCACTTGACTCCCCTGAGGGTCTTGTTAAAATTCCAGTTCTGCTTCAATGGTCTGGGGTGGCGACTGAGATTCTGAATTACAGACAGGCTCTCTGTTGCTGGTCTAGGGACTACACTTTGTGTAGCAAGGCCTTCAGTATAGTCCCGGTCCCCAAGAGCCTACAGACTTCCGCAGCTCCGCCAGCATCTCTCTTGCCCACCTCAGTTTGTACTCTCTGAACTTGCTTCTGCTTTCTCTTCTGCGTCATTTATCGAATGTCAGCCTCCCTACCCCATTTTAAAATGTGACAGCATTGACCTTGGTTCCAAATTTTTCACCCTTGTTCTCCCCAACCCACCCACCTAGTACTGTGTTCCTCTCTGCAATGTTCCTGATAAAGTTAACAATGCCATGGCCAGCTCTGGCTTAGCTTCACTCATCAGCAAATAGCCATGGCATATCTACTGAGTGGTACAAAGGTCACCAGACCCACACCGGCAGCCTTTCTTGGAGGAGCTTGCTGTCCTGTAGGGGAGGTAAGACAAGTGTGAAAGTCTCTGTACCTCATGCCTGCTAAGATGCACAGGTACTGTGCAGAGGGGTTAAGAGCATGGAGCCAGATTTGCCTGGGTTCAAATTCCCAGCTCTGCTACTGATAGCGGGAGAGACTAGAAAACAATATAGTGACATGCTGGAGCTTGATGTATTCACTGCATTTGGATCCTTCAGAGTTGGAGAAAGTGCATTAATGGTGGTGGGAACAGCATGGGCAAAGGCACATACCAGGACCTATAAAGCTAAGAGCTTAGTTAGACACTGCAGTGGTGCCCAAAGGCAGTACCTGATGGACTTGGAATGTCAGGTGATGCCAGGTGGTGGAAATTCCTGAAGGCCAAACTAAAGAGTTCAGGTTTTATTCTGGAAGCAATGGAGAGTCAGTCCCAGAAGACCTTTTACATATATCTTTTCATACAAAAGTTGCACATTGTGGGGTTGCTCTGAGTAGAACCTCCCCTTTTAGATAATTGCCATTCTTTTCTTCATCCCTCTTTGTGTCTACTTTGTGGTGTTGACCAAACTTCTCTCACAGTCTGAATGAACATGAACATTCAAGGCAATTCACTGACCTTGGGCCGAGTCACCAAAAGGGTCACATAACATGGAATCCATCTAATCATTGGCGCTCACAGTGCCAAGCCTCTGGGCCACTCTTTGCCGGTGGAATCTTGTCACCTCCCAGCCACAGAACTTTTAAAAGACCACACACCCTAGTTAAGAGCTTTGAGCAGGAATCCACAGCTCCAACACGGTTGTTATTTGTTTCACCTCCCCCTTAATTCTTAACCCTAGAAAAATGTACTCAAATGATGTGCTTTGTCTACACACACACACACACACACACACACACACACACACACACACCAGTAGACAGCTTATAGAACTGCATGCTGCTGTGTGACCTAGTGGCAAATTGCTTAACTTCTCTGTGCACCCAAAAGTGAAAAATTCATCTATAACATGAAGATCATAAAAGTACCTACTTCAGAGAACAGACTGACAGTTGACAGAGGTGATGGGTGGAAAAGGTGAAGGGGTTAAGAAATACAAATTGGTAGTTAGAAAATAGTCACAGAGATGTAAATTACAGCATAGGGAATATAGTCAATAATCTATATATATAAAAAGCCAGCGACCGGAACACCATAAGGAATGACCGGTCGCTATGACGGCCACTACGGCCAGCGAACTGGCCCGATCAGAGTTGGGGCCGGCCGGCAAACCTCTAGCGGCCCTTCCCCTTCCACCCGGCTGTCCCCACCCCTGATCGCCCCCCCACCCCAATAGGGTGCGGGCCAGCCAGCCAACCTCCTGCAGCCCCTCCCCCTGCCTTGTCCCACCCCCAATCAGCCCCACACACACCAATCGGGGGTGGGGCCGGCCAGCACACTGCCCATAGCCCCTCCCCACAGTCAGTCCCACCCACAATCGGCCCTCCTACCCCAACTGGGTGTGGGGCCCGCCCACCGGACCCCACCCATGCATGAATTTGTGTACTGGGCCTCTAGTATTATAACAATGCAGGCCAGGTGGGTACCTGAAATACAGAAGGACCACTCTGTAAAGTATATGATTTTCTAACCACTATGCTGTACGTCTGAAACTAAAACAGGTTAATATTGAATGTAAACTGTAATTGAAAAAAATAACTTTTTTTAAGAGTACCTACTTCATAAACTTGTCATGAGGGTTCAATGAGTTAGTACCAGTAAAGCAGTTGAACCAAGTGTCTAGCACATGATCAGTGATCAATAAGCATTGGTTATTGTTATGACAGTGCAGGAAATTTGAAAAGCAACATTAGAATGAGAAATAAAATAATTACTAATTGGGAAATGAATAAAAAATTATATTTTTATTTTTTTTAATATATTTTATTGATTCTTCACAGAGAGGAAGGGAGAGAGATAGAGAGTTAGAAACATCGATGAGAGAGAAACATCGATCAGCTGCCTCCTACACATCCCCCACCTGGGATGTGCCCACAACCAAGGTATATGCCCTTGACCAGAATCGAACACGGGACCCCTCAGTCCACAGGCCAGCGCTCTATCCACTGAGCCAAACCGGTTTCGGCTAAAAAATAATAAAAGCATCATACATGAAAATCTTTGGTAATAAATTTAAAAATCTAGAGAAAATGGAAAATTTCCTAGCAAAATATCAATTATCAAAATTACCCCTTAAGAAATATAACACCTGAATAGGCCAATAACCACAGAATACTTTAGAAAAATTTTATACCTTTTTTTACACTTTTCTTAAAGGCCTTCATGGTCTTATAACTGCATACAATCTAGTCTTCAAAAACCAGGTATATCCTTTGTTATCAAAACTATTTCAGCCTATAGCATAAGATGAAAATTTCCCTCAGTCCCTTTCATGAAGCCAGCATGACCTTAATAATCAAACCTAAAAGGTGCATGTCTCTTCTATGTCAAAAGCTTTGAGGAGAAAGATGAGCCTGACAAAGAAGGATGGGGAAGAAAGCCAGCCTTGGTGTTCACGACAGGCCTTTGCTGTGTGGCAGAAGGTCTCCACCTGGAGGCACACACACGACCCGAGATCCTAATTTCACAGGTCAGAAGAAGGGCCGGGCCCTACATATTGTTTGCAAGCTCCCAGAACCGCTGCTTTAAGGAAACTGGAAATCACGTAAATCCACAGGCCTGGTTTAGGGTTCCAAACTCTCCCAGCACAGCGGAGCAGTTCGAGGAGAGATTTTTGCCAAACCTTTGACTTGATCGGAGCTAGAAGAGGCAGCCATTGGCTCCGGACATGCCATGCCTCCCATCAAAGCGGAGCCTAAGGGGTTCCATAAAGCTGCAAGTGCATCTATTCAGAGACCAAAGTGCCAGGAGAGCTCATGGAGAGTTTGAGTCTCTGGAATCCACTCTGGAATTCAATCGGATGTTTTTAAATCCTCGCCTGAGGGTTTTTAAATTGATTTTAGAGAAAGAGGAAAGGAAGAGGGAGGGAGAGAGAAAGAGAGAGAGAGAGACATCATTTGGTTGGCTTCCATATGTGCCCCGACTGGGAATCGAACCTGCAACGTTTTTGTGTGTGGGACGATGTTCTAAACCAACTAAGCCACACGGGCCAGGACTCCAATAGGATTTTAAAGACAGACCTGTTCGTTATTCTGCTAGGTAATTAAGCCCAGGTGGTAAACAGTTACATATCTACTTACTTAGCAGTGTGTGCACACTGTCCATCCATGTTTTCAGCTTCTCCTCCTTCGTGTACTCCCCAGTTCCTATATTCGGCACCAGCAAGGACAGGGCTGAAGCCTTGTCAAACAGTCTTGTAAGCTCCAAAGAGGGAGGGATGTCCTGCACCCCATTTTCTCCAGTAGTTGGGGTTTCCTTCTGACCATCCTCCTCAGAACTCGAGATAACTATATTAATTTTATCATCTGTCCTTAGCCCCAGTCATAGGTGTAAATCTAGTTTCTACCCCTTGTTTCATTAACTAATAATAGTAATATGGCTTCTTGAACAATTCGTACTATGGCTTAGGTTTGGTCAATTAATATAGGAACAGTGCAAACTATATTCTGTGTACATCACACCCCCTCCATCCACACTTAAATAACAGTGTCTCTGAAAAGATGAAAAATACCAAGGGGCCCTGGCTGGGCAGCTAAATTGGTTAGTTGGTTGGTTGGAATGTGGTCCGGATACGCCAAGGTTGAGGGTTTGATCCCCAGTCAGGGCACATACAAGAAACATATCAGTCAATGAATCAGATCAATCAATGAATGTATAAATAAGTGAAACAACAAATCTCTCTCTCTCTCTCTCTCTCTCTCTCTCTCTCTCTCTCTCTCTCTCCCTTTTTCTCCCCCTCCTCTTCTCTCTCTCTCTCTCAAATCAATAAAATAAAAATTTAAAAAGAAAGATAAATACCAAGGGGTAGTGATGAAATGGTACAATGTCTGGTGTTTGCTTTACAATATCCCCTAAAAGAAACAGTTGGGGGTAGAAGTAAATGAAATGGGACTGGCAAAATATTAATTGTTGAAACTGGGTGACGGGTACACATGTGGTTGTTTTACTTTTCTCTGTTTGTATATGTTTGCAATTTTTCCAGAAGAAAAAAGAAAAGAATAGAGAGAAGCCATATGTTGGTAGGAGTGAGCGTCCATCAGCACACGACCAACGCAAGGTCCTGGACCCTGAAGTAAATGGGGGAAAGAGGCACTGGCTTCTCAGTGCAGATCGGCTGCCTGCAGTTGGCGGTGTCTGTGTGATGGCTAGTGCCATACCTGGCTCAGACTCAGTGCTCTGTGCAAGGTCGCCAGCAGATTCATCATTATTACTGTAGGTGCTGTTACTGTAGCCTAGGACATGGGGATCCTGTGGGAAAAAGGGTGGGGGGAAAATCATTTCGTCTAAGTATTTAATTTGAAACCATTTTAGCTCTTATAGGTGAGAACACAGAGAGGAGGAGAGTCTTTGTTTCCAGAGAATAAATTTGCCAGCTCTGTCTGAAAGCTTCCACCTTTTCAGTTAATGCTGACAATATCGTGCACCCCATCAGGAAGACAGCATAAATATAGAAGCTAGAGCCCAGCTGGCATGGCTCCGTGGTTGAGTGTCAACCTATGAACCAGGAGGTCACAGTTTGGTTCCCGGTCAGGGCATATGCCCAGGTTGCAGGCTCGATCCCAAGTAGGGGGTGTGTAGGAGGCAGCCGATCAATGACTCCCTCTCATCGATGTTTCTGTCTCTCTCTCCCTCTCCATTCCTCTCTGAAATCAACAAAAATATATATTTTAAAAATAGAGAGCGGCTTGAAAGTTTAGGAGCTTGTGGAGAAATTCAGTCGTCGCTCTGGGAAGGACATTCTCACCTGTATTTTCTCTCTTTGCTTGCTCCATCTCCCTCTTGTTTTGCCTCATATTCTATTCTATCCCCCCTCCTCCTGCTTATTCACTTTGATTAGACTTTGGAGGACTTACAGTATCTTCCCTTTGAAGAGGACTGGCCTGGTCAAGGATGTTTATATGTCACCATTCAGGAATCACTTTCATTCACTAGCAAGCTCCGTCTTAGAAAAAAAAAAAAAATTTTTTTAATCAGCCAAGCAAGTTTTTTTTAAATGTAAAAGGAGCATGAGGGGCTGCTAAAGCTTCAGAACAGCACACGACAGCCAACAGATCCTCAGTAGAGGGGCGCAAGGGCGGGAAGAGCTGGTGGGCGCTTGAATCAAACGCTAACCAAAGATTATTGATGGCCTACTTACTCTGCACAGGCTCACCTTGACAGGAATTGGGCCACCTACCCTGACTTGTGTCCAACTGTAGGATGTTTGAGTGATGGCAGAGTGGGCCCGCCAGCAGCAGCAGCTGCCTCAAGCTGGGAGGCCCACTGAGAAGCAGTCTGAGGAGAGGGTTGAGCTTGGGTTGTGTTTGTCTGGGTTTATTTTTGTTTTTAGCGCTTACTGACTGAGAATCCCTTATATGTGTTTAGGACTCGACGGTGTAGAAAACACATTTATTTTTGGATCGTCTCATGTGAAGCTCCCAGCAGCACTGGGAGGCAGGATGTCCCGGCGTCTCAAACCCTGTTTACAGATGAGGAACTAATACTCAGAGTTTGATGATTTTTAAGGTCAGAGAATTAGGCACTGGCTTAGCTACAACTAAATTCCTCAGTGCTCTGCCATTCGGAGGGTTAGCAATCCAGAGAGAAAGGCACAGTGACGTACCAAATGCTACTTGAACATGCACGGCCGGCTCTTAGCAGAGCCTCAGAAGGATCTATGGATGGATGGATGGATGGATGGATGGATGGATGGATGGATGGATGGAACTCCTGGAAATTGGAAAGTGGGTCTTACTCACTTTTGTATCCCTGGTGGCCACCATAGTGATTTGACATATAGGACCCACTTAAATAATTTTGATGAATAATTCACTATGTGTGCATATACTTTTATACTGAGACTAGTGACCCGGTGCACGAAATTCGTCCACATTAAAGGGAATTAATTAGAGGAAATAATTTAATATTGCTATTTGTCCTTTATAATAGAAGTGTCAGAGATGAAAGAAAATTAGTAAAATTTATATGAAAATCTTCCTCCTGAGAGTCTGGGGCTCACCATGGGACCCAGAGTCAAGTCCCCGCCCACCCACATGCACCTCAAAATCGTGTGAGACCCAGACCCAGCCGCTCCCCCTCCCCATTGGGCTAGATCCAGACCCAGACAGTCCCACCCTTGTCAAGCTCTGCTGGGCAGGGGGTGTAGCCTCAGGTCCCCTGGCCTGGCACCAGGAGGGGGGCGTGGCCTGAGGTCCCCCATCCCAGATCAGGGCGGGAGCGTGCCTTGAGGTCCTCCGTCAAGCCCCGCCAGGTGGGAGACACAGCCTGAGACGCTTTTTAATACACTTTATTTTTTAGGACAGCTTTAGATTGACAGAAATATTGAGATTAAGAGAACTCCCAAGTGCCCCCCACACACACACACACCCAGGAAGTGTCCCCCATTGCTCGCCTCTTGTATTAGTTTGGTACATTTGTCACAGCTGTTGAACCACTTGGCTGTGCCAGTTTTTCAGACTTCCTTTGTTTTTTGTGACCTTGACAGTTTTGAGCAGTATTGGTCAGGTAATTTGCAGGAAGATCATCTGTTGAAATTTGATGTTTTTTTGTTGTTGTTTTGTTGTTGTTGTTGCACAATTAGCCTTCGGTTATGGGTTTTGGGGGTGAATACCACAGAGGTGCCTTCTCCCACATCACATGAAGGCTAATATACTATCAGCATGGTTTATCACTGTGATGTTGACCTGGATCACCTGGCTGAGGCTGCATTTGTCACGTTTCTCCACTGTGGAGTTACTCCCTACACCAACCTTTTTCCATCAGTATGCACAGCCCACATCTGAGGAGTGTCCCGTGAGAATGGAGTGTCTGCATATGTTATTTGGAATCCTTCCCAAAGGGAAATATGTCTTCTCTCCATGTATTTGCTCTTCGGTTATTTATTTATATCAATATGGACTCACGGATCTTTAATTTATACTTTGGGATCTAATCCAATACTACTTTATTATTATTTGCTCAAATTGTTCCAGTGTTGACCATTGGAAACTCTTTCAGTTGGCTCCTAGGTCCTTTTGACATACACCCATCAAGAACCAAAAGAATCCAGGTAGGGTTCTTTTACTTTATTTTTTTTTTTTTGAGCAATTCCTTACTTTCTGGTACTACAATCTCCAGGCTCATCTTATATATCTTGTCCCTGTCCTAGAATCAGCCATTTCTCCAGTGAGTCCTGATTCCTTTTATTGAAGAATGGTATCAGAAACTAATAACTGGGCCCCAGGTATGCTCATTGCTACGGGAGTGTCGTGCTTCTAGGCCCTCTCTGCTGACAGAGCAAGGAGAAAATATGTGTGTATACTAACCCAAGGGTATATATACCTACCTATAAATATCTCTATATGTAACCCTCTGTACCTACTATATGAGTTCACACTGACGTCTCCACCTCGAATCTATTGCTCTGTTGGATCATTCTAGCCTCCTCCCTCACTTACCTGTAAATTTCCACTCCA
Organism: Cnephaeus nilssonii; assembly: GCF_951640355.1. Lineage (NCBI taxonomy): Eukaryota > Metazoa > Chordata > Mammalia > Chiroptera > Vespertilionidae > Cnephaeus > Cnephaeus nilssonii. The sequence continues at coordinate 40,844,355 of NC_137083.1, read as the reverse complement.
ACAGCAGGAAACCTGGTTTCCACCATACATTGTCCATGTAATGGTTCAATTCCGGTCTGCACCCAGAGCAGTATCAAAATTGTTAACCAATGTCACTGCAGGAACAACTTTATCAACTAGAGCACGGTGCTTACATGCCGTTTCTTTCCCTGAGTCTTACAGACTCCGCTCATTTCCAAAGTTACTTAGGTCAGCACTTTTCCCCCAACTCTCTTCAGCGAGGTGGTTTCATACTTTTGTAATACTCTTGTCAAAGTCTGTGTTCCTTCCTGAGTCCTAGGGGACACTTTTTAATTTAACATTTTATCTCCAGCTAAATAAAAAAATTCACAGAGAACAAATGCCATAAGAAACAAAGTAGTACGTACTTTGTTTTTCATTTTCTTTTCATGTTGTTGTTTTTTAAAAAGTAATTCTTATATTATGTAAGTAATACATTAATACATGTTAAAGGCCCCTTTAATACTTTAATACTGCTTCAAGCTTAGTTCCTCCCCGAGAGGTAAACATTGTTGTTCATCTGGGATATGTTGGTGAACATTTTTTCCTTGCATTTATATCTAGATACTAGAGGCCCGGTGCACGAAATTTGTGCATGGGGGGTGGGTTCCCTCAGCCCAGCCTGCACCCTCTCCAATCCAGGATCCCTCTCGCAATCCGGGACCGCTGGCTCCTAACCACTCACCTGTCTGTCTGCCTGCCTGATCGCCCCTAACCACCTCTGCCTGCCGGCCTGATGCCCCTAACTGCTCCCCTGCCAGCCTGATCACCCCTAACCGCCTCTGCCTCAGCCGCTGCCACCGTGGCTTTGTCTGGAAGATGTCCAGTCTAATTAGCATATTACCCTTTTATTAGTATAGATACTAGAGGTCCAGTGCACGAATTTGTGCATGGGTGGGGTCCCTAGGCCTGGCCAGTGATCAGGGCCAATCAGGGCCAGGCCGATGGGGGCCTGCCAGCTGGGGGGAGGGACAGAGGGAGAGAGGTTGGCCGCCAGCCCTGAGGAGGGAGCTGGCCCTCAGCCCCCCTGGGAAAAGGGCCGCATCTGCTGCCACCTACCCCTGGTTCCCCATCCCAGCCCGGGGCCCAAAGGCCCCGGGCAGGGTCGGAAGAGGAGGCAACAGTCACCAGGCCGGGTGCAGAAGGAATGGACGCTGGATGCCGCCGCCGCCAGCTGGTCGAAAGAGGTTGGCTGTGGCAGTGCACTGACCACCAGGGGGCAGCTCCTGCATTGAGTGTCTACCCCCTGTTGGTAAGTGCGCATCATAGCGACTGGCTGACCGGTCGTTCCAGTCATTTGGTCATAGCGGTCACTTAGGCTTTTATATATGTAGATATGGACCCATAGAAAATGTCTAGTATTACTATGTATGCTTTAACACAAATGGTATCATATATAACTTCTGCAACACGACTTTCTCCAAACCATTCAAATTGCATGTCTTTCAAGTCTGTGTATGGCTGTGTGCCTCATGAATAGCATTCCATAGAATGGACGTGTTGGTTACAAATGTGGGACTTTTTTGCCACTATAGTTTCCAGCAGTGCTGCAATGAGCATTCTTGTACATGTGCAAGTGTTTCTCCAGGAATTTCTGGGTCATAAAGATGCACATTTTAATTATAATAGCTACTGTCAAATGATCCATCAATATACTTGAGCTAGAAAAGAGTCGTGTTCCATATTATGTGGCTAAATGGGACACAGAAGAGAATCAGATTGCTAGTATTTAATTTGTTTCAATGTTTCTCTCTAGTGAATACTAACTAGGGGTAAGACTCATTGGGTGTTATTTTTAAAAACCTCATGCTGTGATGATTTCAAGTGCTTTTAACATGTTAACAATTAAATTATTAGAAGAGGGGCAGTGTGGCATAGTGGTCTGCCATTCTCTAGAATCTACTGATTCCACCTAGATGCTGCAGCAGTTGTGTGATCTTCAGGCACTCCGTATTTGCTTGACAGGGGCCTGGGATGCCACAGCACAAAAGAACCAAGATGGGAGAGTCTTCGTGGCCTCTCACATGCTCCCATGTGTTCATTCATTCAGCAACTGCGGTTGATCATCCCCCAAGAGCTGGGCACTGGAATGTCCTTTTGCCAACCAGTTTTTCAGACAGGCCGGAAATGCCCAGAAATGCAGGGGGCCACTGCATCTCTGAACCTTCATTTCCGGTTTGGTTGAGTGCATGCTGGAGGCCTGGCAGGAAGCCCAGCCCTGAAGAGACAGAGGGGAGGGTGACATGCTGCTCCAGGATTCGCTCACACCTGGCTCTGAGAGCCATCACCTCGGACGCTCGGCTCCGTCTTGGTTTGGCCGTGTGAGGCATTTCTGTGCTACCTGAGGGATGGGGGAGGAGGGGTGTGTTAACCATCCTGAAATAACGTGAATGGTAGATTCAGTCCTTCCAGATGTGCCAGATGTGCACCATTTCCAACTTCACTCTCACAGGCTTCTTTGTGTTCCTGGGATTGTTTCCTAGATGATTAGGTGTTCAGATGGATGTGTGAAAGCTAATAACTTGCTGCGCTGCTATTTAATCAGAAGTGGGAAAATTAAATTAAAGTGGCTCACAATGTCCCTATTCTGATTAATCAGAACCAGGTATGTGCTTCACATTCAAAGAGCAGATTCCTTACAGGGAGGGCTCTCCCCTCACAACCCCTCCACTGTGGGGAGTCTTCGGTGGAGCATCTGAGGAGGAGGAGGGAAAGGACTCAGATTTTGTTTTCAGCTTTACGGAGTACGTTTCATTGGAACACTAATGATTGGGGTTTTAGTCTCCCAACAGTCCTATAATTTGCCACAACTCACTCCAGAGTGGGGAGTGCAGAGATGGGAGAGGTCTGCCAGCTTCCACTTATTGTTTTATATCTTTTCTCAAAGCAGAGGTGATTTATCTTGTTTTATCAGTGGCCAAACAGTTAACTCTCCCTTCTCTCATCTCTATTATGGACCTTGTTTGCCCTGTGTAGTAGGTCAACCTGTGCCCCCTTAAAAAAAAAAAAGTGCTCACCCTGGCCAGTGTGGTTAAGTGGTTGGTGCATCAGCCTGCACATCAAAGAGTCACGACTTCTATTCCGGGTCAGGGACACATACCTGGGTTGTAGGTTCACTCCCAGCCCTCAGATGGGGTACGTGTGGGAGACAACCAATTGATGTGTCTCTCTCATGTTGGTGTTTCTCGAGCGCACACACTCTCCCTCCCTTCTTTCCACGCTCCAAAAAACCAGTGGGAAAAAATATCCTCAGGTGAGGATTAACGACCACACAAAAATGCACTCAAATCCTATCTACCCCTTCCCTGTAAATGTGACTGTATTTGGAAATAGGGCCCCAGATACCGTCGAGTTATGCTGAGGTTGTATTGGGTTAGGGTAGGCCCTACATCCAGTGACTGGCATCTTTATAAAGAGAAAGGAGAGAAAGGTTTGGGTATAGAGACCTCACCGGGAAGATGGCCATGTGAACACGGAGGCAGAGATTGGAACGAGGCAGCCACAAGCCAAGGAGCTGCACGGACTGCCAGTGACGCCAGCAGCTAGGAGAGAAACCGGGAACAAGCGCTCCCCAAAGCCGGCAGAGGACCAGCCCTGCCAGCGTGGCTCCAGACTTCCGGCCTGCTGCCCTGGAGAGAACCCATGTCTGTTGTCCTGACCCACCCAACTTGTGGTACTTTGTTACAGCAGTCCTCGGAAACTAATACAGCCTGTCTTTGGGTTCCCTTTAAAAAGGAGGCTTTAAACCCGAATATCCTGTTTCCATCAAAGAAAGATTCAGTCCCACATCTAGCAATGTCTTTCGGTTCCAGAATCTAGCCTTTTTGGCAAACATCCCTTCTCCTGGGTAGGATTGAATCTACCCAGCTTTGCAGCGAAGTCAAGTGCCAGCAGAGTGTCTCAGCCACATGGACGCTTGAAGCCGGTTCGCTCTGACCCCGGTGGCCCAGCATAAAGGAGCTGCAGCTCGGGGGTGGAGCTAGTGTTCACAAACAGGGCAAAACAAAAAGGATGTTGACCTCCTTGCTCTATGGCACTCACAGGGAAGAGGCTGCAGTGCCATGGGCTATCCTGTTTGTGCCAACGTGAGATATGCGGGCTTTGCCACAAAATGCACATATAACAGGGCCCGGGAGCAGGGTGGGCAGCCTAGTCCTCGGTTCTCTGTGGCCTTTCTCCCTCTGGCTTCAAAGGATCAGTTCAGGATCCATTGAGTCTTCCATGTATCATAAAAGTGTGGGATTTTAGAGCTGCAAAAGGCCTGAGGTATGATTCAGCCCAACTTCCCACCCCATTTTATTTACAATAATACAGATAAGGTCAAATAGTTATTGCATATATACCATGTGCTGGGAAATTTTCTAAGTGCTTTGTATATATTAATGTATTTCGTTATCACAGCAATGCTCTGCAATAGGGACTCCCATTGTCCCCAATCTGTAGATGAGGAAACTGAGGCACAGAGAGAAAAGGAACTTGCCCAAAGGAAAACAGATAGCAGGTGGCAGAATTAGGATTCACACCCAGGTTTGTCTCATCTTGAGCCATCTTAGCCCCTGCTCCACAGAGACCCCAACAAAAATGCTATAACCCACTTCACACAGCCACAGAGGGAGACTATCAACAAGATCTGGAGCCATGATGCCTAAAAATTGGAAGTAGCACTGTATCTTCTTTATTTTTTTTAAGTTATCTTTATTGTTAAAAGTGCTACAGATGTCCCTCTTTTCCCCCCCATTAAACCCCCCTACCCGCTCCCGTGCCCCACCCCCACCCCCAGCCTTCACTGAACTATTGTCTGTGTCCATGGGCTATTTATATATGCATATAAGTTCTTTGGTTAATCTCTTCCCACTGTATCTTCTTAATATTGACCCAACTTTAAATAAGCGCATGTGCAGGCACACACACACACGCACACACACGTACACACACACACACACACCTCTCACAAAGAGGAAACACCAGTCCCTTCCAAGAGAACACAAGCTTGGAGGTAGGGATTGAGGAGAAAGACCCCACTGTGTGATCAGTTAGGCTGCCCTGTTCTCATTAATGTAAAACGTTTCTCCAAAGCAAGAGATTCCCTCCCCAGAAATGCGCTAGCTAGAGTTGGATCTCAGAGGGGCAGGCCCAGGGCGGCCACAGCCAGCTATATTGTCCCCAGATGAGGAGCCAGCCGAGGGGAAGACAGACTCTGGGTTCTGTCCGGCTGGGCAGAGCAGTAGCCTGAGGTCCCTGGGAATGCTTCCAAATTTTCCTCTGGGACGATCCTCTCCTCTAGGGTAGGGTGTTCACAGTTTTTGCAAAATGAGGTCACACAGGAATGGCACCCAAGCCAGGGCCAACATTGTCCTGTCCCCATTGTCCTTCACCCCTAGCCCCGGGACGAGACCTTTTCCCTACATGTGAGGCCCCCAGGAGTGGCTATGATAGATGAGTTCTATAAGAGAGAACAGGATGTAGAGGGACAGGAGAGCTGCCCTCCAGCCGGCCTGCAGCAGGCCCTTCTAGTGGCTTTGGAGTCCATTTATTCATGACTAGAGGCCCGGTGCACAAAATCCGTGCACGGGGGTGGGGGGTGTCCCTCAGCCCAGCCTGCACCCTCTCCAATCTGGGACCCCAGGGGATGTCCAACTGCCGGTTTAAACCAGCAGTTGGACATCCCTCTCACAATCCGGGACCGCTGGCTCCCAACTGCTCACCTGCCTGCTAGCTTGATCACCCCCTAACCACTCCCCTGCCAGCCTGATCAACGCCTAACTGCTCCCCTGCCAGCCCAATTGCCTCCAACTGCCCTCCCCTGTCAGCCCGATCGAGCCCAACTACCCTCCCCTGCAGTCCTGGCCGCCCCCAACTGCCCTCCCCTGCATGCCTGGTCACCCCCATCTGCCCTCCCCTGCAGGCCTGGTCGCTCCCAACTGCCCTCCCTGCCGGCCATCTTGTGGTGGCCATCATTGACCACATGGGGGCGGCCATCTTGTGCGAGGGCGTGAGGGTAAATTTGCATATTACCTCTTTATTATATAGGATGAGCTGCTGCAGGCCCACTGTGCCAGCCCCTCAGTGCAGCACCTGGTTGTCCCCGGCCCATCACCCACATGGCTGTTTGAGTCAGGCCTTCAGTTCCTCCCCTTCAGCCTCACCCGTGGGAACCTGGAGGCCGTGGTAGGCATCAACAGAGTCAGAGATTTGAGGTGACTTCCCCTCACAGTCACACTGTGACACTCTCTAGGTGTGTCCTTTCTCCCCAAGACAGCTGGCTGCGCAGTGGGGGAGCCTGCCGTCTGAAGCCTCCATCCGGACCCGGCCATTCAGCACCCGGTGGCAGTGTCTGCTGTCGGGTTGCTGTGGTCGTTGCTGCTGAGACTGCTGGGTGGGTGAAGGGCCTCCTGGCTAGAATTTCTGTGGGGCCAGAGCAGGGGCAGAGAAGCCGTGAGTGTGGAGCCGAGGAAAAGCTCCCATAGCCCGAGGTCTGAGAGAATGAAAAGGCCAAGGAGGTGAAACAAGTGGCTTTGCCCAGCTGGAGGGAGGCAGGGCTGCCCGGGAGCCTCTTCAGGCCTTACCCAGGTTTGCCTGGGATTGCCGGTGGATACCGCTCCTTTGAGGTGAAGTGAAGGTACCTGGATGGCTAAGTCACAAAAGAGCTGGTGGGAGCTCTGCCCATTCGAGCCTACACTCTGCAGGGATTAATGAATTAGCCGCCTGCACTTCGGATAGCTGCCCGAAGGAGTGACTGTGCTCCAGGGGCTGTGCCAAGGTCAAGACGTCAGGCTTCGTAAGCAGGATTCAGACTAAAGGACCAAGAAGCAGGGTCCAGGGTCCAGATTCCAGCCCATCCACCCAGCTTCTTATGGCTTAAGATATAACTCAATACATCTCTGGTAAAGGGTCAGAAGACATTGAAGGGGTTATACGGTCACCCTCGATTTTGGAAGAATCCGAAATTGGGGGCACGGCTGAAGAGCGGCTCCTCAGCTCTCCGGCAGTGCAGTCTGCAAACGCGTGCTTGGCCAGGCCTTGCACAGCGGCTCTTTCTGTGCCTACCGCTTGCTGAAAAGCAGAAATCTACTTCAAAAGCAGCTCCCTGTGCCGTCGCCTTTTCTGTATGGGTAGGTTTTAGTCTGTCTTCTGCTATGGAGCTGCCAAATCCTAACTCTTCCTGTCTCCACCAGGGGCTCCAGGTACCCCCCCACCCCACCCCCGATTTAAGTAGGTATCAGATTTGCAGAGCATAATCTGATCATCCCTAGACTTGGTCCTTTCTGAAAAGACCTAGATCCACGATCAATATCCTCTGTACTTGCTCCTGCTCCCACTCAAGAGGAAGCCCCAGGGTACTTCTCTGGGGGACAGTTAATGCCATGAGGGTCTTTGGAATCTTAACCTGGTGAACCACGAGACAGGTTTATGCCTGAGTTTAGGAAACCAGCAAGCCCCGAAGCCCCGGGCTTTTTGCACATGGAGCTCTTTAACCTATAAGCCTTACACAGATTGTCTGGGATGATGACTTTATTAGCTACCAAGATCCCCTTGAGAGGGCCTTCCAAGCCCTTCGAGAGGTGGGGCAGGGTCCACCCCAGGGGAACCCCCTGGACTGTATGGGAGAAAGGTGTTCCCCAGAGGAAAATCAAGATCTATGTTTGGAAGAAGAGATACAAGGGGAATGAACGCCGAGCTGGCCATGTACTAAACAGTCCCCTTACCCGTCCACTCCTTTTTCTCTTTCCTTAGCTTCCCTTCACTTATCTACTACTGATTACAAAAGAAAAGAAAAATCTGTTTTAGTGGGGATTGGCCAGGGGCCTGGTACCCACGGTAGACTGGTGTGTGTCCCGTCCTGCTCACCGGGGAATCTGGGTGTGATGTGGAAACGCAGCCGGCAACTTGACACCCGCTTCCGTCCATCACCGTCTGTGATGTCTTTCTGCGCCTGGAGCAGGTGCCTCTCGTCTCATCTCAGAGGCCCTCCCCACAAGTGAAATCCTCTCTCCCAATTGGCACTCCTGTGCTGCAGCCTTCTCTCCAGCTTTTGGAGAACAGGACTTCCTGTTCTATTTTTGAACAGTCGTAGCCTGGACACATGCCTTAGCAGACACAGAGCCCATGTGAATGGCAAGCATCCGACCTGAATACCTGCCCTGTAATTAGGGACCTGGGTTGGCCCCCAAGTGCAGATGGTTGTAAAGCTCGCAACCTGGCTGGCTGTGTTTTCTCCTCCTGCATCAAGTGTGTATATAGAGGTGTCTCCTTGCCTGGGAGAGTCCAGAGTTAGTCTGTGCCCCGCCTCTGGGGGGAGCCCTCAGGCATCCACGTCTTAAGGTGGATGTGGCCCTGCCTCTTAGGAACAGTGAGGCGAGCACTGTTGTAGCTTCCTTAAATCTTCTCCAGTCCTGTCCACCCTGAGGGTGGAGCTGGATCCATTTTTATGGGATCTTCTGATCACTCAGCTCACTCCAACTGGCACACAGGAACTCAGAATTTGGACCACTGACTGGTTGGCTCTAAAACAAACAAGAACCTCTGCAAAATGCCCGCCCTTCCTGTGGCTGCTGGGGCTGGGCCCACGTGAGTAGGTGCCTATTGAATGCTCTTTCCTATCCGCTGTCCTGCAACAGATTAACCGGAAGGTACTACCTACCGCAGGCACAGGACTCAGCCCAAGAGGCCATCCTGTCATGCTTATGTCTGGTGTTCTCTTGTTACTGCGGTTGCTTTAAAAAGGAAGCCGTTCTTGCCCTGGACAGCATGGCTCAGTTGGTTGGAGCGTCGTCCCGTGTACCAAAAGGTGGCAGGTTCGATTTCCAGTCAGGGCACATGCCTAGGTTGTGGCTTTGATCCCCAGTTGGGGCATGTAAGGGAGACAACTGATCGATGATGTTTCTCATTTCGATGTTTCTCTCTCTTTCTCTCTTCCTCTCTCTCTAAAAAATCAATAGACATATCCTCAGATGAGGATTAAAAAAAAAGAGAGAGAGAGCATTCCAGGGTCAGGTTTGGTGACAAAGATTTTTTTTATCTGATTTAACTTCACCTCCCCCTATGTCCTCTCCCCACTGCACCCCACAGAAAATGTTTTAATGCTTGATGATATTAACCATTTCACAGTTGTCGTATTAATAAACAATTATAATTTTCAACTTCTGACTTTCAAATATTAATATCCTTACTAATAAAAATCCTTGCATATTGACAAAAAACATGCTCATTATAGAGTGGATATGAGTAGGCAGTTTGTCAGAAAAGAAATTCAAGTAGCCAATGGACATGAAAAATGTTCAACCTCACTGGTAATCAAAAACAAAAATTAGAACAGTATTTTTCACTTATCAAAATGGCAAATATTTAGAAGTTAGTAATACCCAGTGTTAGTGAGGAAGGAGAACAGACTGCTGGATGTTGGGTATGTAAATGGGGGTTCCCTCCTGCCGGACATTTAACTACATGTACCAAGGGCCTAGAACCAAAAACTCTGCTTTTAGGAATTTATATAAGAAAGTAAATAGAGCCGAAACCGGTTTGGCTCAGTGGATAGAGCGTCGGCCTGCAGACTGAGGGGTCCCGGGTTCGATTCCGGTCGGGGGCGTGTGCATTGGTTGCGGGCACATCCCTGGTGGGGGGTGTGCAGGGGGCGGCTGGTCGATGTTTCTCTCTCATCGATGTTTCTAGCTCTCTATCCCTCTCCCTTCCTCTCTGTAAAAAATCAATAAAAATATTTTTTTAAAAAAAAGAAAGTAAATAGAAATGTGTGCAAGAACTTACCTAAAGGATATTCACTACAGAAGAGCAAAAAATTGCAATCAGTGTGAATCCCTAACAGTCAGGGCTGTTAAGAGTACTAAGTATACTTTTAAAAATAATCTTTTTTAAAAATATTTCATAACATGGAGAAATGTTCATGATGAGAAGAAGTGGGGAAAAACAGCATTTAATACATTTAATACAGAATGCTCAGTACAATCAGATTTTTAAAAATATGTTATGTATATTTTTTTATTGGTGTGGTGACTGGGTAATTTTTATTTCCTTCCTTATTCATATCTGAATTTCTAAATTATTTTCTTACATACTATTGTTTATATAACTATATTCTTTTAATTTTAAAGAACAAATAACTTGATAGCAGAGCTAGAGTAAAGGTACCTGAGAACCCATTTTGGTTTGGGGTTTTTTTGTTTTGTTTTGTTTTCTCCCTGGGCCAGAATCTAAAAGAACAATAAAACAACTGGGCCCCCATACAAAATAGTCTAATATCTTTGTGGAGATCTCCAAATCCTGAAGGAGGGAATAATGATAAGATGAGGTCTGCTCAGGTTTTCATTTTGCCACCCACACCCTTTCATTGAATTTTTTCCTTACAGATCTGAAGAGTAACTACTGACACGTCCCAGTGGGATTTTAATTACATAATGGAGCTAGTATTACTTTTTTTTTCCTTATCTTTAAAAAAATTCTTTAAATTCTATTCGTACCCCTTTCTCCTGATTGGAAGGCAGACTTGATGGCAGCTTAGCTTCGACATCAATGCTCCCTGATGCTCCCTCCTTCCTCTCCCACATCCTCTCTCTTTTCTCTCCCTCCTCTTTTTTGAGGGAAAGGGTCCCTTTTCTTTGCCTAAGCCTTAAGCCTGCTGGTGTCTGAGTAAGACGCCTCAGCGACAAGGGGTGTGGAGAACTGCTTCCTCTGAGTGTGTACAGGACTGGAGATGGCAGGGCCGGGCCTGGGATCATCACTGCAGTATTTGCTCTGTGTTGACAGCAGGTTTTTCACCGCCAGTATCTCTGCTCCACTGGTAACCATATTACCAGGTCAGTCCTATAACAGAGATGGGAACAAAGCTGCTGCTTAAATATGAATTTCTACCATTCAAGAGTGAGCACTTTCTCCCTCTCCCTGGGGTTAGAACCTTTGTCAGTCCTGGGCGCACGTGCCCCACGTGGGTGTTCATGGTAATGCCTTTAGCACTGTGCAGCTAGCTCAATTCTCCAGTTATCCAAAATTATAGCTTTATTCTTTTTGAAAGCGGTAATTGGCAGGGTCAGAATTTAAATCCGAATCCTGCAGCAGAGCCTTTGCCTGCGGATCGCTGCCTCCAGGTGCAGGCCTGGAGCTGCAGTATCAGCATCCGCACCACCCAGGCAGCAGCTGCCCCGCCCGGACCTGCTAAATGGAATCTTCCTTGTTCTGGCCACCAAAGGAATTCAAGATTCCTACTGCTGTAAAGCATGAACCAAGGGACATGAATGTTAGAAAATTGGGACGCTCTGAGGAGGTACTGGGGCTGCCCTTTACGGAGCATTTCCTGGATGCTAGACATGGGCAGAGCACTTTATCTAGTTACCTCACAGGCTGAACTCTAGGAGGAAGATATTGCATGCCCATTCTCCAGATGAGGAAAAGGGAGGCTCAGAGAAGTGAAGTTCTTTGCCCAAGTTCCTAGCAGGTAACTACTGTGGAACCTGGGTTTTGAACCCATGCCAGGTCTTTCTGCTATATATACCAAGCCACCTCCCAGAGCATTAAGCTAAGCAGTGACATCTAAATTTTTAAAATGATTTTTTATTGATTTCAGAGAGGAAGGGAGAGGGCGAAAGATAGAGAAATATCAGTGGTGAGAGAGAATCATTGATCAGCTGCCCCCATTTCCCCCCACACTGGGGATCAAGCCCGAAACCCGGGCATGTGCCCTGACTGGGAATCGAACTGCTTCATAGATTGACGCTCAACCACTGAGTCACACCTGCCGGGCAGTGAAATCTAAATTTGAAGTTCTACTTGTGCTATGACTGTCGGCCTGGCCTGGGAAATGAGTTTCCATCAGGTCTGCTTCTGATACAGGGCTTCTCAAGCTTCAGGGTGCAGCACATGGGCCTGGAGAGCTTGTAGCGCAGATTCCATTCAGCTGGTCCCGGCTGGGCGGGCTGTTTGCTGCCCGGCGGTGCTGATGCTGACACTGCAGTCCAGGCCTGCACCTGCAGTAGCACTGCCCTGGGCGTGGAGGCAGCGATTGGCAGGCAAAGGCTCTGCTGCAGGATTCCGATTTCAATTCTGACCCTGCCAATTAGTGGGTGGCTTGGGCAAGCTACTTAACCTCTCCGGGCTTGCTTGCTCATCTTGAAAATCAGGATTTAAATTGCAGCTACTTCTTCGAGTCGTGAGGATTAGATGAGATAAACCACATGAAGTACTTACAATTGATAGTTCTTAATCAGGATTTGCTTTTATTAGTAACACATGGAGCCACCATGTCCTGGGGTGGAGGAAAGTGCTCTGGCCTCAGTCGGAAGGTTTGAGATCCTCTCGAGGTCCTGGGAGGGGAGAGCCACAGAGCCCTCCTACACCTCCAGGCAGGAGGGCTGATGGGGAGGGACCTGGATAGCTTGTTGCTGCGGGGACCAGGAAGTTGCTTGGATTCCCCAGGCTTACTCGAGAAGTCCTCTGGGGGCTCCTGACAGGTTTCTCAGGATGCAGGCCTGGCAGCCATTGCCCACGGCAGACGTGGCTCAGATGAAGAGCACACACTGAGTACCCGGTGCCGCGGTGCCACTGACCTGCCGGAGTCCTAACCTTTCTCCCTTGGGCCTCGGGCCACCCTTATGCCACTGTGCCTGCCTTAGTTTAAGGACCTCGGGCCATGCTTCTTTTTCCTTGCAGCTTTTCATTTAACTTTTATCTAGGAAGGCTCCATGGACCCACATCACAGGGAAAGGAAGACAGAAGCACTGGCAGCTATGCTCAGGGCTGTCTGCGTAACAGCCTCGGCCACTTCCCCATCTCATTCCTGTAGCACACCGGGCTCCAGCACAGGCCTATGCCCCGGTTCCCCTCGGAGCCCCGCCGAAGCACCCTGTCCCGGACAGGAGCCTAGGAATTTAGAGCCTTACTGCACACGTGGTTCTCAGAGCAGCGGCGGCGGCCCCAGGCCCCGTCCCTGGCTGTTGGGAGATGTAGGTTTTATTATTATTCAGGTCTGGTGAGGCCAACGGATCAGGAAATAGTTGCCATTAAAAAGATAGCTTGTGCCCTGGCTAGTGAACTCAGTGGTTAGAGCGTCGGCCCGCACACCGAAGGCTCGGGGGTTCATTCCCGGTTAAGGGCACATACCTGGATTGCAAGTTTGATCCCTGGCCCCATTGGCGGGGGGGGGGGGTGCGGGGAGGCAACCAATCAATGTGTCTCACATCAGTGTCTGTCTCTCTTCCCCTCCCTCCCTCCTTTCCACTCTCTCTGGAAAGCAATGAAAAAATACCCTTGAGTGAGGACTAACAGCCACCACAAGAAGATAGTTTGTTACAGTTTCCAAAACAAGAGTGCATGTCATGTCACACAGGGCCACATGGGTCAGTCAGGAGGCAGAGGGAGAGGGAAACCATGGGTAAGAGGCTTTATAGTGGCCTCCACGAAGAACTGGCTGCAGAGTTAGCAGGCTTAAGATTGGCAGGTTTGGGGTATAAGGATGTCTCTAATTGTCCTGTTCCTGCCCCTGGGGTGACTGGGCAGGGGAATCGTGGCCTGGAATTTAAGAGCTCCATAAAGGAGGTGGTTTGGGGTCCAGGCTTTAGACGGGTTGATTTGCATATGAAATGTACACTTGCAGGTAGAGTTTACTATGTGTAGGAATTGGCTAGCCCAGAGTCAGCAAGGCCCTAAAATGTCAGAGCGTCAGAAATACAGAAAAATAAAAAGGTATTATTAATACATGCCCTACAGAATCATAATCTGCATTTTGACAAGATCCCCAGGTGATTAATGAGCACGGTAACGTTTGAGAAGCACTATTCTAGGGCACGCTTCTCCGACATAGTGAATTGGGTCCACTAAGAGCAACAGACGTGCCACGCCATTCTGTGTACCAATAGGGAGTGACGTGGGTTTCTGAGACTAAGGACACCAACACAAGGCTGAAATGTTAAGTGGGCAACGAAGAGGAAATGTCACAGAACATCAGCAATGTCTTCCATTTCCTGGGCATGTGCTCATAATAGTGTTTTGATTGTTAATAATGATTGCTACAGCCTTATAGATACTGTGTAAATAGATGTAGTATTACTTTCTATAACAAAACTTATGTAAAAGGAGGGAACTTAATGGAGATAAAAAGCCAGTATTTTTATCCCATTTTGCAATGAGAATTGGCCAGTAACTATCCAAATTAACCCTGGTTTCCTGAAGTCCAAAATGAGTAGTGCTTTGATTTCTTTTTTTAAATTTTTATATTTTTAATTTGATTTTTCAGTTACACTTTACATTCAGTATTATTTTATATTAGTTTCAGGTGTACAGCTCAGTGATTAGATAATCACATACTTTACAAACTGATTACCCCCTTGATATTTCCAGTAGCCACCTGGCACCATACAAAGTTATTACAATATTATTGACTATATTCCTTATGCTGTACTTATGTCTCCATGACTGTTTTGTAACTACTAATTTGTGCTACTTAATCCCTTCACCTTTTTCACCACCACCCCCAGCACCCACCCCCTCTGGGAATCATCAATCTGTTCTCTGTGTCTATGAGTCTCTTTCAATTTTGTTTGTTCCTTTATTTTGTTCTTTAAATTCCACATATAAGTGAAATTATATGGTATTTTCACTTCTCTGACTGACTTATTTCACTCAACTAAGCCCATGATCACAAATGGTAAGAGTTTATTCTTTTTTATGGCCGAGTAATATTCCATTGTATATATGTACCATATATATACAATGGAATATATATATTTTCCCCCCTTATATTGAATGTGTTGGAGTGACACTGGTTCACCAAATTATACAGGTTTCAGGTGCACAATTCCACAACACATTATCTGTACACTGAATGTGTGTTCATGACCCTAAATCAAGTCTTTTTCCACCACCACTTATCCACCCCATAATACTCCTCCACGTCCTCTGCCCCATCCTGGCAATCGCCACACTGTTGTCCAGGTCCGTTAGTTTTTTTCTTACTTTTTTTCCTTTTTACTCAATCCCTCCACTCCCCCGACCAGCTTCCAGCCCCTCTGCTTCCAACAGCTGTCAGTCTGCTCCCTGTCTGTGAGTCTGTCTCTATTTTGCCTGTTAGTTCAGTTTGTTCATTAGATTCCACATATGAGTGAAATCAAATGATACCTATCTTCCTCTGACTGGTTTATTTCAGTTAGTATAATGTTCTCCAGGTCCCTTTTTTATGGCCGAATAGTATTACATTGTGCAAATGTACCACAGCTTTGTTATCCACTTATCTATTGATGGACACTCGGGCTGCTTCCAAATCTTGGCTATTGTAAATAACAATGCAATGAACATAGGGGTACATATATTCTTTCGAATTGGTATATCAGTTTCTTCAGATAAATTCCCAGAGTGGAATCGCTAGGTCATAAGGCAATTCCATTTTTAATTTTTTGAGGTAACTCCATACTGCTTTCCACTGTGGATGCACCAATCTGTATTCCCACCAACCGTGTACAAGGGCTTCGTTTTCTCCACATCATCACCACACTTGTTTGTTGATTGATTGGTGATGTCCATTCTGACAGATGTGAGGTGATAGCTCATTGTGGGTTTTAATTTGCATTTCTCTGCTGATTAGTGACATTGAGCATTCTTTCATATGTCTATTGGCCATCTCTATGTCCTCTTTGGAGAAGTGTCTATTCAAGTCCTTTGCCCATTTTTTAATTGGATTGTTTGTTTTTTTGCTGTTGAGTTTTATAAGTTCTTTATACATTTTGGATACTAACCCCTTATCAGATGTATCATTGGCAAATATGTTTTCCCATTCAGTGGGTTGTCTTTTTTTTATTTTGTTCATGGTTTCCTTTGCTGTGCAAAAATTTTTTAGTTTGATGTAGTCCAATTTGTTTATCTTTTTTTTTTTTGTCTCCCTTGCCAAAAGAGAAAAATATTGCTATGAGAAATGTCCAAGATTTTACTGTCTAAGTTCTCTTCTAGAATTTTTATGGTTTTGAGTCTAGCTTTTAAGTCTTTAATCATTATTTCTTCAAATAGATTCTCAATCCCTTGTCTCTCTTCTCCTGGTGCTTCTATGATATGTATGCTGTTATGCTTGATGTTGTCCCAAAGTTCCTTTAAACTATCCGCATTTTTTTTTATTCTTTTTTCTATTTGCAGCTTTGATTGGGTATTTTCTGCTACCTTGTCTTCCAAATTGCTGATTCGATCCTTTGCTTCATGTAGTATACATTGATTTCTTCATTTCTGACTGGTTCATTTTTATGGTTTCTATATGGTTTTTTTTTAAATGTTTACTATCTTTAAGTTCTCACTGAGTATATTTATTCTTTTCCTAAGTTCTTTGAGCATTCTTATAACCATTGTTTTGAACGTAGTATTTGGTAGATTGCTTGCTTCCATTTAATTAAGTTGTTTCACGTGGGGCGAGTTTCTTTGTCTCCCCATTTTGGCTGTCTCTCTGCATTTGTTTATGTGTATCAGGTAGATCTGCGATGCCTGCCAGTCTTGGTATGGTGGCCTTATGTAGTAAGTGTCTTGTGGAACTGAACAGTCTCCCTGATAACCTGAGCTGCGTTCTCCAAAAATGCCCTTTGTGTGGCTTATGTGAACTCTCTGGTTGTAGTTGAGTCTTGATTGCTATTGACCCATCTGTGGGTGCAGTTGACCCTTGGACTGGCTGACCATGAGGATTGACCCGACCACAATGTATGAGCTCCTGTGTGGGGGCTGACCCCATAAAGAATAATTTGCTCCAGCAGGGTCAGGTGCCTGCTAAGATCTCCGTTTGGGTGTGCCACTTGTGGAGATAATTGGGTCATGCTCTGATGAGGTTGAACTCTGCCACTGGGTGTGTTGGTTCTGGAGCGTCTTAGGAAGGGACTATGGTGCAGGTCAATGTCAGGCACTTCCTGTGACTGGCCCTGGGCTACCTGTCTGGAGCTACAAAGCAATCCACAGTTTGTGGCTGCCTCTTGTGGACCTGAGTGTGGGAGGGAGGGACGAAGCTGCACACCAAGGCAGACTTCCACCAGCACTGAGCCAGTGGAGCAGGTCAGCAAAAGGCCCAAGGCACCCCAAGATTCACCTTTGTTTGCCAGCTGCCTGTTAGGCTCAGCCACTGAAAGAGCCTCTGGAGGTACTTGAGTGGTGTGAGGTAGGTTCTCAGTGAGTAGGGATGAGTGTTGTTCACCAGATTGATACAGATTCAAACTGTGCCACTCAACAAAAGTCTCAGGGTACACCAAAGTCAGCCATCACCTGTCCGGTGCCCTCGGACCTTTGTAGTGGGACAGGGTCTCAGGGAGTCATCAGGGCGAGGCAAACAGAGTTCATCAGGCCCAAACAGACTGAGATTTGGTCTGTGAAGGGGATCTCGGCACAGAAATGGGGGCGCTGGTCAAGTGTGCAAGGGAAAAAATGGCCCCTGCCCTAGAGCCACACAACTCAGTCTCTGCCCCCTTCAGAGACCTCCAAGAGAGTCTGCATTGAGGGCCCAAGTGGCCATGGCCAGCTGATTCCTCTGCAGGGTCCAAGCTTGGCAGGGCGGGGCCATTGGGAATCAGGAGGGTAGGGCTAGTGGCTCTCACGTGGGTTGGTCAGGCAAAGGGATGGTAATGGTCCCTACTCCAGAGTCACACAATTCAGTCTCTGACACCCCTTGAGTTCACATTCAAGAGGCCCTCCAAGAAAGTCCACGCCACAAGTCCAGGCAGCTGGGTGAGAGCTCTGCAGGGCGGGGCAACAGGGACTTGGAATATAGGACTAGTGTATTCCTCCAGGCTGATGCAGTATGGAGGAGGTGATAGATCCAGGAAAGATGGCATCTGTGGGCAATGTGGAACAGGAATTCCCAATGGCCCTGCCCTGCCAAGCTTGCACCCTGCACAGGGACCCTGGTGGCTGTCTCTCAGCTCTCTCCCAGTGCCACACAACTGAGTCTTCACATGACTCCAATGTGCTCCATTCTGTCGAAGCCCTGGGTGAGTGGCTGTGAATGAGGTTCTGTGCACTGGCCCTTTAAGAGGGCACCTGGGTTTCTAGCAGACTCCTGCCTCCCTAGTGGACAGAATCCTCACTGATTTTCGTAGCCAGAAGTTATGTGGGTTCCTCTTGTTGGCTCTGGTGCTCTGGGCTGGGGTGGAGACCCCACATTCCTCAGGAGGGACCTTTACAGCTGAGCTATCCCTCCAGATTCTCAACCTCACACAAGTGTGGGGCCAGCCCTTTTCTCATCTCTGCCCTTCCTACCTGTCTCCATGTGGCTTATTCTGCAAATCTTGGTTGTAAGATTTCTGTTCAGGCCCTAACCGGTTTGGCTCAGTGGATAGAGCGTCGGCCTGCGGACTGAAGGGTCCTAGGTTCGATTCCAGTCAAGGACGTGTCCCTTGGTTGCGGGCACATCCCCAGTAGGGCGTGTGCAGGAGGCAGCTGATCGATGTTTCTCTCTCATCAATGTTTCTAACACTCTATCCTTCTCCCTTCCTCTCTGTAAAAGTCAATAAAATATATTTTTTTAAAAATTTTCTGTTCAGCTAGCCTTCAGTTGGTTATTCAGATGGCTTGTTCTGTCATTTACTTGTGATCCCAGTTTGGTCCTGGGAGGAGGTGAGTGTAACTTACACCTACTCTGCTGCCATCCTGGATCTCCTCCAGTTTCTTTTAATGGGACAGTAATCTCTGGAGTGACCAGTTATCTCCCTGGGTGACAAGTACAACTTACACTTGTCATCACACACACAAACTCCTCGGGAAGGAGCCCTGATTGGTCCACTCCACTTGGAGAAGAGGCAGTGTATCAAGGAAGAATAGAGAGAAAAAGAAACAAGAGCCAAGTGTGGGTGTCGCTTGGAATCTCCATGCTTGGACATAAAGAGACCTTTGAAATCATCCAGTCAAATCCCTCGTTTTAATGACAGGGACACTGAGGCCCGAGATGTTAGTAAATTGCATGAGGCCCCGTGACTCCTTAATGCAGAGACAGGCCACGACCCAGGCTCCAGGGCCCGGGGCCAGCCTTCTCCACTTTCTCCCCCTCCCCCTCCTCCATTCCCACTTGGACAGAGCACCTCCTTCCTCTTAGATTGGGAGCCGAAACATTTCTTGCTCAGTCCAGCGGTGCTGACAGTGCAGCCATGTTTTTTGTTCCTTCGCTTTCTTTATTTATACTCAGGCTCGTTGCAGAAGGATTTAAGGCTGTTTATCAGGTGGCAAACAACAGAGCAAAATAAAACAAATTTAAAATAAGTGAGAAAGATGAGACAGAGGAGTAAGTGGCTTCTGCTAGGGCCACGGAGGGGTTAGCCGTTAAATCAGCCATCGGCAGCGCGTCCAGGCTCATGGCCCCACTGCTCAGCGCTTCGGCAGGATTTTTTTCCTCGCTGGTTTTAGAACCTTCCCCCTCTTTGTATTCGAGATGCCCTTGAAGGTCACTTTGAGGGACTTGGAAATTCTCTTCGGTGGGTCATATTTGTGGGGTGTGGCCACGGTGGTGATGGTGGCGATGAGAGGGCTGTTGTGTTGTCGCTGCCCTGTAAGACCAGGAAAGAGAGGAGAGCTAGTGAATGTGTGGAACCTTCGAGCTGTCCAGAACCAGTGACCTTCCTGGCCCCTTTGTACGCCCTTGCAGCCTGAGGGGAGGAGGCTGACCGAAGCCAGGGTTCAGAGCAGCTGCCTGGGCTTTTCCCTACCCCCTGCTCATTCTTTATCCCTTCTGCATTATTTTGACTTCTGCTCAAGTTCCGGTCCTTGGTTCTGTGAGGCCACTGCCCTCGCTGCTTCTACATCTTCATTCAAGGGACCCAGGCGTTCTCCCTGCTCTCAGGACCTCTGCTTCCCCCCACAGAAAGCCCTTGGTCTGATTCCCCCTGGACTCCGGTGTGCTCTCTCTGACTCCTTAGGCCTTGTTCCAACCCCCCATTGCTTTGGGTGGCCTCTCCAGTCCCTGCCAAGATTCTCCTTCTGCAAAATGAGTCAAAGCGAGCCCACCGCGAGTTCCAGTCGTGGCACTCTCACCCGTAGGAAGGTTTGTTTGGAGAAATGCAGGTTGAGGCTGTCCTAGTAGCTGTCGTTGATTGGATCCGAGGTGCTAAGCCCTCTACAGTCCACGGGATGGTTCCACACAAAGAAGAAGTACCCCACCAAAATGCCAGGAACCTCCCTGCCGACGCATTGGGAAGAACTCAGAGAAGCCTAAACATTTACAGTTGTGCAGTAGCATCAAAAGAGCCACGTTGCAGATTTCTTGGTCTGTGCCCAAGAGTTTAGTGGGAGAAAAAATCACTAAATTATTTTTATCTACACAATGTGGTTAGGAAGAATTACATTTGGAAGGGTCAGGCTATGCTGGACATGGTTTACTTCGTGAGGCCAGAGCCCCACGGTCGGATGAAGCGGTGGCTTACTCGGGTAGGTGCAGGCCTGCTCCTGGAACCTGCTGACTTCTGGGCTTAGGTAGGCACCCTGGAACTGCGAGGGCAGCACGTCACGTGGGTGCTGTCAGAGCACCCCACCCCTAAGGGGATGCCGGTGGCTGGCACAGCATCAGTCAGTGGGAACTGGCTGCACTGGGAACATCTCTCCAGAGGTTTTTTTCTGTACCAGGCAAAGGAGCAGAGCACTCAGAATTAAATAGTCTATTGCCCCTGCTAAACCCACTATCGTGCTCTGAGGCTTAAAAAGCCCTTTTTGAGTGCACTGGCTAAGACAAGTAGTTGAGGTTAGCTAGCCCTCAGACCCCTGGAAACGGCTGGCCCCCGAGCCCTGCACTTTCTCTCACTCTACTGCGGATTGGCTAATTATTTCCTCATTTACTCATTCATTATCTAACGCACTTTGAGTGCCTGCTATGCGCCAGTACTAAGACAAGGTCCCTGACTTCGGCTCGTTATGGTGTGCAGAAGAGGGAGGCAAGGCAATCAGTCGGTCCTGACAGAGCCCTGTGCCAGGTGCTGAGGTGGAGGTGTGCTCAGTGTGTCCTGGGCGCACTGAGAAGGGGACCGAGAGGTGCAGGGTGACAGGAGTCCCCCAAGCATCCTCCTGGATGTGGGGATGTTTGAACTGGGTCTTGAAAGAAAACAAAGCATTAACCAAGGTGAAGAACGAAAGGGTGGCCGAACGTTCCGGGGAAAGAACACTGTGCACCAAGCCACAGAGGCTTGAAACAAAAGGCTCTCAGTAGTCCGGGGCGGCGGGAGGGCAGGATGCCTAGGGGGAGGGTATCGGAATGAGCCGCAGCGCCTGGTGCCCTGGAGACAAGGAGCGCTGCGACGGATTCCTAGGGGCTGATTCTTCTGCAGCTCAAAGACACGCGAGGCCATTAGACATCCCTCAAAGCCACATGTCAATCAAAATAATTAAAAGCAAAAGAGCCGGAAAGCTGGTTCATATATTCCAACATCCATCTGGCTTCCCTCACTTCCTCCCCCCCCCAAAAAAAAAATCTTTTGATAAAATAAGATGAAGTGCCAAAAGCATGTGTGTGCTCATTCAGTCGTGTGACATAGAGTGAGTAGAGTGTAGTTTTTGTTTTTGTTTAAGAAAAAGCTCAATCCCTGCAAAGCAAAACTGAGTGATTGCTAATTCATACTTGGGCTCGGAGTCAGACAGACTTGAGTTCAGGTTCTGGCTCTACTAATTTAAGTTTTCATCCCTCTGGACTTTGATTTCCTCCTCTGAACATGGGAGTGATAATTCCAATCTCACCACATTATTGTGAGAATTAAACCACATAATCCCAGTGGTTTTTATTTATCAGCTTCTTTCTTGCTTTTTAAAGTACAATCTTAATCCAAGGCAAGATGTAGAGGATGGTATATGAGGCTCAGTTATAATTAGTGGAGTAAAAACAATCACAGATTACATTTAATAAAATAGATTCTAGAGATAACAGAATTCCTACTTCATTTATTTTATTCATTGGGCAAATACCTATCACACACTTTCTATGGACTGGCACTGCATGAGGTTTAGGGACCAGAATAGTGAACAAGACAGACCCAGTCTCTGCTTTCATGAGGCTCATAAGCTGGTGAAGAGGAAAATGTGTTAAGGACTCCCTCCCTTCCTGAAACCTGCCCATCTCAGGCTCACCCTGAGGCATGTTCACTGTGGACTGTGGACTGACTGACCTAAGCTGGTGTGGCTGTGCAGAATTTGTAGGTGTATTGTGATAGAATACAGTTGCCACTGTAGAAGGTTGCAGAAGGTTGAGGTGGTGAGGGTTAGTTTCTCACCCATTTCCTCACTACCAGGTTGTAATGAACGCTAGTGTTGGGCTGAAATCTGCCACAGATACAGGCATTTATCAAATATCCTATCAATATGCAAATTGACTGTCACTCCAACACACAAGATGGCTGCCTCCATGTGGTCAAAGATGGCCGCCCCCATGTGGACACAAGATGGCTGCCACAAGATGGCTGGCAGGGGAGGGCAGTTGTGAGCGATCAGGCCAGCAGGGGAGGGCAGTTGTGAGGAACCCAGGCCTGCAGGGGAGGGCAGTTGGGAACCAGGCCTGCAGGGGAGGGCAGTTGGGGGGGACCAGGCCTGCAGGGGAGGGCAGTTGGGGAGGACCAGGCCTTCAGGGGAGGGCAGTTGGGGGGGACCAGGCCGGCAGGGGAGGGAAGTTGGGGGGAACCAAGCCAGCAGGGGAGAGCAGATAGGGGCGATCAGGCCAGCAGGAGAGGGAAGTTAGGGGTGTCCAGGCCGGCAGGGGAGGGCAATTGGGAAGGACTAGGCCTGCAGGGGAGGGCAGTTGGGGACAACCAGGCCTGCAGGGGAGGGCAATTGGGGGTGATCAGGCCAGCAGGGGAGGGCAATTAGGGGCAATTGGGCCGGCAGGGGAGCAGTTAGGCCTCTATCAGGCTGGCAGGGGAGTTGTTAGGAAGTGATCAGGCTAGCAGGCAGAAGCGGTTAAGGTAAGGTGACCAGACATCCCGCTTTTGGCGGGACAGTCCCGATTTTTAACAATTTGTCCCGCGTCCTGCGGCGTTTTAAAAAAGTCCCGATTTTTGGAAAGAATGCACGACAAGCTAGGGAATGGCAGGAGAACAGGAAGGGAATATACGGTTTTCGGCGGCCATGTGGCTATTTAGCCAGGATATGAGTTTTATATTATTTTTGTTAATTTTATAATGTTAAACTTTAATAATAACAAATAATTGTTGAGAACTGATTATCGAGAACTGCTTATCAAAGTTTGCATTGTTGATCAGTTGTTAGAATTCGACCACCATTGTTTGGACTTAATGAACAATGGCATTTTTTGGGATTGGCAATGACGAAAACATTTTGTAACTGTCTCTCAGACAATACACATCGTACTGCGTGCTAGTAAGCTAGTTAAACAAGTGATGTCATTACAAATCAGCTATTCAGATAATTTAGGTAAGTAATTTATTTATTTATTTCATAAATACATAAATTTTCTTGAATTTAGCAGACAGTACTCATATTATTTATATTTTATAGTGGCGGCGAAAAGTCTAGCACTGGCCTTGAAAGTGACACTTATGACTTACGTTACGGCAAATTCAGAGGAAAAATAATACAAGTTAGTATTGTTATTATTTAGAAAGAAATATAGGATGTAAATTATTTTTAAAATATAGTTACTTTATAACAATCAAATTAATTTAATTTATAAACTAACAATAAAATATATTCATGTAATTATGTACCTACTTACTGTGTTTTTAAGCAATATCCTACCTAATAATAGAGTAATATGCAAATTGACCATACCTTCGCTATGCCCACGATTGGCCAGGAGGCGCGGGGGGGTGGGACTCGGGGTGGCCGGGGTGACCGATTGGGCCAGCGGGACGCTGAGCTCGCGTCGCCAGCGGCGGCATGAGCTCAGTGTCTGCGCCATGGCTGTGCTGCGGCACAGAAGGGGCCTCTGGGGCAGCGAGCCCACATCCCGCCGCCAACCATCAAAAGCGGGGAGCTGGGTGTCCGCTCCGGCACCAGCGGACAGACACCCAGCTCCTCCGTGATCGAAAGCGAAAGCAGGGGAGCTGGGTGTCTGTCCGCTCCAGCACCAGGCCAAAAGCCTCCGCCGGAGGCTTTTGAAAGGCCTGTTGCACCAGCGGACAGACACCCAGCTCCCCCGCGATCGAAAGCGAAAGCAGGGGAGCTGGGTGTCTGTCCGCTCCAGCAGACCCCCTGCCATCAAAAGCGGGGAGCAGGCTGCCAGCAGTGTCCATGGAGCGTGATAGGCTTTGCGGGGCAGTGGATATGGCCTGGATGGCAGTTTAGGCCTAGGGGACCCTACACATGCATGATTTAATCATGCACTGGGCCTCTAGTGTATATAATAATTTATAATATAATTTTAAATTATTTTTTTTAGATTTTTAACATAATGAGTAAGAAAAGAGGATGCAAATTCAACGATGATCTAAGAAGTGAATTTCCTTTTATTAAAAAAACCAAAAGCGATTACAATATAGACCAAATTTTTAATCAAGAACTGCCCATAGCGAAAAGATGGCGACCGGCAGGAAGGTAGGGAGAGAGAGAGTGTGAGTGAGGAACCCATAGAGGAGAGTGTAGATGAGTGTGGTGTGTGTGTGTGTGTATGAGATAGGGTCAGTTAGATTCTGCAGGTCTTCCAAGGGGCTCCCGAACAGGGCAGCCCTAGACGGCGGAGCCCCGCGCACAAAGCGGACACTTCTCGGCGGTTGGTGCAGACGCAGAGACCACGCCATCTTGGGAAACAGAGCTGCCCGAGACTCGGATCCTGGCTTCTAACACAAACCAGGACCCTGCAGCCACTGGGGACGGAGAACTGCTATCACAGCTTCAGACAAACAACAAGAATCCAGACTTCCCGGCAGATTTCCGTGAGTCAAAGAGCCTATCCCCCTCCTCGCAGGCGCTGATAGCACCAGAGTAACTGATAGACGCGCCCCTCCCCCAAGCTGCTCACGGGCGCGCGCACAGACAGCGCCATAGTGACTGATAGACCCGCCCCTGGCCCAAGCTGCCAAGCTTTGCACAGGGACGCGCTCCCTCTTAGGGAATTTGGCGCGCGCTTGCGCACGGGACAGAAGCAGCTCCCCGTCGGGGAAATCTGTCAGTGCGCACAGAGGGCTCCCCTTCGGGGAATTTGGCTCGCGGGTCACAGCTCCCCCTTCCGAGATTCTTAAGAGGGGCTTCCCTTTGGGGAATTTGGCGCGCAGGACGGACTCCGCCCCCCTGCTGGGACTTTGGGAGAGTGCACTGAGCCGGCTCACCTTCAGGTTCTTAAGAATGTGCGCTCTAGCCGGTTTGGCTCAGTAGAGAGAGCACACACAGGACGCAGCCCCACTTCAGGGAATTTGGCACGCCGGACACAGCTGCCTGGGATCCCTGACTCACAGCGCATTCACACTAAGAGCCAGCGACCCCAATTGTTGGTGCGTGCACGCACAGGGACCCTGATTCTCAACGAGAAACCGCACAAGGCAACAGAGACTTTGACACTCGAGTCTTGGTGCAGACACAGGGAAACTCTGACTCCTGGCACATGCTAAGGATCTCATTCACGGCACATACCAACAGTGTGGTGCAGACAGGGCCCCTGATTCTAAATGTGCACACGAGACCACACAGAACACTGGGGACACTGATCCTGGGCAAGTCTGGTTCCCACCAACCAAAGACAGCCACACGTCCTAGTGTCAGTGCACTTCAGTGAAACTAGGGTGGAGCGAAGTCCCCACAGCACACGGCCCAGGTCCACGCAAACAAAAGCTTGAGCTTTCTGGTAATAGCCAGAATGGGGAAACGAAATAACTCACAGAGGAAAGAAAATGTGGAGTCGCCAAGAAAGGAAATTAGTGAAAATGAAGCTTGCAACATGACCGAAAAGGAGTTCAGAGTAATGGACATGGAATTTATACATCGGATGGATGAGAAAATCAACAACTTATGCAAGAATCAGGAAGAAATGAAAAGTGATATAGCTACAATCAAAAACACCATGGAAAGTTTCAACAGTAGATTACAAGAAGCAGAGGACCGAATTAGTGAGTTAGAAGATCAGGTACAGAAACAAGCTCAAGCTGAACAGCAATTGGAGAAAAAAATTAAAAAGCAGGAGGAAAGCCTAAGGGAGCTTCGGGACAACATGAAACGAAGTAACATGCGTATAATAGGGCTGCCAGAAGGACAAGAAGAGCAGCAGGGATTAGAAAATCTATTTGAAGAAATAATGACAGAAAACTTCCCGGATATGGGAAAGATAAAAGTTACGCAAGTAAAGAGAGTCCCAAGCAGGATCAACCCCAAAAGACCCACACCAAGACATGTCATAATTTCAATGGCAAATATAAATGATAAAGAGAGAATCCTAAAGGCGGCAAGAGAGAGACAGAGAGTTACCTACAAAGGAACACCCATCAGATTGTCAAATGATTACTCATCAGAAACACAACAAGCTAGAAGTGAATGGAAGGAGGTATACAAAGTGTTGCAAAGCAAAGGACTGAATCCAAGAATACTATATCCAGCAAGACTATCAATCAAAATTGAAGGGGAAATCAGGAGCTTTGCAGACAAAAAAAGCCTCAGGGAGTTTATCACCACCAAACCAGCAATGCAAGAATTGCTAAAGGGAATACTGTAAAAAGAAGAAATAAACAGGTAAGAAGGAATACAGACACAAAAATAGATATGACTGCAAACAAATACCTTTCAGTAATAACTTTAAATGTAAACGGACTAAATGCTCCAATCAAAAGACATCGAGTAGCTGAATGGATAAAAAAACACGACCCATATATATGCTGTCTACAAGAGACCCACCTCAGAACAAGAGACTCACACAGATTGAAAGTGAAGGGATGGAAAAATATCTTTCAGGCAAATGGAAATGAAAAAAAAGCTGGGGTAGCAATACTTATATCTGACAAAATAGACCTCAAAGTAAATGCCATAACAAGAGATAAGGAAGGCCACTTCATAATACTAAAGGGAGAAATCCAACAAGAAGAAATAATTCTGGTAAACATATACGCTCCCAATATAGGAGCACCCAAATACATAAAAAAAACTCCTGGAGGATATCAAGGGAGAGATTAATAGCAACACAATCATAGTAGGAGACTTTAATACCCCACTATCACCACTGGACAAATCCTCTAAACAAAAAATCAGCAAAGAAACAGCAATCCTAAATGACTCACTAGACCAGATGGAATTAATTGACATCTTCAGAACATTTCACCCCAAAGCCACAGAATATACATTCTTCTCAAGTGCACATGGGTCATTTTCAAAGATAGACCATATGCTGGGTCACAGGCAAAGTCTCTTCAAATTCAAGAAGATAGAAATTATATCAAGCATCTTCTCAGATCACAGTGGCATAAAACTGGAAATCAACTACAATAAATACAATCCAAAGAAATCAAACACATGGAGACTAAACAGCATGCTATTAAACAAGGACTGGGTCACCAGAGAGATCAAGGAAGAAATAAAAAACATCATGGCAACAAATGACAATGAAAACACAACAATCCAAAATCTATGGGACACAGCGAAAGCAGTCTTGAGAGGGAAGTTCATAGCTCTACAGGCCTATTGCAAAAAACAAGAAACAATGGTAATAAATTACTTAACCCTACAACTCAAAGAGCTAGAAAAAGAGCAGCAAGAAAAGCCCAGTGTAACCAGAAGGAAGGAAATAACAAAGATCAGAGCGGAGATAAATGACATAGAGACCAAAGAAACAATACATAAGATCAACAAAACCAAGAGCTGGTTCTTTGAAAGGATAAACAAGATTGATGGACCTCTAGCCAGGCTCACCAAGAAGCAAAGAGAGAGGACCCAAATAAACAAAATCAGAAATGAAAGAGGTGAAATAACAACAGACCCTGCTGAGATACAAAGGATTGTTACAAAATACTACGAACAACTCTATTCCAACAAACTGGACAATCTGGAGGAAATGGACATATTCCTAGAAAAATATAACCTTCCAAAAAACATCAAGAAGAATCTAAACAGCTCAATAGGCCAATAACTATGGACGAAATTGAAGCAGTCATCAAAAAGCTTCCGGCAAACAAAAGCCCGGGGCCTGATGGCTTCACAGGAGAGTTTTACCAAACATTCAAGGAAGAACTAAAACCTATCCTCCTCAGACTATTCCAAAAAATTCAAGTGGAAGGAACACTTCCAAGCTCCTTCTATGAAGCCAGCATCACCCTAATACCAAAACCAGATAAAGACAACACAATGAAAGAGAATTACAGACCAATATCCCTCATGAACATAGATGCCAAAATCCTCAACAAAATTCTAGCAAATCGGCTCCAGCAGTACATCAGAAAGATCATACACCATGACCAAGTAGGATTTATCCCAGGAATGCAAGGATGGTACAATATCCGCAAATCAATAAACGTGATACATCACATAAACAAATTGAAAGATAAAAATCACATAGTCATATCAATTGATGCAGAAAAAGCATTTGACAAAATCCAACACCCTTTCTTGATAAAAGCTCTCAACAAGGTGGGAATAGATGGCTCATACCTCAACATAATAAAAGCTATATCTGATAAACCCACAGCAAACATCATACTCAATGGACAAAAACTAAAGACATTTCCCCTAAGAACAGGAACAAGACAGGGATGCCCACTCTCACCACTCCTGTTTGACATAGTACTGGAAGTATTAGCCATTGCAATTAGACAAGAAGAAGAAATAAAAGGCATCCAGATTGGAAAAGAACAAGTAAAGCTGTCTTTATTTGCAGACGACATGATATTGTACATAAAAAATCCGAAAGACTCCGTCAAAAAACTAATAGACTTAATAAATGAATTCGGCAATGTAGCAGGATACAAAATTAACGCCAAGAAATCTATGGCCTTTCTATACACCAATAGTGAACTTACAGACAGAGAGACTAAAAAGGCAATCCCATTTACCATCGCACCAAAAAAATTAAGATACCTAGGAATAAACTTAACTAAGGAGGTAAAAGACCTATACACGGAAAACTACAGGACACTGAAAAAAGAGATAGAGGAAGACGTAAACAGATGGAAGAACATACCATGTTCATGGATTGGTAGAATCAACATCATTAAAATGTCCATACTACCCAAAGCAATCTATAGATTCAATGCACTCCCCATTAAAATACCAACGGCATATTTCACAGACCTTGAAAGAACTCTCCAAAAATTCATCTGGAATAAAAAAAGACCCCGAATAGCCACAGCAATCCTGAGAAAGAAGAATAAAGTAGGAGGGATCTCAATACCAGATTTCAAGCTGTATTACAAAGCCACTGTTCTCAAAACAGCCTGGTACTGGCACAAGAACAGACATATAGATCAATGGAACAGAATAGAGAATCCAGATATTGACCCAAACCACTATGCTCAATTAATATTTGACAAAGGAGGCATGAACATACAATGGAATAAAGACAGTCTCTTCAATAAATGGTGTTGGGAAAATTGGACAGATACATGCAAAAAAATGAAGCTTGATCACCAACTTACGCCATACACAAAAATAAACTCAAAATGGATACAGGACTTAAACATAAGACGGGAAACCATAAAAATACTAGAGCAATCCACAGGCAGCAAAATGTCAGACATATGCCAAAAGAAATTCTTCACTGACACTGCCCCTAGGGCAATGGAAGCTAAAGAGAAAATTAACAAATGGGACTACATCAAAATAAAAAGCTTTTTCACAGCAAAAGAAACCATCAACAAAACAACAAGAAGGCCCACTGCATGGGAGAACATATTTGCAAATGGCATCACTGATAAAGGTTTAATCTCCAACATCTACAGGCAGCTTATACAACTTAATAAAAGGAAGATAAATGATCCAATAAAAAAATGGGCAACAGACCTAAATAGAATCTTTTCAAAAGAAGACAGAAGGAAGGCCAAGAAACACATGAAAACTTGCTCAACGTCACTAATTATCCGAGAGATGCAAATCAAAACAACAATGCGGTACCATCTCACACCTGTCAGAATGGCTATCATCAACAAATCAACAAACGACAAGTGTTGGCGAGGATGCGGAGAAAAAGGAACCCTCGTGCACTGCTGGTGGGATTGCAGACTGGTGCAGCCACTGTGGAGAACAGTATGGAGTTTCCTCAAAAAACTGAAAATGGAACTCCCATTTGACCCAGTAATCCCACTCCTGGGAATATATCCGAAGAAACTAGAAACACCAATTAGAAAGGATATATGCACCCCTATGTTCATAGCAGCGCAATTCACCATAGCTAAGATTTGGAAACAGCCTAGGTGCCCGACAGCAGATGACTGGATCAGAAAACTGTGGTACATCTACACAATGGAATACTATGCTGCCATAAAAAAGAAGGAATTCTCATCATTTGCAGCAACCTGGGAGGAATTGGAGAACATTATGTTAAGTGAAATAAGTCAGTCAATGAAAGAAAAATACCACATGATCTCACTCATTTATGGATAATAAAGAACATTATAAACTTGAACAAAAAGATAGATACAGAGACAGTAAAGCATCAAACAGACTGTCAAATTACAAGGGGAAGGTTAGGGAGAGGTGGGGGAGATAAGAGATCAATCAAAGGACTTGTATGCATGCATATAAGCATAACCAATGGATGCAAAACTCTGGGGGGTGGGGGCATATATGGGAGTGGGGTGTGGGGAGGGCAATGGTAAGATATGTACACATATAATACCTTAATAAAAAAATTGAAAAAAAAAAAAAAAAAAAAAAAGAACTGCCCCCCGGGCCAAAACCGGTTTGGCTCAGTGGATAGAGCGTTGGCCTGCGGACTCAAGGGTCCCAGGTTCGATTCTGGTCAAGGGCATGTACCTTGGTTGCGGGCACATCCCCAATAGGGGGTGTGCAAGAGGCAGCTGATCGATGTTTCTCTCTCATCGATGTTTCTAACTCTCTATCCCTCTCTCTTCCTCTCTGTAAGAAATCAACAAAATATATTTTAAAAAAAAAAAGAAGAACCCTCCCCCCCCCCCCCCCCCCCCGGTCAATGGTGTCCCACTTTACCAATGTTAAAATCTGGTCACCTTAGGTTAGGGGCAATCAGCCAGGCAGGCAGGCGAGCAGTTGGGAGCCAGCAGTCCCGGATTGTGAGAGGGATCCCAGATTGGAGAGGGTGCAGGCTGGGCTGAGGGACAACCCTCCCCCTGCACGAATTTCATTCACCGGGCCTCTAGTTTATCAATAAGTAGGGAGAAATCAGTTCACTCAACCTATCTGGTAAACTTGATGAAGTCCAGCCCTCTCTGCTTTGGCGTGTTTCATCATACCATGTATGAAAGGTTCACTGGAGGCAACTGCAAGAATATTCCAGAGACAGGACTCTGTTTCCCCGACTCAGCAGCATGCTGTATCAGCCCTCCTAACCTATCTCCAAAGGTTTCAGGCCGGGCCTCGTATCTTGAATACCTTTAATTTTACCAATAAGCACCCATATTTAGCATTCATTTTACTAAGTCACAATTTTTACCAACAGAAGCCTACTTTTTATATTCAGAACGCTGATCAAAATACCGATAGCAGAAAGACTTAAAGTAGCCACTTTGGGAGTGTGACCCAATCCCAGACTTTGTATTCTTGATAGCATGTGAGCCAATCACCCCTAGAGGTAAAGCCTAGAGCGTTCAGACACAATGAAACACCAGTTATACTCAAGTATTTTCCTTTTCTCTCTTATTTCTTTATATACACAAGAAAATCGTAGGCATTGTAAACCACATTCCATTTCTCCTATTCAAAAGGTATGATTACGTGTATGTGTGGGAGAGGAGGGGGAGGGCTGGCTTATATCTAAAGTAGCCATAATTCCTGGATTGTTCAAGAGAATCACAGCCTCTACCTATTGCCCTGGGCCCGTCCACTTAGCACCCTTTTGCTTTCAGAGGTGTCCAGTTAGGGTGATGAAGTATATGGTTACCCTACTTATAGAAAGAATGCAGTGGCACAGAGCAAAGATAACAAACCCAGGAGAAGTGCGTGTCCATTCTGTCCCTACCAGTTCCCAATAGGGTAGCCGTGGGCACACCGCCTCCCCTCAATAAGTCTTATTGTCCTCCTTTGTGAACTGAGAATAACACACCTGCCTGCCCCTCTCCCTAGTCATTTCTTAAGGAGATACCAGTTACCCCATGGATGTGAGTCAACTTTGTAGAGAGAGCAGCACTAACAAGAGTTAAAGATTATTCCTATCCTTTACCCCAACTTCAGTTTGTGCCATGGCCTGAGCGAAAACTAGCTTCGGCATGGCATCATGGCAGCTCTTTCACTTGGCTTCCTGGAGGGTGGAGAGACCTGTAGCCCGCTTCTGCCAGAGGAGTAACCGGCAGAGCCATCTGCTTGAGGATTTGCATTTCCCCTTAACTCCATCAGACCCTTAAAAGTAAAACCAGCCCAGCTGGCGTGGTTCAGTGGTTGAGCGTCAGCCTATGAACCAGGAGGTCACAGTACGATTCCTGGTCAGTCACATGCCCAGGTTGTAGGCTCTATCCCCAGTGTGGGGTGTGCAGGAGGCAGCCGATCAATGATTCTCTCTCATCAATGATGTTTATCTCTCTCTCTCCCTCCCTCCCCATTCCTCTCTGAAATCAATAAAAATATTGTTTAAAGTAAAACCAGAGGCCTTCCTTTGCCTTAAGATGCATTCATATAAAAATTTTTCAAAGAGATTCAACTTAGCCTTCTTTATGAGTGGAACTCTTAAAAGTTTGAGAAGACACCCTAACCAGGGAGAGGTGAGTGTGAAAGCGCAGCATGACTGCACTGCCTTGTTGACGCATAGATGTGGCAAATGTGCCCATGGGAACAGTCACAAATGAGGTGATTAGGGGGTAGGGGGCCCCAAATAAGAGTACTGTTTTGCATAATAATGTAGAATTTTACTTTTTCAAGGTGAAAAATTGCTTTCTTTCTTATTACAAAAGTAATGCATTGTAAAAACTGCCAAAATTCCAGGAAATATAAGAAAGTAAATATTTCAGTGTCCGTGTAAAGCTTTCTAATCCTTTCTATGTGACTGTCTCTATGTTTACATGTGTACTGATTTGCATACATTATTAAATAAAAGTGGAATCCTATTGTAGACATCGCTTTGAAATCTGGTTTTTCCCCCCCATATAAAATGATTGTGGACACATTTCAGTAAATATAGACCTACATCGTCATTTTCATAACTTGCCAGCATTCCATTGAATATACGTGCCAGTCGTTTACTTAACCAGGGCCTGCTTGCTTGGTATTTAGGTTTGTGTTGCAGGGGTGGGGAACCTCTTTTCTGCCGAGGCCATTTGGATATATCTAACATCATCCGTGGGCCATGCAAAACTACCAACTTCAATATCAGCCTGCTGTATTGGTCAAACATTGACTTAAGTCACCCCTAATGCCTTGGCAGGGCCAGACCAAATGATTTGGGGGGCCTTAGACAGCCCATTCCCCACCCCTGCAACACCCAACTTTCGGAGCACAATATTACCTTTTGCTGTACTTTTTAAAAAATCAATATAAAATACCTACCTCCAACACACACACACTCACACACACACACACACACACACACACACACACACACACACACACTTGACACACTTTTCAAAATTCCCCCATAAGTCTCAAATATCTTGGTTTATCTTCTGGGCACTTAGGCGGGAGGACTCCTGACAGTTGAAGTGCAGGCGAGGAGGAGCTGTGAATAACGGGGCAAAGGGCAGTGTAGAGTAGAGCCCAGACACCGCATTGTTGCAAACTGCCTGACGTGGGGTCCGTTTCTTTAGGAATTACTTCCTCCTGCACTGAAGCCCTGGTCATGCACCAAGCAAGATCGCTGCCAGGAGCCTCTGTCACTTAGTCACCCTTGCAGCCTGAGGCCCAGTCCTCAGAGTACTCCTTTCAGAAAGGAAAGCTTGTTCGCGTGCGGGTATTTACACATGGCGCGTAACCAACACCTCAGTATCGTGAACTCTGCCACTGAGTAAAGCTCCTCGGGAACCCAGCCAGCAGCTCTGAGCCCCACTCAGCACCAATGGGGGCACCCTTCCGGCTTTCATTGAGAAAAGCTTACACTTAGTTTATGTATGATACTAGCAAGCTTGCCAGTCTGATTTCCAAGTTCAGCAAATTAGCACTCTGAGGACTGTGGAGGCATCCCCGAGAGTAAAACCAAGTAGCATCAGACTGCAGACAATAAAAGGTAAAGACAGGACGTGGGGAAGCTGAGACCCCTTTTGTGCAGGGACAAGCAGCTCTGCCTACCTTCTCAGTGTCTGCAAAGGGTGGCATCACCCATGATGGTGGGGCAATCGATTTAGTGGATCCTGACCAACATTTTAAACAATGGAATAGAAGAGAAAACAGCAGAGTGCTTTTTAATTAAAGATAAATATTATCCTTTGGAATTTTGGTCTCATATCCATCTGTCCATGCTGGGTTGCAGTGTGAAATTCATTTCTTAAGGTGGATCAAAGTAAAAAAGTTTGAAAGTTAGAGTTGTAAGCCCTGAAGTCATCACCATTTTATAGCAAAGTATAGAAATGAATGCCCTTAACAGTGACCCTGAGTTATCCAAAAAAAGGATCAAATAATGTTCAAAGGATGTAATTTAAGAGGACAAAGGACAGTGGGATGAAGATCTTTCAGAAAGATTCCTGTTACAAAGTGCCTGCAATTTTTTGAAGAAGATTTAGTATTTTAAATTTTAAGTGGAAAGCCTTTCTACTTTCTTCCTAACTTGAATCACCAACATAACTTTTAAAAATACCAAATTTGACCTGGGATGGGGGGAGGGAGGACACCTGAAAAATATAAAATAAAATATTTAAATTTTAGCCCAACCGGTGTAGCTCAATGGTTGACCTATGAACCAGGAAGTCATGATTCGATTCCAGTCAAGGGCACATGCCCAGGTTGTAGGCTCGATCCCCAGTTGGGCGGGGCGGGGGAGGGGAGGGTCTATCTCTCTTTCCCTTTCCCTTCCTCTCTGAAATCAATTTTTAAAATATTTTTTAAAAATAAAATAATTTTTTAAAGTTAATTAAAATAGTAAATTTGATACCCATCTAACATAAAGATATTCACCTTCCAGGTATACCTAATAAGGCATGCGTATATCTTTGTGATGCACATTAACTGCAATGTCATTTGTTCATTCAAAGCCAGCATTAAAAATGCACAGCATGGCTTCTCTGCTCTGGCTAGGCATTGGCCTACACAGATAAAGGAGACTCAGAACTGACCCTCAAGGAACTTATTTACAGTCCAGTGATCCAGATTTCAGTCAACCCAATTTATTGACCTTCATCATAGAGTCATTTTGCAGATTTTGGTACAGTACTGACTACGGCTGATTGAAATTTGCTGTCTCCTGAAAAATTTAGCATATGTGGCCCCCATATGTGCAAAACTGGTCATGAGCCCACATCACAGAGGATTAAGCCAAAGCCAGTCTCAGGTAAGATCAGGCAGATTGGCCCAGTCCCTGTGAACCCGGGTAACAGGGCAAAAATAAAAGCATGGAGCTGAGCCTTAGGTTCTGACCTGGAGGTATGCAGGGCAGCATCAGGGGGAAAGCCAAGTCCTCAGCCAACGGCTGCCACAGCTGCTGACATGCTACCCTGCCTTACTGACTCCTGACAGCTCAGGCCTCCATCCTTTTCTGGATCCATCCTTTTTTTCACCAGCTTTCCACATAACCAGGCCGCGATTTAAAGACCTCACTGGTCCCTGCCCAGCTTCCTTCTCTGTATGTGTATGCAGCTCCCTTCACTGAGGCCCGGGGGGTGGGGGTATCTAAATGCCCAGAGAGTGGGCACAGGGCCCCAACTTTGTCTCCATCGATGCTGTTGTCCTCAAGAGCTGGGTGTACTGTGCTCACCAGCCTTCCCCAAACCACCGTATTCATCGGCAAAGTAAGATTTGTCTGGTCTATGGTTTCGTAAGCACACCAGTACTAACTACAGCAAATTTCTGCTAATGTTCCATGTTCCATCAGCCCACTTTTACTAACTTGATATTACAAGTTTGGTGGCTATGCCTCACGGCTTTTCAGATGTTCTGATTTTAAATGGCCTACCTGCCTGTCTTCTTTGAATATGCCAGCACTTGTCAAACCATGTGTCCTACTTTTTGGTTTAAAAAAAAAGAGGGGGGTCTCTATGCTCAGAGGAGTCACAAGGTACATGGAAATACTGTAATCTACTCATGTTGTATCTTGTGAGCAAATGAGTTTTCCTGTCGAGACCAATCTGGTGTACCCGGTCCCCATATTCTTTTCGGGTAGCATGGATGCAAATGTCGTGTGGTTACCAAAACAACCCCAAACAAACCAGCGAGAGGCACCACCTGTGCAGCTCATCTACCCACAGAGCTTTTCTCCAATGAACAGGAGACATAAATTTCATTAGTCTTTATGACCTGGGCTGCTTTCGTGACATTCAACACAAAGGCCACTTTGACACCCAATTTCTCTGGCCTTTGGTTCTGTGTTTTGTTGTGTCGTGTTTTCAGGGAGAAGGAAGAGGAGAGACAGATTCATGAGGCAGTGGCAGAACATTCTAGAACTTTCTAATCACCTCCTCCTGACCATCTTCCATCTTTCGTTCCATACTCAGCATCTCTTTCATGGCCCCGAGCGCTTGGACACCCTGACATGTCTGCATTCACCCCTGCAAGCATCTCAGCCCCTGCAGTAACTCACTGTCATGCTCCCTCAGCAGAAATGCCCCCAACCTGCAATGAGCCTGCCCTTGTGCATCACATAACAGTAATGGCACCCCCTATCGAGCTGTGAGTGTGCCCACTGGGCACAGACAAGGCACGTGACAGCGGGACCCTTCATTTTGGTGCCATGTTTCCAGCAGCCTCTGTTGCCAAAGAACTCAGCAAAAGCAGAACTTTGAAACACCACATTGAAGAAGAGACCCACCAAACCATGTGCGAGGCAACACACCTGGAGACGCAGGCTACCTCATGTACCGCTTGGCAGGCCTGCAGGGCCATTCTGTTCCGGCTTCTTAGGCCAGGATTAGGTGAGGAGCCAGGGGTCAGCACGTGGGTGAACTAATCAAGTGAAAGGCGCGGGTGCAGACTGGGCGGAGAAGGTTCCTTTCCGTTGAATCAGAACTCTGGTGTGCAGATGTCCGAAGCTGCTGGAGTGGAGAGGAACCCTTTGGCACGAGGAGTTTGCAGTCTATGAACTGCTGCAGAAAAACCGTAAAAACAGGGCATTTTGAGGAAACCAAGGGAGAAAATCTGTTTTTATAATAAAACAACTTTACTGGCCTTTCTAGTTCTAGCATTGTGTGTTCTGGAAACACAGTAGAAGCCAGCGAGAAGGCCTGGGTGAGGAGATGGGAGAGCTCGGGCTGTTTGTGATTTGCACTGCGGCCTTGGACGTGATTTGTGTCCTCTCCAAAATCTCTATTTACCTGTCCATAAAAACGGGACCCATAAAGCTTTTAAAGTACGTTGTGAATAATAAAACACCACACCAGCACAAGTCGTCATTCATGGGGCTTCTCTAACCCTCTGTTTTCCTTTTTTTAAAGGGGGATAATAATAATACCAGCCCTCCCCATCTCTCGGAATGCTTCGGAGGATCAAATGATAGAATGTGTGTGAAGGAGACGGGGAAACCATGGAGTTCTAAGTGAGCAGCGGGGCTCACGAATGTTCCGGGGCTTTAAGGAGTCAGTTGCCAGCCCTGAGGCCAGGGTTGGTTTAAGACTCACTTTGCCAGACCAGAACGTTCTCTCCAGGGCATCCCTCCCTCTCTCCCTCTCCCTGACCTCAACGTTCCTCTTTGCCTGCTCCTTCCTTTGTCTTGGATGCTCTGAGTTGCCTTTGCTCGTCTCTCTGGATCTGTCAGGCAACTGCTGCGTCTCACTCCAGGGAGCATCATCTAAGATCCCAGTGAAACCGTTTCTATATGTAGTTTGTGATAAAATGTGCGTTCCTTTGGGAGAAAAGGGGCAGCCACTGTGTGGGCTCATATCCACCACCATTGCACTGGTGGCCCCCCAGAACCAGAGGGCCTACAGATACTTTCCAGCATAAATGAGGGTCTGGCCCAAGGTTAGAGTGGCTTTTACAAACAACCTGTTCTACTTGTTACTTTCCCCTAGGCCTCTGGAGTGGGGAATGAACAACATTTTATTCTTCAAATCAGAGCTAGAAGATGGATGGATGGATGGATGGATGGATGGATGGATGGATGGATGGATAAATTGGGGTAGCGGGGGAGGTTTGAGTCCACTCATCAGTTTAAAATTTCTCATTCTTACATCCACACCCCAGTTCTCCTCAGGTAACTCTAAAATTTTATCTGGTTCATTGATGCATTCTGAGAAGGTAGTGGAAAACCTTGTTAAATACCGGGTTTAAACATTCCTTTTTTATTTTATTTTGCCAGATGAGAATACTTTATTCACTGTCACCTGAAGAGAGCACAGACTCCTGTCCTGAGGAGGGTCAAAGGTTGATCCTAACAACCTTAAACTCAAAGGGGAAAGGGAAGCCTTTCTCAGGACCAGGTCAGAAACAGCTGACCCTCCCTTAGCTTCCTACATGGCGCACCGAGCAGGGAACTTGGAAGTCCCTTTCCGGTGTGCTGCTGTTGTTGTTTTTACTTTATTTTAGAGAGAGGAAGAGGGAGGTGGGAGGGAGAGAGACAGAGACACATCAATTTATTGTTCCACTTATTTATGCATTCATTGGTTGATTCTTGTTTGTGCCCTGGCCCGGGGTAAGCCTGCAACCTTGTTGTTTGGGGAGGACGCTCTAACCACCTGAACTACCCAGCGGGGACCCCTTGAAAACTCCACCCAGCACGCCCCTTTTTCCTCCTGTGGGATTTACCAGCGAACACATTCCAGTGCAGTCACTCCAGATGCGTACCAAGGCCTTGGCGTTGGCAAAATCTCTGAAGTCAATCTCTAAGTAAAAAGATGCTGCAAGGAAGCACCCAGTCAGTTCCTTCTAATAACCGCAGATTGTCATGTGACACCTGCCCCTCCCCTTCCCCCATTCTCTCGGAAAACCACCCACCCCACCGATAAACTAGGTTGACCTGTGTCCTTTAATCTGCCAGCATCTACCTTTCTTCCAAGGTGGTGGTAATCTTTTGCTTTTGTTATTTAAGGGCTGCCGGATGCTTGATGGTTACCCAATTGCTCTGGGGCTTTGCATAAACAGTTAACAAAAACACGGCGCACGAGGCGGCCGTTTCGCTTTCTGTGCTTGTTGTTCTTGGCACGGGGTCAGTTCTATGAACTTCTGGTGTCCAACTGGTAGGACCTGAAACTCTGTGTTTAACAAGTGCCTGTAGTCAAAACAGTTGGCGTGTGCGAGCGGGGAGAGCTGGTACCGACTGCAGCTGGCCAGCCGCGGCCCTGGACGTGCCGAACCCCGAAGCGCGGCGATTCCGAGTCGGGGTTGGGCTTCTGTTGTTGTCACGTTGTGAGGTTTTTCTTTCTTGTTTTTTACCCACCCTCCCCACCCCCTTTTTTTTTTTTTTTTTTTTTTGTGACGGCATCCGTGCTCATGTGGATCGCTTCAGGTTCCAAAAGTACAACGTGTTTACAGTCGTCGTAGAATCAGATTAAGTTGGCAGCCTGAGTCTCTGTAAGTGGTTTTAGTTTACGTTTCTTCTTCTAACAGGATGTTTTGCATAATCTTGCTGATCCTGGGTTATTTATAGACCTTTTTCGGAAGGGAAACAAACAACAAAAAAAACAACAACAACACGGGGATGCGTGAGTTTTCTGCTCTGACGGTGGAAAGTGAAATCCGCGCCTGCGGTCGGACAAACGGCCGCGCCCGTGCAGCGGAGCTCTCCGAACCCCTGGGAATGGGTCTCTCCGCCAGGTCACTGGATGGCGCGCCCCAGCGCGGGCTGCGGCCGCCCGGGTCCGATACCCTGCGGAGTGAGCCCGTGGTCTTAGGACGCGTTGTTTTCCTCGGGTCGGTCGCAAACGGAGTGAAATGAAAGTGACGATGCCATTTCCCCTGGGGGTGGATGCAGGGATGGGGTGTCATTCCAAAGGGCCAAGTGGCGGGGGGGGGGGGGGGGGGGGTTGCGATGGTGGTTTGGGCCAACCCGCGGGAGCGGTGTTCGCGGGCGTCCCCAGCCCGCCCCGCAGCGGGTTGGCGGGACTCAGCCTGGGGGAGGGGCACAGGAAGGCTTGAGAGCCGCAGGAAGTTAGTGGGCGCTCAAGTTTGTCCTCGCCTAAATGGCAGTGATACTCAGGTGTTTATAACATTTTGTTTTTTTTTTTAAATAATGAACTGCAAAATGGTAGTTTTGCATACCGTACCGGCTGGTGCATTCTGTTTGACGTTCTGGCCTGGCCTAGGATGTCTGGGTGCCCAGTGAGTGTTTGAATGAGAACTAGAGCGGGGCACGTTTGAAATCACTAAGCCGGAATTAGAGCTCCGTGAAAGGCTTTCCCATAATATTTACTAGAACAGTTGGCTAAAAATTGCTCCGCTTTGCCCACTGAATGGCTGTGTAATTAAATCAGCCCTTGACAGCTACCTTGAGCACCTCCCCTCTCTGTGCCGGCAGCTCGTGGAATTTGCATGGGTAAGTGGCACGTTCATCAGCGTAATGAGCGTGGAGTCCCAGTCTCATGGTCCAGGAGAACGCCGTAAATGAGACACTTCATTGTGCCCGGGGCGAAATGTTTTAAACCAAACAAATCGAAATGGGGGTAGAAAACGCTAAAGCGTACGTACTCTGGGCGGCTTGAAAGGCCTTCGAAGTGGGGAGTTTGCTCTGGGCCCGGTCTTGGGTCCCTCACCGACAGGTTCAACCCGCCCCTCACCCCCAGCATCACCCACTGGCACACACAAATGAAAATGGAGAGTTGAAACGGAAATTTCCAAGGTAGTAAATGTGACCATTAGGCCGAGGCTTGGCGGAGTTATAACTGCTGAGTGCTGCCAAGAGCAGATTTCTTTTTCTCCATGTTTCTCTCATCTATGAAAGCAGTGGGGCTTGGGGGATTTTACTGGGGCGGCGGCGGGGGGCGGGGGGGCTGTTTTTGCAGTCTCCTCTGACCTTGCTTACACAGAATAACGATCAGGCTGCCTTGCTTTCCAGAGCATGCCCGGTGCTTTCTCGTGCTAGCCTCACCGAGCTGGGGAAGGACAAGGCTAGCCCCTTGGTGCCAGGAGGAAAGGCTTGGCTTGGCTAAGCTTGCATAGTGGAGCCGGGGAGCTTGAACTCAGGACCACATTATCCATCAGATCTTCGCTGCTCATTGCCCCATCCAAACTGGGTGAACTGGCTGCACTACAGACATCTCATAGTCTTTGTTCTAATTTGATTCGAATCTGCCCCGTGGAACCGATCCACTTCCCCTTTCCTCCTCCAGGGGATCAGGTTGGGATAGAATTTGAGACCCCTCCCCCTCCCCCCCCCCCTTTTGAAGGCCTCAGGTTTGAGGTGTGTGTTGGTTTGTGTGTATCTTGGCTAGCAGGGATCATGGGGGCTCTCATCCCACTGTGTAAATAACCTCAAAGTGAATGAAGAGATGTGAAGGGACCCTTTAGGCCTTTATGTGGGGAGTTGGAGAGGGATGGCTGTGAATACTGAAAGGTTTCCCAGTCACCCTGCCCTGGGGCTTTTGCATTTGAATTGGCCAAACCCGCCCACCCTGCTATCCTTGGGAAAGTAAAGGCGATGCCATTTGCCAGCCTGTCAGTTCTGTCTAGTAGAGCATGTCACTCCTCCCAGCCCTGCACACATCAGCCTGACAATACCTTTCAAACACCCTCCTTTCTTGCTTTGATTTCCCTCCTACCCCAGGCCCCACCCCCCCACAAGCACCACCACCCCCAGCCAGGAGAGAGCTTAATGACATATCTATTGTTAGATTGATCTCTGAGTCCCGCCTACTCGTGTGTCTGGACCCCTTAGCAGCAGTGAGCATTTGTGGGTTCCTCTCCTCTCGTGGCCCCCAGGAAAGTGGTTCTGTCTGCCCCATACTCTCTGGGAAGCCCGGGGTCTATCAAAGTCTGAGAGTCTGAGGGAGGACCCATGCATCCAGGTAGAACCTGGAATTTGGGTGGATTCCTGGTGAAAAGCAGCGTTGGGCCAGTGGGTCTGATTCAGTTTGTCAAACCTGTGAAGGTGCTGGTGGCGACCTCACTGCCAGTTAGCCCACTCACCCCCATGATCTTCTCCTTTTCTGGAAGGATAACAATGACAAATAGATTCATCACAACCCACAAAGGTAGGAGGCCAAAAAAGAAAGTAAGCTGATAGAAGTTGGTTTCTCCCAGGCTGTGCCTTAGGTCAAGCTGTTTCAGACCAACTGCTGGGTACCTGTAGACTACCTCAGCCTCAGGCCTCCAGGGTGGACAGGATTTGCCAGATGTCAAGAATCGGGAGACTGCCCCCCACCTTGACCTTGCTACAATTTGCCATTGACATGCTACAATTTGCCATTGACATGGCACACCCCAAACCAAGGAGGAAGATGCATTCAATCT
Organism: Cnephaeus nilssonii; assembly: GCF_951640355.1. NCBI lineage: Eukaryota > Metazoa > Chordata > Mammalia > Chiroptera > Vespertilionidae > Cnephaeus > Cnephaeus nilssonii. Next base: position 40,801,869 of record NC_137083.1, on the reverse strand, counting down.
CTGATATGTTGGAGGTTTAGGAGTCCCTTGTCCTCTGCCCTCCATACTACACTTTTTCTCCCTTATCCAGTGAACCTGAACAGTTTCTAGGTAAACCAATTATATTAATTTGCCTGGGCTTTCAAATACCAAAGACTAAGAGGCTTAAAGAACTGACATTAATTTTCTTACAATTCTGGAGGCTGGAAGTCCAAGATCAAGGGACCGGCAGGGTTGGTTTCTCCTGAGGCCTCTCTCCTTGGCTTGCAGACGGCTGTCTTCTTGCTGCCTCTTCATATGGTTATCCCTCTATGTGCACATACCCCTAGTGTCTCATACTCTTCTTATAAGATCACTAGTCATATTGGCTTAGGGCCCCACCCTCACTGGCCTCATTTTGACTTAAATATCTCTTTAAAAACCTTATTTCAAATACAGTTACATTCTGAGGTCCTGAGGATTGGCACTTCAACATATGGATTTGGGGTGGAGGGTTCAGAATGCAGCCTGTGACACCAATCAGCTAAGCCTGGTCCTGCTTCAGCTCTGCAGGACCAGCATCAGAGCACTGCGGTAACCACCATGGTATAGAGACTCGTCTGTGACTCGTTCCTGCACATGTGAGTGTGTAGAACCAGGCACCGTCTCTGTGTGGGTGCATCGTCAGGGAAATGCAGCAGGAGAAAGACAGGAATATGTTCAAATGTCACAAGAAGTCACCCAGTGGCTATGAAAGTCTGGGTTAGCTTCCATGCGTCCTGTGATGATTTTTAGGTGACTTCAGCAGCCACCTTTCTTGAGGGAGACTAGTGTAGGGGTAGGGTGAGTGAGAGAGTAGCTTGCAGACCATGCGCTCCAAAAGTCACCTGACAGAAATTGGTGCCTTCCCTCTGGGCCTCTTCCTCCCAAGTGGCTTTCTGAGCAAACTCCCTGATCTGTGAATAGATTCATTGGCATGATCCTCTCAGTGTCTTGCCAATAGTTATATGTAGATATATATTTAAAATCTGCCCTCAGCATTCATCGCTCCTGGAAGTTGGGAAACCAACCTTACATGGACTAGGCGAGGAGAATTTAGCCAGTTATTGCCTCACATTTCAACTGCTGCTCTTTTCCCAGGAGGATATGGTAGGCCATGCCAGTTCTCTCCCCCCTCTTCCCCTCCTATGGGACATCTTGACCCTGAGATGCTAGGGACCTGCAGGCTGGCCTCTTTGTAAACCCCCACCCCCAACCTTGTCTCAGTGAAGACCATTTCTTTCCTGAAGTAAACATCCTCAGCTGAGATAAGAACAGGGTTTCTGGGACCTGCCCTGAGAATGTCCAAACCGAAAGCCTGGTGTTCGTAGAAACTGCCATTCAGGATAGTTCAGGTCAAGCCATGTGGGAGCTAAAAGCAACCCTCCCAGCCCTTCATTACCTGCCAAATCTCTGCTGCAGATTACTCAGGTCCTGGTCTCAACAAGGTGACGATGGAGCAACAAGGTGTTCCTCCTACAGGCTAGCAGAGACTCCATTACCCTTCATCAGCCGGCCTGGGTGTTGGTCTGAGATGAAGGAGAAGGAGATTGCTGCTGGAAAAGGAGATCCGAGATCTGTTCCATTGCAGCAGTCCGGCTGTTCTGTGCTGAAAGACTGCCTTCTGGCAGCCTGTATGCATCTATAGGTTCTTCCTTGGCTTAACAGGCAGGTTTCTACCAATGGAAAGGGTATCTTTGAGAGATTTATAGCAGTAATAATCACAACACTCTTTATTTATGTTTGCTTAGCCTGACTCAACTATTAAACCTCTTTTACATGCCTGATCTCATTGGCTTCTCCCTATTGCCCTGGAAGGGCAGGTACTGCTAACCTCAGAGCATGGAAATTCTGGAAGGATTTCCAGGATTCAGACTCCAGCTCTTGGATGCCAGTGCTCCTTCTATTGATTTCAGCTGCCTGATGGCTATATTTAGATGCCAATAAGAAGGGTAGTTTGTCTGGGAATTGGAAAAAGAGGTCTTTTTCCTATTTTACTTGTTGTCAGTTATAAAGGCAACATCTGGTTGCTCGCTGTGTGCAGGGCCCTGCTCTAAGAGCTTCACCCTTCGTCTTTGCATCCACTGTCAGAGGGCGGCTATTGTTAGCCTCATTTGTCTGTTGTCCATGAGATTCTTACCAGGGAAGATGAAGAAATGTAGGTCAAGTGATACACCTGACTGGCAGGTGACTTAGTAGAGTTACACCTCAAGTGTGCAGTTCACAAGTCACTGTCACGCTGGGGGATTGTGTCGAGTTGCATACTTGACCCTGTCCTCTTCCACATTATAAATAAGGATTTGGAAGGAGAATGGCAGGCTTGTCAACTTTTCAGGTGGTAGATTTGGGAGGGAGAATGGTTACGTTAATGGGTCGGGGGTCCAAAAAGATCTCAACAGCCTGGAACTGTGGACTCATTCCAACAAGATGACGTTTTTAAAGGGTACCTGGGGATACGCAGCTTGGCAGCAACGTATATGAAATAAGACAGGAGTGATGCAGCTACCGGAAATAAAATCTTCAGGCTGGTTCTTCAGCTGCATTTATAGGAGAATAATATCCAAAACCACGAGGAGCTGCACAGCCCCCATCTGTAATGTTCTCCCTTCTGAGTTCCACGGCTTAGGAAGGACAGTGGGAGCTAAAGAGGACCCAGAGGTCAGGAGGAATAGTGAAAATGACATTTTGTGAGGAATGGTTTTAAAAAACATCTGGGGATATTTAGCCTGGAGAATGATTTCAAGGAACAGATACTTGGCAAGGTGCCCTATGGAAGGGGCACTGGACTGGTTCTGGGTGACACCTTAGGGCAGAAACGGGACTAATGTGCAGGCATTATTGAGCAGCTCCGGGTAGGGAAGAACTATCACCTGGTGTGCACTCGGAAAGCTCCATCCAGTCAGGGACCTGCAGTTGAGAAGCCAGGCTGGGCGGCCGCTTGTCCCCAGTGCTGCGGCGGTGACCACAGCCCCCCGGAAGGGGGCTGACAGGGGTTAGCAGAGCATGATTACCTGTGGGGTGTCTTGCCTATTGGGAATCTGTTACTCTGTACCATTTTAGGGTCTAAGACCTGGGTCCCTTTGATGGAAGTAATTCCGTCATTGGAATGGCAATTCCTTTGGTGAAAATGACCGCTATATCAGGCATGAGAGGGCTGCCAGAGGGGAGCTGTGCCTCAGTGTCCCATTTGTAAATAGCACAGCCTGCCGTGCACATATGTGTGCACGTGTGCGTGTGTGTGCATTTTTGGCAAATAACACTTTTCCATGAACCTGAATTGGCCATGTGTAAGAACTGCTATGCTGCCCTGGCCAGTGTGGCTCAGTTGTGGAGCATTGACCTGTGCACCAAAAGGTAGCTGGTTCAATGCTGGGTCAGAGCACATATCCAGGTTGAGCATTCTAATCAATGTTTCTGTCTTCTGTTCTCTCTCTCTCAAGTCAATTTAAAAAAAAAAAAAAAAAAAAAAAAAGAACTGCAGTGTTGGAGTCCCTGCCTGCCCTGTCCTGATGGCCACCTTCATTACCTTAACTTAAAAATTACCTCCTTTAAGGGATTCCAAGAAGGGCCTTGAAGGTAATTTTCAGTTACCCTGAAACTGATGGTTCTGTTTGTGGATTGTCCTGGCCCTTGTATTCTGCAGGGCTTTTTATTATTATTATTGAGGTGAAATCCACTTAACACAAAATTAACAGTTTTAAAGCGAACAATTCTGTGGCATTGAGTACATTCACAATGTTGTGCAACCACTACTAGTACTTCTATCTAGTTCCAGATGTTTCATCACTTTAAATAAAACTTCATGCCCATTAAGCAGTTATTTCCCCTTCTGTCTTCCCCCAGTCCCTGGCAGCCACCAATCTGTTTTCAATCTCAATGGATTTACCTATTCTGGACAGTCATCTGGATAATTAATACAATTCGTGACCTCTTTCTGGCTTCTTTCATTTGCCTAGTGTTTCCTAGATTCTCCCAGTTGTAGCATGTATTAGCACTATATTTCTTTTTATGGCTGAATAATATTCCTGTATGTGTATATACCACAATTTGTTTATTCATTCATCCATTGATGGGCATTTAGGTTGTTTCCATCTTTTAATTATTGCAAATGGTGCTTTTATGAACCTTCATATACAAGGATTTGTTTGAGTACCTGTTTTCCATTCTTTGGGGTATATGTCTCATAGTAGAATTGTTGGATCATTTGGTAATCCTATGTTTAATATTTTGAGGAACCCCAACGGTGCCCAAGGGTTCCAATTTCCATTTCATTTTGTTTCATTTTGTTTTGTTTTGATCTATAGCCATCCTAGTAGGTATACAGTGGTAGGTATCTGATTGTGATTTTGATTTGCATCTCCCTAGTAACTAAAAATGTTGATCATCTTTTCATATGTTTGTTGGCTGTATGCATATCTTCTTTGGGGAAATACCTGTTGAGGTCCTTTGCCCATTTTTTTTAATGGGGTTGAGCCTGCCTGTTTCTGTATTTAGGATTAAGGTTCTAAACTTCCTGCTCTTCAGATGCTAGAGCAGTGTAAATATTGCGTCTTTTTAGCTTAAGCCACCTGTTTTCTGAGAACTTAGGCCACTTATTACCTTGGCACCTGCGATGAAGAGAGAGAACCGGGTGAAAGAGGCAGGGCAGAGTGCTCCAGGAGGACCCATGGCCTCTGAGAGAGCTGGCCCACGGCAACTGTGCAAATCTCTGTCCTCCCGGTCATCCTGGAACTCAGAAGACAGATTCTAGGAAAACTATTTACATTTCTCTGGAAAGACTCGGGCTCCTGGGCCACAGGGCCTGCCCTTTCACCTGTGTTTTTTCTAAGTATTGCAACATCCAGCAGGCCTCCTCTTGCTTCTGAGGTGAGCAAGTGTGCCCACGAGCTCTTGACCTGCTGGCCTAGGGTCTGGACGACAAGGCTCACAGCCTTACCCTCAGGTAAAGCTGCAAAGGACGGGAAAGGAGGGCTGGATGCTTCTTCCAGTGGGGCTGGGTCAGGTGGGTGGTCAGGTCACTCCCCCCTCGTTCTCACTGACTCCATTCCAAAGAAATGGAATTGTACAAACCAGTTCTGCTATGCCAACCAGCACAGCCCCCTCAAAATCAATCAAAAACTGATGAATTCTTCATTCTGGGGGGAAAAAAACGCTCTGCAAGAGGGGAAGAGGAAGCCAAGAACCTAGAGGCTCAATGTCATGGTCTCCTGGATGATTCTCCCCTGGGAGACTCCCTCCCTCTGGTTTTGGTTAACATGTTCAGCTGCTGACAGGATGGTTCCAACCTGAGCCCGCCTCACCATGAGACTTAGGCACTGCCTAGCTTGTGTGGCATGGTTCAAAATGATGCTACCTCTCCCCAAAGTAAGAAATGCTCCTTAAAAGCCATACTTGTGGGTCTTGGAAACTTTTATCTCTTTAACGGTTTGTTTTTATTTTTCCTTATTAAAAGGTATATCCTCAGCCCTGGCCGGTGTGCTCAGTGGTTAGAGAGATGGCCCGCACACCGAAGGGTCGCAGGTTCGATTCCTGGTCAAGGGCACGTATCTGGGTTGTAGTTTCGAACCCTGATACCAGTCAAGGTGCATGCGGGAGGCAACCAATCCATTTGTCTCTCTCACATCGATGCTCTCCCCCCACACACACACTCCTTTCCACTCTCTCTAAAAAAAAAAAAAAATCAATGAAAAAAATATCCTCAGCTGAGGATTAACAAAACAAAACCAAAAAAAGGGCATATACTCCTTAGCCAGGGTCAACTAAAGATTTATCAGGTAATAGCCAGATTTTACAAAGAAATATTGGATGAAGCGCAGGAGAGATCCTAGTAGAAGATGAAATTGCCCAAAACATACTCTACCACTAGGGTGTTGTTGTTTTTTAATGAGTTGAAATTTACATAACAAAATTAATCATTTTAAAGCATGCAGTTCAGTGGCACTGAGCCCATTCATAATGTTGTGCAACCATCACCTCTACATAGTTCAAAAACATTGTCATCACCCCCAGAAGAGACCCTAGACCAAGTAAGCAGCTACTCCCCACCCCCTTCTTCCCCAGCCCCTGGTAATCACTAATCTGCTTTCTGGATATTTCATGTCAATGGAATTGTACAACATGTGACCTTTTGTGAACTATTGTTGTTTTGAAACACCCCACCCCCCACTCCCCTGCAGTCTACTGTCCTTTGCCAGGATCAGGGCATCAACTTCTGAAATATCCAGAATGAATGAAAATTCCCTGCATAAATTAATAGTTCAAATGTCCCACGAAAATGAAAACTCCCTGCATGAATTGATAGCTTAAATGTCCCACAAAAGTATTTTTCCATCTTTATAATGATGTCTCTACTCTCTCGGAAGCAGAGTGCTAGGCATTGCTGGGGACTCTGCTCATCAGGATCCGCAGGCCCCGAGGGAAGGGGAGAGGAAAGCCCTGAGGCTCTGCAGGCTGCGGGGCCCAGCAGCTCGCACGTGGCCCTCACACTGTGGGGCTGTAGGAAGGCCCGGCCCTTCCCCAGCAGGGACTGTTCAGATCAGCCATCAGCCCCAGAGGAGCCCGCTGCCTCCGACCACACCTTGTGTGTGCAGTTCAGGAAACCCCAAGTTCGTCTGCCAAATTCAGGATACAACCCTGACTGTTCCGGGCTTTTCTTTCTGCCTTTCCCTAATCGCATCTGGGCGTGCTCTCTTAAAGGGGAAGTGGTGCGTTCTGACTGGCCAGGGCCCTCCGCCAGAAGCCAGGAAACGTCTCCCACAAGTCGCATTGCCCAGCGTGTCACAGGCTCAGCCTCCTTATCCTAACGGCAAGGCTGCCTCCCCGGGATGTGTAAGTGTGAGCACAGGGCACGTTGGCCACAGAGGACGTGTGGGGCTGGGCCCAGGTCACAGGATAGAGAGCCTGGCAGGCGGAGCGTGCTGTCAGCCGAGGACCCAGTTAGCGAGCCTGAGCGTTAGCAGAGCCGGTGCTCCGGGCTGTGGGCTGGCGAGGCGTGGAGTGGGGAGATTTGCTGCCTCAGAAAGAGGTCAGGAGTAGGAGGCTGGGTTGGGGACCAGTCTATTTTGGACAGCCCTTCTGGAGGCACATGCCTCGGGGCCTGGGCAGGAATGGAGTGGAAAATTTCGTAGCACACCTGTCCTAGCACCGGGAAGCCAGCGGGAGGGAACCTCACCAACGTGTCACCCCCACTTCTCTGCCTTTACGTGCAGCTCCAACGATAGGCATTTTTCTCTTCGGCAGTTATTTGTCTTTGTCGTTTGTAAATGTGGTTTGTGTTAGGAAATGTTGCGGGTCTCTTTTACTCAAACTTTAAAATTGCTTGAAACCAGTGACCTGTGTTTTTCCTTCCGTCCTATTCTTGGATGGTGCTGAGTCCCGTGTGTGCGCACAGTGGGCCCTGAGTAAACCGTGGTGGCCGGCCCGCTGACGGACCGGTTGGCGCAGCAGGGTGATTGGCAGTGTACCTGGCCTGGCTTCTAGCTCGGGTTTAGTTTCCTGCATGCTCACGGAGAAGTTAAGGGGAAAGCTCACACACGCTCGCGCACACACGCAGCCAGTTACTAACCCAATGCCAACAGTGAGGGACTGGTGGGAAGACAGACCCTTGCTGTGTTTTAGACTCCTTTCTGCCCTCGATTTTTTTTGTTTGCATGGTGGTGATAGTTGCCCTTACGTCATGTAAAAAGCTTTTTGTTTTCACCCAAATAATTCAGACCTTCTGCTCCTGAAGAAGAGGTCAGAGGGCAGCAGAAGGAGGCTAGAGAGGGGCTGGGGGAGAGGGGAAGTGTGTCTCTGTTGGCATATATTGACAGGGCACAACCACACCCTATTTCAAGACAACTTCCTGTTTGCCACTGCCAACTGCCACTCCAAGAAGAACAGAAATGGTTCCGTTATTAGTGGCTGCTGGGGGACCCCGGCAGCCTCTGGGTGAGCGGTTCTGGGGGGCGCTGGGAGCTTAGCAGCGAGTTGAGGTTTTGCTCCTTCCATTGCGGGAGATGATGGTCCTGCACCCTGGAACCCGGAGGCCGAGACGCGGTGGCCTCTCCTTGCTCAGACTGTGTTCCTTAGACTGTGCTCCAGGAGGATTCTGGTAAACGGGCTAGTCTGCATGCAGGGAGGGAGAAGGCCGAGAACCGCCCACTTCGGACAGCTACTGCTTGTGTTTTGTTTCAATGTGAACAGTGTCATGTATCAGGGGAGCTTATGTGAGTTGGCACCGTGGTAGCCAGCGTCCATGTGTCATTAGTCCTCACGACACTCGTCTCTTCAATAGTGAACATAGTGAGTGTGTCTATAGGAGCGAGACCCTGGGCTAAATGCCAGGATAAAAGGCTGAGCAAGGAGGGCTCCCGAGGAGGGCTCAGGGGCAGGGGCCTGGCCCAGTACCCCGATGGTCACGGGTGATGTGCGCTGAGATGGGGCCCTCGGTGTGCTGTCGGGCACCTTCCCACGCGTAACCCTGTGATATAGGCATTATTGTTGCCATTGGGGTAGATAAGGAGACTGGGGCTCGTGGGGTTAAGTTATTTGCCCAAGTCACAGAGCTAATGAGTGACAAAGCTGGGATTTGAGCCCAGATCTTTCTGATTCCAGAGACAGAAGTGTTGGGTCCATATTGCTGGTGACTCACAAAGCTGGTGCAGAGCATGAGAATCCCCTCAGGACCTTTTTTAAAAATACAGGTTTGGGGGCCCTGGCCCTGCTGTGCCAGGGGTGAGGAGCGCTCTGCTAAACCAGGAGGCCCCCGAGGTGTAAGCGAGGCCTGGGTGCTTCCTCTGCCTCATGCAGCAGGACCCGCCCTCCCTTCCTGGAGGTGTGGCAGGGCATGCCTGTGCCAGGGACAGGGCTTTGTGATGTGCTTAACCCAGGCCCTTGGGTGAAGGCCACTGATGATGCTCGCCTCACGGCAGTATTGGGAAGAGTCAGTCTATCTTCTCCCCAAAGATCCCTCAGACTGTGCCTCCGGCTTCAAGATACTTTAGTTGCTGCTACACCTGTCCCTTTAGTGCCCCTGAGGCCAGGATGATGTCAGCTGTGCCATCTTCAGGTAGAATGCAGCAGCTCATCCTAAAACTGGAAGCCACGACTTTTCGCCCAGGGTGGTGATAGTTGTTTTAATGTACGTTTTCATGTATCAGGGGAGCTTATGTGATGGCTCCTATGTTGAAACACGTGTGACTTGGGTGTGTTGGGCGGTGGTGATGGGCAGTCACTCTGATGGAGAAGTTCCATCCAGTGGAATTCCTTGTCAACCCCTCCACTCCATGTGGCTCCAGACACATGGGAACGGCGGGGGCCATAAAGGCCTAATGGTAACAGGATTGCAGAGTCCCCCAGACCAGGGGGGCTCTTCCCTGGCCTCAGATCCTTCAGGCAGCAACTTGCCTCCTGCAGGGAGCCTGTTCCCCACCACTCAGGGTGGCCAGCCCAGAATCTGGGGAGTGTCTCCCCGCTCTGGGGGAACCCTCTGCAATGACAGCGTCTATCTTGTCACCACGTTATAGCTCAGCGCCTGACACATGGTCAGTGCCAAGGAAATGAGTGAATGAATGAGATTTGACTTCAACACATGTTTTCTCTCCTTCCTACCTTTGTATTTGCACTTGTCTTCTCCCCTTTGACCTCTGGTTAAGCATATGTTAGTGTTTTTCTTGTTTGTTTGTTTGTTTGAAATCTTTTTATTGTGTGGACTTAAAAAGCTTTAACAGAAACAAAGCCTATTAAGCAATTCATCCTATAGGCTTCTCTTTTTTTCATCTAAATACATTATATATCAATATATATATATATAATATATGTCTTCAATGTTTTATGTTTTTATAAAGTAATGATTTTTGTGACATTCTTAGTTTTCTTGTGGATTTGGATTTTCATGTATCAGGGGAGCTTATATGAAGTGTCTACTGAGAGTTGGCACCGTGGTAGCCACCGTCCATGTGTCATCAATCCTCACAACACCCACTTCTTTAACAGTGGACACAGTGAGACCCTGGGCTAAATGCCAGGGATAATAGACTGAACAAGACACCTGCCCTGGAAATTTCCTTAAATTTGAGATAACCCTCATACCTGTCATTTTCAGTTATTTTATTTAAAATCATTTGGGTTGATTTTGGTGTGTTTTACTATTGTAAACAGTGCTGCTGAAAATACCTTTGAACTTTCGGGTGTGGGGGGAAGGGGAGGAGCAGGGCCGGTGATATTTCCTTGAGGTCTATTTTCCAGACTAAAATAACCAAATCACCCAATCAAAGGCTATAAGTGTGTTTTAGTTCCTGTTTATAATCACCAGGTTGCTCTCCAGAGGCCTGTCATTCCTTGAAAGTGCCCCCAGCGGTGTGGACATGGGCTTGTTTCCCCATAGGTCTGTGTTTGCTGTGTGGTTTGTTTCTTTTCCTTTGAGCTAGGGTAGGTGTCTAGTGAGGTCATCCTTAGGGGCTGATGGCAATATTTCGGGGCCCTGGAAATCCTACCTGGGACTCCCCAAACCCTACCCAGTGGTCGTTGGTGCCCCAAATTTGTGCCCTAGTATAAATAACCAATACAAGAGTAGGTGCGAGGTAGAACGCTGCTACCAAGGGGGAGAGATAGGGAGGATACCACGTTCTTGAACTTCCAAGTTGTGTTCTGGGCCAGCTCTGAAAATGGGGAGTGCTTTATCAGGAATCATCTTAGAGGTTGTGTTGCTGAAGTGCAGAGGGAAGAGGACATCCCAGCAGTGTGGCATGGTGGAGAGGGTACTGGCTCCAGGGCCAGGCAGGCCTGGACTCTCCTCCCAGCTGCTGAGGTCTGCATGACCTTGTCTTGTTTCATGACCTTTCTGAGCTTTAACTTCCCATCTATAATAAGGAACTAACAGTACCCACTTGTGGGGTTTGTTGGATAGATGACGTGAGCTGGCACACAGTAGGCGCTCAAGAAATGCTGCTCCTCACCCTGGCTGTCATGGTTCAGTTGGTTGGAGTATCATCCCATTCACCAAAATGTCTCAGGTTCAATTCCCGGTCAGGGACACGTACCTAGGTTGTGGGTTTGATCCTCGTCAGGGCGCTTATAGGAGGCTGCCGATCTCTCTTTCTCTCTCTCTCTCTCTCTCTCTCTCCCCTCTCCCCGCCCCCTCTCTAAAAACCAGTGAATATGTCCTCGGGTGAGGATTTAAAAAAAAGAAATGCTGCTTCTCTTCCTGACCACATACAGTGACCCCATCACCCAGAAACCAACCCAGAGCCTGGGGGATTTAAGGTCTGAACGTGTGAGCCACCAGCCCACTCTGGCATTTGTCACCGTGCCCGGGGCAGTGCATGCTGCCTGGCAGTGGGTGGGAGTGAGAGAGGAAAAGAAGACCCAGTAGAAGAGTAGAAGCTAATTGGTGACAGGCACCATGCTGTCAGGAAAGCCCCTCCGCCCCCACCCCCTCCCCAGCCACACAGGCCCTGGTATCTTTTAAAGAGGCACTCACTCCAGCCTAAGAGGGGGAGGGGGTGTGCTCCAGACAAGCTCACAAGCGCTCCTGGCACATGAACTGCTTGGCATGCTCTGCCTGCCATTCACGGCCTGCACAGCCACTTGACTTCCCTGTGTCTTCATTTCCTCCCCTGCTGAGGAAGGCTGATTCAATATCCCTCTTCTGACCACCGTGGCACTGTATTTAGTGCCTCACTACAGTTGTGGCAAGTGAGACCACAAGCTCAGATCCTGGCCCCTGCCCCTCCACTTCATAGCCTTGTGGCTTCGGGCAAGTCTCTCAAAGGCAGTTGGCCTCAGTTTCCATAGCTGTAAATTGGGGATAGACCTGCCTTACCAAGTGCTTCCTGCCCGGTTCCCCTTGCTGAGGCCTGTGCTCTGCCCCTCACCCTCCAGCTGCAGTTACTTTGGGGAGGAGGTCCTTGAAACTCCAAGTTGTCCTTTACGGAAAGCATCCTGACTACAGCTCCTAACGCAGATGGAATTCATTGATAAAATAGGACCTGGCTAATGATTTGCCAGGTACCTGCCCTCGGAGGTGGAGGCTGAAGGAGACTTGGCGCTGTCAAATGAGAAAGGCAGGTGCTAGTCTAAGCCCAGAGTGAGCTCGCACCCCATGGGGGCCACGAGGAACTGTGGTGCTCTAAGTGTTGGGAGGGGGTTGGCCCCTTAAAAACCATGTTGGAAAATTTCCAACAAGTTCTTTCTAAAACCGGTACAGGATGCCACATGGGTGCTGGGGGCCAGCTCATTCACGAGGCGTCTGTGCCGAGGTTCGCAATGCAGGACGTTGGTGCTGTGTGAAAATATCTCAGTGAATTAGCACGGGGAGAGGACAGGGCTCTGGATTTTGACTAAAATGGTCTGAGAACCTGGTGGATTTTACCTGCAGAGAGTAAGGGGAGAGAATTGTGGAGACACCAGGGTTCCCTGCGCTTAATAAAGATGTTTAGAATTCTGAGAGTCGAGGTCTCCAAGCGCCCGCCCAACTGGTCTCCAGGATTGTGCCCTGGAGTGACACAGGGACTGTTAAGGTGCCTATGGGGAAGCGTGGTCTTAGGACGGCCAGCTGCTGAGGCCGTGGTCTGGACCTCCTGTGGTGGAAGTGTGAAAAACTAAAAGGATTTGGCTTTGTATTTCTTTGGTCCTGGTCCCCAACACTTTGGACTTGAGGTCTCAGGCTGTGGCATGGGGTTGCTGATTGGTACCTAAAAGCTGCCCCAACACCTGGTTTCTTTCCTCTCCCTCGGGGAGTCAGGTGCCCTGCTGGAATGCCCAATCACAGGAGGGGGCAGCGGGCGCTCCCAGGTGGTTCCCATCTGCTGCAGCACCTTCTGGCATTTCACGGTGGTAGAGCTTAGAGTTAAGACCACGGGCTGTAAAGACGTGCCCAGATCTGATGTTTCCTAGTTCCCGACCCTGGGCAACTCAGACCTCTGAGCCTCAGTTTCCTCGGCTGTAGAACAGAGATATTGCAGGAACTAAATGCTTTAAGGTAAATCAAGTGTTCAGTAGTCTTAATAAATAGGAAAGTCTTAATAAATTATTATTACTGTTGGCCAGAGGACAGGATGAGGGAGACCAGAGGTTGCTGATCCCAGAGCATGCATCTAGGCTGTGTTTGATGTAGTAGACACTTAACTCTGTATGGGTGTTCCCACAGTGGTTTTATGTTTCGCTTCAGTAGGTGAATGGTACTCATATTCAACATTCGCAGAATAATTGGTTTGATCTTTCTGTCACACAGTCTGGAAAGAAATGTGTTGCAATAAACTAGCAAACTTGCCCTGTACCTCAAAGAAAATATCCTAAATCACTTTTGAAATAAATTGGGGTTTTTTTTTAAATAAAAAAAAGCTAGACAGTAAGTAAATAGTAAGAGAGTGACTAAGTAATTAAGAGCATGTCAATGATTGAGGATTACCTAACCATTTCAAATGACCTGTGTATGGGAGTTAGGAATGTATAAATGGAATAATGTCCATTGAAAAAGAATAACCCAAAATATCCATTGATTAGAGTCTTGTTAACACATCTGTGTACATTAACAAAGAATGAGAAACTGTGAAGGGACAGGCTCTTTTTCTCTAAAATTGCTTCAGTCTAGAAAAGATTTTAACAATGAATATGAAGTACAATGTTCTATAAAATCTTTCTGGGAAGGGCAAATGGAATTTAAATAATTATAAATGCCTACCTAAGGCATTCCTTTGGCCAAAACAGGGGGGGGGAGGGGCGGGAAATGAGTAAGCCCAAAGTAGATGAAGGCTTGTATCATCAGAACGATTGTAAAATAAAGCTGGACCCTTTACTCAGGGACATTCTACCTGCACCGCAACATTTTTTTTTACAAGAAACTAAGACCCTGTCTTCTCCTATCACCCACTCACCCCACCTCTCTGCCAAATACAAAACCTTGTAAGTAATCTATGGTCGGGTCCTTACCGGTCAGGGAAACACAGATGGAATAGGAATGGATCTTTCTGAAAAGATCCCCCCACTCTGCCTGAACCGGGACCAGTTCTGCCCATGTTCAAAGCTTAACTGAGTGAAGTGTGGGAGCCAGCTCCCGAGGGAAGCTGCTCGCTCGGACCATGGTCCCCACTCCAAATGCTCCCACAGCCTCCCTTGCAGGCCCCAGGGAGAGAGCTTGAAACAGTGGTAGATTGACTTAAGTCCGAACAACAGGGAACAGTTTATATGTAGAAAATAACTTTTTTAATCTGACCATTATGATACAAACACACACACAAATTGAGGGTAAAGGACTAGCTTCAAGTTTTGATGAATATTCTCTCATCTGTAACTTGTTCCTTCAACTGGTTATTTGCGGAACTAAAATACAAAACCAAGAAGATAGCTCATCCACTGATTGAATGTTTTGGGAGTTTAGCGGCAGAACAGGTTGGCAGAACTACTAACCAGAATTCTCCGCGAAAGTGATTTTGGAATTACTGGTCTGGCCCATTCATTCTGTCCTTAGTGACCCCCTTCCTTGTGACTTAACTTTGTTTATGTGTATTATTATTTTTAATTAAAAATTATTTTGGTGCTGACATTACTTACCTGTTAGTTTAGCTAAATAAAATTTCTCTTTGTTATCAAGACTTGTCTCCCCACACCCCCTCTAACCAGCTTGAGCAAGTTGATAGCAAATGAGTGAAGGAAGACTGCAGAAAAAGCCAAAGCAGTAGTGGTTAAAAAGCAACGTCTTATTTTAGTTTTGGAAACCTCTGCCAAAAAAGGAATTGCTAAGCAAAACATTTCTGAAGGGGAGAAAGAACTGTGGGTTTAAGTGAGAAGAGGACTTGGTTCTAGGCTCAGCATTCCCTCCGACAGGTTTTGCTCTAAGCTGGTAATAGAGAACCTCTCTAACGGTCACCTCATCAGTCAGCAAGGAGGTGGGATGAGCAGACTTTTAAGCTCCAGTTTTGACCTTCCGTAATTCTAATTCCTATAGTTCCTCATTTCCTGCCTCCAAATCTTGGTCCCAGCACACCCCATTCCCTGCCTTCTTGAGAAGTGGCTAGGCCCCATTGTTCCTTGTGTAGCCATTGGCCCCGACCTTGGCGAGTCACCTCTCCTCTCTGGGTCTTCTCTGGCCAGTCAGGCATGAGGAGGGTGAGATGCCTGGCTGCCTCCTGCCTGCCTCACGGGGGTTGTAAAGGCCAGTGCAATTTCACAAAGGATGAATTCCTCCAAGGAAGATCCTGCCTGAGTAAAATATCTCAGTACTTCAGCTGTAATGATTGCCGTAACATTCAGGAATCATGAGGGATGAGAAGGAGCAGGTGTAAGTATGCCGTGTGTTTATGATAATGACGTGGAAAGAGGGCTTAGGAGCCATCTAGGGTCCCACTTCATTTACAGATAAAGACAGGGAAACTGAGGAAGTTGAAGTGGTGAACTCCACGCCATAAGCTTACTCATGTGGCATGTCTGGATCTCCTGGCTCCCAGCCGAGGGTTCTTTCTACTACATCAAAACAGAGGCCCTGGAACTGGCTCTTGGTTTCCAAAACCTTCCACAGGATGGCTCTGGGAACCGAGCGTGTATGCACAGTCTGCTCTGATTTGGTGAAGAAAAGTTACCTGTGAGGTTATTCAGTGTAGGCAACGTCTGAGCACTGGTCAGGCAAAAATACCCAGCAGTCAGAGGATCCTCATTCACCCACTTTCCCCCACAATCCCCACTTCGTCAGAGGACTCGAGGCGGTCCGCTCTGAGACAGCCTGGTAGGCGCACGGAGGAGCTCCCGAGTCCCATTTCAGATAGCCAAGGTTGTCTGGCTTTCTTCTCCTGGGCCAGGAGCCTGGAATCGCAGCCAGCAGCGTCTCCTCGGTGAGGAAAGCCTGAGACTCACTTAGAGGTGGAGGGAGCAGGTGGTCGGCCATCCTTGCCTCCCACCTCGTTCGCGTCACGTTCAACCCAGATTTCTAGATTGTTGATCTCTGGTTCTTCCCATCGGACATTTGTCATCATTTATTTATTGAACACGTATTAATTAAGCACTAACTATATGTGGGGCCCTGTAGAGACACAAGAGAGTCAGAGAGGACTGAGGATTTCAGAGCCTTTGTGTTTGGGACGGTCCCGGATTCCTTCCTGTAATCGTGTACAAAGTTTTGAGGCATCTATAAACGTGCATTTTTCTTGGGAGAGGGTCCTTAACTTGTATCAAATCGGTTGTTACCCTGTAACAGTTAAGCACACAGTGGGTGGACACTAGGACCTTGCTTCATGCACCTGCTGTCCCGGCCAAGTGTCCTCATCCTGCCTATTGCATCGGGACCACGGGGCTGACGGAGTGTGAACAGGTGAGGCAGGTCTGCCCAGAGCTCCGCTATTTTCCGTTGAACCTCAGGAAGCTGTGCCTGCCCTCCCACGTCCAGGCCCCACATCTGTAGATTCTGCCTCAAGGGTCGATGTCCTCCTGCATATCCTGGCTTAGCAGCTGCAACCCCAGGCCTCAGTGAGCCCTGGGGAGGCCACAGCTGGCATGTGGACAGAAGCTGGGCCACTCCTGGTTCTCGAAGACCCTTTCATTCAGCCCTGGCTGGTCCTTCTGGCCGTAGTGATCCGGCCGCTGGTCGGGTTGAAGAGCTCCCTGTTTATTCTCTTGAGAGTCCTGCCCTGCCCACTGCTCTGAGGGACCTTGTCGCTTCTGCATAGCTGCCTGGGGGTCACGTTGGCTATATGGCTCTCCCGCTGTGTTCAGGTGGCACCTGGTGTCCCCTCTGCTCGTCCTGTCGAAGTTGTTTTTGCAGAAGGAAGGCCTGGTAAATGCCTCCCATGAAAATCTTGGTTTAGCTTATTAGCGTGCCATTTAATGCCGAAATTCAGAAAGTCACCATTGCTAGTTGGTGGGAGAGGAGCAGATGTCATGAGACACCGTAGTCAGTAGGCCAAGGAAATACGTTTCAATGTGTGGATTTTCATTTTAAGTTACTGTTCAGAGTCTCTACTGGTATTTGTGGAAATATCATTTTAAAAGTTTTAATAAAGGAATTGAATAAGGCAACTACTCATTCGGGGGGGGGGGGGGGGGAGACAGACCATGGTCAGAATTGAGGCTTCAGGGATGCGGACGTTGTGGGATAAGCACTCTCTCTCTGCCTGCTGCATGAGTGAGGCGTGAGTGTGTGAGACTCACCTGCTACCGAGGATGTGCTGAGCGCCATTCTGTCTCCCTCTGTAGAGAGAAGACACGGTTCAATGTGCAGACCTTCTCCCTCTCCAGCGTCTCCGCCCTCCAACTCCAGGACATCATCACTAGTACAGGTGAAAGCAAAAGCCTGTGTCAGCGGCCATAACTCTGCCAGCAGCACCTCAAAGCCATTCAAAACGCCCAAAGACAATCTACTTACCTCCAGCAGCAAACAGCACACGGTCTTTTCTGCGAAAGGATCAAGGGACAAACCATGGTAAGTGTCCGGTGCTGGCAGCCAGCAGCTGTCTGTCCTCGATGCTTGTCCCCGTCACCACGGGAAACAGTGTTTACCCTCTGGCTTTGTTCCTGGGCGTCATGTCTAAGGAGGGAAGGGACAGAAAACCCAAATGATGGGGTGAGAAACCGAAACATGGGAGGGGACACGGGACCTTCAAGTGTCAGATGCCTAAGAGCTGAGCCCAGTTGTGTCTACGAAAAGGGTAACAGGGCAATATTCCTCAGTGATGCGGTCGCCTCTCAATTTTCTGCCCCAGTGAAGAGAAGCACTGGTGTAAATAATCAAAGGCACAGTCAGTCTGCCCAGCCAGGAGCCAGGCCTGGTCCTGTGCCCCTCCCTCCCCTGGGAGGCAGGCCCCCCACAGAGCCTCCCTGCTGTGAACAGCTGGGTTCTGCCCCTCAGAATAGCTGCCAGCGGCGGCAGGTTGATGGGGAACTGACCATGGAAGGAAGAGAGCAAATCCAAAGAGAATGTCACCCCTTCGATGGAATGGGACCGAAAAGTCAGAGACTTTTAATCCATTGTTTTATCTCAGCCTTTATCAAAAGTCATAAAAGTTACCTGTGGAAAAGACAGATAGGAAACCAAAGTGAAAACGAGGACAGGAAGCCGAAGATGAGTACAGGCATTCCTCTGAGATACTGCGGGTTGCAGACCATCGCAATAAAGCGAGTCTCACAACCAAGTGAGTTATAATATTTTTGCTTATAGAGGATCTTGTCTTCAATTTGTAAAGGAAAACAATATCTGCCCTGGCCAGTGTGACTCAGTTGGTTGAACGTCATCCCGTGCACACAAAAGTTGCCAGTTCAGTTCCCGGTCAGGGCATAAGCCCAGGTTGCAGGTTCGATCCCTGGTCAGGGTACTTGAAGGAGGCAACTGATTGTGGTTTCTCACATCGATGTTTCTCTCTCTCTCTCTCTCCCTCTCCCCCTCCCCTTCTCTCTCTCTAAAATCAATAAAAGTATTTTTTTTAATGCAACATCTGTGAGGTACAGTAAAGTGAAGCACAATAGAACAAGGTATGCCTGTATCTTCAAATGCTGAGGGACCCAAATGGGAACACTTAAGGACTGGCTTGTTACAGAGCCTCATGAAGACAGACAGGGGATAATTGTGGAGTCTGTCTGATTTATATATTTAAAGAGAAAAAGTGTTCTGTTAATTAGTGATAGTTAATTACACTTAAGTTCATACCTAGGAAAGCTGTGGACTAAAATCATCCGTCAATTGGTTTGTCGTTGCATGCTGGAAATTATGATGACTTTGTAACGAGCTAATTATGCCAGATCAAGTAAAGAGCCTCGTGGTAGAGTGTTTGGCCACAGCTGTCAAGGAGGCGAGTTACCCGTCCTGCTGGTGGGCCTCGTGGACAAGCTTTGCTCTCTTCTGATCGCTAGGATCTGAGGTCAGTCCTGTAGGAGGATGTGGCTGGTTAGGAAAGAAC
Organism: Cnephaeus nilssonii; assembly: GCF_951640355.1. Taxonomy (NCBI): domain Eukaryota; kingdom Metazoa; phylum Chordata; class Mammalia; order Chiroptera; family Vespertilionidae; genus Cnephaeus; species Cnephaeus nilssonii. The sequence goes on along the minus strand of NC_137083.1, from coordinate 40,783,012 downwards.
AGCCTGAAAGTGACAGTGGGGTGGCTCTGGGCCTCTGGAAGTGAGTCTCCCTCTTATCAGTGACCTCAGAAAGCACCTGAAGGTTGTTTGTTGAGGCAACATCAGGTGTCCTGATGTAAAGCACGAGCTCCAGAACTGCTGCCTGTGTACAAATCTCAGGTGGGTGACTTTGGGCAAGTTGCTTGATCTTGGAGTTGCCTCTGTTTTACTCATCTGTAAAATGGGGCTAGGAATAGCTCTATCCCATAGGATTGTTGTGAGGGTTAAGTGAACTACCTCTTATAAAAGCAGCAAGCGCATTGTCTGGAGCAGACTACACATTCGCTAAATAGTTGGTGATAACGTTATCGTCGTCATTGGTATCACGTGTGATAAAGGACAGAGCTCCTGTAAGCGGAATAAAGGTCGAGAACTCAAATACCTCTGAAAAAGTAGAGAAATGGCTCTGACTCAGACTGAATTTGAAAATGGAAAAAGATAACATCATCTAATGCGGAGTCCAGAAGTGAGCTACAGAGAACCCAGATGAGGAAAGCGAGGCAAGGGGGTCAGGGGAAATAAGCCGGAAGGAGACTCCAGGGTCACAGAAGGTCACAAAATGAACACAAGAAATGATAAATGGTAAATGTGGTCCCAGGGAGGTGAGACTCGGCACCAGAAATCCTCCCAGGAGGCAAACCTTTGGGAAGAGCACTGGGATTAGATCAGTCTCCACATTTGATGCAACCGACTTACCACGTACTTAACAAGACCTGCTGTGGGCAAGGCCCCTTCCACTGGAGGCAGAAGGTGGTTTTGAAAGAACTGGTAAAAACTAGCCAGGGCCCAAAGAAAAGCAACCAAAAGAAGTACAAGGAGGGAAATAGCTCTTATTTCCAAACACTAGAGCCCTTGCCTTATGTAAAGAACAGAAAGCTAATGGGCAGTTTACCTAACTTGAAGTAGGTAGATATCTGAAAACAGGCCCAGGGGTGCACCATGACAAAGGCTGAGCGTTGATTACAGCGGTCTCACCTCCCATCAGTCAGGCTACCACCCATCCCCCTACCCATCATCGCCAGTGTGCAGTTGTGCTTATTAAATGGACGTGTGTGGGGAAGGTGGAAAGATTTGCCTTAGACACTTCCCAGGCTCAGCCTCAGTTCAGAGAGGCCTCCCCAGAGAGCAGTGTGGAAGAATGGGTGCTGAGCTAGGAGCAAGAAAAGCCAGTTCAGAGGAACACCCTTCTAGTTGCTAGATGGAATGCTGCCTGGTTAAAGAATTACTTAATAAAGCCGATTTAGATCTTAAAAAAGAAAAGAAAAGCCACCAGTTCAAGTCCCAGTTCAGTCACTAACCTCCTGTGTGACCTTGAACAAATTACTTAACTTCTCTGAGTCTCATTTATTTCCAAGCCTAAAAATTGTGTGATTCTAAGTCACAATATTATCTCAAACATTCTCAAAGGTACCTACTGAATTAAGAGTTTAGCCCCTCAGCCCAATATAAGGGACCCTCTACAAACTGCCTCTAAACCCCCTAATCCAATCCTGATCATGCAATAGCATCCTATTACTCCAGCTTCTTTACCATGTCTCCGCCTGGTACCTTTGCCTAGAATATCCATCTGTCTTTGCCCAACCATTTAATGAGCATCTACTATAATACTATGTGTCAACTCTATAACGAGCACTGGGGGTGTATAGGTCCCACTGATGTCACCTATGGAACCTTTGTGCCCATTAGAAAAAGGCCTGGATACAGTCCAGGACCAGGGTACACGATTGGCCAGCGGTCTTCATCCCCTACTTTACTTCCTCAACCAGGCCTCCTAGTGCAGTGCGTGACCTGCACAGCTGCACACTGCGGCTCTGGGGGTGCGGAGTTAAATAAGACAGACATCGTCTTAGGGAGCCTGTAATAAGAGACATTAGCTAACACAGAGAACCATGTGACAAGAGCTAAGATCCTGGGAGCACAGAAGAAGGGCACCTAACCCAAGCTGAGGACTCAGGAAAGGTTTAGAAGAGGTTGCACAGAGCTGAATTTAAGGATAAGTAGAAATGAGCTGGACAAAGAAAACCAGGTTACAGCCCTAACCGGTTTGGCTCAGTGGATAGAGCATCGGCCTGCGGACTTAAGGGTCCTGGGTTCGATTCTGGTCAAGGGCATGTATCTTGGTTGCGGGCACATCCCCAGTAGGGAGTGTGCAGGAGGCAGCTGATCAATGTCTCTCTCTCATCGATGTTTCTGGCTCTCTATCCCTCTCCCTTCCTCTCTGTAAAAAAATCAATAAAATATATTTTTTTTTAAACAAAGAAAAGAAAACCAGGTTACAATGGTAACTGTTAGGATTTATTTGTTTGTTTGTTTGTTTGTTTTATTGATTTCAGAGAGGAGGGGAGAGGGAGAGAGAGATAGAAACATCAATGATAAGAGAGAATCATTGGTTGGCTGCCTCCCGCACACCCTCTGCTGGGGATCGAGCCCACAACCCAGACACGTGCCCTGACCCAGATCGAACCAGGACTTTCTGGTTCAACCACTGAGTCACACCGACCAGGCAAGTTATATAATTTTTTTACCATCATTTTTTTTAAAAAATTTTTTAAGAAAGTGGGAAGGGTGTCCCAGGCAAAGGTAACAGAATGGGCAGAAGTATTTGCATGTGGGGAAGACAGATGAACTGAGTAGGTGGGCTGGGTGGATTATCAAGTTCTATATGTACTAAGTTCAGGAATTTGCACTTCCCCTGAAACTGCATAGAGCTCTTAAAGGAGCAGTTTTCAATTGTAGTGAGATCACCCTGACCGCAGGATAAGGGATGGCTGGAGGGGCCACTTAGGAAGCAGCAAGGGAGGATGCTTTTGTATAATCCAGGTGAGACGTAACGACAGCATGGACCCAGGCAGCGGTAGTGGGCATCTCCAGAAGGGGCAAGATGGGAGAAATATTAAGGAAGAAAACAACGCAGGACTTTGGAGCTGGTTGTATATAGGGCTCGCAAAGGGAGGAGTTGAGGATGATGTCTAGGGTCTTGACTTGGACAACGAGATGACTGGTCCTGTCACTTGCTCAAGAAAAGGACAGAAAGGTCCAGAGTTTAGGGTTGGGAGGAGAGAATGAGTTCAGCTGAGGAGTCAGTGGAGTTTGAAGTATCTGAGAAACACCTACATAGAGATGTTGGTGGGCATTGAATGTATGGACCCCGAGCTCCAGAGAGAGATATGTGTTGTGAATGGAGTTTTGAAAGTTGTCAGTGTAGACAGGGCATTGAAGCCATGGGTACAGATGGGGCCTCCCAGGAAGGTACGAGGCTTGAGAAGAGCAGGAACCAAGGTCGGTTCCCTGGGAAAGCAAGGACTGCTAAGCCAAGTTCCCTTCCATAGCATCCTATCCCTTCTTTCCTGGCCCAAGTCCTCACTGTTCCACACTGCCTATCCCACTGGCCAGCTTTCCTCAAAGCCCTTTTCTCATTCACTTCCTCCATGGCAGCCACCTGACATGCTGGTGTGGACTCCATTTTTACCTGACCTGAGACTCCTTGTGTGATGCCACCCGTTAGGCTTCCTGTATTCCTTCTGCTCAGTAGTAGCTGCAGGGCCTCCTACACAGGAGGTCACACTCAGCAAACACAGTCCCCTGGTCAGAAAATATTTGTTGAATTGAATGAAATGGGTTGAAAGATTTCCATTCCTGAAGGCTGTTAACTTTTTACCTGCAGTTGTTTGGAGTGGCACTAGCCAATGGCCATCTAATGTGTGCCACACGTGTAATTTTAAATTTTCTAGTAGCCACATTAAAAAAGTAGGGGGGAAAAGGCAATATTCGTTTTTAATAATATATTTTATTTAACCTCACATGCCTACAATATTATCATGTCAACATACAATCATTGATATTGTTTACGTTCTTTCTTTTATGTCTTCAAAATCCTGTATTTTACACTTACAGCACATCTCAGTTTGGACATCTAAATTTTCATCAGAAATATTTGACCCATATTTAGATTTTATTAAAAATTCACCATTATAAAACAGATTTGCATACCCAAGTTGTTCCAAACATACTTAAACATTCTCTAACAACTGAATCAGCAGCGCCTATTTTTAAATGTTAATGATTTAAAATGGAATAAGTTTTAAGATTGAGTTCCCTGTCCAGCACAGATCTGGACACCTAGGCCAGGGGGCCCTGGGTGGGTCTGCGTTCTCTGCCTCCCAGGGACATTAAGGTGGCGCCTCCATCTCTTTAATGTGCTTCCAGACAGGAGCTCCTGAATTCCAAAGTGGAAGGAACTCCCGCTTCTTTCTCACATTAGCCTGCAGCCGAGTGTGGGGTGGAACAGACCCCGGGGACCCAACGGGGCCGGGCAGTCTCCCCGGCTGACGTTCCGTTCCCCTGCTCCAAAGGAGTTCAGGCTGCGTTGGCCCTGGAGGCCAAGAAAACAGCAGCCACCCTTGGCCTTTAGACGGAAGTTAACAGCATCGGGGGCGCCCTTTCTCGAGCAGCTCAGATGCACATGTGCAGTGACAAACACCAGTGCTGGGTCCAGGCAGACTTCCTGTCCCCTCACATAAATTCAGGTGGTCTGTGGATTTGTTGTTTCTCCCTTCTAAGTCTGAGGAGATTAAAAATAACTCTGCCTTAGAAGAAAGGGGGAAACCGAGAGGCGTGCTCCTGGATATGTCCCCTGCAGCACTCCCTGCTGGCCCTGCCCCCCGGACTCCCAGAGCCCCTCCTCTGTCCTGCTGGGAAAGGTAGAGACCGTCCCCAGTAGACGTCAAGAGGGAATTATGACTCTTCAGCTCTTTTGAGCTCTGATGAGCATGTCAGACTTTACTTAGGAGTCCTCCTTGGCCAGGGGGCTGGCCCCTTGTATTGGGGACCGAATCAGCCAGTCTGACTTTCGCACCTGCTGTCGCTGCAGCTCCCCTGGTCCAGCGAGCCTGCTGAGCTGCGGGGGGAACACAAACCCGCTGATGTGGGCGGGAGCAGGGAGGAGGTTTTCCTCCCCTGCATGGCTTGTTGCCTTCTCCTTGGGCCTTATCAACCCACACACGTGTGCTGCATGCTAAATAGGCTCAGCTATTAAAAATGCAGGAGATGGGCCTGCTGCTCCAGAAGGAAAATGAGCCAAAGCAAGAGAAAAATCAGCAGGCCCCCGGCCTCCTGTGTGCCGACAGCGTGGGGGGAGGAGACTGTCGCCTCCTCTGGACGCTTCCACTGGGAGGCGTGTCCTCCCCGAGTGGGGGGGCTCCGGCAGGAGAAGGGCTCTGGACGCCTTCCCAGCGCTTTATGGGGAGAAAATGATAGCTGAGCAGCCCTGGCCAAGCGCCTCGGGAGAAATGGGGCTGGCTTATCGCTTCTTGCCTGGCGTTGCCATGAACTGGGGACGAGAGCCAGGATTGCTGGCCCAGAGGAGTCCTCTCAGGGCTTCTGTCAGGCTGGGAAATGCTGCAGACCTAAGTGCTGTGGGCCCTTCCGGTGGGCTCACCCCGCCGACCACCCCGATTCCTCAGCAGGATTCTTGCAGTGGCCTCTCTCTGGTCCCCTTGCCCCGCCCTTACTCCAGTCTGCCCTTTGTACCCAACCTGAGTGCTGTGTGCCCCCACCCCGCTCATAACACTCAGTGGCCCTCACTTGTTTACCTACAGAGTAGAAGTTTAACCTCTTTGGAGGTGGATATATGTATGATCTGGCATTTCCCGCTTGTCCAACGGCTGCTGCCAGTATTTTAACCCCTTCGTTTTAGATTCCAGATGTCCTCATCTATTTGTAGCTCCTCGAACATGTCTTCCATGTGTTGGCACATGCTGCTTCCCTCCCCGGAAGCAGCCTCCCTGCCTGTTCTTACACATGTTTTAAAGTCTCTGCATGAGCATCACTTCCTCCATGAAGCCTTCCTGGACTTTTTTTTTTTAACTATAGTTTAATTATTATTTTTTAAATATATTTTTATTGATTTCAAAGAGGAAAGTAGAGGGAGAGAGAGATAGAAACATCAATGATAAGAGAGAATCATTGATCGGCTGCCTCCTGCACACCCCAGACTGGGGATCGAGCCCACAACCCAGGTATGTGCCCTTGGCCGGAATCGAACCCAGGACCCCTCAGTCCGCAGGCCGATGCTCTATCCACTGAGCCAAACCAGCTAGGGCCTTCCTGGACTTTTAGCACAGACTGAGATGCTCCTTCCTCTGAGATCCCATTAACACTCAAGACACCAGCATAAGAACTACCATCGTATATTGTATTATTTGCCCCTTTATCCTCCCCTGCTCCCAGCTGGACCTCGAGCTCCTTGGCATCCCCATGTTTCAGCCCAAAATCTGGCACCCAGCAAATATTTCATAAGTGAGTATATGATGAGTGAATGAATGAACAAGGCTGTGAAATAGCACTGCTCCTTCCCCTCCTCACAGACATTTTTTCGGATGCTAAAGGAACCACAGCTAGAAATAAATTTCTTTTGATTGAGGAGAAATCAGAGTGCCAGTTCCCACCGTGGAATTACTTTTTTTCCTACTACAGTGACTGCAGTTAGGAAGGGAGAACTATGGTCCTGGATGATAAGAAGGAAAAACTCACTCTGCTTTGGCAAGAAGGGAAAGGTATTTTCTTTTAGATTAAAGAAGAGGCCAGTACAGTGTTCCCCCATACCATAGCCCCTGCATGGTGTTTGTGCCCATGTCCCGGGATGCACTTGGCCACTTGAGGAAAACCCTCATCAAAAGGGGATTGAGGAGTGGGTGTGGCATCCACAGAAGTCCCTCCTGGATTCCCACTTACAAATCCAGCCCCTCACATGGAGATGAGGGGGGGGGGGGCAGGCTGAGGCCAGTTTTTGCCTCTAGTGGTGCAGGTATAGGTGTCAGGGAGAAGGCGTGGGGCAGTGGATGAGGGAGGGAAGGTGGGGGGACAAAGGCAAGCAGGTGGAGGTTACTGTGATGAGCCACAAAGGGGAGGAGGAGAAAGGGCAGGTGGGTAAGAGGACGGGGCATAGGCCAGCGTATTCAGGCATCTCAGGGAATAATATCCTTCCCAGGACAGGAAAGCATTAGGAACTTAAACGTTTAAGTGCTGCATGCTTACTGGGTTTTCATATGGTCAAGGTAAGGACAATGGACAGCTCCTTGGGTATAAACTCAGCTGACCTTGCCAAGTCACAGAAGTGCTCAGAAACAGGGACTAGCGTCTAGGGGAAATGTAGGCTAGGAGAGCCAGGGAGGGGGGGAGGGGGATGGCATGACGGCGAGACAGTGTGAGCCAAAGGTTAGTGACCGTGGCCCTTCATATCTGCATGGCACCGTGGCACCTTTAGATGCCTTCAGAGCCCCAGTCCCTCCAGAGGAATGGAGGCCCAGACTGATGAAGTGACTGGCCAGCAGCGGAGCTGGGACGCCATCCCTGGTCTTCTCACTTCCATACTGTGCTCAAGAGACGCCCGTAGAGCTGCCTGAAGTCAAACCCCATCTGCAACCTTTCTAAGCCTCAGGTTCCTCCTCTGTACATGGGGGTGAGGAGGAAACACCATCTGGCGTGTGACTGCGTAGCCCGCTGTGCGCCGCGTGGCAGGGGGGCAGTGTGTCCGTGTCGAGGGAGAACGAGTGGAGTAAAGGGGGGGTGTCAGAAGCCCTCCACCCTCACTTTTGTCATCACTCTGGCTCCTCTACCAGGAAGAGAGACAGCTGCAGGCTGCCCCTTACCGAAAGCACTTGTTCTGGGGGAGAGCTGGTTTGTTTTTTACTGTATGTATTTTCTTTTATTAGTCTTCACTGAGACGATTAATTTATTCATCAAACAGTTAAAGCCCTTCCTGAGTGCCAAATAATGTATACATCACCTGGAGAACTTCGGAGCGATGCATGCACGTGGTCCTGGTTCCTGTCATCAGGTAGCTCAAGGTCAGGCCACACCAGCATAGAGCTAAAACCTGGCCCTTTGGCATGGCAAGGGCGGCAGATTCACCTAGGAAGGGACAGCCAGCACTGCGAGAGAAGAGGATGTCCCATCGGATCTGGGCAGAGGGGGGACTGAGGTTCATCCAGAGAGGGGGGGAGGCACACAAGCAGAAGGAACTGTCAGCTGTGTAAAGGCCCAGAGCCACCGGAGCTGTGGGAGGACCAGGCTGTGAGGTTGCACTCCGTACTCTGGAGCCCACAGAGCCCTTTAAACAGCCGGTAGGGGGCAGGTTTGCCTGGGTGGCTCAGTGGAGGCGGGTTCGAGCACAGAGAGGCGAGACAGAAAGACTGGTGGTGAGGATCCTCATCAGGGCTCAGACAGGCGATGACATGACGACAGGCCTGGCCTGGGAGTGCAGACAGGGACCTCTTAGCAGTAGGCTTGAGTGACGGAATGTCAGAGGGGCCAAGGTCTCTAACTGGAGTTTTTAAAAAATCCAAAGTGCATTTTAATTTGGAATTTAAAAATGTCCTGAGTTTGCTGTGGGTCAATGTGAAGACTACACTTTGAAAGGTTTAAACAGTATGCTTAGGGTTCTGGGTGAAGGTGATTTGGGGACAGGGCTGTCTTCCCAGTCCGATTCCAATACAGAGAAGGGAAGAGCAGAGTGACCCCTGGCCTCCCAGGCCACTTGAAAGGGAAGATGCTCCCTGGGGCGGTTCCTCTGTGAGGAAAGGTAGCAGGGATGCTGTGCCATTGGCTCATTCCCAGCGAGAGCAAAGACTGAGGACCTGAGCCCAGGTCCCGCTCCCAGCCTTCCCCAGCCGGGGAATGGAGGATGCTCTGTGAGGAGTCCTCTTCTCTTCCCTGTGGGTCAGTGTTGGCTCCAGGGCTCAAGGGAGACAATAAATGTCTTGGCTGCGCTGGCTCTAGAAGGTGAGGGACAGGCCCAAAGGCAGGGGCAGCTTGCAGCTCCAGCAGCGGGAACCAGTGCCCTCTGGTGGCTGCAGAGGGGAGTGCTCCCGTTTGCTTCTCCCAAGCCCAACCTGCCCTGTCCTTCCTTGGCCAGTACTGGTGGCCAGGGAGCTTGGGGCTCTGTCCCTCTCTGCACCAGCACTCCCCCCCCCCCCCCCCCCCAGAATCCACTTGCTTCCTGATCTGCACAGTCTCAAGTCCTCCGTTCAAAGGTCCTGATACCATTCACTGCTAGGATTCCACTGGGTATTCTTTTCATTATGAGGCCTTTAGTTCTCATATGTGGGAGAAAAGGCTCGGAGCAGGTACAGTTGGTTTGGTCTAGGGTTGTCTCACCTCTTGCTCGACTACCTGCCTGAGGCGCATCACTGGAGGCAGGCTGGTCCCAGGTGCACTCCAGCGACAGCCGGTGCCAGGACTCTACCTCCCTCTTCTCTTCCTCTCTTCTCTGGCTTGCTGATTTTACCCTCAGCCTTGGGGCATCACAACTCCCAGGAATGTCAGGACACATAGTGCCCATAGATCTCCCCACAGATTTGGGGGTTTTGGTTTGGGGTTGTTGTTGTTTTTTTGTTAATCCTCACCCGAGGATATTTTTCCATTGATTTTTAGAGAGAGTGGAAGGGAAGGGGAGAGACAGAGAGAAAGAGAAACATGCATGTGAGAGAGACACATCGATTGGTTGCCTCCCACACATGCCCCTACCAGGGCCGAGGATTGAGCCTGCAACCAAGGTACATGCCCTTGACTGGAATCGAACCCGGGACCCTTCAGTCCACTGAGCCAAACCGTCTAGGGCTCCCCACAGACTTGGAGACCAACTTCTGAGCTCCGTGCCTTAGGAAGCCCCAATTAACAGAAGTACCAGATATTCTACAGAGGCCGGTGCTGGGACCTCCTGCTCCCAAGAAATCGGAAGCTGCCTAGATAGGAGCTCATACAGTTATTCCTCTAGAAGACATCTTAGAGCCAGCAAGGCCCCTCATTGCCTAGCATATACTTCCGGGTTACAGGAGACAACCTGTTTATATGCAAGAGGCTGAAGTCCCTACTCACTCGTCCTCCAGGATGTTATGCACATAAGAGCATGAACCACCGGGTAGTGCCTGGAAGGCCAGGGGTTGAGCAGCAGGTGGGATTGAGAAGTTGGGGTGAATGCTCCTAGAAAGACGTCAAGCCTGGAAAGGCTCGCTACCTAGTTCTGTGTTTTCTCTTCATTGTACCCCCAGAAGTGGCCTCCACTCCAGGTGAAATGTGAGGCCCCTGCTCACACCCATGTGCTGCCTGGCCCACTCCTCCCCCAATGGTGGGACCAGCAGGGCCGACAGGACAGAAATTTCTGATGGTGACAATGACTTGCACCCCAGATATATACAGGGTGTCCCCCCAAAAAAATGGATACACACACTTTAACAGCTGATAGCTCAATGTTGAAAGTGAAATGTATTTTAATAAACACTGCCTTTAAGGTTCTTCAAAGTGTGTGCATACATTTTTGGGACACCCTATATATATATATATACCCCAGAAACATCAGGGTCCATGGGGAGAGGGGATGGTGTGATCCACTCTCCCCCCTTTTTTAATTTTTTAATTACAGTCAGCATTCGTTTCAGGTGTACAGCCTAGGGTTACACTCTCCCTTTTGGCTCTAGCTCCAGTTTATTTAGGGCCAACTGTGTACTCAGTTCTATGCGAAGCTCTTTATATGTGCTATAGCAGTGGTCGGCAAACTGCGGCTCGCGAGCCACATGCGGCTCTTTGGCCCCTTGAGTGTGGCTCTTCCACAAAATGCCACGGCCTGGGCGAGTCTACTTTGAAGAAGTGGCGTTAGAAGAAGTTTAAGTTTAAAAAATTTGGCTCTCAAAAGAAATTTCAATCGTCGTACTGTTGATATTGGGCTCTGTTGACTAATGAGTTTGCCATCCACTGTACTATAGTATTTGATCACTTCAAATATTTATTATAATCTTCATTTCACTGATAAGGAGACTGAGGTCCAGAGTAGTAAAGTCCCAGGATAAGCTAGGCAGGGCAGCCACCCATGTCTGTGTGGGTTTTGCACTGTACGAAGCTGCCCCACAGAAGGGGGCAAGGAAGAAGTGAAACTGCTCATCCACTTGGCCAGCCACCCTGTTTCTAATCCCACAAAGCCCCCGACGCTGGGAAGTCAGGTGCTTCCCCACGCTAATGCACCTCGCGATGGAGAAGGCAGGATTGGGTCTAGGTGTGTCTGATTTCAAAGCCTGTCTTCCTAGCCATTGTCCTACGCTATCTTGCAACACCCTCCACATTCTATGAATCTGAACAGAGACAAGGCACAGACGCTCGATTCAGTCCGGCCTGTCCTCCCTGATTTTATTTACTCGCTTCTGGCCACTGGTACAATTCATCAAAGTCAGCTGGCTCGTCTCTCCCCGACTCCTAACCGGCCGAAGGGAAAGCCCCACATCCTTCTTCTCCGTGGCTAATCGCCTCTGCCCCCAATTGAGAAACAAGGTCTTAGCCCGTTATCCGAGTCACTGAGGACGATGCTTTAAGCTCCTTGGTGGGCGGTGGGCCCCTGCGCGTTCTGCTGGGAGCCCCTCTGGCACCCCTCCGGCTGGCACGACCCCGCTAGCCAGTCTTTTTGTTGTTGTTGCCTCTGCTGCCAGGACCACTGGCCCCCATACCGAGGCCTGCCCACGTTTTCCCACTGAGGGTGTGTTGTGTGGAGGGCATCCAAAGCTACGCCAAGGCCAGGAGAGATGATGCGCGGAGTTTCCTCCCCGACGGCCAGGCCTGACCCTCCGCCGCAGAACACGATTAGGTTAATCCGGCAGATTTTCCTATTTACTGTGCTCTGTGGTTGATTACCCCGTTTGCTGTTTGCTTCAGATGTTTACAACTTGGCTTTCTGAAAGTTTTCCCAATAGTTTTCCCCATTTAAAAAAAAAAAAAACACAAGTATTCACTTGTCGGGATTCATGTCGTTAGTACCTCCTGTCGGGCGCCTCATGACAGGACTTCGTGGCTCTGCTTTTGGGCTGATTCTTAGTGATGGCCTGACCCGGCCTTCAAGGATGGCCCAAGTATTCCTTCAACTCGAAGAATTTAAACTTGATCTAAGTGATGTCATGATCGCAGCCCCCCAGATGCATCCAGGAGCCCCAGCTAGAATTCCTCCTTTGAGAGTCTTTCAGAATAGGGTACATTTTAGAAGGCAAGACACTGGGCGAGGCGGCCCTTTCAAGGCCCTGCCAGTGCATCGGAGGTCCTCCGAGTTCTGCACACGGGCCTTCGCCAGAGGAACTGGCGGCAAGAAATCAGGCAGCTGAGAACTCTCATCAGACACGTAACCCACAGCACCAATACCCTATGCCTTCAGGCCCCTGCCTGTCACATCCGTCTTTCCCCTCGCTGGTCAGTGAAGCAGGGTTGGCAATGATTTCAGCAGGACTCGAGAGCTTCTGAAGCTTTCTCTTCAGGCTTCTCTGTGGACGGTAAGAGAATAGAGGCTGATCGCCAGGAGACAGCTGGCCGCGAGCAGCTGGTGGCACCGTAAGATGCTTCACCTCTGCCTTTTGCAGACACCGCCGGACAGGAAGGGGGCTGTTCTTGGTGCCGGGAGAACCATTTTCTTAAAGCCTTGGTCCAGAAAGATTTTTTTAAAAATGCAGGCAGGCCACGCACACAGGAAGAAGACACGATAGCCAGAGCAGCACAGAAGAAACCAGGTAGAGGTGCCGCCACAAAGCAAGGAGGAGGGAGGGCTGTTCTCTTGGGCAGTGGATCCCTTCCCAGGACGGAGGTGCAGCGATAACAAGGAGATAAGTACTCGCAGTGTATCAGACACAGCAGGGGAGCAGGCTGCCGCCGGGCTCCCCAAAGGAGTTCATCCCAAGCGAACAAAACAGGCATTATGAAAGCAGCAGGGGACGAGTGGGGACTCACCTTTCCCTTTCACTTACTGCTCCTCCGAGAGAGGACCACAGCGAGCTGATGAATGCAGCTAATTGGGAGGCTTTGGGAAGTGTGTGCGTTCACCGCTTAAGACTGAGAGGGAAGGAGCTTGCGGGGCTCTGGCGGGCCCCAGCGGTAACCACCAGCCTGTTTGTCACCTAAGCAAACAGAATAATAAATTGCTTAGTCAGTCATCTAAGTGTTGCCAGCTACCCACCCCTCCCAGCGCCTAACCCCACACGAGGTGTGTGAGTTACTGTGATTAGTCACAGGAAAGGGGGAGGTGCCTGAGCTGGGAAAGCAGGGGTCAGAATCCGTTGGCTTCTTTCCAAATGGGAAGAAATTAAACCTGTGATTCAGGGTCCACTGTCATCTGGAAGGGGCCCTGACCTGCCTAGGCTGGGGCGCAGCACTGGCTGGGAAAGGGGGTGGCCAGGAAGTGAGGGAAGTGGGAAAGGGGAGAGTGGGAGAAAGCAGAAGACCATTCTGCGCCGATGACTTCCAGGCAGCCTCACTCCCCAGGTGTAGACGCACGCAGGGATGTGTATGTGAGCCGAGCGGGGGCCGGGGCTACCAGCAGCTTCTTATGTCAGCCAAGCTCTCTGCTGAAAAAGATGGAATCTCTGGGATTGGTTTTCCGCATTGTTTGGCACCATCTTGCCATCATTTCCTCCTTTGTTCCTCAGTTGGGGCTGCTGCCGGTAGTCGTGAAGAAACGAGGCTGAATACTCTAAGACTGGTGGCTAACATCTATACTGGGGATGATTTTCATTTCTCTCTCTGATTTCTTGTTTGACCCTTCCCACTGTCACTGAGCTGTCTGCTTCTCTTTCTTCTCCTAACGTCTCACACAGGCCAGAAGCAGGTTTCCTTAGAGGGGAAGCCCAGAACCTCTGGGGGAGAGAAAGGTCACCAAGGAGAAATGATCAGGCCTTCACTCTGTCTGTAGCCCTTCTCCATTAGCTTGTGGGCACCCTAGATTCCCACCCACAGCTCAGTCTCCCTTCTTCCACTTCCAAGATGTGGCCCACATACCCGGCATCAGGGGTGTTTACTCTGTGGCTCAGCTCCTTACTGACCCACCTGGTCTATGGAATCCTTCAAAACATTCTTTTTTTAATCATCACCCAAGGATATGCTTTTGCTTTGAGAGAGAGAGAGAGAGAGAGAGAGAGAGAGAGACATCAATCCTCTGCCTTCTGTACATGCCCCAACTGGAGATTGAACCCACAATCTAGTCATGTGCCCTGACCGGGAATCGGTCCCGCAGCCTTTCAGTATACAGGACAGTGCACCAACCAACTGAGTCACACTGGCCAAGACCTTCAAAATATTCTTGATTATATATTTTTTCTAACACCTCCCATTCCAATCCAATAACACCCAATCCCAGAGGGCTGTGCATCTCAGCCCCTCCTTCTTGTGTCTGATGGGCTTCAGTCCCACCCCCAGCATAGGGTCGAAGTCCAGCTGGAGTCCTGGAAGCATTAGCAGCCGAGTGTATGAGTGGGCCATACTCGTTATGCAGTGGAGAAAATTCCCAACTAGAAGATCAGTCACAGAGATTAGCTGGCTTGGCTCAAGCTCAGTTACTAAGCACAGTTGGGAAGAAGCATCACCAAAGAGATGAGTCATCTGTTGCTGTCCCTTGGCCGGACCCTGAGCCCGGTGCTCTCCCGGCTGCCGTAAGGAGCACGTTGGAGCAGAACATTGACTTTAGGGCAGAAACGCACTAACCTGCCTGTGAGCATTTGAGGACCACTTCGCTTGGCATTTAAATGTATTTCAGTTTGTACAATTGTTCTGGATTGTTCTATCCCAGCGTCGCCTGCTGAGCTCATTCATGAGTACTCAACATGTACCCAGGGCATTTCTCACAGAAACCAGGGGCCTTCCCTTTACGCACACCGGCTCATGCGACAAGAGCTAGATCTGGAGCTTAAAGTCCCTAACTTCCTTCCCTGAACTTCCTTGGCTTCTCCAAGAAGTCAGAGAAGGCCCCTCAGGTGCTAGAGAATCGTGCCACCTGGCTAATCGTCCATGTGTTCATATCAACCTTTGAAGTTTAACTTATTTTCCAAAGCAATTAAAGTCAACAGATCAAAACAAGGGTGACAAATAAATCAACAAAAGCTTTTAAGCAGGCTCTAATGTTTTTTTAAGTCAGAATATTGAAGTAAAATTTAAGTTGTATAAGTTTTGTAATTTTGGGGGATGTATTTTAGTTTGTACATTTTTTTAAATTTTGTGGTAAAATACACAAAGTGTATCATCATAACCATTTTTATGTACAGTTCAATAGTGTTAAGTACATTCACATTGTTGTGCAGCCAATCTCCAGAACTCCTTTCATCTTGCAAAATTGAAAAACTCGCCCGGCCAGTGTGGCTCAGTGGTTGATTGTTGGCCCATTAACAAAGAGGTCACAGTTGGATTCTTGGTCAAGGCACATGCCCAGGTTGCGGGCTCCACCCCCAATAGGGGGCGTGCAGGAGGCAGCTGATCAATGGTACTCTCTCATCATTGATGTTTGTCTCTCTCCCTTTCTCTCTCTGAAATCAACAAAAACGTATTTTTTTTAAAACTGAAACTCTGTACCCATTGAATAACAACTCCCTAGTCTCCCCTGCCCCCAGCCCCTGACAGCCACCATTCTACTTTCTGTGTCTATGAACTTGACCATACTAGGGACCTCTTATAAGTGGAATCATACCATATTTGTCTTTTTGTGACTGGCTTATTTCACTTAGCATAATGTCTTCAACATTCTTGTGTGTACCAGAACTTCCTTTCTAAGGCTGGATAATATTTTGTTGTATGTATAGCTCTCATTTTGTTGATCCATTCTCTAGCAGTGGACACTTGGGTTGCTTCCACCTTCTGGCTATTGTGAATAATGCTGCTATGAACGTGGGTTTGATATCTTTTCAAAACCCTGACTTCTCTCATTTGTGTTCTTTAAAATTGAGGGAAGGAATGATCCTAGAAGAATTGCGTATTCCATGGCCTTGCATTTTTTTACCATCAGGGATGCAGCACTGATTTCACCAGGTAACAGCTTTAGAGCTTCTCAGTGTGCTGACTTTTCAAGGGCTTCTGGTGCTGTTCTTCAGCAATATGTGAGCGCTTTGAGAATGGCCATGGAATAGAAAGTAGCTCAGTGACTGGGATGCTGTGATCGAGGGTGAGTTGTCAGTGACTTGGTGGACTGCTAAAAACCACTGCTCCACTTTTCCCTCCCGTGGGCCCTGAAACCCCAGAGCGCCCTTCCCGGGCCCTGGAAAGCCTGTGGTCCTAGGGCCGTGGTCGGCAAACTGCGGCTTGCGAGCCACATGCGGCTCTTTGGCCCCTTGAGTTTTTGGCAATAGGAGTACCCTAATTAAGTTAATAACAATGTACCTACCTCTATAGTTTAAGTTTAAAGAATTTGGCTCTCAAAAGAAATTTCAGTCGTTGTACTGTTGATATTTGGCTCCGTTGACTAATGAGTTTGCCGACCACTGTCCTCGGGGGAGGTTGGTGAAGCCCAGCCACAATCTGCCCCACCGCGGAGAAAGAAAGACCTAAAAATAACCTCTGTGATCCTGTTTCAGGGTCGGAAACGAGGCAGGGGTTGCTGACATAATTTCATGAACAAAAAGATCAAAGAAATGATCTGTGGATACATCTCAGAGGCGGGAGAGCCAACCAGCCATGTGGACAAATAAGATTCCTCTCCTGTCAAAACAGTCTCTCTTTCTGCCCTGCATTGTCTGCAGGCTAAGCCACAGTCTAGATCACTTGGCATTCAAATAGCTAAGTCGGCTTGCAGATGATTGGGGGGCTAAAGTATGAGTGTTCTGCCTTCCTGCAAGGAGGAAAGGAAATCTAGTTCAGGAACCAAAGCAACGCTTATTCATCTTATCTCATCTTTTAAAACCCGAGACAGAGTCCTCCCCAGCCCCCCAGACAGAGGGTCCTCTGGCACTAAATGCACAGAAATCAAATGCATATCCATTACAGGAGAAATAGCAGGGGAGTGAGGCTCAGGTGACAGATTCTGAAGAGCAAACATACACCTTTGTGCTCTGTCTTCTTAAAATTCATCCTCTCACCTGCCAGCCTCGAGAGTTGCCTATTTACATAACTAGCTGCCTAAAATGGAATATTAGATAATGTTACATGGCGGCTCACTCCATTTGAGCCCATCCCCAGGATGTGAGCGTGATCCAGGAGTCCCCGACAGCCTGCAGCGTGGCACACTGGCCTGCAGCCATGCCTCCGTGTGGTGTGAGCCTGTCAGCACTCCTGAGCTAAGCAGATGTCAGGACCGATTGCCGATCGCCAGCGGGAGACCAGCCGAGCAGGGGGATGCGGGGGGGGGGGGGGGGGGCGCGGGTGCAGCAAGTGGCACGGTGTGGCACACAGTCTCCAGGAGACAAACAGCATCTCTTCCTGAGCCGCACAGCAGGCACCTTGTTCTTCCCAAGGTGCCGCCTCAGAAACAGCCAACATGTAGGGACTGGGAAGGGGGAGCTGCAGGATCTATGGGGACAACGGGTCTGAGAGGCAATCAGTCAGCTCCGATGCCATCCCTGGCACCATGCCAGCTTCGCACCCCCTGTTGGTCCTTTGCGAGGCACGAACCTCCTTTCCATCCAAACTGGAGTCCTGCTGCTCGCTTATAGGAGGAGTATAAATAAGTGATAAGGGAGTGTTCTATCATGATAAGCGAGTGTAGCTTCTCAGCGGACCAGATGTACCGAAGAAGGCAATTGTGTGTGTGTGTGTGTGTGTTCATTTATTTTCCAGCGTTCCGGTTCCTGTAGTCAGTTTAGAGAAAATTCCTAACCTAGTGAAGGCAGATGGTGCCAATGTCAAAATGAACTCCACAACCACCGCTGCCGTCACCGCCTGCTCCACCTCGACCTCGGCCGCCTCCACCCCACCCTTAATTAAGCCGGTCTTGATGTCCAAGTCAGTGCCACCTTCCCCAGAGAAGATCTTAAATGGCAAAGCAATTTTGTCCACCACAATAGACAAGAAACACCAAAATGGCACCACCAAAAACAACAACAAGCCTTACAGGAGACTTTCAGGTACGTGTCCGTGTCCTTCGAGTCTGACGCACGATTAGACTGAAATTGAGTCACAGCTCTAACCAAGGAGTGATGTGTCCTTATAACTAAGCAGGTCTGTTTCATTTTAGCGGGGAGGGGAGGCGGGGAATGGCAGAGGGACATGGAATGAACCTGCAGGCAGGACCCCCACCTAAAAATGCAAGCTAGAGCTGGTTCTCTTATTCCCGGGCCGGATGAGGCTCTCGCTCAGCTCAGTGTTTAGCGAGTTACCCTAGAGGGAGGATGCTCTACACCCACCACAACAGTCTGTGCATTCTGAGGGCCTTATTATCGCGCTGACTGGCTGACCCGCCCCTGGGTTTTGTAGAGGCCTCGCTGCCATGAAGTCTGACAACCTCCGGGACATCTCCCAGTAGCTCAGGGCAAGCTTGGGACCGTCCCATCAGTGACTGCTCCACAAAAGGACGCAACTTCTGTTCTTTGGCCTCGTTGGTTTCCGGGTCGATTCTGCGGTCGGGGTGGCAACTGCCTTCCCCAAGTAACCGTTTGGAATTTCTGTTTGGGAACACGCGGGTTCACACCGCAGATGGGCTGGCGGGGACATCTCTTTGGTGTGCTCCTTGGTTGTCTGAGCGGGCACATGGGTGCCTGGAAAGGTCCACGCAGCCAGTCTTTGGGGCAGTAGTTGTCTCTTAGAGGCCCCTATGTGAATGATGTTTGCTTTGGATGTGTTGGGAAACTAAATCTAGCCATTCCGCTTTTTCCAAAAGACCAAATTAAGCTTCATAACCATGGGAATTTATCTAATCTTGACAGAAAAAAATATATACATATATATATAAATATATATATATACACACACACACACACACACACACACACACTAGAGGCCCAATGCACGAAATTCGTGCAAGAGTAGGCCTTCCTTCCCCCGGCTGCCGGCTCTGGCTTCCCTCTAGCACCCTGAGCCCTGGGCTTCCCTCACAGCCCCAGCTTCATCCAGAAGGATGTCCGGTCTAATTAGCATATTATGCTTTTATTTTATATATATATATATATATATATATATATATATATATATATATACACACACACACATATACACACACTGAGTGGCCAGATTATTATGATCTCTGAACGTATAATAATCTGGCCACTCAGTGTATATCCTATATAATAAAAGGCTAATATGCAAATTGTCCCCTCGACCAGGAGTTCGACCAGCAGGCAGGCTGGCCAACCGCCCATGTCCCCTCCCCCTGGCCAGGCTGGCCGGACCCCACCCATGCACAAATTCATGCACCGGGCCTCTAATATATATATATATATATATATATATATATATATATATATATATACTGAGTGGCCAGATTATTATGCCTTCAGAGATCATAATAATCTGGCCACTCAGTGTGTGTGTGTGTGTGTGTGTGTGTGTGTGTGTGTGTGTGTGTATATATATATATATATATATATATATAGTGAAAGCCACCCTGTGAAAAAGAAACTATATATTTTAGTATGACCATACTTCTTTTTTTTAAATATTTTTATTGATTTCAGAGAGGAAAGGAGAGGAAGGGAAAGATAGAAATATCAATGATGAGAATCATTGATCGGCTGCGTCCTGAACGCCCCACAGTAGGGATCACACCACACTGGGGATCAAGCCCGAAACCTGGGCTTGTGCCCTGGCCGAGAATTGAACTGTGACCTCCTGGTTCATAGGTGGACACTGAACCACTGAGCCATGCCGGCCAGGCTGAGCATATTTCTTAAGCACCCCAAAAATGTGGGGTCATTTTTATTTTTTACTTCGTGTTCATCTGTATTTTAGTTTTTCTATCTTACATCTGTAACTTTTTTAAAAAAATTATTCTTAAAAGTACTTCAGCCCAAAACATTCAAATGACAACAGCATTATACCCCAAAAACCTCCTCTTGGACCGTTCCCCCACGATCAGGAAAGAGCTAGAGCCTGGTGGCCCCTGCGGGTTGTGAGGCCTCCCTGTGTCCGGAAGCCCCCGACGCCTGGCTCTCCTCCGGGGTGGGAAGTGGGCGGCAGCATCCCTGGGAAAATACAGGCCTGGGGGGGCACAGTGTCCCCCCGGCTGTGGCTCCTTGTAGCAGAAGCATGACCGAGGCTTCCAGCCTTCACCCCATCCGGCCGTGGTTTGGGGACTTTTGCTGTTTGTTGGTTTTGCATTTTGTTGGTTGTTTTGTCTCAGTGGGTCTTTTGTTTCTATCTCGCTTTCACACTTGGCAGCCAGCTCCTGCCCCCAGCCAAACAACCTGCTCAGTTCCAGGCCAACAGGAGGGCTGGTGTGGGCCTGGGCACCGCTCTGACTCTGACAGCCCAGGGACAGAACTCCCCGCCAGGCTCTCCTGGGCGGGCAGAGAGGACTCATAGAAAATGGGCATCTCCAGGTCTAGCCATTTCTAGTCTTAAAAGTGAAGCTTTAAAAAAAAAGAAGAAGAAGACGAAAGAAAAGGGGGAGGGCATTTTGATAGCCAACCGGGTCATCTGTCTTGGATATAGGAATGGTTTTGTTGCACACATTATTATTACCATCATCACAACCACCCCATGGTCCCCCGAACCTTTTTTTTTTTTTAAAAGAATAGTCTCTTGATTTTGAAAGAGAGAGGAAGGAAAAAGGAGAGAGAGAGAAAAACATCGATGTGAGAGCAGAACATCAGTTGGCTGCCTCCTGCACACTCCTTACTGGAGATCGAGCCCACAACCCGGCGCATGTGCCCTTGCCTGGGAATCGAACTGGCAACCTTTGGGTGCACAAGATGATGCCCAACCAACTGAGCCACACTGGCCAGGGCACCCCCAAACTTTTTTTTAAAAAAAAATAGAACACATTCATTGAGGATGCTCAGAGTTTACTCCACCAATTTCAGACAGTGTTTCAGGCTAGGTAACTTCTTTTTAGTGTGCAGCTATTCAGGGTTCTTAAGGACACCACCAGATTTATAGCACTTCTCTCACCCACCCCAACATTCTTCCTGAACACCCAGAAGAGCTGTGTCATTCCTGCTCTGCAGGAGGCAGGTGTTTGCTGGGCGCCTGCCAGAAACAGGAGGCACGGGGGGCGGGGGGCGGGGGGGACTTTAAAGCCTACAGGGAGGGTCCTCAAGCGGTTGCCCTCATTTTCCTGGGGAGGAGAGAATTTTTGTGATCCAGAGGGGACAAAGGATCCAAAATGGGCCTAAAAAGAGAAAGTTGCTTAGAAGCAAACTCCCAACATGACCCCTCCACAGTCCAGTGGGAAGGCAGACAGTGGGGAAAGCCTGGCCTCCCTGCAGCCACCCCATTTGCAGCAACAGGCCTGTGCTGGGACAAAGCAGGCTGAGGCTGCGAGACGTGCAGGCTCTGCCCTCGATGCACCTTTCAGTTTAGATCTACGAAAGGCACACACCCAGACTTCTCCCCGGCCCCTGCCTGGGGCACCGCCAAAGTGTTCCTGAATCGGGTAAACTGTCTTTCCGGTCACCACGGCTGTCTGGAGAGCCTTGTGCTGAGCACAAAGCAGGAGAGGGGCAGGGTCACTCTTGACATGTCCAAGAACAGTCTCCGCCTAAATGGCTAAAGCTAGCAGGAAGGCAGGTGGGGTTGGGGAGTTGCGGCGTGCTCTTGGAACCGCCCAGGAAAAAGTGGCCCTTGGGCCTCAGGTGGCTCTCCCTGGTCTGCTGTTAGCCAGGCCCAAAGGGCCACGTACCTGGAGAAGCTTTTCCAGTGAGATACAGTGTAAGAGGCGTAGGGCTCCTCCTCCCCAGTGCCCGCCCCACCCCCTGCCCCGTGCCTTGTGCTGCGTTCCGCATCCCTACGGAGCTGGACTAGGGAACTCTGGGTTCGGAGGGGTGCACCAGGTTCCCCTGAGCGGTTTCTTGAAGCATTTTAGCAGTCGGTGGAAAAAAAAAAAAAACAACCAGATTGCCTGACAACGTCTCACTTGTTGGTGCAAATGTGCATTTTTTAAATGTAGTCTTAATGCCAAATCCTATTTAGTCTCCTTTTTTCTTATATTTTTTGTTTGTTTCTTAAACCAGAGAGAGAATTTGACCCAAATAAACACTGTGGAGTATTGGATCCCGAGACAAAGAAACCTTGCACAAGATCCCTCACCTGCAAGGTATTTCTCTTTCCATAAAAAATACTTCCTGCTCTCGCTGGGGCCTTTGTCGAAATGTTTGCATGCCACTCTCTGCACACGGCAGGGTGTGGAACCTAGACATGACCCCCAGCTGTTCTTTGTAAGGGAAATGCTTTCTTCTCTTCCATGGTAGCAGAGTGCCTGCCTCAAGCTGGCTGGCTTTTTAAGAAGGGAAAAAAAAAAAAAAAGAAAAAAAAAGGCTTCCCCTGTTACTTGTGAGGCCAGACAGTAAATTGTATTTATAGGCACTCACAGGCGGTTCTGAGCCCTGCTACGTTTTAATGTATGCAGGAGCGGCGGCGGCGGCGGCGGCGGCGGCGGCGGCGCCCTGAAAGGCAGTCCTGCCGCGCCCCCGAGCCGGCCACACCGGGGTGGCCAGGGGCACAGCTGACGGAAGGCGGCTGCCGCTCGGTAGCCCCGGCCGCATGTTTCATACTGAACTGCTAGTGCTTCTTGGGACCGAGGCTGTGGCCCTCTCTGCTTGGTGGCTCTGTGCGTCCGGGCCACCGCCAGCCTCCCGCTGCACCTGGATTAACTCTAGGCTCTCTCACGCTGGCCTTTCATCCGAGGGGCTCTCCGGGGCTCTGCGCTGAAGCTTGTCATCTTATGCCATTTTTTGGAGGAAGCTCTGGCTTTTTGACACCAGGAGAGTTAGAGCATGGTTGCATCTGTGTGGTCTCTGCCTCTTCCCAGCCACAGAATGGGAGCTGTTGCCTTGAAGTTGACTTTTCAAGCACCTCCAAATTCCCATGAATTGCTGTGTCTGAGATGGAGGGCCCCGGGAAGCAGGTGTATGTGCTGATCAAAGAGGCTGTGCTTTTCATCTCTCTTCTCCTCAGACACATTCGCTAAGCCATCGGAGGGCAGTCCCGGGCAGGAAAAAGCAATTTGACCTCCTTCTGGCGGAACACAAAGCCAGGTCCCGAGAAAAAGAAGTTAAAGATAAAGAGCATCTTCTGACTTCGGCGAGGGAAGTACTTCCAAACCAATCGGGGCCGGCACAGGACCCTCTGCCAGGATCTTCAGGGAGCTCTGGGCCAGAACCTAAAGTCACATCCCCTGCAAAATCCAGGCCACCTAACTCTGTGCTTCCTAGGTAAGTCCCCTCCCCCACTCCCCCTCCACCCCGTGGTGACAGAGGCCCAGAGTCCTTGGTCAAGTGGCTGCCTTGCTGGGTTGTGTGTGCTCTGATCACGTGTTCAGTGGAAGCCGTCATACCGCTGCCTGGTAAGGCGGTTGTGCACTTCAAAAGAGATAATGGGCATAAGGGGCTCGGCCATCGTGTTCAGCGGATCTTACTGCTGTCATCATTGTCACCATTTTCTTCATCATCACCCTTCATAGCAGATCTATATCAGAGCAAGAGTAAGCTGAAAAGAAATATCTGGATGGCACATCAGCCACCAGGCAACTCTCCTGGCTGCCTGGGTGTTTGGCTTAGTTGGAGATTCCTGGAGCAGAGAGTGCGGAAAACCTGGGTGGATGTGGGTATCAGCACATGTAGGAGCCCATTTGACACACATTATTTTGTGAATTTTTACCTCCAACCCTCCGGTGACCCAGGCGAAGGGAAAAGTGGCATAACAGAGGCTCTTTGCTCTGTATTTTCCTGCACACCCAGAAAGCTGAGCCACCTGTCTATGGTTTTATTTCATTGTCCTGGAAAGAACAGAAAAGATCATTAAAACCCATGTGGGTTAAGCGTGCTTTAAAATCCACACATGGTTTTGATTGCCACGCTGAGCAGCAGACCACCTTCCAGGTAATAGGACAGGGAGCCCTCATTCAGAAATATTAAGCACAGGGTACAGAGATGATGAATGGAACTAGGTTCTGCTTTTCAAGGATTTCGTTTAGAAGATGAGATAAGACTCACATGTTCACAAAGTCATTAAAAGGAAGCATTAATGATACAAGGTGAGGAGTACAGGCCCTGGTATGGCTTGGTAATTTTTAGTGCATACTGTGTGCGTCCCACAGGGTCCAGTCAGCGAGTGGGCTCTAAGAGCGGGTTATAAAAGAAGGGGAAGGAGTTGGTTCTTAAAGCAGCAGCAGCAGATATTTGGTGGCAGTTGTTACTGATCTGCCAGCTTCTCGCCCTCGTGCCTTCCACATTGGGACCAGCCTGACCCAGTTGGACGGTCAGAGTCCCTCTGTAGGAATAGCCGGCCTCTGCCTCCGGCGTTCAGGGGGGAGTCACAGCCCACACGCATTTCCATCGCAACCATTGTCGTGTGTTGTCATCCATTTGCATGCCACCTTCCTTGTGCCTCGCATTTTACATGATCATTTTGTAATTACTTCGGGGTGTAGTGCGGGGTGTTGGTGAAGGGTGTTACCCTTGCTTTAGAGTTGAGGAGACAGTCCTGTTCCAAACTTCTGGGGAGGGAGGGCTTTAATTCCGCATACAGTGACTTCCAAACTTCTTTGGGACTGGAGGACTTTTTCATCCCCACAAAGCTTTACATGGTGCCCAATAGAAAAGCAGACCTGCCTCCACCGAAAGCCAGCACAGCCCTGCTCTCATCGCTCACGTTCCCAGAGCCTGCTGACCCCCTGACCTTCTGAGGGATCACCTCGTGTTCCCCAAGGACCCCAGGGAACCTAGTTTGAACATCCTCTCTCATATACGATTTTGACTGATGGAGGCACTTCTCACCCAAGCAGTGGTACCTGATGACCCGAGAAGCCAGGGGGCAGCCGTTAAAAAATAAAGCAAACAGCGGCGCCTTAGTAGTTCTTTTTCCCGTTCCTTCCTGGCCGGTTTTCAGAGGCGTGTTTGTCCTTAGAGAAAAGCAGGTTTACGTGTTCTCTTCCGGAAGCAGAAAGAAGAGAGTGAGGTTAATCAGCAAAAGGGATGTCTCTGAAAGAAAGGGGGAGGCGCAGGAGAGCATCCCAAATGCTGCTAACAATCATTTTTGAGGATGCTTTTCAAAGTTGGTATAGAAACCAAAAAACTCAGGGTGGACTCTGGTCCAATATCATGGGGAAGGACATCCTCTTCCACTTGTTTTACACTAGGATGAGACGACCCCCCCCCACCCACCCATGCAGTCAGAGATGTAAACAGCATGATCAGAATTTAATGTTATAATCACATAAAACTTAAAACATTTATTTACTCGTGTTAATATATATATTTCAATTACACTAATTATCTACAATGGGCCAAAAAAAATATTATCATACATACATGGAATTATTGTAATCCCTTCCCAATCATGAATTCCTTTTCTTGGAAACATTAAGGTGTGTGAATTCATTTCTTACATATCGTTTTGATAACCTTGAAAATATTTCAGCTTTCATATTTCTTGAATTGCAGCCCATTCCTGTCAGGGGTTTCTAAAAAGGAACCTGGGTCTAGAATAGGAGAAGTTAAAGTTAGAGAACACGGGTCGGAACGGGATTGGAAGCGCATATCTCAACTCCATGTTTACGAACTCGATGAGCATGGCCATGTTTCTTAGTCTCTCTAGCCTCAGCTTGCTCATCTGTAAAATGGAGCTGCGAAGGACTTAGTGAGATGAAGGACCGCGCTCTATAGTAAGTGCTGCACTGATGGCCGCTGTGAGTAAGTGGTGGTGACATTCAGTGGGAAAGCAGTGTGAGCAAACACAGTCCTTGGTGGTACCTGATTTCCATTTGCCCGTCCTCTTACCCTCTGCCCCCCAACCTGGGGGCCCTTAAATAGCATACTCATATGCTCTGTTTCTTTGTCCCCAACTCTAAGGAAACAGATTACTTGCCCCAAAGAGCCCAAGGGCTATGGATGACCAGACCAGCCCTACCATCAGGACTCTGTGACAAAAGAGAAGGAGGGCAGAGGGTCAAGCTGGGCTCTGACCCCTGGGAGGGAGGGAGAAAGGTCAGCTATGGAAGCCAGTGCTGACAAAATCTGGGCAAATTCCCCTCTGTCTTGAGAAAGCTCACACATCTCATCTTAAAGTATAAAATGGCAAAACCCATTGAATTTTAGACTGACAAGGGGCAGTGGGCAAAGAGGCAGAAGGTCCTATATACCTGAAGAAGGACAGAGATGAGTCTAGAGTGAAAGCAACTTCAGTTATGGCTAATCAGGATAGTGTTCTTGCCAATTATAAGCCATTTCTCTCCTTGACTTATATTTGTCCCTGTGCTTTTTCTACATTCGTCTCTCAATATGGGGAGGCTTTGAAGTCTCATTTCCACCTCTTATTAGCTCTGCAAGCAATTTCCTCATCTGAGAAATGTAGATAATAGTTAAATGTGCAAAGGCAGTGGGTAACCTGGGTGAGAAAGCGTATGTGACATGCCTAGCACATAATAGGGATCTGATTAAAGTCAGTTCCCTGGTGCTCTCTTCCCCGAAGCACTCAGACAGGCTGGTGCTCATGCTTCCGCATGAGACTTCCTTTCAGTGTCCCTGAGTGGAACTGCACAGGGACCATCATCGAATACATTGTCTTTAAACCAAATTGGTAAGTGGAGAGGGGAGGGATGAGGTAGTATGGAAGGAGAAAAGGTGGATGGCAGCTTAGCAAACTTGAGTGACTTTTTTTTTTAATGTATTTTTATTGTGTGTTTTTTTGTTTTGTTTTGTTTTGTTTTTCTTTGGAGAGAGAGGAAGGGAGAGGGATAGAGATAAAATATCAATCAGCTGCCTCCTGCATGCCCCCTACTGGGGACCGAGCACAAAACCTAGGCATGAGCCCTGACCAGGAATCGAACCAGCAACCTCTTGGTGCATGGGATGATGCTCAATCCACTGAGCCACACTGGCTGGGCTTGAGTGAGTTTTTCAACACCTTCTCATGACTGGTTGCCCCATTCCTCATCACTTCTCACCACGCCGTGGTTTTTGCTGAGACACAGGCTGGTTCCAGTGAACTCCTTCCCTCCAGGTTCCACCCTGGAGTGCAGTGATCAGAAATGGAAGGTCTTGAGAGCATCTACCATTCCATCATCGCCAGGAGAGTTCACGCATTCTGAATGAAACAAGCCTGAAAGGGAATAGATTCAGCTCTCCTCCTCCTCGGTGTGCCTGTATACATGTGTGCCTGTGTACACATGTGCACACCATTATTCATTCATGTTTCTGCCTTTGTCCTCTGAGCTGATTTTGCTCTAACACAGAGTTTCCATGCTTATCTTTATTCTCCAGTATTCTCCCCTTATCTCCTGTCTTTTACCTGACAACTGGAACTTACTATTGCGTGTTTCAGCCTTTTTTTTTTTTCTTTTTCTTTTTTGGAGTAAGGAAAAGTTTATTGATCAAGAAGTTGCCAACCAAGAAGATGGGAGTCGTAGTGGTACCTCAAACTCATCTTAAGAAAGCACAGAGTTCGGGCTTTTATGTCAAGGGAAGGGAAATGGGAGTGGCAAGAGGCGATTGACCACCACAGACATCTGGGCGCTGCCAGTAGGGGTCTGAGGAAGATTGTGCTGGGTGCTGTGAGTCCAGTCTCAGTCTCAGTGTTCCTGCAAATCATTGACAAACAACACACACTCACCTTATCTCCTCAAGCCGCAAACACAGTTCCCGCAGTGATTAGCAGGTCTACATGCCAGACTTAGCACAAGCTATTAGCCAGCAGGCCATGGGGACAACGCAGGCTTGGACAGGTGGAGTCAGAGAGGCTGAGCATTGCACTCTCTACAGCTACCCCCTTTGTGTAGTTTATGCCTCAGTATTGAGGGAAATAGGGGGACCAGGTCAAGGTTCAATTAAGAGGGAAGATTAGCTTTTTAAGATGGAGTCAGAGCTGTCTGCCACTGTGCCCCATTTATCTGGTTCTTACAATCTCACATGCTCACCACCTCTTCCATAATGGTCCCTAAGCCTTAGAGGGGGCATTCTGAGTGTTCAGTTTAAGCAAAGAACAGGGTTAACTTTTATTACTGTGTCCCCCAGGACCCAAACTGTGATGAGTTGGCCACTGCACAAACACCTCCCTGTTCAGCTAACAAGTAATCTAAAGCAATCCTGTTGTTTAAGGGCCCACATGCCAAGGACTCTGCAGTGGTCTGTTCGAGTCATCGAGCTTAAGCAATAGAACAGGCCAAACAACTGACCATATGGGTTAAAGTCCCTGAGAATTAGTTTGCATCAGGTGCTCAGGTAAACTGTCTGTGTGGCTTACACATCAGTCACTGAGATTGTTTAAGGATGAGTTGTGGTGATTTCTCTGAAGTGTACATCGTGTAAAACAAAACAAAACTCGAAAGACAAAGGTATATTATTGAAACATTTTTCTTTCTATACTCCCCCCCCCCCCCATTTTTACCAAAGATAGCCAAACTGAGACTAATTGATCTGCAAAATAGGTCTCGTTTCAATAAACTTGGCCTGGTTATTTGTATAAGTTAAGCAAGAATAGTAATTAACCATATAGGCCTCTAAATCTGCTTAGCTGGAATTTTCCTAAGGAATCTTCAGATTGAACTTGAGCCTCCCAAGGCTAGAAGCCAAGCTGCATACTGGCCATCAGATTTTGTCCGCATTACCTACAGGTTTTGGTGAATCCTCTCGTCTCAAAGTCCCCAACATATCCTGAGGTTCTTTCCTTGCATCTCCCAGGAGGCGATCTTTGTTCCTCACCTGGAAAGCCTGCTGTGAACCATGTAAACTGAGTACCAGGCTGTTTTCCCAAAGGGGCTTTTATTGGCTTCCAAAGTCAATTTTAACTCCTCAAAGCTTTCTGGTCCGAGTCTGTGCATGCCTCTCTCATACATGGTGTTCTAGTCAAAGCCTTGGTAATAAAACCAATCTAATAGATTCTTATTGAACTTATGCAAATAATCACATTGCCATGAAAATAAAAATACTCCTTACTGTATTCTGGAGGGATCAAGCAGTGAGAAAAAATAAATGCTACAATTCTGCTTACAGAGGTATAATTTACCAAATTGTAAGTCATAGGTAAACAAGTTTTCCTTTTATCTGTAAAAAAAAAAAAGATTAAAAAGTCAGCAGTGTCATACAAAAAGTCATAACAATTATAACCATTCTCATCAGCAATGGGCTATTTGTTGGGGGCGTTTTATAGCCATTCTGACAGGTGTAAGGTGGCTTTAATTTGCATTTTTCTGATGTTAGTGACATTGAGCATCTTTTTATGTCTATTACTCATCTGTGTGTCCTCTTTGGAGAAGTGTCTATTCATGTCCTGTACCCAATTTTCAATTGGATTGTTTATTTTTTTATGATGAGTTGTATGAATTCTTTATAAATTTTGGATATTAACCTCTTATTTAATGTATCAGTGGTGAATATGCTCTCCCATTCAGTGGGTTGTCTTTTCGTTTTATTAATGATTTCCTTTGCTTTGCAAAAACTTTTTAGCTTGACATCGTCCCATTTATTTATTTGCAGAAAACATAGTCTTAATAAATGCTTAAAGTATTAGGACATTTCTAATCTCATGAGATAAGAAGTCCAAAGGTGAAAGGGCACCAGTCCCCAGAGATCAGGAATTGGCTCAGCTTCTCTGCTCTTTTTTCAACCCACTCTCCTCGCTCTCCAAAGTCCAGAGCAAGATGGTTGCAGCAGTTTCAGGCACATCCAGGTGAAACAAGATCCAGTGAAGGCAGAAACCACCTTTTCCTTGTGTCTTTTTTTTTTTATTATTATTGATTTCAGAGAGGGAGAGAGAGATAGAAACATCAATGATGAGAGAGAATCATTGATTGGCTGCCTCCTGCACACCCCACACTGGGGATTGAACCCACATCCCAGGCATGTGCCCTTAACTGGAATCAAACCCAGGACCCTCCAGTCCAAAGGCTGACGCTCTATCCACTGAGCCAAACCAGCCAGGGCCTTTGTGTCTTTTTAAAGGTGAGAAAAATCTTTACAAAAGCCCTTCCCCAAAATATATTTTTTCTTTTCTTTCTTATGCCCTTTTCTAAACCAATCATCATTAGCAACATGAAACAGGTTTCATTATTGGTTTGGGAGTTAAATGAAGGCTGGGAATTCATCATCATATTACCATATTTCTGCTGATCTTTTTATTCTTTGGAGCTAATGCCTTTTTTATCCCTTTACTGTGATTTTAGTAGGATTTTGGGAGGAAGACCAAATAAGTGTTTAATCTATCTGCCCAGTTAATGGGAAGTTCTTCTGCCACTTTCTCACTCAGAAAGTATCTGTACTACTAGCTCACTTTCTTTTTCTTTCTTTTTTGTTATTAAATTTTTCCCATGTACAGAGGTAAGAGTATAATATAATGAACACTCTTATACCTAGTTTGAAGAATTATAATATTCAGATTTGCAATTATATTTATTTTATCTACCAGGTATATTTTTATTATATATTTTGAAGTAGATTGCAGATACCATGGCATTTTTAAAAATATATTTTATTGATTTTTTACAGAGAGGAAGGGAAAGGGATAGAGAGTTAAAAAAATCGTTGAGAGAGAAACAGCGATCAGCTGCCTCCTGCACATTCCCTACTGGGGATGTGCCCGAAACCAAGGTACATGCCCTTGACCGGAATCGAACCTGGGACCCTTCAGTCCACAGGCCAATGCTCTATCCACTGAGCCAAACCAGTTAGGGCAATCCCATGGCATTTTACTTCTAAAGATTTCCAAGTGAATCTTTAAAAAGTTAAGATTAATATAGGGGTGCATATATTCATTCTGCTTGGTGTTTCGGGATTCTTTTTTTTTAACATATTTTTATTGATTTCAGAGAGGAAGAGAGATGGAAACATCAATGATGAGAGAGAATCACTGACCTGCTGCCTCCTGCATGTCCCACACTAGGGGTCGAGCCCTAAACTCGGGAATGTGCCCCGAGCGGAAATTGAACCATGACCTCCTGATTCATAGGTCGACGCTCAACCACTGAGCCACGTCAGCTTGGGCCAGAATTCTTATGATATATTCCCAGAAGTGGGATCACTGGGTCAAATGGCAGTTCTATTTTTAATTTTTTGAGGAAACTCCATACTATTATTTTCCATAGTAGCTACACTAGTCTGCCTCTCCACCAGCAGTGCATTAGGGTTCCCTTTTCTCCACATTCTCACCAGCACTTATCATTTGTTAATTTGTTGATGGTAGCCATTCTGACAGGTATGAGATGATACCTCATTGTCATTTAAATTTGCATATCTGATTACTAGTGACCTTGAGTATTTTTTCATATGTCTCTTGGCCATCTGTATGTCCTCTTTGGAGAAGTTTCTATTTAGATCCTTTGCCCATTACAATAGCTAAGATCTGGAAATAGCCCAAATGCCCATCAATATGAGTGGATAAAAAAGATGTGGTGCCCTGGCCAGTGTTCTCAGTGGTTAGAGCATTGGCCTGTCCCAAAGGGTCTCGGATTCGATTCCCAGTTAAGGGCACATACCTGGGATGTAGGTTCGATCTCTGGTCTCAATGGGGGTGCACCAGGGCCTCATGCGGGAGGCAACCAATTGATGTGATAGACAAATCAATGTTTCTCTCACTCTCTCTAAAAAATTTCCTTGGATGAGGATTAACAACAACAACAAAAGATGTGGTGCATTTACGCAATGGAATACTATGCAGTTGTAACAGAGAAGGATCTCTTATCCTTTGAGACAGCATGGAGGGAGCTGGAGAATATTATGCTAAGCCAGTCAGAGAAAGATGATCATATGATCTCACTTACATGTGGAATTTAATGAGCAAAATAAATTGACAAACAAAATAGATCCTGAGACATAGAAGCATGCAACAAGCTGACGAATCTCAGGGGGAGGGGGATAGTGTGGGAAGAGATGAACCAAGCAACTTATATGCACAACCCATGTACACAGACAATAGTTCAATAAAGGCCTGGGGCAGGGATGGGAGCGGGGTGGAGGGGCTCATGGGGGGGGGCGGAGGAAGAGGGATATCTGTAATACTTTCAACAATAAAGATAATTTTTTAAGTGAAGATAATTTTCTATGTAATGATGCTATTATTACACTTAACAAAATCCAGCTGACTTGTATCTCCTGCAGGGCAGGGAGGTCCTATCACGTTGGGGAAAGCTTCAAAAAGAGCCTACTAAGGGACTCTTTCCCCCTCCCCACGTGGGAGTCTGTGCTGTGAGATTCTTTCCCCTTCCCCATGTGGGAGTCTGCTTATTCTTCAATAAATTTCCCCCTTTGCTATACCATCTTCCATCCGTGGATTCATTCTTCGACTCCGATGGGCAAAGAATCCGGGGGACCATCCTGCCCAGGGGAACACCACATGTTCCAGTCCAAAATCCCGTAACAAAAGCATATCTGTCTTTTGTTTCTCTGAACTTGTACATGGTTCGCCATTAGACTGCATGTGCTGAACTGGAACTTTTTGTTGTTTCTGCATAAACCCAATTTTGCTGGAGAAATATCTGGCTATCTATTTGTCAAAGGCCAACAAGTTAAATAAACTATGCAGCTTTTAGAATGGTAAAAAAAAAAATAGAAAGAGCCTACTAGAAAGTTTGGAAGCAACTTAAATGTCCATCAATAGACTAGTTAAGTAAATTGAGATATATCCATGCTATGGAATACTGGGGAATATTAAAAAATATGACATAGTTCTATACATAGAATTATTTCTACATTATCACTAGTTTTTTTTTAAAGTGTAGCCCTGGCCAGTATTGCTCAGTGGTTAGGGTGTCAACCCGCCCACCAAAGTGTTGTGGGTTCAATTCCAAGTCAAGGGTATGTTCCCGGGCTGCAGGTTTGATCCCCAGCCCCTGTTGGAGCATGTGCGAGAGATAACCAATCAATGTGTCTCTTTCATCTCTCTCTCTCTCTCTCTCTCTCTCTCTCTCTCTCTCTCTCTCTCTCTCTTGCCACCTTTCTCCCTCCCTTCCACTCTATCTAAAAATCATTGGGGAAAATGTCCTTGGGTGAAGATTAACAGAACAAAAACATGTCTCAAAATAGTATGTACAGTGTGGTCCAATTCTTGCTTTAAAATGCACGTGCCTGTGTATGCACAGTAAAGAAGTCTGGAAGGATATAAATCTAAATGGTAATAGCACTTGAACTTGAGTGGCAGGATTGTGGATGCTGTTTTCTTTCTTTATACATTTCACCAAAAATGTTTTACTATTTGGGCCTTCAGCTGTAAACCGGCAACAGTGTAGTGGCCCCTTCTGATACAGGAGAGTAGGTATCGGGGAGTGCAGACGGGGAGATGTGCTCTTTGGACGGTAGACTTTTAACATGCAAAGTGAATGGCATCTTTGTTTTATAAGTATGGGAAGGTGATAGTCAATAATAAACTGTCATATGATGGAGGTCTTGTAATAACACTGAAAAACTATCTATGGCTTTCTTTGGGGGATTTTTAGGTTTGTTTGTTTTTTATTGTGGTAAAATATACATAACAAAATTTACCATTTTATTTCTAAGTGTACAGTTCAGTAGCATTAAGTACATTCACATTGTGGTACAACCATCACCACCATCTCCAGAACTTTTCGTCATTCCATACTGAACCTCTGTACTCATTAAACACAAACTCCCCTTCACCCCCACCCCCGGTGCCTGGTAACCACTGTTCTACTTTCTGTCTCTATGGATTGGACTATTCTAGGAACCTCACAGAAGTGGAATCATACAATGTTTGTCCTTTATGATTGGGTTATTTCCCTTAGCATAATGTCTTCATGGTTCATCCATGTTGTAGCATGTATCAGTATTTTATTGTTTCTTAAGACTTAACTAATATTTTGTATGGATATACTATATTTTGTTTATCCATTTGTCTACTGATGGCCACTTGGCTTGTTCCCACCTTTGTGGCTTTGTGTTTAAACGACTATGCTTTCGGGATCTGGTTTGAACTCAGGCATTTCACACCTAGAAAGGTTTTGTAGCACAGAGGATCCAGAGTGGAATGGAGGAGAGAGAGACAGGGCCACAGTGCTGCTTCATGTGACTGGAAGGGGCAGCTTCCAAAGAAGAATGCAGAAAACCAATCATTTTAAGGATCTTGATTTTTCTCCCCAAAAATTTTTCTTCTCCCTATCTTTCTCGCGGGTCAATCACCTAATGAAAGTAGAGAAGCAGTAAAAACAACTGACAACTAACTTTGGCTCTTTCTCTTCTAACTCTTCTCCTGATGTGATGTGTTTGTTTTGTCTTGTTTCTTACTGCTCAGTAAGCATGCAGTTCTGTCTCTTAACGTGGCATTGCTTTTCTATGAGCTTAGCTATAATTTAAATGAGTTCTGTTGGATTATTTATACACATGGAATTCATGTATTCCTTCATTGAGAAACATATTTCTTCAACATCAACTATGAGCCAACTGTGCCAGCAGGAGGATCGAATGCCTTGTCAAAAATTAAACATTCAGCCCGGCCAACGTGGCTCCGTGGTTGAGCGTTAACCTATGAACTAGGAGGTTCGATTCATGGTCAGGGCATGTGCCCGGGTTGTGGGCTCGATCCCCAGTGTGGGGCATGCAGGAGGCAGCCCATCAATTATTCTCTCTCATCATTGATGCTTCTTTCTCTCTCTCCTTCTCCCTTCCTCTCTGTAATCAATAAAAATATTTTTAAATGTAAACGTTCATTCTCAGAAGATACAATTAAACTCCATGTGGCATATTAAGACATTATTAATATCTTAATAATATTAATAATATAAATATTAAGAAACTGACCTGGCTGTGGGGTAAGGGTCTTGTGGCTTATCATTGGGACAAAATCTTTTTTCATGCAAGTATGATAACAATCTCATAAAGCCAGAGTTTAGTAGCAAAAAAAAAAGAAAGAAAAGTGTTTGTAGGGCTGTCTTTTATCGTTTTGATGCTTTGTCAATTGGTTTGAACTTGTTTACGGGGTTGACCTTCCTGTCAAGTTCCACCTTCAAAGAGAAGCAACTACATGGCAAGTACAGATTACTTACATGCCAGTGGGTGAGTGGTTATGACTGACCTCGCAGAAGACTCTGCCACGTCCCTGTATTCACATTCCGCCGGCACTGATGCTTTCCCCTGATGCCCCGATTCAGGCAGGGCACAGCCTCGGCTCCGCCAGACCTGTGGAGAGCTGGTCGCTGCTGACCTCTCAGCTGCCCCCGCCCTGGAAAGGCTGCTTGGGCCGCCTCCTGCGCTCTGTTGCCTCAGAAGGGTTTACTCTGTGTGTTCTCTCTTGCCTCAGACCATCCTCTGCAAATAGCATAAGCAGCACCACGTCTTCGAACCACAGCGGCTGCGCTCCGGAAGGCCCCGTGCCCCCCGCTGCAGGTGACCTCGCCAGCCGGCTGTCGAGTGATGAAGGGGAGATGGACGGTGCCGACGAATCCGAGAAGTTAGACTGTCAGTTCTCCACCCACCACCCTAGGCCGCTTGCGGTAGGCCACCGGCATCTCCCTCCATGTGTTTCCCTTGTGCTTCGTGGGCATGCAGGGGGTGGCGTCAGAGGGCGCCCGCTCCGAAGGAGAGGTCGTCAGCACCGTGTCTTACGGGAAGGCTTACCCTGAGATTGAGTGATCGCCTTAGCAGTACCCTTAAACACCTGAGTGTCTGTGGCCCACCTGAAGCATTCATGCTTGAGAAGTGGTGTTTATGTAAGTGCACCGGGAAGCGGGCCTTCTGGCTTTGCCCATCGGAGAACGGAGCCTCTGATTTCAGGAGTTCGTCTAGCTCACCTGCGTCGGGAACCGTCTGTCGTAGCAGCGCCAGGTGCCAGCCCTAGCTGGTTGTCTCCCCTGTCGGTTCTGAGTTTTATTGTTATTAGTAAGTGTGACCATATGGCACTGGTACTGAGTGAGTGTGTGTGTGTGTGTGTGTGTGTGTGTGTGTGTGTGTAAGGAAAGGAGGAGGCATTTCATGTCGGCGTGATTGCTGATGAACAGAAAGGTCAGTTTCTTCCCAAGCCTTGAAAGAGTCCATTTAACAACTCAGGTCATCGAAATCGAGGTGGGGAACATAAGGAGGCAGGAGCTGGAGGCTTGTCCACGTTTGCCGTGCGAGCACCTGAGAAGGAGGTGCCTGGTGCTGCTGTCCCTGAGCTGAATGCAGGGGGCCTGGAACACGGGGCCCGTGGCTGGTTTCCTCTGGGGCCAGCTGGTTTCCTGTAGGAATCGTGTTGACTCCTCCTAGAGCTCAGGGACTGTGTCGGTGAAATCAGCCCTGCATCAAGATAGAGCGACTCCTTCTTTCCTCCTGTCTGTGAGATGAATGAAGGCCAAATTCACTTCCTGTTGCTGGGGATGATGGTGACCTGGACCAACAGCCTGAGACCTTTGCCTCTTAGCTATTTCAGAAATAGGGATAATCAGGAATGCCTTTGACTGCCAGTAACAGAAAACTCAACTCATACAGTGCATGCACTGCGGTCATCTAATTATCTCATTTAACAGGAAGTCTAGAGGTGGGTGGTTCCACGCAGAGGGGCGCTCTGTGCAGCCTCTTCCCCTTTCACACCTGGTCTCGGTATGTCTGCTCCGATCCTCACCCAGTAGCATTTGCACGGATGGAAAGGGACAAACAGAAAGGGAGTCTTCTCCTAAGGTGCTATTTTATACCATTTCATTGGGAAGAAAATCTTCCTGAACCGCCCCCCCCCCCACCAGATTTCCCCTGCCATCTACCAGAAGTGGGCCACATGCCCACCCCTGTACCACTCGACAGCAGAGAAGGATGGGATTGCAGTGGCACAGGATGGAGCCAGCACGATTCACCCCAAGGTTCTGGGAAGAGACCCACCCTCCCTGCTCACTGCTCCATGTCACATATCAGAGCAAAAGTGTGGTT
Source organism: Cnephaeus nilssonii (assembly GCF_951640355.1). Lineage (NCBI taxonomy): Eukaryota > Metazoa > Chordata > Mammalia > Chiroptera > Vespertilionidae > Cnephaeus > Cnephaeus nilssonii. The sequence continues at coordinate 40,746,269 of NC_137083.1, read as the reverse complement.
CTGTTAGCAAGGAAAAGGCAGGGAGAGGTGGGAGTGCGTGGCAGTTGAGGAGATTGGCAACCTGTGGGGTCTGCCATAGTGGCCAGTGCAGTGAGGATCTGCGGCTCTGCCAAGGACATAATATGTGACCAGGAATAAGAGCCTCTCAGGGCACCTGGCCTTGCATCTCTATGGAATTAGAGATACAGAAAGCAAAAACAAAAAGGTGCCCGCGCCCCCCCCCCCCCCGGCCCCAGGTCGGGGAGAGAGACTGGGCTCTACCAGAAGACCAGAGTCTGGAGCACATCAAGATGTTTGTCCAGCCCCGGGTGGCTCATGTGGCTCATGTGGTCCCGTGCACCGTAAGGTCACTAGTTCAATGCCCAGGTTGCGGGCTTGATCCCCAGTAAGGGGGAGTGTAGGAGGTAGCTGATAGATGTTTCGCTCTCACGTCCATGTTTCTCTCTCTCCCTTCATCTCTCTCTAAAAATCTTCAATAAAAAAGAAACAACATTAACAGTTCTGGTGATCATCAAAAAGAGCAATTTTCTTCAAAGATGTTTGTCCAAATGACAAGCTGCCAGGCTACAGAGGATTCGAATCACTGGGCTCTGCACACAGCGGATTGGTGTGCCCTTAATGTTTTGCTGATTTAATGGGAAGGCCATGGATTTGTTTCTTTGCTTTGTCCTTTCCCTCATGGTCAGTTGCTATATTAAATCATTTTTGTAAAGAGCCCTGGTTCAGTGTGTTGTTAGCAACTGGGATGAAGGAAGAAAAGATGTCTCGACCTGGAAGAGCTCCCACTGGATGCTGGGGACCAGCTTCCACGCTGGGGAACCCCCTTTGTGTGTTTTCTTGCTTGGTCAATACGCACTTAATATGAAAGTGCAGGAGAGCGTTTTTCATCAGAAGTACCAGGTTTGATGGGTAGCAATATTTGAATACAAAAGCCCCCAAACATAAGCAGGAACCAAACAAAGGGAAGGTCTTGCATTTGCTCCTGAGAGCTGTTCCAAAGGCCGGTTCCAGGAAGGGTTTGTGGAATGAGTGCCAATCCAACACTGTGTCTGGGATGGAGGCCAGGAGCTGCTGGGAGGCCTGGGGAAAGGGAGAGGAGCCGCATTTGAGTTATAGAGTCATTTGCAGACTCGTCTGAGCTCTAGACCAGCCAAATGTCACCTTCTCAGAGGCCGCTTCTTGCATTTCTGGTTGTCCTAACATCATAATAAAATGATGTTTATTAAACATCTAACTGCCTATATTTCAGCCATATGTTTTCAGTGTGATGGTTTGATTTAAACATTTTGTGGGACCTTATCTCTCTAATCCATCATTTAGCCCAAATCCCTCCTATCCTCATATTGAAGAAGAAGATAATTGGGCCCCTGGCCTTTATACATTTATAATCAAGTCAGGCACATAGGCATTACATGTAACATAAGACTATGTAGTGATTCCAAGGTGAAAGGTAATAAAGTGTGCAATATATATGGGGTGAGAGTTCATAGAGGCTAAGTTACTCATATAAAGACCACTGGACATGAGAGTCTTGATTAGGGCGCTGAGGGAGGGGAGAATTGAGGTTGACAGAGAAGAGGGAAGAAGACAGGCAGACGGAATAGCATGAGTATAAGCTTGGAGGCAGTGATGTGTCCCCGGGCAGCCCACAAGTGCCGATAGGAGAGGAGATGACGTCAGGACTAGGAAAGGAGGAGGAGTATAGCCAAGTCAGAAGTGAAGTGACTCTGTTGACAACAGGTAGGAAAGGTATGATCAGTTGCAGAACATCAGAATGAGGTGTTTCCGTTACTGTGATAAGAAGTAAGGAACCATCAAGTTCCTTAAGAGGATGGATGAACCCTGGCCGGTGGGGTTCAGTTGGTTGAGTGTTGTCCCTCACACCAAGAGGTTACTGGTTCGACTCCCTGTCCAGGCACGTGCCCGGGTTCTGGGCCCAATCCCTGGTAGGGGACATGCAGCAGGCAACTGATCAATGTTTTGTTCTCACATCAGTAGTTCTCTCTCTTCCTCTTCTTTCTCTCTCTAAAAATCAATTTTAAAATCTGAAAGAAAGAAAGAAAGAAAGAAAGAAAGAAAGAAAGAAAGAAAGAAAGAAAGAAAGAAAGAAAGAAAGAAGATTCAATAAGCAGGTGGTGCTAAAAAAACATCCTAGCTGCTGAATGTTGTTGGTTTGGGGTTTTTCAACCTAAAATGTTGGCTCAGTCCCAGATATAGAGAAGGTATCCCTCTGTGCTATAGAAAATTAAACGTTACTATTGTTGAGTCATAATGTGATGTTCTGCAGAAAATCTAGAGCTCAAACTAAAGCACCACAGAAATATTTTTGGCTCCAGTACTATTTGCTTCCTTATTTTGAGTAAAATTGTACCCCTGTGTGTTTTTATGCAAATGTTATTTTTCTCTGTATGGTTTATATTAGCTTAGTAACCTGTAATCAAAATTAAAATGTGTTTTTTCCCTCACAGTTTTGCTCATTCGGGAGTCGCCTCATGGGACGAGGGTACTATGTGTTTGATAGAAGATGGGATCGTTTTCGATTCGCACTAAACTCCATGGTAGAAAAACACTTGAATTCACAGATGTGGAAGTAAGTGAGCAGTTTTTGTGCAATATGAGATCAGAGCTGCCCCACAACTATCTGAACCCCAACTTTCTAAATGAGTGTCAGTAGCTGGCTTTTCATAGAACAGAATGGTTCTGAAGTCAGGATTCATGATAAATTCTTAACTGTCCGCTCTTAACGGCTTGCCTACAGTGCTTCAGAGGCACGTACGATGTGTGTGATGCTTTGTCTTCTTTGTGTTGGTAATCTTCTAAATGAAAAGGGTATTAGAAAAGAGCTTATTTAACAGTTACAAAGGTGCTTTTTTGCTGTGAGTAAGAACATGTAAGGGTATGAAGAATATGTTTCTGTTTGTAATATTAAGGCTATAATGTCAATACTAAAAAATGTCAGAACGGTTATAGACCAATTTCTAATTGCTTAATGTCCTACGAAACAACATGTCCACCGGCCAGCAGGGCAGATCCGGAGTGATGTTGTGAAGGTGGTTAAGCTTGTCTTTGGCCCTTCCCACCTCCCTAGACCCCTCTCCTCTCCTCTGCTCACACTGCTCTCTAACCTAAACCCAAACTGACGTTCCGTGTCTCTGATGTCCCTTTATTCTCCAACACCTCCCGATGTATTTACATTTCCATAGGAGTGTCCTAAAAAAGGAAGAAATCTTCTTGACTTAGGAAAATGCTATTGTGAAGCAATGACAGGCTAGACCCTCTCAAACCACAGCACATAAGAGACTGCCATTCTGGCCACTTGATAACCCAAGACCAGCCTGCTGCCTATCCCCACCCCCACTCCTGCACAGGTGAGCTCTTCAGCTATCACAATCCCTCAGAACCGTGGCTCCCTCAGACCTAAGCCCAGATGGTTCAGGAAAGCCAACTCTGAACCCCTCGCCCTGCCCGGTGAAAGCCAGTAAAGGCAAGGAGGGCATCCCTGAGAAACGAGAGGGTCCTGGCCGCGGGGATGGGAACAGAATTCAACACCTGCCCCTCTCCCAGGCAGCCGTGATGCCCAGAGAGCTTCCAGACCTGAACTCCAGGAGGAGTGGCCTCTCACAGTGGGTTTAGGACTAAAAGTTAACACTTCCTGTAAAGCAGGAAAGGGCCATAGAGAAGCTTATCATTTCTTCCCATTGAAGTGACTGCCCCGTGGGTCTGAAAGGCACCCTGGATACTCGTGTGCCCCTCCTAAACAGCAACAGTCGGTGCTGCATGCGGGTTGCCGTGTCCGCGGGTACTGGTTAATTTGTCCTTCTGCGATGGCTCCCCCACGATGGCGGCCGGCCTCGGGATTCTCGCAGCTCGTTGCTCTGCTGTGTTTGTGGAAGTGTAAAACCCAGGCACGTGGAAGGAATGTGTTTATCTGTATTTCGCTACCTGGTGTCCTGTCAGCTCAAGCTCCATATTCCTTTCCTCCTCAGGCACAGAAACCCGAGCCACAGGGCATCAGGTCCCTCCCCCCTTTTCAGGACTTGCCTAACCAACCTACTGTCACTGAGCAACATTGGGGCTGCCTGGGTGTCAACTCTGGAGAGCGTAGCACCCCGCTGCCCTCTCAGCCTCGCTGCCCAAACCCCAGGCCCAGACGGGCCCGAACCTGGAGGGATGGCAGCCGATGAGGGCGTGGAAGACATTAGGAAGAAAAGGAACGGCCAAGACTCTTTTTTCTTTAACAAGCATTTAACTCTGCATCAGGAGACGCCAACACAGTATTCTCTTTCAGCCAGGTCAGCATCTGGAGCTCCATGCCAGCTGGCAGGGGAGGATGGGCACTGTCCGTAACTTACTCGCATCTGTGGGCTTTTTACGGGACTTCCCTAGGCCAGTGTGCAAGACTTAAACCAGGCACAGCCTGCAGAGCTGAAACCCACCGCCGTCTGGCCCCTAGACAGACACATAAACCGCTTAGCATGGGGATAGGGGGTCCCGGGGACAGTGAGCTGCCTCATGGCCCTTGCCCTGCACCCCCCGGCCCTCCTCCCCTCCTGCCTCTGCTATCCACTTAAGAATCATGGGACAGGAAGGAAAGGGAGAGAAAGTATGCCCCGTCCCAATCCTGAGTGTCAGCGAGGCGAGATTGAGGACTTGAGCTCAGCTTGTCCGCACAAGCCGAAGCATGAATTCATGCTATTGATGGGAACGTTACAAATGGGGACCTTCAGGGTAGATCCCAGTTAAGGTCATTGAATGGGGTCCTCCCTCAGTGAGCCAGCTGGTCCTTGCAAACAACGTTTTATTACAAGTAACTGCCGAGCCTCTACATGTACTTCTACCCAGACTGTAGCCGGTAAGAAACCTGAGGCGAGGGGAGATGGAGCGGAGGCCTGCGGTCCACAGAGAGGCAGGAGAGCCGCCGCAGGGCCAGTGTGCTGACGCCGCACACGTGACACGTGGGAGATGCTCCGGGGAGGGCGTTGTGCAGTGCCAGGCAGTCTGAGGGCGTGTTTAGACCTTTCCAGTCTGATGATATGGGAGTCCTTGCCCAGCATGCATAGTGATGTTGCTACTGAGAATCACCTGCTCACCCATCCACCCACCCATCCATCCATCCATTCGTTCACTCATTCGTTCATTGCAGTAAGTCTTAATGGAGCACTTATTTAGGGCTGACAGGATCTTCTACACTCTTTAGGCTTGAGAGAAAGTAGATTTTCAAACACCATTATGGCCACAGAAAAATGGCAACTTTATTCTCTTATCTCTGATCTCCTCAGTCTGGCGTTTTCAAGGACTCCGTTTGTCTATATTCAAGGATTCCACCCTAAAAATCGAAGCCAGCGCTTCACCCAGCTGCAGGCAGAAACGGAATCCTGAGAGCGCAGCGCTAGGAGAGGCATGTCCTTGTCAGCGGGGCCTCTTTCCAGAGCCCCCTGATGCCTCCGCTGGGAGGGTGGCCGCCCCGGGAGAAGGGACTGGAGAAGCCCCATCTCACACCTGGCTCCAAGCTCCTGGGGTGCAGGGCGCAGGCCTGCCCGCCGTCAAGTGCTGCTTTCGAGGAAGGAGCGTGAATTCCTAACTGCTGGGGATTGACCCCCAGGGGCACAGGGAGGGGGCAAGGTGGGAACAGAAAAGAGCCATTTGGCAATACCCACCTGGCTCCTGAGGTCAGTATTCTGTCCTGCAGATTGGGCACAGGTGGTGGCCGCAAGGCCCCTGCTCCTCCTGGTCCCCAGGCCACGGTTTGGAAGCGGGAACGGTTTCCAGCACAAGCCCAGAGATGGGGTTTGCAGGGAAGCCCCAGGAGTGGCCACCACCAGGGCCGGCCTTAGGTCCCAGAGGATGAGAGGCCTGGGGGGTGCTCCCAGCCACGCCCAACCGCCAGGAAGACCTTCCCCTCCACATGTTCTCCTGGGCCCAGGCCCTGCCTTTGTTCAGAGCAAACCAGAAATTCCTGACCTCTTTCTCTGGATGCATGGGGGTCCCTGTACTCTCGCCCCTTCCTAACACAGGTGGAAGGGCAGCCACCCCAATTATAGCTCCTCTGAGTGAGAGCTGAGACGAGGTGGGGGTGGACAGGGGGAAAAAAATCAGTCCCGGGGCTGGGCAAGTTGGCATCCAGGAGCCACACGCTCACATGGCGGTGCCTCTCCATGGAATAAACCAGAGGCTGCAAAGAGGAAATGCAGGAGGAGGCGGGCTGTGAGAGAGGGGGGGTTTCCCACTCTGCCTGGAGCCGAGAGCAGGGTGGGGAGGCAGCGGACAGGCAGTGGGCAAAGGCTGCCCTGGCCCAGGTGTGCAGGTGTCCTCACTATTCGTACTACACGCCAGGGCCCCAGTGTGCAGTGACCGCTTCCCATTAAAAACCACCTTCATCGCTACCGAAAGAGAGAGAGAGAGAAGAATACCGCTGGGGAAATGTATATTCTAAAGCACATTCGCCTTTTATCCGTGAACCCAAATCAGCCAGTATCCAGTAGCCAAGCACGGAAAACCCCGAAAGGGATTGCAAACAGGGCGCGGGATATCGCAGTGGGGGAGCCACCGGGAAGGGCCATCCTTCAGATGTTGCCATCCTTCAAGGCTTCATTTTCCATAGTCTGGTTCTCCCGGGGTCTCTCCGGAGCCCCGGTGCGCACACGTAGCCGAGCCTCCAGGAACGCCACGCCTGTTGCTCACTGTTTCTCTCTCACTCTTCTCTCACGTTTAGGAAGATCCCTCCTGCGGCAGATAGCCCCATGCCCTCGCCAGCAGCCCACATCACCACCCCCGTTCCAGCATCCGTTTTACAGCCTTTCAGCAACCCCAGTGCTGTGTACCTTCCTTCAGCTCCCATCAGCTCGAGACTCACCTCTTCTTACATCATGACATCAGCCATGCTCCCAAACGCAGCTTTTGTGACATCGCCGGACCCAAGCGCCCTCATGCCACACACCACAGCTTTCCCTCATGTGGCTGCAACCCTCAGCATCATGGACTCAACCTTCAAGGCCCCCTCCGCCGTGTCCCCGATACCAGCCGTCATCCCTTCCCCGTCCCACAAGCCATCCAAAACCAAAACCAGCAGATCCTCAAAAGTCAAAGACCTGTCTGCGCGTAGCGACGAGTCTCCGAGTAGCAAAAAGAGGAAGCCGCAGTCCTCGACTTCCTCCTCGTTCTCCTTGCAGACATCCCTCCCGTCTCCGTTGTCGGGGCCCCACAAAAAGAACTGTGTGCTGAATGCCAGTTCAGCTCTGAACTCCTACCCGGTGGCTCCTCCCTATAACAGTCTGCCCGTGCACACCTCCAACAACGGGGTGAGCCCCCTCAGTGCCAAACTGGAGCCCTCAGGACGGACCTCGCTGCCCGGCGGCCCCCCGGACATAGGGAGACACCTGGGCTCCGTGGGCGGCAGTGACTCCTGTCCCCTCGCGGTGCCCTCCCTCGCGGGGGACCTCTCTCTGGCCTCACACAATGCCGTGTCTTCTCTGCCCCTCTCTTTTGACAAATCAGAAGGAAAAAAGCGTAAGAACTCGAGTTCTAGTAGCAAAGCCTGTAAAATCACTAAAATGCCTGGTATGAATAGCGTTCACAAAAAGAACCCGCCCAGCCTTCTCACACCGATGCCCGATCCCGTTAACAGCACCTCCTCTCGGCAGGTAAGGGACCCGTCCCGCCAGGCGCCCCCTGGCACGGCCTTCTCAGTCCCAGGGGCGGCGGGAGCCGGGCAGCGGCCCTGCTTAGCCAGGTGACTGTCTCGCTTTCCCAGAGGCCACTGCCCGCCTCTGCCGTGAGGGCAGTGACTTAACCCGCGCTTGCTACAGCGCTCGGTGTGCTCCATCGGTGCTACCCTAGGCTCCGTGCAGCTATGTTCTCCTTTAATCCTCACAACCACCCGGTGCAGCTGGTACTGTTGTCATCACCACCTTCCAGAGGAGGAAACTGAGGCACAGAGAGACCCCGAGTCCCCCACTCTGCTTCCGTTTTATACCTTGAGCTTCTGAGGATGATTTTATTAAAGGGTTCTGTTGCCAAGGAGTTTTATCTGATCTGTTGGGGTCCCCTTAGGAAGAGCTGAGGCCAGGCAGGTTAAAGGATGACCAGGGTCCCACCTGGGGGGCGATGGCTCGTGCTTCCGGCCCCCCGGTGACTGTTCCCACTTTACCTGGCTGCCTCGATGCCCCTCCCCCTCTTACTGATACAACTCTTTTCTTTCCAAAAGTAAAACTAACAGCAACTGGCACAGAATTGTGCGATGCCACTGTACACATAGGGGGCGTGTTGTGAGGAAAGCTGTGGGAACGCGGCGTGGTCCAGGGAGAATCCGTGTGTCCTTCCCTTGTGTTCTGTTCACATCCTCGAGTCTGGTCCGTCTCCCAGGCTGGGGAAGCGACTTCGGAGAGTCCCCACCCGCACCAGACTGGTGCCACTGGGCTCCGCGGAGAGAGGGGGTGCCAGAGGGGCCGCTCCGCAGGCCTGCCCCGGGGCCCCGGGCACACACTGCCGCAGCCCCAGACTCACAGCCACAGAAGGAAGTGGGCCGCACCCTGAGCCCAGCCCCATCGGGGGACGAGGACTCGGGAGAGACGAGAGGCAGTTGTGTCATCTTTCTGAGACTTGTTAAAACCTCACGAAGAGAGCATCCTGAGGGGGATTCACAAATCACAAGTGAACACTTGAGAAGCAGCAAGTCTGGATCCCAAGGGCCAGACAAGCTGCAGCCGAGGCCAAGGAGAGAGAGGGGGCGAACGGGTCGCCTCACGGGAGCCCGGCCCCTCGCACGCGTGTGCAGCTGCCGCAGATGCGCTGCCTTCTGGCTGCTCAGTGCCAGGGCTGCGGGGGAGGGGCCGGCACCCGCAGGGCCCTACGCGGAGGCTCACCGGTGGGTCAGTGCCGCCCCCAGGTCCGGGTGGAGGGCACAGCCAGGACTTCCGAAGATTAAATGTGCACCTGAATTCCCTGGGGGTTGCTACGATGCAGGTTCTGAGTCAGCAGGTGGGGGGGGGGGGGGGGCGGGGAGGAGGCCTGAGAGTCTGCATTTCTAACAGGCCACTGGTTTGCAGGCCACACCCTGAGCGGCAGGCTATCCTATCACCCATTTTAGATAAAATCCTAGCAGCTAACACTTAGGAGGGGGGCTCTGTTCCAAGTACTTCAGATATATTTAACACATGTAGTCATTACCTGTTATTACTGTCCTTTTATAGATGAGTAAACCAAGGCACAGGAAGGTTAAGCAATGTGCCCAAAGTCACATAGCAAGTAAGTAGTAGGGTCTGGGATTTAAACCAGGCAGTTTAGCTCTGGAGTCTGGGCTCTTAACCCCCATGCCTCTAATGTGTTAATGGCGTGCCTCAGTGTTGAGTAAATACTGCTCTGTTGACTGTTTGGTCTGCCGGACCATAGGAAATGTTCAGTAAATACTACGAACCAGTCACCACTGGGGTGAGAGGAGCAGACGAGCCGCCTCCAGCGAGGGTCCATCGGGAAGGAAATCCAAAAAGCTGATGAATCTAACGGCTGCCTTGGCTCTAGGTGGTACCTAGGTCCTTGTCACCAGGCCACTAAGAAAAAGCTTTGTCCAGGGTGACCACCGGTGATTTCCGAATGGTGGGGGAAAGCCTTTGGAATCTATGTTGATTCTCTTAGGAGGCCGGAAGGGGGCGTGGTGTGAGATTGAGAAATTCAAGGTAAACATGTGCTTTGGGGACCAATTGAGGTTCTGTTTCATTGTATCTGGTAGGTGTAAGGCCAGAATTTGCCACAGAAGTATTAAGTTAAACAAAAAGACTGCAAATGTAAGGCAGATGTCTTTATGCAAAGCTGAATTAATGTAGAAGTCTAGCTCTTTCTATATTTTTTTAATTGATTTCAGAGAGGAAGGGAGAGGGGGGAAAAAAGATAGAAACATCAATGATGGGAGGGAATCATTGATCAGCTGCCTCTTGCACGCCCCACACTGAGGATCGAGCCCAAAACCCGGACATGTGCCCCGACTGGGAATCAAACCGTGAACTCCTGGTTTGATTCCCACTGAGCCAGGCCCAGAGGCGGGAGCTGCCTCCAGACCGGTACTCACCTGAGGACCAGCCCATCTGTGCCAAGGACAGCCCCATGCTCCCAGGGCTCTGTTCAAGGACCAGCTCAGCTTCCCATGGCAGAGGAAGCCCAGGGCATCTTGCCATTTTCCTCAGGAACAGTGAGGGGTGCACTGTGTCTCCTGGCTGAGAAAACTGACCCAGAAAAAGGCCCAGGCTTTTATCCCCCGCTGGTCCACGGGAGTCTGAGCTGGAAATAAGTGGGTCTAGGACTGAGTTCAGAGGTGGAGGAGTCTGTGTAACCCTTTGGCCCCAGATGGAAAAGCTGGGCCTCTGCCGAGTTAAATGCTCCCGGGGCGGGGGGGGGGGGGGGGGGGGGAGGGGGGCAGGCCTCTAGCCAGATGCCTTTATCCTCATCCCTAAAACATCCACATCTGGGAGGCAGAATTGAGTTCCCCTCCATTATGCTTTCCCTCTGGGGTGAGAGTGGCATCCTCAAGGCACCCCCCGAGACATTTTCATTTTCTCTGCCATTTGAAACGGACGCGAGGCGAAGGAGCACGTGATGGCACCGCCCTCTCCTTTCCCTGTTGACACCTGGTATGGGTGGGCCTTTCCCACGCTGGCTCCTGAGTCTGAGTAGGGCTTCGCTGATGTCTTTCAGGTTGGGAAAAATAGCAGCCTCGCTTTGTCACAGTCCAGCCCTTCAAGCATATCCAGCCCAGGACACAGCCGACAGGTAAGTTACCCGGGGCGGGGGTGAGGGGGGCAAAAGTACAAAAGGTCGTCAGCGGGGTGGAAAGAATGTGGGTATTTGGGTCAGATCCTGGTTCAAATCTCATCTCCAGTTAACAGCATGGCTGTCTGGCTTCCAAAGTTAGTAGTTATTAGCTGTGTGCCCTTGGGCAAGTTACTTAACTCCTCTGGGCTTCAGTTTCCTCACCATAAGATGGGGATTATAATGGTCCCAACCTCATAGGGCTTTTGTGAGGATTAAATTAACTTATTCACATAAAGCCTCTAGAACAGTGGTTCTCAACCTTTCTAATGACGCGACCCTTTAATACAGTTCCTCATGTTGTGGTGACCCCCAACCATAACATTATTTTCGTTGCTACTTCATAACTGTAATTTTGCTACTGTTAATGAATCATAATGTATAAATACCTGTGTTTTCCGATGGTCTTAGGCGACCCTGCTAGCTGTTCTCAACCTGTGGGTCTGTATTAAAGGGTCGCAGCATTAGAAAGGTTGAGAACCACTGCTCTAGAAAATGCCCAATATAACACACAAGTATTAGCTATTATTATTATTACTATTAGCAGCTGTGTAATATTAGGCAGATTACTTTGAGTCTAATTTTTTTTTCATCTGGTAAATGGCAAAATCAATGCCTACCTCCTAAGATTACTGTGAAAATTAAATAAGATGATGTTGACTAAAGGGCCTGGCTAGTGGCAGGTATATCAGTCAGTGCTTTCTCAAGGCCTCTGGGGAGCTAGAGCTACCATTCAGAGTGTGGTTCCAAGCTGGGAATATTCAGGGTAGATTTAGGAGTTTTATAAACTTGAGGTGTGAGAGTTAGTCAGTGTATAAATAATTTTCTCCATTGGAGTGTAAGTGCATCCGGGGGAGGCCAGGGAGCGTAGGGGGTGGGTTCCTGCATGCCATGCATGATTGGGAAAAAATACAATTATGGCTGCGTTGTGTTGTCTTAGATACGCTGTAGGCTTTGCAGACAACAAATGGCAATGTATTTGTCTGCATTTTGGCCTTTGGGGTTTCCTCACAAATCTGGGGTAGAATTTGGGTGAAGGTTATGGGGAAACAGTCTTTGTCTCCCCAGATCGAGGAGGGTGCCTCCATTATTTTGAGTCGCTATGGCCCTTTGGAGGCCTGAGCACCTGCCACCAATCCTCTGTGCGTGGAGGGGGTGGGGGTCTCATCTATGCTCAGGCAGGGGCGGCCTCTGTTTACGGCAGACCTCCTGCACAGGCGGTGAGTGCGCCTGCCCAGGGCTCCAGGCACGCCTGTGGGAACCCGAAATGCTGGCAGTCAGCCTGAACAGTGAATGTAACAGTGATGATAATAGCTATCATTTGTTGACCCCTTCCCCGCAGGTGCTGGGCTAACCACCCTTTACATGCATTTAAACCTTTAACAGACCCTGTGAGAGACAAAATGGTTATCCTCATTTTATAGATGAAGATGACTGGACTATGAGGCTAAGTAACTTGAACCCAGAACCTCTATCTCCACAGTCTCTGTGCTTCACCCATCACTCTGCCTCTTCCTTAGATAATTCCCTGGGCTGTCTGTAGGTTAGCTAGGAAACATCCCAGGTGAACTAATAGAAAAGAAAAAAAGAGAACACAGACTTAGTCTGGTCCTCTCTGCTGGAGAGAACCCCATGAATTCATCCTTGCATTTCCCCCCGCAGCTAGGATCTTTGTGGCTACCCTACATTTATGGGGTCCTTTACAGACATCCCCTCCTGCCTTTGGCTGCTGTAGGAGTTGGGATGGTCTCCTTTTTGTTATAGATGAGGAAATCGCACTCTGTTCTCGAATCCTCGTGGTAATCCCAAGCTTTTCTTCTTTTCTTTTCCAGAAGACCACAAACAGAACGGGCAGGATAAGGACTCTTCCATAACAAGACTATGAAGCCACTTCCAAACCAATGCCTGGCCTCCGGCCCCACCCAGGGGCCCCGGGGGCAGGGAGTGGGCAGTGGGGGATCCGTTTCCCGCCTGCGGCTCTGGCCTTTCTTTTTCTTTTCTTTTTTATGACCAGTTTTTAGTTTTGGAGAAAAAGAAAAAGGCAAAAGAACGTGAGTTTGAGATTTACAGAAAACAATACCAGTGTTTTGTTTTCGTTGTCTTTCGTTGGCCACACGTACACATTCTTCCAAGCTTGGGGTCACTCCTCCGGCTTCTGATTCAACTACTGCACCACCGTTTTGCTCCAGCCACGAGAGCAGACCGTGCGGGATGTCCGGTCCCGGTTGGCATCATCGGAAACGCGAACTTCAGCACGCGCAGTGCTCTTTTCCTTGCCCTCGCCCGCCCATCCCTCCCCACCCATCCCCTCCCACCTGCCACTCACCTGGTCCCCAAGGCCATCCCAAGAAGTTGCCTCTCATCAGCTCGCCTCTGGACGGTGTGCTGGGGAGGGGCTTTGCTGGAGAGCAGCCGATGTTTGGGGAGCGGAGAACAGAGGCAGGAGGGTGGCCGAGCGCACTCATCAGGTTTCTAGGGCGCACCGGGACCACTGTCCAGCTGTGCAGCTCAGAGAGGATATACTGGGTCAGGTCTGGACCGGGCCTGGGAGGCGGCAGGAAGCAGAGAATGGGGGAAGGAGAAGCTATCTCTCAGGAGACAGTGGGAACGGGGTGGCTGTGGTCCTCTGAGCTCGTTAGGAATCCAGGCTGCAAAATCCCTTCCTGGGTGCCATGGGGAAGGGCCCCAAGCTGGGCGAGCCAGAGAGGGAAGCACCCCGGGGGGCGGGCAGGAGGCCCCAGGAAGCCACTCTGAAGAAGGCGCAGTGCCCACAGCTGTGGACATTCCCCAGCCGCCCTCCAGGGCTGGGCAAGAGGGGAAAAGGGGAGGGGAGGATGGATCTGGGGGAAAGCTTCCGTGGAGGGCTCTGTGTCAAACCCCTGGGGAGAATGAGTACCAGCCCCGCCCGCCCACCTCTGTGCCCTGGGCCTCAAGGCGCCCCCTATATCGGGGTCTGCTGGGTTATCAGAGGCCCAACTCAGACACAGCCACCCCAGGAAAGAGTGGTAAGGCCGCGCCACTCCCTAGTGAGGGAAGAGCGAAGCTGGAGCCCTACAGCTATGAAACTGTTCACACTGGAGTTTGAAAGAAACGTCAATACTGTAAGCTTTAATCAGGAATCAGTCCGGAAAGAAACGCGCAATATAAAGTAAGTGTTCTGTGCTGTTCACCATGTACCTTGGCAGACGTTACAGCGGCACAGATAGTAGGAGTTTTCGCTTCATCCCTGCATCAGAAAGGAGAGCCAGTGTTGCCGCTGGACACACCCCCTCACCCCCACCCTGAAGGTTCTTCCCTTCCCTTCCCACCCCCATCCCAAAGATCAGACTACTGTTAAGTTTCAACGCGGAATTGAATCTCACTAAGGCGGGAGGCTAGCGGAGTGATTTGCATCAATGAAATTGCACTGACAGTGTTTCTTATAGGATTACTACAATTTTTTAATATAAAATGAAGATTTTTTAAAATCATGAGTTGATATTAGGTACCAGGACATTAGTTTAGATGATTTCATTTTTATTTCTACAGTGTTAAAAGTGCACTTATATGCTGGTTTATTTACATCTTGGGGAAAAAAAAGACTGCAAATTGAAGGGAAGATTGTTACTTTTTCTTTTTAAAAAGAAAAGGTTAAGGCAGATTTAAGACTTATAAATGTTTAAGAAATTATAAACAAGATTAGAACCTTGGAAAAAAAGTTTAGAAGATATTCTTAAAGTAAATTTTTATAGTGTTAATTTTGTAATAATTTATGTTTTACTATATTACAGAGCTAACTGACCAGAATAGTTTCAGAAACAATATGAAACTTAGGAAAGTTTAAGCAATGTTTATATTTTTAAAATGTTCTTTGGATTATGTTTTTATTGTACATTTCTTCAGACTGAAAAGTATGTACATATCTTTGTTATTTTTGCACAATTTTTGTCTTGTTCAGTTTTAGACGTCTGTGTGTGGTTTTTTTAAAAATATAATTTATTTTGAGTTGTAAAACTTGCAGGAGTGAAAAACAAAACGAAAAAAAATCTCAGCAACAAAATAACCCTCTGATCTATAAACTCTTACATCCAAAGAGGGAAACAAAGGTTGAGAGATGAAGTGGCTGCTTCTGAGAAATAATGTCTCGACAGGGACTAAAGGAGCAATTCAATCATAGGTGTAAACGTTTTCGCTCTCTACATCTTGAATTGCAAGCTGGAATAAAAAGGCTCCCCACCGAATGCTGCTGACTTGGTGAAAGACTGGCTCTGACCAAGGCGAGGACATTTCTGGAAAACTGAGCAAAAAGGGAAAACCCACGGTGTTTCTTCCTTCACAGTCAACCACAGGTTTACTTTATTACAATGTGTTCAAAACTCACAGCTTGAAAAATGGAATGCAAATAAAAGGTTTTCTTTGGTTTTGTTTTAATGGAGTTCAACTGGACCAGCCTATAAAGCACTAGTCGGGTGATCCCCTTTGGGTACTTCCTGTTCTGCCCGCCCCACTCGGCCCTCTCTCCCAGCCCCGTGACTGCACACCCCACACCCCCTCCATTTGCCTGAAGATCTCGTGACTTGTCGCCGGCCACAGAGGCTCGAAAGCTCGGGTTGTTAAGCATAGCGCAATGCATAGACCTGTCAGCCATAAAAACAAAGCGACTTGGATAACTTGTATGCCTTCTTTTGTATCAATGTACCAATTGTAAATAACGCTGATCAACCTTTGTAGAGAATAGTTTATACAGCATATTCTATTATTGCTGATTCTCAGTGAACTCTTGTTTTAAAAAAAAGGAAAAAAAGAAATTTTCTATTTACACCTTCTATTTTGTTATGCTGTTGGCCCATGGCACTTTAACAAAACTGTGGGTTTTACGTAGCTGGTCAGTCATGGGGTATATTAAATAACTATTGTTGCACAGACAAGAATTTGCACCTGATCATTTGTCCTTTCCTACTACCGACTTTAGGACCTTTTCCAGAAGAATTTTGAAGAAAGCATGTCCAAACATCCTGAACAAATGCCACGCTTGTGGAGTGGGTTTCTTCTTTTCTACGGTCCATATTTTGTAACACTAGGTATCTCCTTCTTTGTCCCGCACCTTTATGTGTTAGCACTATCAGAATTCATTCCATGCCTGTGATATTGTAAGCAGAATAAATGTCTAAAGTAGGTGTAAATAGTAAACTCTATGGCTTACAGTTTTAAAAAGGAAAGAACAAACATGTATCTATTGATACTGCCATGGTTCCGCACCAGGCCTGGAGACATTCTCCAGTGAGCGATTGGGGTTTTTTTGGCTTTTTTTTTTTTTTTTTTTTTTTTTTTTTTTGTAACATGGCTTTGTAAATAAAATAATTTATATGTTTGTAAAACTTAAGTCTTCGGGTTTTCATAAAATTTAGATTTTTTATTTTGTTTTTTTCTTTTGGGTTGAATGTGTTCTTGCCAGGCAAGCCTTACTGCTAGGACATACATTTGAGGCATAGAAGAGAAGAGAGTGAATTCATTCAACAAATATTTATGGAGCATCCTGGCTGCGGCTGCCCCTGAGCTAGGCGCTCTGTGCTTAGTGATGAGAAACAGACAAGAGTCCCAGCTGCTTTCTGCAAGCAGCTCGGTGGGAGAGACAGTAAATAAACACACGATCAAATGTGTAATTACAGATATCGGCAAATGCTATGACTCCATGAGAGAGAAGATAGGAGAAACCGACAAAGTGTGTGAGGAGAGTGCTGTCAGGAAGTCAGCGGCTGGCACAGTGTGGAGAGAGAATCCCAGGCAGAGATGGTCCGAGGTGGAAAACGTTCGGTACGTTCCCAGAGCCCAGGGAAGACCCACTGTGGATGGAGCAGGGGGGGAGAGATGGACAGGAGGCAAGGACAAGGTCACAAAAGGCTCTCAGAGTTTGGGTTTTGCACTTGATTCAGCAGGAATCCTTTGGAGGGCTTTAGGAACACGGCATAATCTGATAGGTTAAAAGATCCTCTATAAAAGAAAAAAAGAAGAGATAAAAAAGAAAAAAGATCCTCTAGCTGCTGTGTGGAGAATTGGATGCCCTTGCGAGAGACCGGGTGAGATGTTAGTGAGGTCCCAGGATGGTTGCATCAGAGAGAGAAGTGAGTAGACTCAATAAATTGAGATACATAGTAAATTGACAAGACTTGCTTAGGAATTAGATACAGGTCCTGGTAGAGCAGTTGTGTTGGGTGCAGATGCCATTTCTTCAGCTGTGGGAAACCAGAGAAAGAACGGGCTTTTTAGGGGGCTGGTGCGAGGACCATTTCATGAAGATCTAAAGTTCTGTTTTGTGCATGTATGAGATTGCTATGAAACACCATGTGTCAAGAAGGCATGGTGTACACATGACAGAAGCTAACAGCAGGTCTAAGTTGGAGGCATCAATTTGGGAATCGTTAGTATATGGGTGATAGTTAGAGCCACGGGTATGGATATGATTACTTGAGAGACTGTAGAAGGAGAAGAGCAGACATTTAGAGGTTGGGTGGAAGCAGGACATTAGCAAAGAGAGGCCCTTACGATGAAGCATTCTCAAAGAGAAGAGAGAACCCAACAGGAAGTGGTTCCCTGGAAGCCAGGACTATCAGAGGTTTCAAGGAAGGAACAATCAACTGAGTCCAATTCTGCTGTAAAATGGAAGATGTAGCCCTAGCTGGTTTGGCTCAGTGGATAGAGTGTCAGTCTGTGGACTGAAGGGTCCCGGGTTCGATTCTGGTCAAGGATACATGCCTGGATTGCAGGCTCGATCCCCAGTGTGGGGTGTGCAGGAGGCAGCCGATCAATGATTCTCATCATTGATGTTTCTATCTCTCTCTCCCTCTCCCTTCCTCTCTGAAATAAATAAAAATATATATTTTTTAAAAAAAAGCAAAGAGAAGTTGTGGTGTCTGTGGTGTTGCTGGAGATTCCTGCATTTAAAAAGAAAAAAGGAAGATGTAGATCGTATTATGTCTGGTTTTGCAACAGAGGCCATTGGTGACTATTCGTTTCCAAAGCTGCCATAATAAATTAACCCAACTTAGTGGCTTAAAACTACATAAATTTATTCTCTCAGAATTCTGGAGACCAGAAATCCCAAACCGCACAGGGCTGCATTCGTCTGAGGGCTCTGGAGGAGAATCCTTCCTTGTCTCTTCCAGTTTCTCGTGACGGCCAGCAGTCCTTGGCTTATAGATGCATCACTCCCATTTCTGCCTCCATCTTCACCTGGACTTCTACCCCGTGTTTCTCCTGGGTTTCAAACCTCCCACTGCCTTGCTCTTAGGAGGACATCTTCATTGGACTTAAGGCCAGCCCTAAATCCTGGATCATCTTATTTCAAGATTCTTAATTACATCTTTGCTCCCAATAGGTTCACACTCCCAGGTCTAAGGGTTAGGACTTGAACATATTTTTGGGGGGATTATTACTCAACCCACTACAGTGACCTTAGCAAAGCATGTATGATGGAGTGGTAGGAGCCAGGGACAGACTGGAGTGGTTTGAAGGAAATTCAGTTGTGTAGACAAATCTTAAGGAGGTTAAAAGGCACATGGGAGTGTTGGAATTGGCTTTTGTTGTTGTTTTTTTGTTGTTGTTGTTGTTGGGTTGTGTCTTTTGTAAGATTTTTTTTTAATTGATTTTTAGAGAGAGAGGAAGGGAGAGGGGGAGAGAGAAACATGCACGCTCCTTACTGCAAACTGAACCAGCAACCTTCCCAAACCTGGGATGATGCCCAACCAATTAAGCCGTACCATTTAGGGGGGGGTTTGGCTTTTGTTGGGTTTATTTTGTTTTTCAAGGGAGATTACGGTTCATATGCTGGGACAGTAGAGGAGGGAAAGGTTCAAGAAGCAGGAGAAAGGACAAATTCCCCAATGAGTGAGGTCCTTGAGGAGGCAAGAGCGAGGTAAACCCAAACATATGTGGAGATAGTCACCTTTTTTTACTGCTAAGAGATCAACTGAGGCATATTAAAATTTTTAAGAATTTATTTGAGCAGCGCCAAACCCAGAAGTGGTTCGGTGCGCTCCACTGACAGGAGCTCAGGGAGAGACTTTTAGAGAGACAAGGCAAAATAGGGAAATTATTGATTGGCTATAGTCAATAATTGAATGGGAAGGAAAAACATGACTCAAGGGCTTTATTTTTATTTTTGAAAGAATCAAGATGCATGTTTTTGTTTTGGGTTGCAATTTTTTTTTACGTCTTTTGGTTCTGTCTGACTAATACACAGAAAACGTTGCTATGGATTAGATGCTCAGCATTGAGGAGAGGACTGAATTTCTCTGCAAAAGGGCGCAACAGAGAGGTGCTCCCAGGGTCTGCGCTCACCTTCAAAGGCTTGGAGGATGTTCCCACCAGCTCCATGCTGAGCCCAGCATTGTGCAGCATTTTAATTAATGAATTGGCATTCAAAGTAACCTTGGTGAATGAAAGCCATGAACACAAGCAGATGGCTTTATAGGATAGCTGTTTGTTACCTTTCGGGAGAGCCCCAGGGAGGTTTCTGGTGCTGGAAATGTTCTGTATCTTGACCTGGGAGCTTGTGAAATGAATATAATCACTGGTGAAATGTTCATCAGGTTGCGTACTTAAGAGTCATTCATTTCACTGTGCACTTTGAAATTTAAAAGTTTTCACACAGACCAAAAGGTGAATGGCAGACTGGAGTGCAATTGTCTCAGCAGAAAGAAGAAAGTTACCAAGTAGTTTGAAAAGAATACTAATGAGAAGCCCATTTTCCCTCCCAACCCCCCAGAGGTAGTAGGTACCACAGAGAAGGGGGAGCAGCCATGGGTAGAAAATAGGAAAGTGGGGGTTGAAGTCTCACATGAAGTTGTTGGACCCCTCAGAGCTCCCTTCACCTCCCACATACAGACAAGTGGCTACTCATCCACACCCCACCCCTCAGCAAGGGACTGAAGGGTTATTTTTTGGGGAGAATCAATGGAACACTGAGATTCTGAATTCAAGGTTACCAGGCCCAGCAGAGAAAGTTCCCTTGGGGTGAGGTGGGGGTGGGATGAGGCACAAGGTGGTCTCTTTTCATCATAAACTGTAGAATATTAATTTGTCACAATATCATGCTGTTTTGATATTTGAATGATTTAGAGTATAATATCAATGTTCATAATTAATGACGAAATATATGGAAGTCATTAGGTGAGCTCATGTTAGTATTTACCAGAATACAGTGCAATGCAATGTTCGGCTCGTGGCATGACAGCTTAAAAAGTCTGGATACAGCCCTAGCTGGTTTGCTTAGTGGATAGAGCGTTTGGCCTTCGGACTAAAGGGTCCTGGGTTCCCTTCCAGTCAAGGGTATGTACCTCAGGTGCAGGCTCAATTCCCGGCCAGGCCTGGTCCCGGGTGTGTGCAGGAGGTAACCAATTGATGTGTCTCTCTCACATCAATGTTTTTCTCTGTCTCTCCCCCATCCCTTCCACTCTCTCTAAAAAAAAAAAAAATCAATGGAAAAATATCCTTGGGTGAGGATTAACAAAACAAAAAGACACCACAAAAGTCTGGATACAGAACCAGAAAAAAACTGAAAGTGATCAAATATATGTGATTACAGTGAATGATTGTGAAATGTACTTCCTGAAAGCAGATAAAATGGAATTACTTTAGAAGCAATCCTTCTTCATAGGAGGACTTGCCCAACAGAGATTTGGTGCTGGTAAAACTTGGTGTGGATTATCAAATGGATTGCATTGACATGCAGGGGCTTTTTCATCCCAAACCAGGTATTTCATGTTTCCTTGGACTTCAAATTTATCTTTAGAGTGGATGTCAAAAATAATTATGTTGAGTGAGACACTAGACAAAAAAAAAAAAATGTACCTGCTCTCTGGTTCCATTTATATAAAATCCTAGAAAATGTAAACTAAGCTATCGTTAGAGATCTTAGGTCAGTAGTTGCCTGGTGATAGTGGCAGGGATGGGAGGCAGAGTTAAGGAGGGGTGAGTAGGAGGAACTAGAAAGGGACACAGGGAAACATTTGGGTGCAGTGATGGTTATATGGATACATACTTACAACAAGAGTTGACCTTGCACCCTTGCTGGTTTGGCTCAGTGTATAGATTGTCGGCCTGAAGACTGAAGGGTCCCAGATTTGATTCCGGTCAAGGGCACATGCCCTGGTTGTGGGCTTGATCCTCAGTAGGGGGCATGCAGGAGGCAGCCAATCAATGATTCTCATCATTGATGTTTCTCTCTCTCCCTTCCTCTCTGAAATTATTTTTTAAAAAAAGAGTTCACCTTGCTTGCTGGGACAAGATGGTGCCATCCACGCCGATCCTAACAGTCCGAGGATCAGAAGGACTGTACCTGCACAGTGTTCCCAAGATAAAGTGGGGAAAATTGCAAAGTCTATACCTTTACTAAGAGTGAGACCTTGTTTGCCTAGGGCAATGGAGAAAAAATAAATATCACCCATGTCACTAACAAGGGACTACAGTGCTCCCCTCCCTACAACTTTATGATGTGAAAACTGGGACGTGTTTGAAGTCTATCATCCAGAAAAATGTGCAGAACTGGTGTCCATCCTGGTCGAAGATGAAACTATTTGTGCCTGAAATGTTAAGGATGAAGTTCACTTCTTTGAAAATACCAATTTCAATACAATTGCAAATAAATTGCATTTGCAAAAAAATTAATCATTTTGTATTGTCACCTGAACCCCAACCATACAAGGTGACTGTTTATGTCCCAGGTAGTAAGGGTTCACCTTCATTTGTTAAATTATATCATTATCCCAACTTCAATGGACCAGCGTTAGCTAATAAAAGTTTCTTTAAGGCCAGTAAAGTTAAAATGCCAGAGAATAAAAACATTACTGCTGCCCTAACTGGTTTGGCTCAGTGGATAGAGTGTCGGCCTGCAGACTCAAGGGTCCCAGGTTCGATTCTGGTCCAGGGCATGTACCTTGCTTGCGGGCACTTATACAGTTGGGAGTGTGCAGGAGACAGCTGATCGATGGTTCTCTCTCATCAGTGTTTCTAACTCTCTATCCCTCTTCCTTCCTCTCTGTAAAAAATCAATAAAATATATATATTTTTTAAATAAATAAAAATGTTACTGCTGTGTTGGTAATAGCTAGTACAGATGTTGATAAGACAGAAGCTTCCTACTGTGGGGAACAAACCCTGCATGATACTGCAACAAACGGAGAAAGTGCTGTAGTGCAAGTACCAAAAATGGCCCATTTACGATGGAGTGTGGAATTCTAAGTCTGCTGAGTTTTGTGCTGTTTATGGTTTTATGCCTGCCAAAGCGACAACTTTCAACTTGAAATGTGATCCTGTGTCTGACTTTGGAACTGGTCCTCATAACGCAGCCTACTAAGGCCCTCACGGACATATATTAGTACTCGCCAGAAGTGGAAATCTGAGTGGACAAATAGAAGTGTGGGATGTTAAAAGCTACAAACATTTCTAAACCGGTGGCCTCTGAGTCTATATATTTTGCTTGGTGCCCAGACGATGAGCATGTTTTAACAGCTACATGTGCTCCCGGGTTACGCGTTAATCATGGGTACAGACTTGGCATTATACTGACTCTGTCTTGCAAAGTATGTGTGCCATCCAATGTGGAATTATGGCAGGTTTCTTGGCAGCCATTTTTAGATGGACTATTTCCAGCAAAAACAGTCACTTTCCAAGCAGTTCCAAGTGACGTACCCAGTGAAGAAGCTAAAGCTGCACCAGCTTATAGACCCCCAGCTTTAAGAGATAAACCAGCCCTAGCCGATTTGGCTCAGTGGATAGAGCATCAGCCTGCGGACTGAAGGGTCCCAGGTTTGATTCCGGCCAAGTTTGATTCCAGCCCAGGTTTGATTCAACCCAAGGGCACATGCCTGGGTTGCAGGCTCGATCCCCAGTGGGGGGCGTGCAGGAGGCAGCCTATCAATGATTTTCTCTCATCATTGATGTTTCTATCTCTCTCTCCCTTCCTCTCTAAAATCAATAAAAATATTTTTTTAAAAAGAGATAAACCAATCACCAATTCCTAGCTACATGAGAAGGAACCACCGCAGAATATGAAACCACAACTGGGAAATAAGCCATTATCCAAAACAGCTCTTAAAAATCAAAGGAAACATGAAGCTAAGAAAGCCGAAAAGCAGGAAGCAAGAAGTGACAAGAGTCTAGATCTGGCACCTACTCCTGCCCCACGGAGCTCAACACGAAATACTATCTCCCAGCCAACTTCTGGATACCCTGAAGTAGACAAAAAAATCCAGAACCTAAAGAAGAAACTGAAAGCAAGCGAACAACTGAAAGAACAAGCAGCAACTGGGAAACAGCTGGAAAAAAATCAGTTGAAGAAAATTCAAAAAGAGAAAGCCCTTCTCCAGGAGCTGGAAGATTTGGAAATGGGTATTTGAAGATTCACAGAAAGCAAGTTGGTTACCAGAGATCAGTAAAAACATAGCCTCTATTAAGTTCACTGGTGTATACAGAATATTCATGTGTCCACATGTAACATCTGTAATTTTAACCATTTTTCCAAGATTCTACATATGTGTGAAGTTATTTAATAATGCCTATTAAATTTATTTTTCCATCCTGCTTCCTATTTCATGTTAACATGAATATGAATTTTCTAGCTAAGTTTAACAGATTGAAGGACAAATGTCATTTTTTTTAGTAGGGGACAGTATTTATCATATAAGTGAATAAAATCCTTTCTTTAAAAATTGTTATAATATGTTCTTTTTTTATTAATTTTATTGAGGTGACATCCTATATAATAAAGAGCTAATATGCTAATTAGACCAAACAGCAGAACTACTGTCCAGACATCCTTCCAGACAACCATCCGGATGACCTTCCAGACGAAGCCGGGGCTGCAAGGGTCAGATGGGGCTGCAAGGGGCTGCAGGGGCCTGCGGGGGCTGCGAGGGCCAGCCGAGGCTGTGAGGGGCTGTGAGGGCCAAGCCCCTTGCACGAATTTCGTGCATTGGGCCTCTAGTTGGTTAATAAAATTATACAAGTTTCAGGTGTACAATTCTACAACACATCCACTGTATATTGTATTGTGTGTTTGCCACCCCACGTCAGTCTCCTTGATCACCATTTATCCCACTTTAAATTTTAAAATAAGAGTATACCTGCCCTAGCCAGTTTGGCTCAGTGTATAGAGTGTCAGCCTGCGGACCAAAGGGTCCCAGGTTCAATTCCAGTCAAGGGCATGTACCTCGGTTGCAGGCTCCTTCCCAGCCAGGCCCTAGTCAGGGCGCATACAGGAGGCAACCAATCTATGTGTTTCTCTCACATCGATATTTCTCTGTCTTTCCCTCTCTCTGAAAAGCAATGGAGAAAATATTCTCGAGTAAGGATTAAAAAAATAAAATAAATAAGAGTACACCTTAAATAGGTACAGTTTATTAAATGTTAATAAAACTGTTCAAAACAACAACATCAACCATAAAACTCCCAATATTCAGGCTCTATCGCAAGAGATTCAATTTCGTGGCCTGGAATGGGGCCAAAGCCGGTGCTTCTTGCCTTCAGGTGGTTCACAGGTGTGTTCCTGGTGAGAACCACTGCATGAACGCCTTTTCCTGGAGTTACTCTCCCAAACCACTGAAAGGATTCGCGATGATAAGAAGATGGACAGCAAAGAGTTGGAGAAGGGAGAAGTGTTATAAGGATTTATTAAGCCCAAACTGGCTTACGAGATGGCTTCAGCAGCGAAGAGCTGGCTCCACTAGGTGGCATCTGGACACTTCTCTTCAGCATGATCTCCAGAGGAAATGGAGATTTAGGGCCCTGGCTGCCTGCGGGATGTCATGAAAGGGAGTGCTGAGAGCAGACAAAGGTACCCAGGCTTGTAGGAATGAAAACTATCAGTGACTTGGGAAGATGTCAGCAGGGTCCAATGTGCTCTCCTGGGTCTGACTTTATAGGCAGAGTGAATTCGATCGTTGCAATTTCTGTGTCGTTTGAGGTTCAAAGGTCAGAGCTGCTGATTCAGGACCGAGTACCTCCTGGAGAGTAAGTACAGGAAGTTCTCAAGGAGAAGACCACAGGTCTTGAGCCTGCACCACTGAGCAGAAATCGCTGTCTCCAGGTCGCCAGCACGCAGCCTCCTCTCCCTTGAGGACCGGTCCTTACGTTTTTGACTTTGCTTCTCCTAAGCCACTCAGCCACAGGACACCATGACCAGCCCCCTCTGTTTGCTGTGACTCAGGTCGTCCTCTGCTGCTTTCTGCAGCCATTACCCCCCTGCAGGGGCCCCTCTCCATTTTAGTCCCCCTGCCAGTCTGGCTTCTGCTGTGCTGAGCCAGTCATGTTCCTAAGTGATCACACATATTTCGTCGGCCCTTTAAGGGTCAAGCATTTAGGTGGTCATGATTTAAAAGGGGGACACTTTATATAGGTTTGCTGTTTGTGCTTCGTATCAGGGAACATAAAGCAAGTCCCCAAAGGATGGACCAAAACACACCGAGGAGTAACAGCCCACATCAATAGTTTTTCAATTCTCCCCAGAACCATCAGGAACCAGAGGCCCAAGTGGGCCCTCAGGTCCGCAGGCCCTGGAGCAATGCATCTGCTTTGTCAGCTTAGTTCTGTCACGGCTCCCAGTCTCCATTAATTCTGGCACCAGGATCGCTCAGGCTGCCGGCCATGGCTCTGTGAGGAGGCAGAGCTTCAGTACCTTAGATAATGGGCCCCTGTGAACCCAGCGTAGTGCTGGCTTCCACCTGCTCCACATGTGGGGATGCCACTTACGATTTCTTTCTTTTTTAAAAATATGTTTGCACTGATTTGAGAGAGAGAGGAAGGGAGAGAAAGAGAGAGGAATATCAATCGGTTACCTCCAAACCTGCAACCTGGGTATGTGCCCTGACTGGGAATGAAAACAGCAACCTTTGTGTGCAAGGGGTGATACTCAACCAACTGAGCCACACCGGCCAGGGCTCCTTATACTTTCTTTAAAGGATACTGCTGCTGGAAGTTTACAAAGCACTCTCCTACGTTCTTCTGAAATATTCTCCTTACAAACCTAAGCCGTGGTGCAGATTGGGGCTCACAGTTTTCGAGTCACTTGAGAGAATGAGCTCCTTCCCTCCACAGAACACCTCCTCCAGACTTTGAAGACAGAGCATCTCCCAGATGCTCAGGGCACCCCCAGAATTACACACGTTCCTTCTGTTATTAGTTCCTCCTGTGTTATTAGCACACGAGGTCTCATTCATTGGATCAACAAGTGTTACCGGAAAGGTGACCTGGCCCTAAGCAGTGTGTGGGTTCTTGATACCGTGCAGGAAAACATTCACAAGTCCAGGTGATTTTTTTAGAGGACGTTTATTAAAGCTGAGGAGAGTAAAACAAGAAAGGACTGGGCGATTGCGCCTAGGGTGGGCTCACTAAGAAGTCAGAAAGGGCTTTCCCGGGGAGGAACTGCTGCTGCCCATTGCTGCCCTGATTGCAGGTCTTGTGGGGGGTCCCTGAGAGTTTAGGAGATGCATGCCTGTGAGGGGTGAGGGGAGGGGAAAGGCACAGGCACACTCCGGGGTGGGAGAGCTTTCTGGGTCCTCCTCCTGAAAGCTTTTAAGGGTGGAGACCTTAGGGGAGGTCTCAATAGGATAGTCATCAGTTCCAGGTGGGTCCTTTCAGGGTCCTGGTCTCCACTGATAGCTCGGTGGGGCAGGGGGGTCTTTGGTCAGTGCAGCTACTCCTGAGGTCAGCCCAGGTATAACTTGTCCGGGTTACTGCTTTCCTGGGCCTGGACCTGAAATACAACTGAGGCCTAGAAGTTATCTCCAGGGAGGTGACCTTCTGTATCTGGCTATAAATGGCTATCTGTCTCAGTTGCCCTATTCCCCTTGCCAAGGAATTTTCCTAGCTTCTGACTAACCTGCCTCACAAGCACAGGAAAAGACCATCAAGCCCCGCCGTAAGCCCCTATTAGGATGGGGAAGGGGCAGGAAGGCGGGGGGCGGCGCCTGCAAGAGGCCCAGCACCAGACAGTCTCCCTCAGGAAGCCCCGCGCCCCCACACTCCCCAGGCTTCCCCTCCGGAGCCGAGAAAAGCTTCCATTGAGGTCACCGCCTAGGCCAGGCTCTCAGGGCGGAAGAGGAGGAGTCCAATTGCCGCAAAGCCGCCCCGTCGCCTAGCAACGGCCTGACGCGGAGGGATGGAGGAACACAGCAGGGAGCTCCAGGCCAGGAAATATTTGGAAAAACATCGGATTATGGAGTTGCTGAACCATCTCACCAGTAACCTGCTCTTTTACCAGCCAAGTAAGGGTCTTGCCTACCACTCGGCTTTCTGTCCCACCCGTCTCCCCACCAGCAGCGGTTCCCAGAAACTCACGGTGTAGCCTTTCTTCTAGCCGGGCGCCCCCGCGACGCTCCACCTAACCCACCGCCACCTTCTGCCTCCGTTATCGGAGCCCTTGTGCTGCCAGTTAAGGCTGTGGCCTTCAGTTAGACTAATACTTACTGACCGGCCCCTTTGTGGCCTTCAATTAGACAAATACTGGCCGGCCCCTTTGTGCCTGCCACCAGCCAGGATGCCGCGGGGCTCGGCCAGGTGGAGGGCTCACCTGCCATTGCTATGTGACGGGGCCAAAGCCTGAACCTCAGTCTCCTCTTCTGGAAAAGGGGGGTAGTAGTACCGATCTCGGGGAAACGTGGGGAAGACTAAATACTAAACGAATTACTACCCCTATGTCTCGCAAGGATCAGGTGTTTCCAATGTGACCCCGACCTCAAAGAGTTTTTAAATCTGGTAAGAGAGCTACACAATTGCTAGGGCAAGATGGAACGGTGTTTTGGAGGAGAACTCTTTTCCTGACATTTTTACACCCCTTAAAAAACTTGAAACATTTCTTAATTTTTGTGCGGTGATTTCAAACTTATGTTAAGGTGAAAGTTATGTTGATGTCCTTTTACCCAAATGCAAAATTGTAACTTGCCGGCCTCCCTCCCCAAGAAGTGTCCAAACAGGTCAAAATGATCCACCTCTCCGTTTAAGGAAATGGAAATACCAAACATTCCAACTTTGCCCCACCCAACCAATATGATCATGTTTAGGGTCATCAAGCGCTCTCTAGTTGTTTTAAATCGATAAAACAATAGAAACTCTGCAACAAATAAAAATAAATAGTGAAAAAAAAGTACAAAGGAATGCATTCTTTTACATTTTTTATTTATTGATGAGAGAGAGAAAGGAAGGGTGAGAGAGAAACATTGATTGCCTCGGGTATAGGCCCCAACCCCCACACCCCCACAACCTAGGTATGGGCCTGACCCATGGAACCAGTGACCTTTTGGTGCACTGGAGGACACTCAACCAACTAAGCCACCGAGCCAGGGCTCTTCCTTAATCTTTAATTGTTCCTTTAAAAAAAAAAAAAAACACCGCATCATATTCTTGTGTGTTTGTTTTTCCCTTAGCTTTTGAGCATTTGATTTTACATTTGATTACTTTGACATTAGGTTTTATTCTGTCTGTCCTATTTCTGTTTCCCCTGGGCTTTGTTTTTCTGTTTACTTGTTTTAGTTTCTGTATTTCATGTTGGAGACTTTCTTCAAATGTCACATGATCCTTTTTCTATCCATTTATATTAAAGTGTGAGGCACCAAAAAGATGGTAGGAAGATCTCTGTGTATAGGCATGATGGTATACTAAAGGGCTCCACTGTAAGTTACATTCATCAAATGTTAAAAATAAAATTGAGCCCTGACCGGTTTGGCTCAGTATATAGAGCGTCAGCCTGCGGACTGAAGAGTCCCAGGTTCGATTCCAGTCAAGGGCATGTACCTTGGCAGCTGACTGATGTTTCTAACTCTTTATCCCTCTCCCTTCCTCTCTGTAAAAAATCAATAAGACATATTTTTTAAAATAAATTAATTAAAATAAAATAGAGCCCTGGCGGGTGGTTAAGTTGGTTGGAGCATTCTCCTGTACACCAAAATGTTGTGGTTCCATTCCCGGTCAGGACACTTACCGAGGTTTTGGGTTCAATTTTTGGTCGGGCACATTTGGGAGGCGACCAATGGATGTTTCTCTCTTACGTCGATGTTTCTTTCTCTCTCCCCATTCCTGTCTCTCTAAAAATTAATAAAAACATATCCTTGGGTGAGGATTAAAAAAAGAAAAAAAGGAATACACTTTTTTAAAAAAGCACTGGGCCCTGGCCAAGTAGCTCAGTTGAGCATCATCCCCATAGGCCAGTGATGGGCAACCTTTTGAGCTTGGTGTGTCAAACTTCGCCAAAAAACTGAGCATAACTCGGGTAGTGTGTCACTTTGAGGAAAAAAACTAACTCCAAGACTCTAGTCACAAATGTTTCATCCTCAGGAGCAGCAAATGTTTCATCCTCGGCATGCGGCCGCGTGTCATCAGAAATGGCTATGCGTGTCAGTGCTGACACACGTGTCATAGGTTCGCCATCACTGCCATAGGCCAAGGTTGCAGGCTCGATCCCCAGTCAAGGCATATATACAAGAAGTAAAAAAAAAAAAAAAAGAAGAAGAATAACTAGCCCAGCTGGTGTGCTCAGTGGTTGATCTTCGACCTATGAACCAGGAGGTTACAGTTCAATTCCAGTCAGGGCACATGCCCGGGTTGCAGGCTCCATCCCCAGTAGAGAGGCAGCCGATCAATGATTCTTTCTCATCATTGATGTTTCTCTCTACCTCTTCCTTCCTCTCTGAAGTCAATAGAAATATTTTTTTAAAAAGAGACCTTATCTTTTAGAGATATACATTCAAATACTTATTAATGAAATATAATCGCTGTGATTTACTTCAAAATAACATAGGAAGAGGGGAACTGAATGAGATTATGGTCAAATAAGACTGGGCACAAATTGTAACAGTTGAACTTGCTGATGGGTTCATTATACTTTTCTACTTTTATTTTACTTATTTATCCTCACCAGAGGGAGAGGTAGATACTGAAACATAGATGTGAGAGAGACACATTGATTGGTTTCCTCCCGCACGTGCACCCACCGGGGCCAGGGATCTAGCCTACAACCAAGGTACATGCCCTTGACCAGAATCGAACCCGGGACCCTTCAGTCCATGGGCCCATGCTCTAACCACTGAGCACACCCGCTGGGGCTACTTTTCTTTTATATGTGTATGAAATTTTCAATGATGACGTAAGTTTTTAAGAAGAATTTTATATAACTATATATATGTGCATGTGTATACATATGTATATATGTAAAGCCTACGATTGCAATATAATGATGGAGCAGTGGATGTGGCCTTAGTCATCTAAGCTGCTCCACCTTAACTTCTTCTGGCTTCTTTTCATCATAACTGACCTGCATTATTTCTAGAAAGTGGATCTATTTATCCAAAATACTGCTTTTTTTTTTACAAATGAACATTTATGCCTCCTAATTGGAAGAGTCTTTATTTTTATTGTATCCCTTTTTTCAGCTGGCCACCTTCTTTCCTGCATCATGCTCTTTCAATATTCTTAGTTTTCAACTCTGTCTGCATATTAGAATCACCTGAAGAGCTTTTTGGGAAGAAAAAAAAAAAAGCCCAGGTCTGGTCTCCTGACTTTTTTATTCAATAATCTGTGGCAGAGCACAGATTACTGGTATATAATTAAGTTTTCAGTATCTTGTCTTTCTCACAAGCTAGGTCTCTATCCCCAGTGCACAGTATAGTACCTTGAACCATTTAACAACTTAATTGTTAAATGACTGTATCCATTTGTGACATATTTTAATTTCCTATCAGAAAGAATTGGAACTTTTTTTTTTCTTTACAGGTAAACCAAGGGAGTACTTAATATCTCTACTGGAACGACTGAGAATTGCTAAAATAACAGGTGTGGCTTTTCCTTTTTTTATGGATCACACTAACGTTGTGTCTATGTTTGAGATGATGGACTCTGCACGTAGAGGCAGCATAACATTTGTGCAGTACAAAGGAGGTCAGTGTCTAATGCAAATTGAGGTAATAGTAGTCATTCCATAACTTTCTCTAGCCGAAAATGATTCACTTTGTAAATTTTCCTTCTGATTCTGACTTTTACAGCCCTAGAGAACCTGGGTCTGTCAACTGAAGATGAAGATTTAAAAGATGATGGACATGGAATAACTTTGGATAAATTCAAGCACGAAGTGTAAGTTCATTTTCCAATGAGTAATATTTAAAGAATATGGTTTTGAAGTACAACTAATATCTTTTAAAACATGTTCCTAACTTTATTATTATTTTTTTTTAATTTTTAAATTGATTCTTAGAGAGAGGAAGGGCAAGGGAGAGAGACAGAAACATAAATGATCAGAGAGAACCATTGATCAGCTGCCCCCTGCACGCCCTCTTCCAGGGATGGAGCCTGCAACCCGGGCATGTGCCCTGACCATGAATCAAACCAGCAACCTTTCAGTGCACAGACAACACCCAACCAACTGAGCCACATCACACCAACCAGGGCCAGGTTCCTACCTTTTGATAGAAACTTTCAACTGACTAGCAAGTGAGGACAGAAGTCCCTGAGCTTGAGGAGAGGGGAGAAAGAAAACGCTGGAGTTAGGAAGTTTCAGAGGCAGCTTCATTTTCTTAATGGGAAACCCCAGCGATTCTCAAAGAATGAGATAGAAAAGCCCCATTTGCTAGAAGGACTAACAGAAAAGCTATGAGTGCAATACACTAGTTGGAAACTCTCAGTATAAAATACAGGGTTGTAGAATTTCTCTCAAAATATTTCCTCAAAATTATTTATCACAAAGTAAGTGTTTATCAACAGTATAGTTTGCATGCCAGACTATTTTAAATTTGAAGTATTACAATATAAAAAGTATTAAGTAAATGCTAAATCAGAAAAAAAAACCCATTGGAATAAAATTTGGTAGTTGTAGAAAGACTAGTC
Source organism: Cnephaeus nilssonii (assembly GCF_951640355.1). NCBI lineage: Eukaryota > Metazoa > Chordata > Mammalia > Chiroptera > Vespertilionidae > Cnephaeus > Cnephaeus nilssonii. The sequence continues at coordinate 40,714,628 of NC_137083.1, read as the reverse complement.
TAACTCAGTTTATTTAAAAGTTTTACTCGCTGAGCATTTTTTTTAAATATATATTTTATTGATTTTTCACAGAGAGGAAGGGAGAGGGATAGAGAGCTAGAAACATCGATGAGAGAGAAATATCGACCAGCTGCCTCCTGCACGCCCCCTACCGGGGATGTGCCTGCAACCAATGTACATGCCCTCGACCGGAATCGAACCCGGGACCTTCCAGTCCACAGACCGACACTCTATCCACTGAGCCAAACCGGTTTTGGCCTCACTGAGCATTTATTAAGAAGAAATCATTAACATAGTCAAAGGCCAAGGCAAAGTTAGAAAGTTTAATATTCCCATCTCATCATTAGTTATATAAGTATTAAACAAAAATTCTTTAATTACATGCCCTACCCCTGGGAAGATTAAAGCACAGTGCTCTGGCCTGAAATGTTTCACCCAAAAGAAAAGGTTGCCCACAGACATGTGGACTAAAACAAGGAAGTATTTAAATGGAAGGACATTTGTGGTAAATGAGAGCAATCCTATTTTAGTCACTATCTCTTAATGTGTTTTCTTATAGGAAATACAGTGAATTTCCAAACTAGATACAGGAACCTCAATTACAAACATGCGTTCTAAAGTGATTTTTTAAAAATTTATTTGCTGTGTTTGATTATCCACAGTAGTCTCCCTTAGTTAACATAGGAAATTGAAATTTGGTTATAATTTATTATGTCTGCACTTGTATTTTATTTACCACATATTCAGCATGTATTATCTGTAAATGGAAGTACTCTGAGTTTCCATGGCTTCTGAGTTTTCTGTTTTTGTTTTCTTAGGAACAAAAGAGTTCAGGAAATATGGTCAGCATTTTAATAACACTGTAAGTCAAAGATAATAAATGATTCTATAAAGTTTTCAGTTATCCAGATTCATTAATTCGGAACTTCATCATTTAACTTAATCCAGTTGGCTTCCTCTTTGTTCAAAAATGGGGAAGGAGGGGAAAATGTATTATTTTCCAGTGTTAGGCCAGTTTGTCCTCAAATTAAGTAGAATCTCAACATCTTGTGGAGCGAGTTTGTAAATTCCAATTTCATTTAATGCTGCTGTGGCAGGAGGCTGCTCAGAAGTTGACTGCAGGACATCTTTCAGAAGTAGTGCAGAACCAATGTTCAAGTTCAAAATAATACAGGCTTCTTTTACACTGTTTAAAAAAGCAGGAAGGAAATGAGATTTCCATTATCTTTATCATCCACATTATTCTATAACAATTTCATTTTGAGAAAAGAAAGAGCTTTCCTGCACTGCTAGCCATGTGCCCTCAATAAAAACTATGTATGGATTTATTATTTGGTTCTTTTAACATATTAGGACTATGTATGTGTGCAGAGTTTATATTTCATCAGGTTACTATAAGGTAATAGAATCACTGTTTTCAATAGTATCCATTACATCCCAAAATACAATATTTGATATTAACATTCTATTAAATGTAGCTAAGACTCTAGGTAGATTAGGATATGGGAAAAGAGAAAATTAAGAGATGAAATGAAAGCAGTAGAAAGGTAGACTACTAAAACAAAACAAAAAATAGAAACAGAAATAGAAAGCTTACTGAAATGAGCAAAATTAACCTTTCATTTTATAAAAAAAGAATATTTTATAATCTCAGAAAGACTCAAACAATTCAAATTTTACATCAATAATTTCTAAAAATACTTCTAAGAATTCTTCCTATAATTATATACTTAGAACCAAAATTAATGTCAAATGTTTAAGAAGAAGAATTTTTTTCAAGCCTGGCCTGTTATTAGATACTAAACATATTTTTAATTTCTTATATTTATCAACTATGGCAGAACTGCCCTTGTTTTCATTTTCTATTTATTTCTCCAGTAATAAGCAAATCAGAGAATTAAAGCAAATGCTAGAAAATAAAGCCCAACATATAATTTATATCCAGTTCTGGTGAACTTTTTGGGGTCATGGTCAAATGTAGGGTGGGCAAAAGTAGGTTCACAGTTGTGAGTATGTGAACCAGATAGTTTATTCTTGTATTCGTATTATTATTTCTTAATTATTGTATTATTTTCCACATGAACAACTATAAACCTACTTTTGCCCCTGTATTATTCTGATACACAATGAACATTTAAAATTTTTAACTGATGCTATATACATTTAACATCATCGGAACCCTAAAGTTGTTAAAAAAGGAATTAACCTCCTCTCAGGATTTGATACATCAAAATCAATTGTTAAAAACTGAGCTTACTGTTTAAAGTAATTTTCTGGTCTCTTGCAATAGTGGGAGAACAAAGGGAAAAGATTCCGAGTCATATCAAACTGCAGCTGAGCTGCTCCTCCTTCATTGAAGTGATTAGCAAGAATGATCTGAAACAAAGAATAATTCATATCACAGTTGCCTTCATCATCATAGCCCCAAAATAGTCTACTCCTTACTTACTTCTTGGTAGATGTGTATATCCAGCTTCTCTACGAGCATTTGCCAGAAAGTTTTAAACAAAGAGAAGCAAAGCTGCTGTTCCAACTGAAGTAAACGGTCTCGTAACGTAAGCAGGAGGGGGCAAGCCGAGCTGGACAGGGACATGACTGCCTGCTCAGACTGAGAGGGCAAGGACAACCACCTGGGAAAACAAGAACAGCACTGCCTGTAGCACGTTAGTTTTTACCATAAACATTTCAATCACTTTGTGTTTTTAAAAGTTTAACCAATTTTAAATTTGGGGAAGTGCACTGTCCTGAGGCATCTATATATATAAAAGGCTAATATGCTAAGTGTCCGACCATCTGACTGGTCGCTATGACGCACACTGACCACTAAGGGGCAGACGCTCAACGCAGGAGTTACTGTGATGTGCACTGGCCATTTACAAGGAAACGGCACTGCGGACCTGGCGCCCACAAAGCAACACTCGGCTTCCCCCAAGTGGGACAGGCCCCACCACCACCCTGGAGCAACAGCCCGCCAAATCGCAGCCGATGCTGCTGAAAACCCCATGGCGCAAAAATGTGGCCCACAGCCCAGCCCAGCCCAGCAACGGTGGCTATGGGCACTGGGTAATGACATCATGTAGCAACACCTTGATTCCTCTCCCTAGCAACTAGCCTCCTAGGAATTTCTTCAGCCCAGGAACACGACTTGCTTTATAGCCAGGTGCAAACATTTACACTTAACCAAATGTCTGTGAAGCGTTTTCCTGTGCCTCATATCATTTGATCCTCACAGAAGTCCTAGAATAGGTAAATAGGAGACTCAGTTGAATCCTATTTTCTTTTCATTACCAGAAAATGGAGATTTAGGAAGCTTAGAAACTTGACCTGACTGAAAAGAAGTTGGAAACGGGGGACCTCGAAAATGACTTCAGGTTTTCTCACTGCTCAGAATATAGTCAAACACTGCTGCAGTTACATATTTTACCCTTTGTTCTCCCTGCATGATCTACAATAATAATCTGCTTCATGTTGATATTTACTGCTGTGTTGCTGACAATTACCTGAAAGAGAAGTTGGGGTGCTTCACTGGGCTGGAAAAAGTTTAGCTAAATCAGAAAGCAGGTCTAATTAAGCAAGTTTATTCTATATTAGAGGCCCAGTGCACGAAATTCATGCATGGGTAGGGTCCCTAGGCCTGGCTGGCGATCAGAGTAAATCGGGGCCTTCCGGCTACTGGCCGGGGCCTTCCTCCCCTTCCCCTGGCTGCTGGCCAGGGCCTTCCTTCGTTCCATGCTGCCCCCTGGTGGTCAGTACATGTCATAGTGAATGGTCGAACTCCTGGTTGATCGAACTCTAGAGGGGACAATTTGCATATTAGCCTTTTATTATATAGGATATATACAAAAGGCTAAGTTGACTCATGCATGTGTGATACATATAAAGCTCTCACTGACGCCAATTGCACATGTGTGTTTCGATCTGTCATTGTCGATAGTGAATTTGGTTGACACTTCTATTATTGAGAAAGGGCGAATAGCGATATTAAAATATTTCTTCTATTTAATTTCCTTTCAATGTGCACGAATTCATGCACCAGGCCACTAGTTTTAAATAAGAAAAGATGTACAACATTTAAAACTCTCTCAGAAAAATAAATATACTTATACTTTAGCTCTCAATTAAATATTCTTTATTTAATGAAGATGATAGATTAAATTTTTTTAAATCCCCAAATAGGACTTACTGAAATAATTTTAAGACAGTTAAAATGTAAAACATATTAGCATTTAAGATAACAGCTAATTTTATGCTCTAGTTTTTAGCAAAACAGGGACTAACACTTCCAAGTTGGTTGGGACTGTGCTAGGACAAAAAGGTATTGCTGCTGTCAAGGAGCTCAGTCTGGTGGAGGTAACAGGTGTCCACAGGGAGTTATGGCAGGAGAATGAACTGGACAATGCAAGCATGCACAGAGGACTGCAGCAGCCCCTTACTTTGAAAATGGGTGACAGGCTAGGCCATTCAACTCATTTCATACATCAGCTGTCTGTATTTATGGACACATCTGAAGGTTAAATTATGATCAGTTTATTCTGATTAAGAATGAATATATTTTAGCCCAGCCAGTGTAGCTCAGTGGTTGAGCGTTGACCTATGAACTAGGACAGTGATGGCGAACCTATGACACGCGTGTCAGCACTGACACGTGTAGCCATTTCTGATGACACGCGGCCGCATGCCGAGGATGAAACATTTGCTGCTCCTGAGGATGAAACATTTGCGACTAGAGTCTTGGAGTTAGTTTTTTCCTCAAAGTGACACACTACCCGAGTTATGCTCAGTTTTTTGGCGAAGTTTGACACACCAAGCTCAAAAGGTTGCCCATCACTGAACTAGGAGGTCACAGTTCAAATCCCAGTCAGGCAGGGCACATGCCCGGGTTGCGGGCTCGATCCCAGTGTGGGGCGTGCAGGAGGCAGCCGATCAATGATTCTCTGTCATCATTGATGTTTCTATCCCTCTCCCTTCCTCTTTGAAATCAACAAAAATAAGTAAATTAGAATAAATATAGACAGAAACAGTTAACTAAGCTTGGTGTGCAAAAGGCTATTTAGATATCTTGGAAATCTGTACTATTTAGATATCTTGGAAATCTGACGGTATATATCATCTTTTAACTTTTACCAAACTGGAGTTGAGAGGTGACTTATAAGAAAATACAGAGGACTTACCTTTCTTTTCTATACAACTTTGCAGCATCTTTAACTTCTCTAAAAACATGGTCTACTTGACGGGTCAACATGTCATGTTTTAAACGCTCTAACAGGTTAATCATGTCATCAAAGACAGAGCTCTCCATAGAGGCTAGTTGTCCCAGCTGCAGTTTACTGAGAGTGTTATTCTCTGCAAAGACCTCCAATGCCGCCTGTTGAAGTTGTAGAAAGAACTGAAAGCAAAAATATGTTAACACATTTATTAAGATACTTTAACAGCGTGGAATAGAACTCATATATAATTCAGTCATTTAAAGTATACAGTTCAGTGGCTTTTATTATATCCAGAGTTGCACGTCTCTTACAATTTTAGAACATTTTCATTACTCCAAAAGAAACACCACACTCTTAGACATCCTCCTCCATCCCCTCCACACACTTACTCCCTATGGGTTTGCCTATTCTGGACATTTCATATAAATGGAATCATACAAATTGTGGTTCTTTGTGACTAGCTCCTTTCAGTTAGCATGTTTTCATGATTCATCCATGTTGTTACATGTATTAGCATTTTATTTGTATTGCTAAGTAATATTCCATTATACAGATATACCACATTTTTATGGACATTGGATTGTTTCCACTTTTTGTCTATTATGAATAATGCTGTTATGAACATTTGTGTGGACATCTGTTTTCACTCCTCTTAGGTATATACCTAAGAGTGCAATTGCTGGATCCTATGTTAATTCTATTTTTAACAGTTTGAGAAACTGCCAAACTGTTTTCCACAACAATTGCACCATCTTATTTTCCCATCAACTGTGTGAGGATTCAAATTTCTCCACAACTGTGCCAACAACTGTTATTACGTCTTTTTTGTCATAGTCCTCCTAGTTTGTATGAAGTGGTATACCATGGTGGTTTTGATTTGCATTTCCCTGATGGCTACCATACTTCCTTAAGTACTCATTTTCTCTAGACAAACTTAAAGTTGTAGTAACCTAGCATATATAAGAGTTAAGAAACTTAAAATGTCATTTTTACAGTGGTATTTTAGGTAGAGTTAGTGTTACTTTTTCTGCCCTATAGGGAAACAGTGCTGTGGATATTAACATAAGACTAAAAAGAACCTAATGTCCATTAATAGGGGTTGGAGATGGCCACACTTAATAGTTATTCAGTGACGGATATGTGAGAGGCCACCTTGGTATTTCTGCTGAAACTATCTGGAAAGAGGCACTATCTTTTTGAGATTGCTGATGGACCAAGTGGGCCTGGGCCACAGTCACACTTACCAGTGTGTCTGAGTATGAAGCCAGAAAACAACTTCAGAGCAGCCATGCCTATCCTCTGAGTAACACAAATCCCTTACTTCCTCATTCCCCCCACTTCCCACTGAGGCCTATGCATCGGGTTTCTGTCACCTATCCCTGAAAACTTCCTAATTCTGAATGGCTGGACATGTCAGGCTTGGCACAACCTGGGAATGGACAGACAGTTACTAGTGGAGAATCTGAATGAGTGGAAGGTCAACTCTTGTCCACTTTTCCTTTTTATTTTTCTAAGTTTGTAATACAAGAGTTTTAATTATTTACTTATTTTGTTAATCTTCACTGGAGGATATTTTTCCAGAGAGTAGTAGGGAGGGGGAAGGAAAAGAGAGAGAGAGAGAGATGTGAGATGCCTCCCACACAAGCCCCAACAGGGGCCAGGGATTAAACCTGCAACCTAGGTACATGCCCTTGACGCTCTAACCACTGAGCACACCAGCCAGGGCTAATGATTGTTATTTAAAGCATTCAGAGGCTAAAGAACTATGAAGGTGATAAAGGGACTTTTGATAAAGACTACTTTTTATATTTCACAAACAGAATTTGTACCATAGTAACATACTAAGACAGAATTCATAATATGAAGAATCAACTCTAAAACTTGGTTATTTCTGTTGACAGAAGGACAGTTAATTCAGCGTCAGAAAGAAATTTTCAGTGTCAGGTAATTTTCTAAGAATAAGGATGATGGCCAATTCATCTTTGATAAAGGCTACAGTGCTGAATAGTTAGTGATGTTCCACAAATATTTCATTGAAGTTAAAAAATCTGTCCCTGAATGAGTTTCTTTTTAAAACATCTGGCACAAGAATCAAGAATGACAATTTGTTTCATACTATTGAAAACACTTAACAGAAAATGGAGCAGTGTGGGGGCTGAATGAATCAAGTACTTACTAAAATTAGGAACATGATACAAAAAAGTATACAATGAATGAATGTATTCTGATTAGGTGACTTTATAAAGATAAATGCATTGATCATTATTACACTCTACACTGTATTTTGAAATGATTATTTGAAATTATAATTGTGAAATATTTTGTCTTATTTTCCTTGCTCAACAAAATATTATGTACACAGATTTCGCTAATATTTTTGTAGAAAAAAAAGTTTTTAAATAATTATTGTTACAGCCAGAGGCCAGACTAAAATAAATTATGATTGTGTTTATCAGATTTTTATTATGTTTACATCTGTAATTAGTATATTTATTTTTGTTTCCTATTTATTTTGGTTTATTACCCTGTATTTAAGATAAAGACTACCTTTCATATTTCACAGTAAATTTTTGTCTATGTTTTAGCAGTACATCATAATTTTATATATAACACAATATGTAATACATTACCAGTATACTATAATTTTTTGTCATAAATTCATAATTTAAGATACATTCTTGTCATGTTTTTTAGATTTCCTCCCTAACCCAAGTATTAAATATTCCTAAGTGTCTATGTTTGGCTATATGTCATTTCTGCTCTTACTTTTTGTTTTATTGCATTAAGATTAGATTTGACAATGTACAGAAATTTTTAATTAATTTACCTTGTCCATTTTTGTGACTCATGTGGACACATTCAAAAATTACATTTTCCTTAGTATACTGTGAACTTGTCACCAATTCTCAGTTAATCTAATTATTTAACTGTGATATTTCAATCCCCACCTTATCTATTATATTTTTTAAAGTGGTACTTTTAAGTCTTTAGTTAAAATTACTTTTTCCACCTTACTGAAAAACCACACCCAGATGTTTTAGCTCTCTCTCTCTTTTTTCTTTTTGGCTAAAACTTGAAGCATATTCCCCTATTGTTCTTTTACGCCCCCCCCCCCCCCCCAAATAGTAAACAGCTTTATTTATTTATTTCCCCCTTTATTTTTTTTTCTTTGATTTCCTCTTTGGTCCATTGGTAGTTTAGTAGCATGTTATTTATAGTCTCCATATTTGTGTTTTTTCCAGTTTTCTTCCTGTAGTTGATTTCTAGTTTCATACCACTGTGGTTGGAAAAGATGCTTGATATGATTTCAATCTTCTTGAATTTACTGAGACTTGTTTTGTGGCCTAACATGTGGTCTATGTTAGAAAACGTTCCATGCGCATTTGAAAAAAAATGTATATTCTGCAGTTTTTAGATGAAATGTTCTATAGGTGTCTATTAAGTTAATCCGGTGTAATGTGATAGTTAAGGCCATCGTTTCCTTATTAATTTTCTATCTGGATGACCTATCCACTGGTGTGAGATATTAAAATCCCCAACTATTATTGTATTACTCTTGATTTCTCCCTCTTTGCCCATTAACAATTGCTTTATAAAGTTAGGTGCTCCTATGTTAGTTGTGTAGATATTTACAATTGTTATGTCCTCTTCTTGGATTGACCCCTTTATAATTGCTATCTCCTTGTCTTTTTAAAACATTTTTGTTTTAAAGTCTATTTTGTCTGATATGAGTATTTCTATGCCAGCTTTCTTTTCATTTCTATTCGCATGAAATATCTTTTTTCATCCCTTCACTTTCAGTCTGCATGTGTCTTTCAATTAGAAGTGTCTCTTGTTAGATGGGTCTTGTTTTTTTAATTAATCTTTTTTTTTTAATATATTTTATTGATTTTTTACAGAGAGGAAGGGAGAGGGATAGAGAGTTAGAAACATCGATGAGAGAGAAACATCGATCAGCTGCCTCTTGCACACCCCCTACTGGGGATGTGCCCGCAACCCAGGTACATGCCCTTGACCGGAATCGAACCTGGGACCCTTCAGTCTGCAGGCTGACGCTCTATCCACTGAGCCAAACCAGTCAGGGCTTTTTAATTAATCTTATAGGTGGATCATGTTTTCAAATCCACAGAGCCACCCTGTGTCTTTTTATTGTAGCATTTAATCCATTCATATTTAAAGTAATTATTGGTAAGTATTGCCATTTTGTTCATTATTTTTTGGTTGTTATATAGTTCTCCTCTGTTCCTTTCTTCTCTTGATCTCTTCCCTTGTGGTTTGCTGTTTTTCTTTAGTATTTTGTTTGGATTCCTTTCTCTTTGTTCTTTGCATATTTGTAGGTTTGTAGCTGTAGTTACCATGAGGTGTGTGTATGTATGTGTATATATATATATATATAAAAGTAAGCCGAAACCGTTTGGCTCAGTGGATAGAGCGTCGGCCTGCGGACTCAAGGGTCCCAGGTTCGATTCTGGTCAAGGGCATGTACCTTGGTTGCGAGCACATCCCCAGTAGGGGGTGTGCAAGAGGCAGCTGATCGATGTTTCTCTCTCATCGATGTTTCTAACTCTCTATCCCTCTCTCCTCCTCTCTGTAAAAAATCAATAAAATATATTTTAAAAAAAAGTAAAAAATATATATATTTCTATTTTCATTTCATGATATAATTATATAATACTTTATAATGTATCTTCATATTCATTACTAGAGGCCCGGTGCACGAAATTCGTGCACGGAGGGGGGGCTGTCCCTCAGCCCAGCCTGTACCCTCTCCAATCTGGGACCCCTCGAGGGATGTCCGACTGCCCATTTAGGCCCAATCCCACTGAGATCGGGCCTAAATGGGCAGTTGGTTATCCCTCTCACAATCCAGGACTGCTGGCTCCCAACTGCTTGCCTGCCTGCCTTCCTGATTGCCCCTAACCGCTTCTGCCTGCCAGCCTGATCACCCCCTAACCACTCCGCTGCCAGCCTGATTGATGCCTAATTGCTCCCCAGCCAGCCTGTTTGCCCCCAACTTCCCTCCTCTGCCGGCCCGGTCACCCTAACTGCCCTCCCCTGCAGGGTTATCGCCTCCAACTTCCCTCCCTTGCAGGCCGGGTGCCTCCCAACTGCCCTCCCCTGCTGGCCATCTTATGGTGGCCATCTTGTGTCCACATGGGGGCAGGATCTTTGACCACATGGGGGCAGACATATTGTGTGTTGGAGTGGTGGTCAATCTGCATATTACTCTTTTATTAGATAGGATAGAGGCCTGGTGCAGGAGTGGGGGCCAGCTGGTTTGTCCTGAAGGGTGTCCCAGATAAGGGTGGGGGTTCCCTTGGGGCATGGGGCAGCCTGAGCAAGGGGCCTGTGGTGGTTTGCAGGCCAGCCATACCCCCTGGCGACCCAAGCGGAGGCACTGGTATCTGGAATTTATTTACCTTCTACAATTGAAACTTTGTAGCCTGGAGCGGAGCCAAGCCTCCTGCATGCTCCACCGGCAGCCATTTCTGTTTGAGTTAATTCACCTTCTATAATTGAAACTTTGTAGCTTGAGTGGAGGCTTAGGCCTGTCAAGGGCAGGCAGAAAGCTTGTTTCCCTCTGTTGCCTGGGAAACCTTGCTCTCAGTGGCTGTAGCCATCTTGGTTCGGTTTATTTGCATACTCGCCCTGATTGGCTGGTAGGCATGGCTTGGGTGTAGCGGAGGTATGGTCAATTTGCATATTTGTCTATTATTATTAGGTAGGATTCTCATTTTAGTTTTTTCACAAAAATATATTTATTTCACTGTCTTATGATCATCTTAATTCTCTGTTTAGGCTTCCTATTATGAAGCATATTTCATGGGACAAGCTGACAAAAACCCAAGCTGATTTTTGTATCACACAGATGATCTTAGAATAGCAATTCTTATCCCCAGGGTACCCTGTCTAAGAAGGAGTTCTTGGAGTCCCTCTGGATCATTTTAATGTCTAAAACAGCTATAGACATTAATCTATGTATGTTAAATTGGAAAGGCTACGTTTCTGGAAGTACATATTGGAAAATCTGGTTAACAAAACCCTAACACCCAATATATTCCTTGGATTAATAAAAAGAGTAAAAATAAATTACCAGTTAATAAATATATATTTAGGCAGACCAAATCTGTCAACACATGGAATCTACATGGAGAAAAGATGGGTAAGTAAAATTATTGGAGGTAAAAGGTCTTATAGTACTTGTTAATTGGAAATTAGTTAATTTTCTTGGATGTGATAATGGTATGGTGGTTATGTTTTTTTCAAAGGGAGTTCTTATCTTTTAGAGGTATATATATTGAAATATTTACCAAGAAACATGATATCTGAGATTTCCAAATAATCAAACATGGGGAATGGAGGTTTCATTTTGTTTAAAATGACACAAAGCTGGTATTAGAAGCTGGGTGATAGTCATATGCAGATTCATTTTATTGTTCTATTTACGCTTGTATATGTTTGAAAATAAAAAAAATTTTAATGTATGAAATAATTAAAAATTTAAAAATAGTTTATATTTTTGTGATTCTTCATAATTTGTCACATTTTGAGGCATTCAAGAAATATCACGTGTTATTATTTTATTTTCCTTAAAGTTCTGGATTTTATTGACTTTTCTGAGATGACAATTACCATACAAGTAATTCCCAAGTATAAAGTCTAAAGAGAACTATAAACAACTATTTCATGAAATGTTGGCTTTTTTTCCCAATGATGAAAATATCAGGATTATTTAACCATTTGAGAGTTGATTGAGAAAAATATGTGCTTTAATCACACCTTTTAAGTTTGGCCTAATTGTTTTTCTGCCTAATGTGTATTTTTGCTTGCTATAGAATCAACATTTCAAAAGGTAAAACTGTTCATACTACTAATGTATTATTTAATATAAAAGCACATTAACTTACAACATTGTCAGCCCAGTCTGCTAGTACTGTTGAGATATAGTTCACAGCATTAAGAATTGCACAGTATCGAAAGCCAAGGGAAGCTCTGGTCTCTTCTTTCATCACCTGAGTCAGTCGTATCCTAAAATCATCTACTAAGTCCTTCTGTAACTCCAGGAACTGCAGCTTTCTGGAAGCTGTGGGAAGATTTTTATACCTGTCTGTGGAGAAAGTTAAGACATATGAAGGTTCTTGGCACTGTATATGATATAGTTATAGGTTTCCCTACTGACATGCCTTGGTGCCTTTGTCAAAAATCAATTGACCATTCAAGTATGGATCTCTTTTTAAATTTTCTAAGGATGTGGGTTTCACAAGTCTATGTATTTGTCAAAACTCACTGAACTGTATACATAAAATCTATGCTTTTCACTGTATATAAATCATGCCTCAATTTTTTAAAGGATATATGAAATAATTACATACAAAAAGCATTCCATTTCTTCAACAAATAAATAACATTTTTTTTAAAGGAAGGAGGAACTAGGATAGCTTAAAATAGATACCTATGTTAAGGATTTATAGGTGAAATGGTAAGCTGTCTGAAGTGTTTTTTCAAATACTCCAGGAAAAAAAAGAGTTGGGGAGAAAAATATATAATAGAAAAGTGAGAATTTAAGAAAACCTTAATAACATATACCTCAGGGTTCACTATATTATGCTACATTGTGTATGTTTAAAAATTTCCCTTGGCCCTGGCTGGGTAGTTCAGTTGGTTAGAGCGTCATCCCAATATGCCAAAGTTGCAGGTTTGGTCCCCAGTAAGGGCACATACAAGAATGCATAAATAAGTGGAAACAATGTCTGTCTGTCTGTCTGTCTGTCTGTCCCTCTCTCTCTCTCTCAAATCAACGAAGAAATACTTTTAAAACATTTTTCTTTAAAAAAAAAAAGAAAATTTCCGTAATAAAAAGTAAAGTTTTTCTTTAGCTCAGCCAGCGTGGCTCAGTGATTAAGTCTCGACCTATGAATCAAGAGGTCACAGTTCGATTCCTGGTCAGGGCACATGCCCAAGTTGCAGGCTCCGATCCCCAGAGAGGGGCGTGCAGGAGGCAGCCAATTAATGATTCTCATCATTGATGTTTCTGTTTCTCCTTCTCTCTCAAAAATCAATAAGAATGTATTTAAAAAAAAAAAAAAAGACAATGGGGAAAAAAGAGGACATATGTAATACTTTCAACAATAAAGAATTATTTCTTTTTAAAAGCATGAGTTTTTCTAAAATTTTTATGTTTGTGATTTCATATTTTTCTTAAGTTGCAGATATGGAATTATTTACTGACTAGGCTGGAATAACACTTTTTCGGGTTACACATAAAGGCCCAAGAAATGGACAAGACAGAGAGGATGGAGGTAGTGAGAACGCGGTGGCACCTGCAGAACCAGAGGCCTGTAGGAAGCCATGCAGACGCTGCAGACCAACCAGGTTAGAGGCTGCTAGGCCAACCTCGGGCCAGAATATTCTTGCACTATTGGAAGAGTTTCTATTACTACTCTAACCCCTAAAGTTACTTTATTTTACTTTCTGCAATCTTTGGAATATTTAAAATTTTGATCAATCACAAACTAAATGGCAAGAGAATTCAGGTAGTAAAATCAATTCCCATTTGTTTTTTATGTAACAATTCATGAACTTCCCCTCATATATACCAATGTTTAAGATCTTTCTTAAATTATTAAAAATATGAAACCTAGAATATTATGCCAGAGTTCTGCCAAAATAGAAACTGAATTTGAAGATCTTATAATAACTACTATGTAATATTAATTTTGTTGAACTACTTGAAAAAAGTATCATGGGAAGAGTTAGTACTTTTAAGACAAAGTTTTATCTTAAAAGACTTATACTTGCCAGTTATAACTAAGAGTAGCGTCATAAAAGTTTCTGCACAGTCTGGAACTTTCATCTCGTCCACATCAGTGATATCCTTATATTGGGATATCCAGGCAGCTTCTGATGAAAGCATTGAGTCCATTTTTTGAAGAGCAACTGATAATGCAAAGAAAGGATTATGTCAAGTAGTTACAGTCATTTCTAATTTTTCAGCACACAATTTTTTAGGAATGATGACTTTTTTTTCCTTTTTTTATTGTTTAAAGTATTACAAATAGTAGTACATATGTCTCCCTTTTTTCCCCAATGATGACTTTTCTATAAAAAAATAAATCAACAGCCTCTTACTAGTTGCACTGTATTTAACATGCTCTATTTTAAGGTTAAGCAAGATACTTCTCCCTGCCAACCCTACCCAAAATCTTCAAAATAGTTATACTGACTAGACAAACTGCATCCAAAATGATTCTACCAAGAGTAGAACTACTGTATTAAAAATCTATAAAGCAGTTAAATATATGTATACTAGAGGCCCGGTGCATGAAATTCGTGCACAGCAGGAGGTGGGGGGTCCCCTCAGCCCGGCCTGCACTCTCTCCAATCCAAGACCCCTGCCTGCCTGATCGCCCCTAACCGACTCTGCCTGCCAGCCTGATCCTCCTAACTATTCTCCCCTGCCAGCCTGATCCCCCTAACTGCTCTCCCCTGCCGGCCTGATCCCCCTAACTGCTCTCCCCTGCCGACCTGATCCCCCTAACTGATCTCCCCTGCCGGCCTGATCCCCCTAACTGCTCTCCCCTGCCTGATTGCCCATAACTGCCTCTGCCTCGGCCCCCACCACCGTGGCTTTGTCCGGAAAGATATCCGGAAGATGTCAAGTCTAATTAGCGTATTACCCTTTTATTAGTATAGATATTCTACTGGCTTAAATATTACACTCTAGAAACATGGAGAGTGCAATTACAGGAAAAAAACAATGTTTGATGAGGAGAAAAGAAAATGACCTCTAAAGGCAACTTGGTAAACTCTGACCAAGAAATTTCTTGGAGAAAAATACCAAAAATTAATATGCATAAAAAGAGACATCTCTCCCCACCCTATGGCTACATGAGCACTTACATTTTCTCTCCACAGTTAACCACCTCTGAAAACAGGTTTCCTCTGATAGAATATGCATACAATTAGCAAAAGTGCCAGGATAGCCATGAACACTGTGTAGCTCCCTTTCAAACAACAGCACCTCATCCACCAAATGACAGAAGAGATTGTCATCATAGAGCAGACAAGGAATATCAGCTGCTAACTTCTCCAGAACCAGCATCATAAGGCCCCGAGAAAATTCCAGCTAAAAGAAATACATAAGCAAGCATAAGGTATTATACATGACAAGCTATTCGTGGACACTCTAACACTGGAATGCTTAGGACTGAGTCTCTTACCATTGCATTTGCTGAAGAGCCTGCTTTGTCTAATATTGGCTGAATCTTCTCATCCAGAAACTGTGTGTGGTTCCCAATCCACATAAGCACTTGAGTCAAGTACCATTCAGGCTAGGAAAGGAGGTAAAATAGTTTGACTTCTTTAGTCATTCCAACTAGAGTTACAATTAAATGGCTCTATTTCATTGTATACACATAACACTTACAAAAATTAGTTGAAAATTTCTACATGTAAGAGCACAATTTCTATTCTGAATTTTAAACTCATGCAAAGCTTAATAACCAAATGTACTCCCAACAAATTCCAGCAATGTGGCTTACATCAATTAACTCAAATTTATGCCATATATATATATATATATATATTTAAAACCTAGCATTTACAAATATATAAAATCAGTGTTCCAAAGAACTGATGACCTTTAAATTGTTTCTTTTTTTGAAGTAACATTCCAAAATAATTTTTTTAAACCTCACCCGAGTGAGAATATTTTTTCCATAGATTTTTTTTTTTGAGAGTGAAGTGGGGGGTGGGGGGGAGAAAAATTGATGGGAGAGAGACACATTGATTGGTTGCCTCTGCTCTCACCCCAACCATGCCCTTGACCAGGAATCCTGTGACCCTTTGGTCTTTGGGCCGATGCTCTAATCACTAAACAAAACTGGCCAGGACCCAAAATAATTTTTTTAAATATATTTTTATTGATTTCAGAGAGGAAGGGAGAGGGAGAGAGAGATAGAAACATCAATGATGAGAGAGAATCATTAACCGGCTGCCTCTTGCATGCCCCTTATTGGGGATCGAGCTCGCAACCCGGGCATGTGCCCTTGACCAGAATCGAACCTGGGACCCTTCAGTCCACAAACTGACAAGCTATTCACTGAACCAAACTGACTAGGGCCAAAAATAATTTTTAAACATTATTTTCTGCTTTTTCTTTTCAAAAGGTAAATTAAGAAAATAATTTGGCTGGTCTACATTACAAAAATTATACATGCCTTAAAACAGGTATAATTATAGAATAGGAAATGTTAGTATGCAGCATTTTAAATTGTCCCTAGAGATGATTACATAAACCTTCCAAGTTTTGCTAGACAGGGATTAAACATTTAATGAATGGTAAATCCCTGTTGTGTGCTAGATGTTAGGAATACAAAAATGAGTAAGAGGCAAGCTCAGATTTCGGAAGCTGCATAGATTAGGCTTGATGTCAGAGTACCTGGACCACTGGAACCACACTTTAAAAAGCAACGAACATAACTCACGATTTTCTTACCTCAAATTACTACCTCTCTACAGCTTTAGGTTGATTGCCTTGTCTCACTACTTACTAATTGGTTCTACTGTTCTTTCTACCAAGACCCCATCCAAAACAGGAGGAAACCCATGAATACAAAAGAACAAGCTGAAATTAAGAACCAGAAATCCACTGCCCCTCTACTCCTTCCTTTGCAAGCATAACTGTCTACCCCTTGATTCCTTAACAATTCTATCAAGCATTTAAACTCATTTATATATGACATACAAAACCTGGTGTAATCTAGAATTTAATAACATTTAATTCAAAAGCACTTGCTGAACCCCTTTGTTGCTTGCATTGCATTAGATGTAGCAAAACACAAGTATAAACAAGGTACTATCCATAGCCTAGCAATACACAAGTTTATAATTCTCAATAAATTAATCAAATTTCATTGTAAACAAATGCCTATGATTGTTTTTCAAGCAAATTAAAGAAAAATCTCACCAATATGCCCAATATACATGGGGGTAGTCCCTCTATTAAAATGTTGGTGATAATTCCTTCAAGCCATTGCCATCATTTATTACCATTCTCTCTCTTGCACAGCTGTAAGTCATTTTAGCAACAGCCCCTCTTTTCAAAAGCTAATGCTCTACTATCTTTTGACTTTCACTTCTCTTTCTGATTTATTTATAAACCTCAAGGAGCAATTTACATATGGATTCAGTTGTGCCACGCAATTGCTACAGCACACCCAAGGGAAAACTTGAGAAACTGATTAGATGATGTAAAAATGAGTGAGCTGATTCCTACAATGTATCAATATAAGTCCCAAAATCCTATATAATAAAAGGCTAATATGCAAATCGACCAAATGGCAGAACAACCAGTCGCTATGATGCGCTCTGACCACCAGGGGGCAGACGCTCACCAGGCGTCAGTGCACTCCCACAGGGGGAGTGCTGCTCAGCCAGAAGCCGGGCTCACAGCTGGCGAGCCCAGTGGCAGTGGCAGGAGCCTCCTGCCTCTGCTGCAGCGCTAAAGACCCCTTGGGGAATGTCTGCCAAGGGGTCCTGGACTGCGAGAGGGCGCAGGCCGGGCTGAGGGACGCCCCCCCCCCCGCCCCAGTGCACAAATGTAGTGCACCGGGCCTCTAGTATATCTATAAAGGGCAGTGATAAAACAGGAATTTACATCTTTAGAGAAACATCAATAGGATCAGATTTTAACTTAAACCAGGAAAAGTACAGAAACCCTTAACATTTGCTATTAATAAAAACCAAGGACAAGAGTTGGCAAAGCACACCTTGCTTATAACATTAGTCTGTCGGTTCCCTCTGAAGTGATACCTGAACCTCTTCTGCAGGGGAGTCAGCATAATCTGGATGGGCAGGATGACAGAAGAGGATGCAGGAAGGGAGTATTTTTCTGGAAGTTGTTTTGGCTCAGTGAGTAATTCATCTCTGACATAGTCAAGTCAAGGGAAAAGAATCAAAAGCACATGTGTATGTGTGTATATGCACACATACATTTTTCCAACAAAGATATAAGATACTAAGTAAAAATTATAATACTGATAATATGTAATCTTCCTATACATTAGTTAGAAAACGCATGAAAAATGTTATTAGAATTAATATGTCTTTCTTAAAATAAAAAATAGTAGTAAAAAAACACATTCAAATAATCATTTTATTAAATTAACACTAAGTTAATAGGTTTCCTCCCAATTACCCATTTTTATCTACTGTCCCAAGAGATTATGTGAGTCAAACTTGGGTCAGTTACGTATTTTAGGCTGACCCTTGCCCTCCCAACCACATGCAGTTCACTATGAAAGAAAACAATCTACTACTCCGTGAGCTTATACAGATCAGGTCCAAACCAGTCCCATTTGGCTTTTGGCCACTTTCAAAAAGTTTTACTCTCTAGTCACAAATCTACCATAGAAAAATAAATTTTAGTAAGTTTTAACTCCAACAAAGATACGAGGTTTGTAGTTTCAGAAGCTGACAAAATAGTGTCTCCAGGTTACTATATATCTCAGGAGCGCTGGCTGGTCGACTTAAGCCAACAGTTTGAGACTGAGGGGGTGCGATGAACGGCCAATGAAGCTGTGCTAAAATTTCCTCAAAATCACTGTAACAGAAAAGTAATACACATATTTCAATAAAATCCAACGATCAGCAAATATCTATCTGAAAGTAATTGCCATAAAATATGAGTAAATTCCTTACCTTGTAAGCCTGTCCTTGAGAATTTTATGCCAGAATTTAACAGTGGCTCTCATGAAACCAAGAAGATGAGTACAGGATGATTCCTGAAGCTTGATGTCAAGTTCTGCCATAGACACCAGAGTAGAGGCTGCCTCAGGGACATTGTTGGTCATCAGATATTGCTGAATGTTATCACTGCAAAACAAGGCAAAGCAAACTTTAAAGACAGTTCAAAATAATTCCAAAGCAGAAAAACTGCTTCTCCCTCCTGTTTTATATAAAATTAATCCAAGGAAGAAAGAAGCACCACATAGAAGTGGCTTTTTTACCTGATACCCATGTCTCTGGGAGCCTAGTCTTCAAATTCAGCACCCTTCTAAGAACAGTTGCCCATGGTCAAGACCCTCCCTACACCTTTCCCTTCCTACTCCTCCCAACGGGACACATTTGTCCTGGGTCACATTCCCTCAGGCACTGCTCATTTCTGATAAATCTGCCTCTTACAGAAGTTTTTATTACTTTTTTTTTTTCTTTTTTTGTAGTCTTTAGTATCTTAATCCAAGGGAATAATGTGGGTGGCATCTGGTAGGGTCAAATATGGTAGTCTTCAATCTTTACCTACTTTGCCCAGTTGAATTTGATTATAAAGAACTGAATTTTAGACACCTTAGAGCCCAGGCCTTTCAAATTCGCTAGAAAAGTTCGAGATAAAATTTAAGGTAAGCTCTACAGCAAGGGTTGCAAACTCAAATGCTTACAAAGGCCGAACAGGGAAAGTAAATTTAAAAAAGCAAAGTGGGTGGGTAATAGAGTATCCTAAGGCTCCAGTCAATTGTTGCCACACTAAAGTGTGGGTCTAATGTGGCCAAATCTTAAAATTTTTCTAGAAAGGAAGATTAACAATATTTCACATAAGCTCCTGCTAGGTGGCTCAGTTGGTTGGAGCATTGTCCCATAGACCAGAAAGTTTCAGGTTTCATTCCTGATCAGGGCTCATACCTAAGTTGCAGGTTTGATCGCCGGGCTCCCCCTCCCCCGTTCCCCTCTCTCTAAAATACAATTAAAAACAAACAAACAAACAAACAAACCCAAACCATATCCTCAGGAGAGGAATTTAAAAAGAACAAAGATTTTCATGTAAAAGCAAACCATTTATTCAAATTGTTTAAAACAAGCCAAATTCAACATATCTTTAGGACAAATTCAGCCTATGAGCTACCATTTGGGCTCTGTAAAGCAAAACATTTTATTTAAAAATGAATTGTTTCTTTTTATAAAAATAATATATTCCATACCTTAAAGTCATCTAAGAATAAGGAATAAAATGTAACCTTTTCAGTAATGAATCTCAGTTCAGGGGTCACCCCTGCAGGAAACCTGAAATAAGTTCTCCACTAGGCAGCCTATGCTCCTTCTCCCTGTGCGCTTGGCCACTGTGCTGGAAGATGACTATGTGCTGGGACTCTCCTCCCTGGTTGGGTGTGCAGGTCAGTCATGCTCCTGGGGTAGACACAGTGCCTCTGCACAAAGAGAAAGGTGTAGCCCACCCTGCCAGCTCTACCTGCACTAGTATTTTCCTCTCCTATCTCCAGGAGCTGCTTGAGGTTCCCACTGTCACTGTTTCGGGCCTCAATAAGAACACCAAGCTCATGTTTGTATTATTCTGCCAGCCCTTTTAGCCATCCCCTACACTCATTCTCTCACTTTTCTTTCTTCTCCCTTACTAATATTTTTTAATTAAAATTTCCAACAGATCTTGTCTTTTATAGTTACTCTCAGAATTTAAAATACTATTTTTTTACCCCATTGGGCATCACCAAATCCACCATTTCTGTAATTAAGATGCTAGGAGCCCTAGCCGGTTTGGCTCAGTGGATAGAGCACTGGCCTGCAGACCAAAGGGTCCCGGGTTCGATTTCGGTCAGGGCACATACCTTGGTTACAGGCTCCTCCCCAGCCAAGGCCCTGGTCGGGGCTCATGCAGGAGGCAACCAGTCGATGTGTTTCTCTCACATCGATGTTTCTCTCTGTCTTTCCCTCTCTCTTCCACTCTTCCTAAAAATCAATAGAAAAATATCCTCGGGTGAGGATTAACAACAACAAAAAAAAGATGCTGGTAGTTGCTCTTGTTCTGACGGTTAGCATGCCCAATTAACTGCTGTATGAGGTTCTTCCCTATGTGTTATAGCAAATCTCACCGATTTCCCACTTTGAAGATATAAATCCAAACTAAGTGTTACATTATGTTAAAACAAAGACTACCATGTTAAAGAAATGTCTATATGTTATAAAAGAAATTTTAAAATGTACAAATAACCACAGAATACAGGAGTACCGACCTGGATTAGATCTCCACACAACATGAAGCATGAATGACATTCAGAGCATAGGAAAAGCCAGGGTTATAGGGTTCATTCAGAGTGATACTGTTGAACTGTAGTATTCAAGAAACAGGGTTAAATGTAAAGATGCTACTTCTAGAAAGAAGAAACTACTCTTTAAAAAAAGAAAGCGCTACAGAATAAAAATAGTCACTAAAGGGAAATTAAGAGATAAGGAAAGTCTCAGGAGCCCAAAAGAAAGCTAGAAATAGAGATGTATCACAAAATACCTACAGGGAAAAAACATGTTATTAAAAAAAGTCTTAACTGCTCTACTTGATTATGAGTTTGATTCCTATTTCTAATGTAACTCCCTGGACATATTTTCTTTTAAACAATTTCAACACCAGAAAAAGGCTACCCATAACCATGGCCCTACTTTAATTAATCTATTGTTTTGGCTACTACAAGACTGAAGCTTTTACCTAATAAGGTTAGAATTTATTACAATAACTTAATAAGGTTATTAATATTATCCCTTTTTAGTATTTTCTTTCAGAAGGCAAGGAAAAAAGAAGTAAACTAAAGCAAGGTTTAAAAAATTCTTTCACTGTAAATAATTTATCTAAACAAAGAGACACTCTAAAAAGCTTAAGTCAACTTCTAGAATTTCTAATAATGCTACAATCTTAGGCATATCACTTTTTCTGTAAAGGTAAAACATGTATGCAAAGATTTTTGTATTGTACTGATAGTAAAATTATTTAAAATCTCAGGAAACATATGCAGGACAAAGTGATACAGTATTACTGGTATCTTTAGAAGAAATAACATAAAATATATAAACTACTAGAGGCCCAGTGCATGAAATTCCCTCAGCCCAGCACTCTTGCAGTCCGGGACTCCTCAGGGGATGTCCAACTGCCGGCTTAGGCCCACTCCCCTTAGGACATCCTTAGCACAGCCGCAGAGGAGGGAGAGGCTCCCATCACTGCCGCTGCACTCGCCAGCCATGAGCCAGCTTCTGGCTGAGTGGCGCTCCCCTTGTGGACGCGCACTGACCACCAGGGGGCAGCTCCTATGTTGAGTGTCTGCCCCCTGGTGGTCAGTGTATGTCATAGCAACCAGTCGTTCTGCCTTTCGGTCAATTTGCATATTACCCTTTTATTACATAGGAATTATTATATAGGATGATACATTTAAAATGAGACATCAAGACTCTCGGATGACTTTTTTCCCTTAATGGTTGCTGACAGCTTTGAGGGAAAAATAGTTAAAGCAAAGCAAAAATGAAATAGTATAGTTTAGAGGGGCTGGGGGACTATATCATAAAACCAAATAATCTGCCAGCCTAGGTAGAAATGTTAACTTAGCTTAATTGAAAGGTAATACTGATACAATCACCACCAGTGATATGTATTCAATTCAAAAAGAGAGCTAGAAATAGAGATGTATCACAAAAGACCTACTGGAAAAATGATGTTATTAAAAAGAGAAATAACTGTGCTAGGGAAAAAAAGTAAAACTCTTATTCAACTAAGAACACTTGTAGCTCTTATTAGATGATGCCCACTGGAAAAAATTCAAATTATAGTGAAAGTAATCTATGTCATTAAGTGACCATCTCTAAAAAGTAAAAAAGGATTATTATCACACTGAGGGAATATGTTATTAAACTGGCATTATAAAAAGTGGTTTTTATCATGTGTTCAAATACAACTATAAGATTTAAATTTTTAATTAGATTACTTTCTTTCAAATGCAAATTAAGCTCCCTGAAAAGTTTATATTCATTCACAATAAAGGAAAAGAATCATTATCATAATGCTACTTTAATAACAACTGGTAAAATTACATTATTATAATCTTTAATTAACTCAATTATTTAATGGCATGCATGCAATCTCTAAGACAGAGCCTCAAAGGAAAATAATAATTATGAGAACAAAGAAACCCATTTTACCTTAGTTCTTCAATTTGTGAAATCCATTTAAGGTAAGCGAGATGCCGTTCTATCTCTTCAATTTGGTTAATCATGGCCCCAAGATCTTCCATCCAGGGCTGTGCGGTCAGCAAATGGCTATTAATGGAACTGACGAGATGAGTCTCTTGATCCAGAAACTGATTAAGAAACTGCTTTGATTCTTCTGCATTTTTTAAGGCATTCTGAATTCTTTTAGGGATTTCTGATGAAATCGTAAGTACCTGATTATACCAAAAACAAAAAACAGCAGCCATCAGATAAAATTTGCATAGCCTTTCTTATTCATTCATTACCTTCAAAATACATGTTTGTTCTAATAGAATTGAAAATTATCAATTAAAAGCTCCAAAAGAAAGATCTGATTTCTGCATCCTGTACCAACCAAACCTAAGTAGGGAGAGGTACATCACACTGACCCCCTGTAAGCATCTTTGGATCTGCTTTCATGAAGCTCAGTACTTTCAGAGAGTACTTTCCAGCCACATAGAAGAATATATACAAATATTAGGCATCAGTACAATATAAAAAAATTATAGAATAATTTTAATTTAATCAACACTGATTAGACACTCTGTACCAGGCTAGGGATAAACATAAATAAGACACAGCATCTGCCATTAAAACTCAGTTGGTATGGAAGAAAAATGTAAGCCAATATTTCAACAGTGGGTTGATGAAATAAAGGAGATGCTAGGTGCAATGGTATATACTAAGATAATGCTTCCCAACCTGAACGTACAAGAATTACCCAGAAATCTTGTTACAAGGCCTAGTCAGACTCAGTAGGTCTGAAGTAGGGACTGAGCTCCACACTTTGAGTAGCAAGGTTTTGAAGTACAAGGCAATTGTGCTTGCATGGTTCATGCACAGACTTTTGTAGGAGTGGTAGGAATTTTTTAGGGAACTATGGAAGGTAAGGGCATTCCAGGCAGAGGAACAGCTCAGTCAGCAAAGATCTGACTAGGGCACAGAATACAGTTCAAAGAAACTGTCCTCACCCGAGGACATGCTTAGAGAGAGGTAGGAGGGAGGGAGAGAGGGAAAGAAACACTGATGTGAGAAAGAAACACAGAGAGAAAAGATGAGCCTAAATAGGTAGAGAGAGACCAGGTCACAGGTATTATCTTGTGCCTCAGGAGAATGTGGGCTTTTTCCAATAAGAGTTTTTAATAAGGAAATAATTCAGTTAGATTTATGACTCAGAAAGGTAAGGTGATGAACAATTATGTTTATTCTCATATTATTTGTAATAATAAAAACAGAACAGCAAAAATGTCCA
The DNA here is from genome assembly GCF_951640355.1 of Cnephaeus nilssonii. NCBI lineage: Eukaryota > Metazoa > Chordata > Mammalia > Chiroptera > Vespertilionidae > Cnephaeus > Cnephaeus nilssonii. The sequence goes on along the minus strand of NC_137083.1, from coordinate 40,690,157 downwards.
CCAATAATGGCCTGGTTAAATAAATGATGTATGTAAAAACATACTTAAATGTCATAAAGCCATTTTAAAAGATTTATATTAATAGGAAAACAAGTCCTATCCTATCTAATAATAGACAAATATGCAAATTGACCATACCTCCGACACACCCACGAGCCACACCCACCATCCAATCAGAGCAAGTATGCAAATTAACCCAAACCAAGATGGCTACAGCCACAGAGAGCAAGGTTTCCTAGGTAACAGAGGAAGCCAAGCTTTCCACCTGCCCTGGCCAGGCCTAAGCCTCCACTCAAGCTACAAAGTTTCAATTATAGAAGGTAAACAAATTCAAACAAATGGCGGCAGAATGGAGCTTGAGAGGGCAGGCCAGGGTTGCCGCCGGCAACAGGGGAAGCAAAGCTTTCCGCACACCCTGGCTGGGCCCACCCGCTTAAGGCAACAAAGTTTCAATTATAACCCCAACACAAATGGCTACCAGCCTCGAAGGGAGCCCCAGGCTTGGCTCTGCTCCAGGCTACAAAGTTTCAATTGTAGAAGGAAAATAAATTCCAGATACCAGGGCCTCTGCTTGGGTTGCCAGGGAGCGTGGCCAGCCTGCAAACCACTACAGGCCCCTCGCTCAGGCCGCCCCATGCCCCAAGGGAACCCCCACCTGATCCGGGATGCCCTTCAGGGCAAACCAGCTGGCCCCCACCCCTGTACCAGGCCTCTATCCTATCTAATAAAAGAGGAATCTGCAGATTGATCATCACTGCAACACACAATATCGCTGCCCCCATGTGGTCAAAGATCCTGCCCCCATGTGGACACAAGATGGCCACCACAAGATGGCCAGCAGGAGAGGGCAGTTGGGAGGCACCTGGCCTGCAAGGGAGGGCAGTTGGAGGTGATCAACCCTGCAGGAGAGGGCAGTTAGGGGTGACCAGGCCAGCAGAGGAGGGAAGTTGGGGGCAAACAGGCTGGCAGCAGAGTGGTTAGGGGGTGATCAGGCTGGCAGGCAGAAGCGGTTAGGGGCAATCAGGAAGGCAGGCAGGCAAGCAGTTGGGAGCCAGCAGTCCTGGATTGTGAGAGGGATGAAGGCAGGCAAGCAGTTGGAAGCCAGAGGGATGAATCCAGCAGTCCTGGATTGTGAGAGGGAGCAGAGGGATGAATCCAGCAGTCCTGGATTGTGAGAGGGAAGGCAGGCAGGCAAGCAGTTGGGAGCCAGCAGTCCTGGATTGTGAGAGGGATCCCACATTGGCGAGGGTACAGGCTGGGCTGAGGGACAACCCCCCTCCATGCACGAATTTCATGCACCGGGCCTCTAGTCTTTTTTTTTTTTTTTTCGGGCCTCTAGTCTTATTAATAAAAGCCTTGGTGGTAATCATGCCATCAAGCCATGATGCCCTCAAGCCATCACAATCTATCACCAGGAGGCAGCCAATGACAAGGCAGAATAGGCCCTTGACGTCAGGGAGGGGCGGGACCTGAGCACTAGGCCTGGAGGGAATAGGACAGGCTCCATGGGAGGGAACGGAGAGCAGAGGTGCGAGCAGAGCTGCAGTCACAATCAGCCTCAGACTTCAGTTCCCTGTTGAGTGAAGGTTCTCCCTGCCTTCACCCGGTTGCGAGGTTCGGGCTTCAGAATGTGGCTCAAAAGACTGAGAGCCTCCGAGGTGGGGGGGGGAGGGGTATGGGCGAGCGGATTGGCTGGAGGCAGGGGAGCAGGGCTCCGGGATTGGCTGGATCAGAGAGGGCGGTGCCAACCTTTAAGAGGTGCGAGGGGGAGTGTAAGGGAGTGTGCACTTGCGTTTGCCGCCAGCCTGCCGGGTTAACTGTTGTGCGGCAACTGGCAGCGGTTACTACCTGAGCCCAGACGGAGCAGAGGCCTGCGGAGCAGAAGAGCACCCCGGCATCCCCATACCAGGTGGCGTGGCAAGGAGAGGGCGCCGAGAGCGGCTCCACAATGGGGCTGCTGCCTACAAGCATCCTCCAAGTTGGTGAACGCCCGGCCCAGGTGAAGGTGAGAACCTGGCATCCAGGTGGAGGGCAAGGGGCGGCAGAGTCCACAGAGCGTGCGAGGTGTCGCGGGGCAGCAGACATGGCCCTGATGGCAGGCTAGGCCTAGGGAACCTACACACGCACAGTTTAATCATGCGCTGGGCCTCAATATTGATCATAAAATGTTAAGCTATACATATTTCAACTATATATAAGCTTGCATATTCATATTTACTATATAATAATGGTCATGTTTATATTAATTATGAGTATATTACTAATATTATTTCCGTGAGTTTTAATACTTGCCTGTTCCTCTAACTGCATTTTATTTTCCGTCATCTGTTCTATGAGTTTATCAAGCTTCTTTAAAGATTTAAGGTCATTTCCAACTTCCTTTTCTATAAATGCTGACACATAGGAAGAAAGATCACCATTATCTGTAACTTCACTGACTTGTTCATTTCCAACAAGAGCTGCAATATTTATGTCACCTAAAATGAAAGAAAAGCAATTAATATCAGTAAGTACTATAGAGTTAAATGAAATAAAAAAGATAAAGGCACTATACCTACCTTCAAAAGTTATTAAAGAAAACTATGTATATACAGTAAATTATATATTATATACACACACAAAAAGTTTATACCCAAATGAGTATATATAGTGTGTATACACTGAGTAGCCAGATTATTATGATCTCTGAACACATAATAATCTAGCCATTCAGTGTATATCCTATGTAATAAAAGACTAATATGAAAATTGTCCCCTCAACCAGGAGGCAGGCCAACCAACCACCCTCCCCCTGGCCAGGCTGGCCGGACCCCACCCATGCACGAATACATGCACCAGGCCTCATACACACACACACACACACACACACACACACACACACACACACACGGAGTGGCCAGATTATTATGCGTTCAGAGATCATAATAATCTGGCCACTCAGTGTACATGTATATGCATATGTACACTATATATATTCATTTGGATATTTCTGTGAATACATCTATATATATGTTATGTGTGTTTATCATACACAGAAACGCCCAAATGAATAACTATAAAGCAATCTATGGATCAAATATTACAAAATGCTTAAGAGCTAAGAAAATTTCTAAAGAGTGAATGAGAAATTCCTAAAGTCCTAGTAACCACAGGTTTCAATAGATGTTGGCATAATAATGCAGTTACAAACAGATATTGAAGTTTTCTAGGAGACCTTACTTCTTAATAATCTATTTTATTACTGGGGATAAAAAGGTCAAATCTGATTTTATTGGGCAGTGTTTATTAAATTAGTAATATATTTTCAAAATCTGTAAGGAACCAGATGGTAGGACTTTGTTTTCAAAATGTTACAAGAAAAAAAAATAGTATTAACCTTTTGCACTCAGATGTCGAGTGTGACTCGACACGGTTAGCATTAGAATAAAAGAATCGAGAAAAAAGCAAGCGAGTGCAAAGGGTTAAAAGATTTTAAGTATATGAAAAAAATTTGAAAGAGTGACCAAAGCGTAAAAATTCCTCCTTATGTTAAGAGTAAAAAAGTTTTAAAACCTTCAAATGTCACTGTATGAAGATGTTCATGTCAGAAACAGAAAAAAAATGTAAAAAGGAAATGTGAGAGAAAACACAAATTCTGACGGAAAACAAAATGACTGATGTATCCACTGAGTGTACAGTCCAAAGTGAGATTCTTTCCATGGCAAATAAACTAGTCTTGGACTAATTCACACTGGACTTATTATTTTTTAATCCTCACCCGAGGACATACTTAGAGAGAGGAAGGAGGGAGGGAGAGAGAGAGAAGCATCAATGTGAGAGGGAAACATCGACCGTTGCCTTCCATATATACCCAGAACAGGAATCAAACCTGCAACCCAGGTATGTGGCCTCACCAGGAATCAAATTGGCAATCTTTTGGTGCATAGGACAACACTCAAACAACTGAGCCACTGGGGCCGGCCACACTGGACTTACTAAATGACAAAAACAGGTGCTCCATCCTATCTAATGAAAGGGTAATATGCAAATTAACCATCACTCCATCACAAAGATGGTGGCACCCATAGCCACAAGATGGTGGCGCCCAGTCCTCTCAGCCCCGCCAGAATTCCCTAGTCCTTGGGGGGGTGGCCGCTGAGAACGGGCAACGTGAGCGGCCTGGCAGAATGCTTGCTTCATCACCATGGCAACCAGGCAAGGGTTCCACCCTGGCCACAGAGGGCCTCTGGGCAGCAGGCATGGAGCGGCTGGGGGGTGGTGGGGGAACACTTGCGTCATCGCCCCGGCAACGAGGCAAGCATTCCATGCCTGACCACGGATGCGCCTCTGGGCTTGGAGGGCCTCTGGGTAGCGGGCGCAGAACGGCCAGGCCCCGCAGAGAGCTACTGGTGCACGGATTCGTGCACAGGGCTACTATTTTTTTAGAGAAGAGTGGTAGCACAGGCAACACTGACAGGCTTTTGGTAGCTTTGCTCTCATCCCATTTAGTATGTGATATTTCCCAGAGTTCACGGCTTATAATAATTTGCCATTTTTACTTAAACAAAACACTTAAGAAAACAAATTTCTAGAAACCACATATTCCATTGCAAAGGAATTATTTTCCACTGTCCTAAGTTTGTGGACTAACAGCACTGCTCCTCTTTCCCAGAGTATCTCTAGCTACATCATTGCTGACCATCTGTGCCAGAGTGGCTTTCTGAACGTGCCCTATCCCCCAGAGAAACCTGAAGGCTCACAGCAGCTTCTTAGCAAAGAAGGTAGCAGTGACGTGACCCACAGTTGGCTGTCATATCTTGCTCCTTCCACTCCACCCCAGTGTGCTAAGATAAGATAAACCGTTTCCCTTTGAAGTATCTGTTTCCATAAGCTATCCCCTTTTGGTTACTTATGGTTTGCTTCTTCCTGGAGAAGTTTAGAAAACCTGAATTTTGGGTCAAGATTGGTATAATGGTAACTCCATTTCACTGTGCACTCATTAAGTTCCCTGATATTAACCATGCTCAACTACACTCAGTCCACAACCTGAATTATTCCATATACAGGGCTTACTCTCCCTAGATTTGAGTAGTACCTAGGAATTAAAAATGAAAACAAAAGCAAGATGATGTAAAAATGTAGACTGATCTCCAAATGAAAATAAATACTATAAAATAAGACCCCAGAGAAGGCGAGAGTGGCTTCATGGAAACCAAACATTGGCATAAATGTGAACATAAAGTGCATTTCTTTACTTCAGGTTTGCCTGAAGGACTTGGTCCTCTCTAAACAAGCCACTCATGGTGAGTTAATGAACAAATTAAACAGTTGGTTGAATTAGCATATATTTAGAAACAAGGACTATAAGAATTTCTTTAAATAAGTAAAAAAATATGTGGCATGAGAGAGAAAGTTGGGAGACAAAACAGAGCCTCCTGGGGAGCAGTACTGGCTGGACTTCACCTCTTTCACCTCTGTTATTCCTTGGAGCTGCCCTTGTACAACTTGGCTCTTTACCAAAAACAAAGTTTTAAGAACGCAGTAATGAGAGAAAGCCAAGAGGTGATAATTAGCCTCATCACAAAACAACTGTCACTTCTGATAAAATAAAATGATGGCCCTAGCCGATATGGCTCTGTGGATAGAGCATCGGCCTGCGGACTGAAGGGTCCCAGGTTCCATACCGGTCAAGGGCACATGCCGGGGTTGCAGGCTCAATCCCCAGGAGGGGTTGTGCAGGAGGCAGCTGATCAATGATCCTCTCTCATCATTGATGTTTCTCTCTCTCCCTCTCCCTTCCTCTCTGAAATCAATAAAAATATATTTTTAAAAAATATATGAAAAGATGTGCCTAAAGTGAAAATGTAACTATTGTATATTGTTTAATTACTTATGTTAAAGGTTAACAAAACATATGCCTATGTGTTTAGTACTGAGTTTGTTCCTTTCCTCAACACTCCCAAAATAAATTTTCCTTTTTTTTATTCAACTTAAAAGAATTGAAAACCTGGTTCTTATGCTTTAAGAATCAGTAGCCCTCTAGTAGGTAGAAGCAAAACTTGTATCTGTCTATGCCTCAACTTCCCAACTATAAATCATAACTTTTTCCCAGCCTAAACTTAGTTTGTAAATAGGACTAAAACCCATGTTTTCTGACTCTCAGCCCAATACTCTTATTTTCTTCTCCTTCAAATATGAACAGAATTGGCTGGTCCACATTAATATTTTCTATTAATACAGAAAACCCTCTACTGTTATATAGAGGAGTCACGATGTCTTCTTTCTAAATTATCTTAAATAAAACAAGTGATTTATTCGGAACATCTGCAGACACAGGCAGGGCTATGTGCAGAGGGAATATCTGTGAATGCTAAGGTTTCTCCAGCTTAGGGAGTAAATTCTATCTTCACTTACAAAATTTAACTCTTTTGATATAATCTTTTAAATACAGCATAGACTGTTCTTAGTCAAAGACACTCTTCAAAATAACACATGGATGATTTGGAGGTTTTTATGTCTCTCCTTTTCTCTTTTTTTGTAAAGAACACTCCTAATTGCAAAGAAGTTGCCCAAGCCAAAGGAGGAACAAGGATAAAGTCCAGTCTGTGTCTATCATTTTATTAACATGATAGCTCAACAGGCATCAACTCCCAGGCATGTGAATGGGGCAAAGGTGGAAAAGGGGAGGGTTTAACTGAAAGAAATGGGGTACTCAAAAACCCTTTAGGAAAAGGAGCCGAGCTGTGACAGTTCTGATATGTCAAGTGTTACGGAGTACTTAGAGCTTTCTTTCTGATGCAGATTATATCAGTGTAAACGGAAAGCCTAGCTCCTAAAGCTAATATGGTAACATGGGCACCCTTTCTCTTACCTCTCATTCCCAGACCATTTGCCATGATCAGAAGAACCAAAAACCCTCTGATAGAATGGCTGTTACATGCTTTTCCTTTCCTCTCCCAAAAATTTCACTCCAAAAGCCCCTAAAGATTTCTTGATTTCCAAAAGCCTGCTCAGCAATGAGTTAAGTAAAATGGCAAATGTCCCCATCCCTGACATACACTCCTGTGCTTAGGAGATGGAGGTATTAACCTTTCCCTCTTCCTCGTCCAGTCCAAGATCCAAGAACCAAATTATCCATTGTGTTCTTCTCAGATGAATTTTTCCTCACCTGAGGATATGTTTCCATTGATTTTTTTTTTTTTTAGGGAGCATGGAAGAGAGAGGGAAAGACAGAAAGAAACATTGATGTGAGAGAAACACATTGATTGGTTGCCTTCTGCAAGAGTCTCAACCAGGGCCCAGGCTGAGGAGGAACCTGCAACCAAGGTATGTGCCCTTGACCAGAATAGAACCCAGGACCTTTTGGTCCCCAAGCCGACACTCTATCCACTGAACCAAACCGACAAGGGCTCAGATCAATTTTTTTAAAATACATTTTTATTGATTTCATAGAGGAAGGGAGAAAGAGAGAAAGATAGAAACATCAATGATGATGCCCTAACCGGTTTGGCTCAGTGGATAGAGCATCGGCCTGCAGACTGAAAGGTCCCAGGTTCGATTCCGGTCAAGGGCATGTACCTTGGTTGCAGGCACATCCCCAGTAGGGGGCATGCAGGAGGCAGCTGATTGATGTGTTCTCTCTCATCGATGTTTCTAACTCTCTGTCCCTCTCCCTCTCTGTAAAAAATCAATAAAATATATTTTAAAAAATAAGAAACATCAATGATGAGAGAGAATCATTGATTGGCTGCCTTCTGCTCGCCTCCTACTGGGGAATTGAGCCTGCAACCCAGGCATATGCTCCCGATGGGAATCGAACCCGGGACCCTTCAGTCCACAGGCCAACACTCTATCCACTGAGCCAAAACCGACTAGGGCTCAGATCAATTTTTAAGCAAAAATTCACTGGTCAAGTCTTACTAAACAGTGATCATTTGATTCCTTTGAACCCAATTAAGGTGTTGGTCATCTCTCCTAGATCATTAGCCCCTCCAAATTCCTGATGCTCCGTAAGTTGGTGCTTCGTTCAAATAACAGGCAGGCCACAATTATATGAACCCAGTATGATGGGCAGAACTCCAGGGAAACCACACAAGTCCCTACCCTAGGTACGGGTCAGGAAGTGCTCTTCTCCAAATCACCCCATATTTTACAATTTTAGAAAGACAAAAATATGTGTATCATTATAATCAGTATTTAATATTATGCAAGCATACTGTACAGAAAAGAAAAAAACACCACCACTTCATCTAAAAGACCCCTCTCGGAGGCAGACCCTGGAGGGCTGAGTTTGGAGAGATGGCGTGGTGGACAGTGCTAAGGTGTGTGGAGTCTGCTTACTTTTCTCCTCCACGTTCTTCCTTTCATCCCCACCTTCAGAGCAGCCCTAGAAGGAGAACAGGTGTGACAGACGCATTAAGAGGGAGGTGATAAACGGAACTCACACAAGGTTCCCAGAGGGCACCCCCAGAAAGGCTGCGAGGTCCCAAACCCTGGGGCCTTCCTGCGCGGTCAGAGCCGTCCGAGGCAGGTTCCAAAAACAAACCACCACCTGCCCGAGGCCACCGCTGTCACCTCCCCAGAACCGCCGGGGCTACCTCCCCAGAGGGATGTGTCATCTCACCGGGACGGCCCATCACAGCGCCGCAGTGGGGCTCCCTCCCCCGGAGGGCTGTGCCACCTCACCAGATGGCATGGGCCAGCGCCCCCAGGCCACGCGAACCACGTCCTCAAGCCGGCCGCCAGGGCCGCCTCCCTGAAACCATCTCCCCAGGTCGGGACGGTGCCCCCTCCCCGGGCCACCTGTGTCCCCTCCCCGGGCCACCGGGGCCGCCTCACCGGGGTGGCCGGCCCCTCGCCGGTCTGGCCGGCCGGGAGCATCCCGCCTTCGCGCGCGTCCTCCGCTCCGAGCGCAGCCAGCGTGGCGGGTGAGCGCGGCCGGCCGCGGGCCCCCGGCTCAGCTCGGAAACTGCGGCGCTGAGCGTCAGGGCGACTTCCTCCGTCTCTCTGGTTGCTTCCTCTTCTCCCAGAGAGGGCCGGCCGCGCAGCCGCGGGCCGCGTGCGGGCGCCCCCTACCGGCAGGGCGCCCAGCCGGCCGCTCGGGCCGCGGGCCCCGCCCGGAGGCTCTCGGGAGAAAGGGGGCCAGTCCTTCCCAACCTCCTCCAGCACGCTGGGGCCCTTCATGATGGAGCTGGGAAGCCGCCCCCCCTCCACACCATGCATTCAAGATGGATCATTTCGATGTGTGTCTTAAATGACATTTCAGATGTTCTGAGAGTGTGAGGGGGCTTGTTGACTAGCTTTAACGTAATTCGGTCGGGCTGTTTAGTTGGGGCATTTCCAATGCCATTATCTTTGGATCCTTTAAGGTTGATCTAATGCAACTAGAGATGTCCTGGGAGCTGACGGTAGGAAAAGGACTCAGCGTCTAATATGCACTTTACCCAGTGCAGAGCCCGCCCCAAACCTGCCCTTTGCCAGGGAGAAGGGACAGGAGTTACCTGGTAGCCAGAGGTAGGTGGAGGACCCAGGGATTTGACAACTTCAGAAACAAGGTGGAAGGTGGTACCATAGAGTCATAAACGGGGGCCGGGGGAGCAACCCTAGAGGAGACAGAAACCATTCAGTGAGGAGAAAACTTTTTTAAAAATTCTATCAGTATCCTGAGTTATGAAGTATCATTGCAACCATCAAACAATAACAGATTACTGTTTCAATAGAAGCACTCAGCCATGGCCTGTGTGGCTACGTGGTTAGAGCTTGGGCCTGCACACCAAAGGGTCGCAGGTTCCATTCTCAGTCAAGGGCACATATCTGGGTTGCACCTTCCATCCTCTGCCAGGTCACAGCTTGGGCGGGAGGCAACCAATCGATGTGTCTCTCTCACATTGATGTTTCTGTCTCTCTCTTCTCTCCCTCCCCCTCTCTCCCTCCCTTCCACTCTCTCTAAAAAGTAATGGGGCGGGGAGAGGAAATCCACAGGTGAGGGTAAGGAAAAAAAAAAAGAAGAAACATTCAGAGACAAAAATATGATAGCAGAGCCGAAACCGGTTTGGCTCAGTGGGTAGAGCATCGGCCTGCGGACTGAAGGGTCCCAGGTTCGATTCTGTTCGGGGGCATGTGCCTTGGTTGCGGGCACATCCCCGGTGGGGGGTGTGCAGGAGGCAGCTGATCGATGTTTCTCTCTCATCAATGTTTCTAGCTTTCTCTCCCTCTCCCTTCCTCTCTGTGAAAAATCAATAAAATATATTAAAAAAAAAAAAAAAATATATATATATATATATATATATATATATATATAATAGCAGAAATGAAAAGTTCAATAAAAGAGAAGATGGGAAATATCTTAGGGTGCAAAAAGCAAAAGGGCAAAGAAATGAAAATAAGAGATAAATAATAAATTAGAGGACCACTCCAAGGGGTCCAAAATCCGAGAAATAAAGAGTTCCAAAAGAAAAACAACAACAAGGATTAGGGAAGGAGTGATCATCAGCAAAATAATTCAAGAAAATTTTTCCCAAATGAAAAGTTTCCAGACTGAAAGGGCCCACTGAGCGTCCAGCACAATGAATAAAAGTTGACTAATCCCCAGGCTCATCGTTGTGAAATTGCAGAACACTGGGGGCAAAAAGACAACCCTAAGCGTTCAGAGAGAAAAGCAAAGGATCGAGACTCAGGATATTTTTCAATTTCCCAACAGTCACAAAGAAAGCTAGAAATCACAGGAGCAATCCTATCCATTTCAAAGAGAATTTTATTTCAAACTGGAATTTTTTGCTTAATTACTGGTAAACTACCAATCAAATGTGGGTAAAGAATAAAGGTATGTTCAGCCATTCAAGATCTCAAAAAATTTCCGTTTCATTTACTTCTTTTTTCAGGAAGCTACTGGAGATTGAGCTCCACTAAAATGAAGGACTAAACAAAGAAAAAAAAACACATAGGATATAGGAAACAGAAGATACAACACAGGATTCTCTTTCCTCGATGTTTCTATCTCTCTATCCCTCTTCCTTCCTCTCTCTCTAAAATAAATCAATATATGACAAATTAAAAAAGAAGAAGATACAACACAGGAAAAAAGTGAAGTGATGTCCTAACAACTATGCATTAGACATAGACTGGTGCAGGTCAGAAGGGTCCAGGAGAGACTCCTCCAGAGTCATGAACTGATAGAATACCTCATCTATCTCAATCTCTGCAGGAAAAACAAAAAGCTGAGCAGGAGAAGTAATCATAGTACACAGTACCATTTTGCCCAAGATGTGAGTAATTATAATGCAGTAAAAACAAATTTATTTTAGGCATATAAAGGGATGATGGGAAGTGTGATGGGGGTGGGGGAAGGAATCGGGGAAGTAAGAACTAAATTCTTATTTTTCACTAAGTGAAGTCAATAGATAATACCTAAAAGTGAAAAACCAAGAAATAGAAATACAAATATTTTATGTAGAGAAATGACGGTAAGTATCTAAATAACCAGCTGAGAGATGAAATGACTGCCTTTGAGGAGAGGAAAGTAGGTAAGAGGAGGAGTCGGAGTCAGTCTCTGCGGTTCCATTGCAAAACTCGGACCACAGATCCAACTATTGGCCAAAGAAATGTGAATGCTTTCCCTCCACACTCATTTATTAGGAGTTGGGTCAAAATCTCAGAGAAGACAGTTTTTAAATTATACAAAAATTAAAAGTTTAGGTTTGAATTTTTTACTGCATGGCTGTGATAAAAATATTTGCAATTGCTGTCAATCAGACATGAAACTATGTATTAACCGTAGCCCAAGGGCGTGTGATTGTTTGTGTATTAGGAAGAGAAAACTATCTGAGGTACTTAATTGAGGTGAATAATCTGGGTGGTTTAGAACCCTACCTAAATAAATTATTTCTATTTAGTTAGACAGATCCCCACATGTAAACCCAGATTTTAAAAACAAGTCCAACCCTAGCTGGTTTGGCTCAGTGGACAGAGCGTTGGCCTATGGACTGAAGAGTCCCAGATTCGATTCTGTTCAAGGGCACATGCCCAGGTTTCCGTCTCCATTCCCAGTAGGGGGCCTGCAAGAGTCAGCCAATCAATGATTCTCTCTCATCATTAGTGTTTCTATCTCCCTCTACCTCTCCCTTTCTCTCTGAGATCAATAAAAATATACTTAAAAACAATAATAATAAAATAAAAACTAAGTCCATAGATGTTATGTAAAATAGTATGTAAAACAAAAAATAAAATTACCATATGATATGATATCAATTGCACTTCTCCATATATACATACAAAAAAATCAAAAGCAAGGTCTCAAAGAGATATTTTTTTAAATATATTTTATTGATTGTTTACAGAGAGGAGGGGAGAGGGATAGAGAGTTAGAAACATCAATGGGAGAGAAACATCCATCAGCTGCCTCCTGCACACCTCCCACTGGGGATGTGCCCGCAACCAAGGTACATGCCCTTGACCGGAATCGAACCTGGGACCCTTCAGTCTGCAGGCTGACGCTCTATCCACTGAGCCAAACCAGGCAGGGCTCAAAGAGATATTGAACACCCTATAAACACTGCCATGAACATGCAACATTGCTTACAATAGCCAAAAGGTGGAAGCAACCCTGGTGGTAATAGGCATATTAAGTGTGGTACATACATATAATGGAATATTATTCAGCCCTTAAAAAGAAAAAAGGAAATTCTGACACATCCTACAGTGTGGATGAATCTTAAGGACATTATGCTAAGTGAAGCCAGTCACAAAGGAATATGTATTGTATGACTCCACTTAAATGAGTTACCTAGGATTTTAAAATTGACAGGGACCAAAAGTAGAATGGTGGCTGCCAGGGGCTAGGAGGAGGGAAAACTAGAGAGTTAACAGTATAATTTCCGTTTTCAAGATGAAGAGTTCCAGAGATGGATGGTGGTGATGGTTGCACAACAATGTGAATGTGCTCAATACCACTGAAGTGTATATTTAAAAAATGGTAAATTTTATGTTATGTGTATTTTAACACAATTTTAAAAAGTCTAGCAACATAAGGGCTTGAAATAACATTGATTTTTCACTCAGGATAGAAGTTTGGCAAAACATTAAATGTACCAAAGCTATCTGAGGACGTGATTTGGTCTGGAAACAAGTGCTACTTGAAGAGCATGGGAAGGGTAATGAATTTAACTTGCTTTACACAGAGCACAAACTTACTGTGATCAGGATTTTGAAGGGGAGCCATCAAGCATGCAGGTAAATTGAAGAAGTGGAAAAATGGTGCTCTTGGATCCGTTGCATTCATTCGAAGGAATTATATAAAAGAACTATATGGACCCTAATGTGATTGTCTGTTCATTATTACGTTAACTGCGTGGTGGAAGGCAACCAAAACGGGCCTTAACTATGTGGAAGAAACCCTTGTTAACATGCAACTGACATTCCTAAGGCAACTGCTGATTTAGAAGTCATCTAAAGGACTCCTTGGTGCCGTAACATCACTTCTTGTCCTCGTCCAAGGCCAGGAGCCACCGCCTGGGAAGCTCCTGGAGTGAACGGGCCATGGTGAGCTCCCCACGCCGCAGCTGAGAAGGCCAAGGGGCGCAGCTGCAACACCTGGGGACCGGCCGCTGGGGGCGCTCGGCGGCGGGGCCTCCCCAGCTCCCGGCGGGTGGGCGGGGCGGGCGGCGGAGGGCGGGCTCCGCCCCGGGGGAGGGGTCGGCTGTTAGCAGCGCGTCCCTGCGCCGCACGTGTACGAGCCCGGTCGCGGGCGAGTCCACCCGAGCTCTGCGGCCCCAGGCGCGGCCAGGGGTGCCTATGTCTGGCCGCCCTTGCAGCTGGCTCTTCCGAGTGACTCTCGCCGCTGCCGCCCTGCTGCGCCCGGAGCAGCGCGCCCGCCCTCTCGCCGTTCGGCCCGCGGCGCGCTCGCGCTCTCCAGTCCCGGGTAAGTGCGCGGCCTCCCTGCAGCCGCCCGGGCTCCGCCGCCTGCCTTCGGCCCGGTCCCGCGCGCAGGATCCCAGGTCCCGCCTGGAGGGGCAGTGCGGACTGGGAAGGTGTCCCATCCGTGCTCTGTGCCCGCGGCGCGCCCGCGGAGCCTCCATTACAGATCGTACCGACGGGAGCGCGGCGGGAGCCTCGCGGGTCCTGCGCTCGGGTGGTGCCAGCCCCGCCCCCCGCACCCCCCACTACCGGGGCAGGTCCTCAGGGAACGCTGCGCCCTCCCTCCTCCCCGCGGCGCTGTCAGGCTGACGATCCCATTCCCACTCCTCCTTCCTTTGCCCCAGACGCTCCCTAAACTCTTCTCCCTCCCGGAAGAGAAAACTGGCTCTTATCCCCAAACCTTTCATCGCTCCCATACATCGCCGGGCCAGTCTGCTACAGGGTCCGGCCCGCGCGCTGGCTCCTCGTACTCCGCTTCCACCGCTGCTTACTGCGAGGCTTCCTGTGCCCGGTGACGGCTGGTTTGGTGGAAGTAGGAGCGAACAGGTTGGAGCCACGAGTGTTTTCTGGAGCCCTCTGCCGTGTCGGTGTGGAACGCGTGCAGGGAGGGCGTGCTGCTGTGCGTGTTGAGACTCACCCGTACTGAGCCCTTACCGCCCGCCCTGCACTGAGAGGTTTAAAAGTGCATCCTCATTGCCTGGGTTTTAAGCGCCTGCCAAGAAGCAGGTTTGGAGTTTAGTTTTTCAAATATTTGGTCCCGTTGTCAGACCTTTTTTTTTTTTTCCATTTTGCAAATATGTACTAGTATAGGATTCCTAAGGGCTCTTGTTTCAAGTTTTGAATCATCTGTGAGACAGGCATGCCCCATTGGCCTGCGGATGCCTTGACAATGGAGGGAATCTGTCAAATATCCAGCATACTGAAAAGGGAATAGATAGGCAATGATTTTGTTCAGTCATTAGACAAGTAGCCAACACTCAGTAGTTATTAATTTTTTTGTTGTTTTTGTTTTTTAAAATATATTTTATTGATTTTTCAGAGAGAAAGGGAGAGGGATAGAGAGCTAGAAACATCGATGAGAGAGAAACATCGACCAGCTGCCTCCTGCACACCCCCCACCGGGGATGTGCCCGCAACCAATGTACATGCCCTTGACCGGAATCGAACCTGGTACCTTTCAGCCCGCAGACCGACGCTCTATCCACTGAGCCAAACCGGTTTCGGCAGTAGTTATTAATTTAATAACAGCTTTTGACCATATCTTTTTATAGAGGCTGGGCCAATACAGGTATTAATAAAACACAACTTTTGCCCTGGCCGGTTTGGCTCAGTGGATAGAGCGTCAGCCTGCGGACTGAGGAGTCCCAGGTTTGATTCAGGTCAAGGGCACACCCCCAGGTTGCCTGCTGGATCCCCGGTGAGGGGCGTGCAGGAGGCAGCCAATCAATGATCCTCTCTCATCATTGATGTTTCTCCCCTCTCCCTTCCTCTCTGAAATCAATAAAAACATATTTTAGAAAAACATGCAGCAATAAACGTTCACACATATTTTAAAAAATAAAAACTTTGCTCCCAAGTAGGAGAGAGAAATTACAACCCAGTTGAGCTTACTGCTGACTAAGGTCCTTTAAAGGCACCTCCTTGGAGAGGCTTCACTAAAGAGTACCCCTCGTTCTCTCTCATTCCTCTTATTCGTCTTTATTTGTGGCTCTTATACTTGCTTTTATTTTTATTGTATTTTGCCATATATCCTTAAGTATATATAAGCTCATTAAGGATGGGAAATTTTCCCTATATTCACAGCACCTAAAATAGTGCCAGACACATAAGAGATGCTCAATAAACATTGTGGAATGAACAAATGTAATGAACTTAACGATTTTTGCATATTAGAGTGTAGTGAGTGTGTGCTCTGTCTGAAGGAAGTGTTCTTTGTTGTGAGTGCTAGAGGGATTAGTGACAGTTTGCAGAGAAAGGAGAATAGAAGCATTTAAAAAGTGGAAGTTATGGAGGGTTTTGAAATATAGATACGATTAAGACTAATATGGCCCTTTCTGTAAGATGTTCATTTTGCAGGAAATAATATTAAGGGACTGTCAATGGTGTATTAAAATTTTGAAAATGCTAAACTTTTATTTTTGTTGTGGGTGTAGAGAAAGCTTATTGGTGAGTCTGATATCATAATGGAAACAATTTTATGTATTTATTTATTATTTTTTTAATCCTCACTCGAGGATATTTTCTCCATTAATTTTTAGAGAGTGGAAGAGAGAGGGAAAGACAGAGAGAAATGTCTATGTGAGAGAAACACATTGATTGGTTGCTTCCTGCTCCGCCCTGACCAGGGCCCCGGCTGGGGAGGAGCCTGCAACCGAGGTACATACCCTTGACCGGAATCGAACCCAGGACCCTTTGGTCCGCAGGGCGATGCTCTATCCACTGAGCCAAACCGGCTAGGGCATGATGGAAACAATTTTAAAATACAGTTAAAATTATAATATTCCTAATCTCATTTGGCTCATTTGGAGTGTAAAGGAAACAAAGCTCATTATTTTAGTATCCCCTCCAAAGAATTGTGTAGGACTTCAGTTCATGGGTTAGTATTAGTAGATTTCATCCTCTTCCCAGTCATAGAATCAAGTTTCCGGTCTATAGAGATTTTACTTGATATATGAGATACTGTCATTTCTATCATGGACAATGTATTTGTGCAGTATACTATTTCTTTAAAACTTAAAAAAAATAACATTAAACTCATAAAGCCTGCCCCTACCCCCCACCCCTTTTCTTTTAAGTCAGTCACTTTTTCTAGCTTTAAGTAGAATGCTTGAATATGTGTATTTGGATTTTTCTGAATTTTCCTTAGGGAAATTTTAAATTTTTCCTTAGGGAAATGACATTGGGGTAGTCAGGGTTGTTTTATCTTTCTGATTGAATTCTTCTCAGTCTCTTTCATATTCACAGGATCTCCCCCAAACCCCCTCCACACTTTCTCATTTATTTTTATTTATTTTATTTTTTAATATTTTTATTGATTTTAGACAGGAAGGAAGAGGGAGAAAGAGATAGAAACATCAGTGATGAGAGAGAATCATTGATTGGCTGCCTCCTACATGTCCCCTACTGGGGATCAAGCCCATAACCTGGGCCTGTGCCCTTAACTGGAATTGAACCTGGGACCCTTGAGTCCACAGGCCTACGCTCTATCCACTGAGCCAAGCCAGCTAGGGCCACATTTCTCATTTAAAAGCTATATTGCGCCCTGGCTGGTTTCCTCAGTGGTTAGAGCATTCGCCTGCAGACTGAAGGGTCATGGGTTCCATGCCTAGTCAAGGGCAGGTTCCCCAACCCCAGTAGGGGTGCATGTGGGAGGCAGCCAATTGATGTGTCTCTCTCCTCTTCCCTTCCTTCCACTCTCTGTAGAAATCAATGGGAGAAATCAGGTGAGGATTTTAAAAAAAAAACACAGTTATATTGCATTTCAGTCTTTCCTTTTATATAGTTCCTGCTTATATAAACAATACTAATTTGAGTTCTGCCTCTCCTAGTTTAGCAGTTTGCACAGTTGTTCTAGTATGTTCTTAGCTTCTAGGCCCAAATACAGAACTTAGCAAAATATACATTAAGTGATTTATAATCATTGGTGCTACATATACTTTAATAAGTAATGTCTGGCCCTGGCTGGTTTGGCTCACTGGATAGAGCGTCGGCCTGGGGGCTGAAGGGTCCCAGGTTCGATTCCGGTCAAGGGCATGTACCTTGGTTGCGGGCACATCCCCAGTGGGGGGTGTGCAGGAGGCAGCTGATTAATGCTTCTCTCTCATCGATGTTTCTGACTCTCTATCCCTCCCCCTTCCTCTCTGTAAAAAATCAATAAAAATGTATTTTTAAAAAATAACTAATGTCTGATAGGGCCATTAGCTATAACAAATGTAAAGTATAATTTCATTTGAAAACAAAAGTGAGGCCCAGCCAGCATGACTCAATGGTTGAGTGTTGACCTATGAACTAAGAGGTCACGGTTTGATTCCTGGTCAGAACATGTGCTTGGGTGCAGGCTCGATAACCAGTGTTGGGTGTGCAGGAGGCAGCCAATCAAAGATACTCTCTCGTCATTGATGTTTCTCTCTCTCTTTCCCTCTCCCTTCCTTTCCTCTCTGAAATCAATAAAAAAATATAATTTTTAAAGTGAGATTAATGAATTTGTCTTTGCAATCCTATATAATAATCCTATGTAATAAAAGCCTAATACGCTAAGTGGCCAGTCAGCTGTTCAACCAATCAAAGTGTAATATGCTAATGATATGCTAAGGCTGCTCAGCTACTCGCTATGACGTGCACTGACCACCAGGGGGCAGACAGTTGATTGGTCGACCAGTTGCTATGACCTGCACTGACCACCAGGGGGCAGATGCTCCAACGGATAGGTTAGCTCGCTGCTGGGGTCCAGCCAATTGGGACTGAGCAAGACAGACCGGACACACCCTGGAGCCAGTTGGGACTGAGCGAGACAGACCGGACACACCCTGGGGCCCTCCCGCGGTTCCTCCCTGGCTGGCCAGCCTCCCTCGTCCCTCCCCGGCCCCAATCATCCACCGTGGGGTCCCTCGGCCTGGCCTGTGCCCTCTCGCAAACTGGGACCCCCCGGGGGATGTTGGAGAGCCAGTTTCAGCCCAATCCCGCAGGCCAGGCCGATAGGCCCCACTGGTGCACGAATTTGTGCACCAGGCCTCTAGTCTCTATATATAAAAGCATAATGTGCCAATCCACCGGACGGTGGCTGTGATGCACACTGACCACCAGGGGAGATGCTCAACATAGGAGCTGCCCCCAGCCCGCAGGTCCCGATCACCTGATCGGGGCCTGCCAGCCAACCTCTCGTTCCCTCCCCCTGGCCAGCAGGTTCTGATTGCCCGATGGGGAACCGGGAACTGGGGGTGGGTGGCGGCATATCCGCCAGGTCCCCGATCGTCCCGCCCCACACACCTAGGGCAACTGGTGGCAGGGCCAGCGAGTGGGTGGGAACAGCCAACCCCGTGGTCCTTTCCACCCTGGCTGGCAAGGCTCCGATCATCCAATGGGGAACCAGGAGCTGGAAACCAGGGTTGGGTGGTGGCTGACGTGGGTGGCTCCAGGGCTCCTATAGCCCTGCTGGTCACTCCATACACAGAGGGCAACCGCGGTGGCGGCAGGGGGTGGGGCCGCTGCCGGTAGCTGGGAAAGATCAGTCCTGATCACAGTTCCAGGCCTAGGGACCCTACCCATGCACGGATTTTGTGCGCTGGGCCTCTAGTTAAATATAACACGGAAAAGATCAGGCAAGGGTCCACAGGATCAAGAGAGACTTCCAAATAATACCGAAGATGTACTTATTTGGTGCTATTGGCAGTGCTCTGAGGCTTCCTTAAAATTAAGTGGTATTTGAAGGAGAAAACCATGTTTCATCATTAGCCTAGTGAACTAAAGAAGCATAAGCTTTGTTTATTTCTCCAGATTCAGCAATAACAACTCTGTGTAAACCATCATAATAAATATTAATGACCACCGGTTAAATAGAACCGCTATTACAGGCCTTTGACCTAGTCATCATTTTTCAGCTTTACAGAAATAAACCGAAGCTTAGAGAGATTAAGTGATCCGCTTATTAAATGGCAAAGCCTAGACCCGGCTCCACATTATACCCCACAAACTGCCATTCACCAAGTAAGAGTTGAAACCAGTGGTTGATATTTCAGATCCATGGTCTGCTAATATTCTCATTCCAAGGATGTTGGGCATAACCATGTTGTCATAAACCTTCTAGAATTTTATCCACGAAATCACTGATATAGGTGTAGGGGAGAGTGAGGAGTTGGGATGATGCCCATACTCTGACACAGGTGACTGGTAGTTAGTTGGCGGTAACATTCCCTGAGGTAAGAGGTGCAATTTAACAGAAGTGTGTTTGTGATGGGAAATGATGAGATCAATTTAGGGCATGTTGAGTTTGAGCATTTGATTCTACCTCTTGCTATCTCTGTAAACTGGAAGCAAGATACTTCATCTCTGGGCCTCAGTTTTTTAGTGCTAAGCTGAGAATGGTAATGGCCCTTCTGTCACAGGGTTCAAGCGAGGCTTGAACAAACTCACCACATACACGTTATCATTGTTCAGCTGTCTTTATGATTGCCTTGGACCCTGGGTAGGAGTTGGAGATGGACAGGTCTTGACTGGAATACTTAGGAGTGAGAAGGGAGCAAGACTGGAGAAGGGACCTAGAGAAGCCCAAATTTAAGGGGCAAGCATCTCCAGAGGCAGGAAATAAGAAGTAGGAGAGTTTTGAAGCAAGAAAGCAGTGATCTATGTTGTGTTGGGAAAGGATGTCAGATAGGGCCAGGCTTGAATGACTGTGATTTGGGAAATAAATACCGGTGGGACGTTTATTTCATTCCCTGCCTTGTCTTTTCACTACTGGGAATAATTTCTGGTACAGGGGTGCATGGTGAATGCTTGTTGAAGGGATGAAGTGCAGTGCTGAGGAGTGAGTGCTAAAGTAAGTATGGGCTTTCCTTAAGAGGGTTACCATATTAAGAGGAATGGTTATAATATGTGGTCTTGTCACTGGAAATGGACTGAGATCAAGGCAGGTCTGCCCCAGTAAGGTCTGTAATGTGTGGGTTATTGACTTTGTGCAGGAAAGATTTCGTGGCATGAGTCCAGGTGATTTTGAGAGTAAATTTATTAAAACTGGGGACAGTGAAACAAAGGAAGGACTTCAGAGAGAAGAGGCAAGATCTCAGCAACAGGAGTGAACCTAGGCCAGTGATGGGCAACCTTTTGAGCTTGGTGTGTCAAACTTCGCCAAAAAACTGAGCATAACTCGGGTAGTGTGTCACTTTGAGGAAAAAAACATTATTTCGCGATATTTATAGTTTAAATAACATAAATGTATAATTGTTATATATAATTGTATTTAATAAACCTCAGCGGCCGCGTGTCATCAGAAATGGCTACGCGTGTCAGTGCTGACACGTGTGTTATAGGTTTGCCATCACTGACCTAGGCAGAGCTGCCTTGACCCTTTATTTATTTATTTTTATTTTTTAATTATTTTTATATTTTTTCACTAAAGGCCCAGTGCACAAAATTCGTGGACTGGAAGGGGGGGTGTCCCTCAGCCCAGCCTGCATCCTCTCCAACACCCCTCGGGGAATATCCAACTGCCAGTTTAGGCCTGATCCTGCAGTCAGACATCCCTCTCACAATCCGGGACTGCTGGCTCCTAACCACTCGCCTGCCTGCCTGCCTGATTGCCCCTAACCAATTCTGCCTGCCAGCCTGATTGCCCCCTAACTGCTCCCCTGCTGGCCTGATTGACACCTAACTGCTCCCCTGCTGGCCCGATCCCCCACAACTGCCCTCCTCTGCAGGCCCGATCACCCCAACTGCCCTCCCCTGCAGGCCTGGTCACCCCCAACTGCCCTCCCCTGCCAGCCATCTTGTGACGATGTGGGGGCAGCCATCGCCATCTTGTGATGTGAGGGTCAATTTGCATATTACCTCTTTATTATATAAGATTGATATCAGAGAGGAAGGGAAAGAGAGAGAGAAACATCAGTGATGAGAGAGAATCATTGATTGGCTGCCTCCTGTATGCCCCCTACTGGGGATTGAGCCCACAACCTGGGCATGTGCCCTTGATCAGAATCGAACCTGGGACCCGTCAGTCCCCAGGCCGATGCTCTATCCACTGAGCCAAACCAGTTAGGGCTGCCTTGGCCCTTTAGAAAAAAAAAAGTCACCAAGGCAGAATTGAGCCAGCTGGGTTGTGTGTGTGAACGCAGGAAACAAATTACAGAGGCAGAAGGGGAGGGCCCTTGGAGACAGTAGCTCCTGTCCAATGCTCCCCTGCTTGCAAGTCTCCTGGGAACCTTTAGAACTTAGAAAGAAAACACAGATACACCCCTGAGGAAAGAAGGGGTAGAGGGGAAGACAAGGCATGCTCCAGAGCATACACTGAGCCCTTTGTCTTAGGGGTTTTTATCTATTTTCTGATGGCGGGGAATTTTAGGAGAAGTGTCGGGAGACTCTCAATAGAATATTCATCAGATTTCATAATGTGTCCTTTGATATGATGATTCACCCAATGAACTTATAGATGGGTCAGGATCATTCTCTGGTTAGTTTCACCTTCAAAGAACGTCACAGAAGAGGGACCAGACAAGCGGGTCTACTACCGGCATGGTCTGGAATGTGGAAACCATTTGCTCCTAAGTGTCCTTGGTTAGGGAAGATGAGACTTTACGATTTATTAGCTGTCTGTAAATTGCTCAGCTGGTTCCATATCTGTCTCAGTTTCCCCATTCTACTAGTCAAGGGATTCTCCTAGCTTCTTACTATCCTGCCTCATTGTGAATATGCTGGAGGGAGGTGTGTCTGCCAGAAGACCCTGCTGACTAGGGAGGGCCAGGCAGTGTGGAGGGCTGTCATAAGAGAGTAATTCTCCTGACTGGCCAGGTTTTCTCCAGCAGCAGCCAAGAGCATAGGCACAGTCAGATTGGTGCTTGGTAGAGGTTTAGCAAGGATCATGGAACAGAAGGACTCACGAACAAGAATATTGAGTAGTGGCTAAGCGTTATTGACGTTTTGGGCATTTGAACAAGTAAAGGTGGAAGAGGTGGTGTTGTGGGACTGGATATCTCAATATATTTGAAGAACAGGTGATGGGAGAACAGGAGCAATGGAACTGAACAGATTGGTGATTTGATCAGAGTAGAATAGCTTGTATATCATTTTAGACTTTGCACTTTTATTTTTTATTATAAAAAATATTAAACAAAATGTAGAGAGAATGATGTGATGACTTACCTGTGCTTCCATCACTCAGTTTCAAATCTACACCCAATCTGCTTCCATTCACCACAGGTAAATTACTTTTTTTTTTTTTTTTTTTTCAGAGAGTAAGGGAAAGGGAGAGAGAGACAGAAACATCAACGATGAGAGAGAATCATTGATTGGCTGCTTCCTGCACACCCCACACTGGGGATCAAGCCCACAAACTGGATATGTGCCCTGACCAGGAATCGACCTCAACCCATGACCTCCTGGTTCATAGGCTAATAGTCAACCACTGAGTCATGTTGGCCGGGCCTTGTAAATTATTTTGAAGCAAATTCCAGATCATATCTTTTCAACTATAAGTAGCTCAGTTTCTATCTCTAAAAATATAAGGATTCTGTTTTTAAATGTAACCACAATAACATTATTTCACTTAAAAAGTTGACAGTACTACTAATGTCTTCAAATATCCCCAGTGTTTCAATGTCCAGATTCTCATAAATGCTTTTAATTTTAATTTTATTTTGCCGGGCTGGTGTGGCTCAGTGGTTGAGCATCGACCCATGAACCAAGAGGTCACCAGTTTGATTCTCTGCCAGAGCACATGCTGGGGTTTTGGGCTCGATCCCCAGTAAGGGGCGTGCAGGAGGCAGTGATGTTGATTCTCTCCCACCAGTGTTTCTATCTCTCCCTCTCCTTCCTCTCTCTCTCAAATCAGTAAAAACATATTTTTAATTTAATTTTTTTATCCTCACCCAAGAATATTTTTCCACTAATTTTTAGAGAGTGGGAAAGACAGAGAAATATCGTTGTGAGATAAACACATTGATTGGTTGCCTCCTGCATGCACCCCAACCAGGGCCCGGGATCAAGCCTACAACCGAGGTACATGCCCTTGACCGGAATCGAACCCCGGACCCTTCAGTCCTCAGGCCAGCACTCTCTCTATCCACTGAGCCAAACCAGTGAGGGCTTAATTTTATTTTTTAATTGATTTTTTAGAGAGAGAGACTCACACACTCACATAACAATTTGTTGTTCCACTTACTTTATGCATTCACTGGTTGCTGCTTGTATGTGCCCTGACCGGAGATTGAACCCGCAACTTTGGTGTGTCGGGACAACAATCTAACCAACTGAACTACTCAGCCAGGGCATCATAAATGTTTTTTAAATAGTTGGTTTGCTCAAATCAGGATCCGAAGAAGAATCCACTCATTGCATTTCTTGTAGGTTTAATCTGTAGATTCCCCTTCCTCTTTTTTTCCTTTGCTATTTATTAGTTGAAGGCACTAGTGGTTAGACATAGAGTTTCAATCAGTAAATATACTTCATCAATTATAGCATGTGATTTCAGGAGTACACAATGCCTGGTTGTGTCTCTTCTGTGATGTTAGTGGACATTGATGGTTATTGCCCAGGTCCACTATTTCATTAAGGGTTTGCTATTTATTGCGTCTTTGATCTTTATAGATAGGGAACCATTTGGGTACCTATTTTAAGAATTCTGCAAAATATCTGTTGATGCTTGTTGCATCCTGCTGGATTTTCTGGCATGTACAAAAGAAATAATAAACTTAAAGAATCTGTAGACTTTTTATTATTATTGTTGTTAATAGTCACCCAAGGATATTATTTCCATTGATTTTTTTAGAGAGAGTGGAAGGAAGAGGGAGAGACAGAGAGAGAGAAACGTCAATTGGTTGCTACCCGCACATGCCCCTACGGCCCCTACTGGCATGGAACCCGAGACCCTTCAGTCTGCAGGTGGATGCTCTAACCACTGGGTCAAAGGTATACATATTTTTAAAGCTTTTGATGCATACTGTCAAATTTTTTTTACAAAAATGTTCTGTCATTTTTCTATGCCACCAAAGGTATACACCAACATTGGAAAGAATTATTATTTTTTTAAACACCACTTCTCTCTTTTTTTTTTTTTTATTGATTTTTAGAAAAAGGGGAAGGGAGACAGACAGAGAGAGAGAAACATTGATGTGAGACGCAAAACATCGATTGGGTGCCTTCCTGCACACTCCCTACTGGGGTTGGGGGATTGAGCCCACAGCCCCGGCAATGATGTGCCCTGACAGGGAATCGGGAATTGAACTGACAATCTCTTGGTGCTCTAGATTGAGCCACACGGGCCAGGGCAGGAAGAATTCTTTTAATAAATGGTTTTTAGGACTAGGAACAAAATTAACTGTGCTTCTGTTTGCTGAAACCCACTTAATTAAAGAAGTGATGATTACTTTTCGACTCTGTCTTCCTAAAAGGTTTTCTTAGAGCCTTAAAAATGGAGATGACAGAGATGACTGGCGTGTCACTGAAACGTGGATCCCTTGCTGTTGAAGATAATGACAGTCTGACCCCGGCTGAGGAGGCAAAAAGACAGAAGGTTTCAGAAGGCTGGCTAACCAAAGGTCAGGATGGGATAGAAAATAACTCTCCACCCAGCTGTGAAAATGTGCCTGGGCTACCTGCAGTTGTAAGTGCTGGAAAGAGTAAAAGAAATTCTGATGCCCAGCTGCAAGAAGAGGAAGAGGAGGAGGAAGATGGCCTTTCAGAGGAGGGTGAGGAGGAAGAGGAAGCTGAGAGTTTTGCAGACATGATGAAGCATGGACTCACTGAACTTGATGTAGGCATCACCAAGTTTGTAAGTTCTCATCAAGGATTCTCAGGAATCTTAAAAGAAAGGTATGCTTAGTTTATGTACAAAGTTATTTTAGTTATATTAGTTCTTTATAAAGAAACTAGAGGCCTGGTGCACGGATTCGTGCACCGGTGGGGTCCCTCGGCCTGGCCTGTGGGGATCAGGCTGAAACTGGCTCTCTGACATCCCCCTAGAGGTCTCAGATTGCGAGAGGGCAGTGCTTGGGTGACGCACCCTGGAATCGGGCTCCCTCCTCTCTGGTTCCAGGAGCGTCACCCAAGAACCACAGCTGCCAAGTCACCGCAGCTCAGCAGCTCCTGCGTTGAGCGTCTGTCCCCCAGTGGTCAGTGTACATCATAGCTGTCAGCCGGTCTGCCGGTCGGCCAGTCGCTTAGGATTTTATATATGTAGATCAGCAGTATAATCTTGTATTTATTTCTGTTCCCCAAGGATTAATTTCACAGATGGTCAAAAAGGATGAGAGCTGCCAAAACCGGTTTGGCTCAGTGGATAGAGCGTCGGCCTTCGGACTGAAAGGTCCCAGGTTCGATTCCGGTCAAGGGCATGTACCTTGGTTGCGGGCACATCCCCAGTAGGGGGAGTGCAGGAGGCAGCTGATCGATGTTTCTCTCTCATCGATGTTTCTAGCTTTCTATCCCTCTCCCTTCCTCTCTGTAAAAAATCAATAAAATATATTTAAAAAAAAAAAAAAAAAGGATGAGAGCTGCCCAAATGAGTAAATGAAACCATTTAAAGAGAAAATTAGTGAAACCATACCGTTTTTGTTCTTTTTCCATCTTACTTATTTCACTTAGCATAATGCCCTCAAGATGTATCCATGTTGTTGCAAATGGCAATATTTCATCTTTTCTTCTACATAGAGGGTGACCCCAAAAAATGTATACACACTTTAACAGCTGATAACTCACTTACCGTATTTTCCGGTGTATAAGACGACTTTTTAACCCAGGAAAATCTTCTATACTCCCAGTCGTCTTATATGTCGGAAAATACGGTAATTTTTAAAATGAACTGTATGTTAATAAACACTGACTTTATAATCGTTGAAAGTGTATATACTGTCTGATCATTCACTTAATTTTGAAGTGTATGTTAACAAACACTAATTTTACTAGTCTAAGCATTCAAAGTGTGTATACATTATTTTAGACACCCTGTATGTTGGTGGCCCTCGTTTGGGCGTCATAATGCCGGGGTTCTTTTCCCAGCCTTACAAAGGGTTCAGCATTCTAGGGGCTGCGCGTAGATGATTAAAGAGTCCTGAGATGAAAGATAATTTTGAAAGGCATTGGGGGTCAGAGGATCTTCAGCTGAAGAAGCTAAAGACTCCTTCCTTGTCTAGGACCCCGGGCTTTTATTATAACACAATTTGTCCTAAAGACAAGGTGGAGATATACATTTCAAAGGGTAAGGTATCCAAGGGTAGGGTACAGAAGCATTGCCAGTTTGGGGAATAGCCTACAGCTGTTTAGGTGTTTGGCCAACAGGAGGCAATAAAATGCCCTGAGCTGTCTGGCAGCTAACAATCCCATTCAGGTTTGGGGGCAGTGCCGGTTAGCAGTTTCCAACAGGTAAACTACATATGTGGCTCACCCTTGTTGAGCCGCCCAAGTCCCATCAACCTTTTGATGGAACTCTTGTAATTATTACATGCTGGAATTGGTTCCCGGCACCTGTATATGCCACATTTTCTTGTTATGCGCTCATTCATTGATGAACACTTAGGTTGTTTCCATGTCTTGAGTATAGAAATAACACTGCAATGAACATGGGGCACATACATCTTTTCGAATTAGTGTTTTCTTTTTCTTCAGAGAAATAGCCAGAAGAGGAATTGCTGGATCATACAGTAGTTGTATTCTTAATTTTTTTTTAAAATATATTTTATTGATTTTTCACAGAGAGAAAGAGAGAGGGACAGAGAGCCAGAAACATCGATGATAGAGAAACATCGATCAGCTGCCTCCTGCATAACCCCCACTGGGGATGTGCCCGCAACCAAGGTACATGCCCTTGACCGGAATCGAACCCGGGACCTTTCAGTCCGCAGGTCGACGCTCTATCCACTGAGCCAAACCAGTCTCAGCTGTATTCTTAATTTTTTGAGGAACCTGCATACTGCTTTCCATCGAGGTTGTACCAATTTACAGTTCCACCAACAGTGCACAAGGGTTACTGTTTCTCCACATCCTCTCCAGCATGTTATTTCTTGTGTTTTTTACAATGGCCATTCTAACACCTGTGAAGTGATATCTCATTGTGGTTTTTATTTGCATTTCCCTAATAATTAGTGAAGTTGAACATCTTTTCATATGCCTGATGGCCATCTGTATGTCTTCCTTGGAAAAGTGTCTGTTCAGACCCTCTGCCCATTTATTAACCGGGTTGTTTTTTGTTGTTGTTGTTGAGTTGTATGAGTTCTTTATATGTTTTGGACATTAACCCCTTATTGAAAATATTATTTGCAAATATCTGCTCTCATTTGGTTGGTTGCCTTTTTGTTTTGTTGATAGTTTCTTTTGCTATGCAGAGCTTTTGAGTTTGCTGTCCCATTTGTTTATTTGTGGTTTTGTTTCTCATGCCTTTGCATTTTTATATATAATGTACTTTTTTATTGATTTCATAGACAAAGGGAGAGGGAGAGAGAGAAACATCAATGATGAGAGAGAATCATTGATTGGCTGCCTCCTGCATGCCCCACACTGGGGACTGAGCCCATAACCCAGGACCCTTCAGTCTACAGGCTGATGCTCTATCCATTGAGCCAAACCAGCTGGGGCACCCAGCACTATTTATTGAAGAGACTTTTCTTTCTCCATTGTATATTCTTGACTCCTTTGTCATAATTTATTTTTTTTAATATATTTTACTGATTTTTTACAGAGAGGAAGGGAGAGGGATAGAGAGTTAGAAACATCGATGAGAGAAACATCAATCAGCTGCCTCCTGCACACCCGCTACTGGGGATGTGCCCACAACCAAGGTACATGCCCTTGACCGGAATCGAACCTTGGACCTTTCAGTCCGCAGGCCGACACTCTATCCACTGAGCCAAACCAGTTAGGGCCTTTGTCATAATTTAGTTGTCTACAAAGTATGGGTTTATTTCTGGGCTCTCGATTCTGTTCTGTTGATCTGTTTTTATGCCGATATTGGACTGTGTTTTATAAGGGTTTTGTTTTATTTATTTATTAGCACCACGCTCTAACCAACTGAGCTAACCGGCCAGTGGTTGTTTTATTTATTTATTTAAATTTTTTTATTGATTTCAGAGAGAGGAAGGGAGAGAGAGAAATAGAAACATTGATGAGAAATATCCATCAGCTGCCTCCTGTATGCCCCTTACTGGAGATCGAGCCCGCCACCCAGGCATGAGCCCTGACCAGGAATCGAACCTCAACCTCCTGGTGCATGGGACTGTGCTCAACCAACTGAGCACTAGCTGGGCCATACTGTACTGTTTTGATTACTGTTGCTTTGTAGTATAGTTTGAAATCAGGGAATGTGATACCTCTGGCTTTGTTCTTTTCTCTCAGGATTACTTTAACTATTTAGGGTATTTTTGGTGGTTTCACCCAAATTTTAGGATTTTTTGCTCTATTTCTGTGAAAAATGCCTTTGGGCTTTTGTTGGGGATTGCATTGAATCAGTAGATCGCTTTAAGCAATATGGACATTTTAACAATGTTAATTCCTTCAATCAGTGAACATGGGATATCTTTCCATGTCTTTGTGTCTTCAGTTTCTTTTAACAATGTCTTGTAGTTTTCAGTGTACAGGTCTTTCACCTCCTATGTTAAGCTTATTCCTAGGTATTTTATTCTTTTTTCTTTCTGATAGTTTATTGTTAGCATATAGAAACAACAGATTTTTCTATATTGAGTTTGTAAGGCTTACTGTTGATAAACTTTTTCCTAAAATTAACAGGAAACAAAATGTTAATGCTCTGAAAGTTTGTGTTTTCTTTTCGTCAGGTACTCTGACTTCGTTGTTCACGAAATAGGAAAAGATGGGCGCATCAGCCATTTGAATGACTTGTCCGTCCCCGTGGATGAGGAGGTAGGAGCCAGCTCTCTAGCAAAAGTCACCTTCTGTATAAAAGTAGCATTTTTTAGAGCTCTAACAGCCTTGAATTCTGTGTGTGACTCATTGGGAGTTTTTGTGGTTATTTAAAAGGATCCTTCAGAAGATCTATTTACAGTTTTGACAGCTGAAGAAAAGCAGCGTTTAGAAGAGCTCCAGCTTTTTAAAAATAAGGAAACCAGTGTTGCCATTGAGGTAAGTAGTACAGAAACATATGAAAAGGTTGTATAGGGTTTTCGTTGCTTTTTTGGGGGTAGATGTTGATAAGTGTCTATTGGAAAAATTATAGTAGTTAACAAAAGGATGATGTCCTATTTGATCTAAAAGGGCATTATGTACACTAAAAAAAAATGTTTTTGTCAGTAACAGATACCACTACCCATATAAACCATGGCCAAAACAAGTGGTTTTTTAAAAAATGTTTCAGATGATCATAAATCAACAAAGAAATCTATTGCTTTGTACCTGAGAGTGACTATTACGTATATCATACTGATCAGCCTGGCAGTCAGAGGTGTGGCCTGGCCCCCCTCCAGTGCCAGCAGCCTCTTGGTCTCAGATAGGATTCTGGGAGGGAAAGGATTTGGCGGGAGGAAGTAAGCCAGCGTTTCTCTGCTCTGCCTAAGTCTACTTCTATTCAAGAAAAGGAGAGCTCAGCCACTACAGAGAACACTAAATTCCTTCTTCTTTTTTTTGTTTTTTAAATATATTTTATTGATTTTTTACAGAGAGGAAGGGAGAGGGATAGAGAGTTAGAAACATCGATGAGAGAGAAGCATTGATCAGCTGCCTCCTGCACACCCCCTACTGGGGATGAGCCCGCAACCAAGGTACATGCCCTTGACCGGAATCGAACCTGGGACCTTTCAGTCCGCAGGCCGACACTCTATCCACTGAGCCAAACCGGTTTCAGCAAGTTTACATTTTCTTGATGTTGATTTTTTTTTTATTGTGAACAAATGTACTAGCACATCATTACTAAATGAGTCAGTATAGAACTCATTATGAGGCAGTTGCAAATTGGACTATTCGAGGGAGTTGAGTTTCTAACATCCATGCATTTCGGTCTGTGAGCCCTGAAGCGCTTGTCCAGCAGAGTCCCTGAGGGAGCGTCTGCAAAGTGCTTGGCACAGTGCCTGGTATACGGACATGCTCCATTAATAGGCTCATTGCGCTTGCATATTGTGAAGCTCTAAAAGATTTCTGAAATCACACCCGTGTACTTTTGTTATTTCACATAGTTAATAAGATGAGTAGTGTTTTAACTCATTCATTAGTGTAATTTCTCTATTTAATGTTTGTTAAATTTGTAATATCATTATCTGTGTTTTTAATAGGTTGTTGAGGACACCAAAGAGAAAAGAACTGTCATCCATCAAGCAATTAAGTCTCTGTTTCCAGGATTAGAGACAAAAACAGAGGATAGAGAGGGGAAGAAATATATTGTAGCCTACCATGCAGCTGGGAAAAAGGCTCTGGCAAGTAAGTGTGTGAGTGACCTGGCATTTCTCCTGCCTGGCGAGCCCCAAAGGCAGGTCCGCTCCTCCTCTACTTTGCTGTTGTTCAAAGAAGGATATTGATCGTGTCACTTCTTCAAAGAGGGTGGATAATATCATTTCAGATGCTGGAGCAATCCTATAGAATGTCTGGCTGATAGGGGGCGTTAGGTCGTTTATGTGAGAAAGATTTGCTGAAATTACAGTGGTGCCTGAGAGAGGTCTTAGGAATTTGATCTGTCCCCTGAAGAGCAGAGTGGGCTGAGTGGCAATTCAAGAAGAAAATGAAAGGCTATTGCTCACTCTGTGTTCTTAATGGAGAGAAGAAAGCTTTCAGGTGAACAGAAAATGCTTGTCACCTATCCTAGTAGTATATTTTTGGCAAAGTTCTTATATTGAAAGAGCTGCTGGCTTTCCAACTGTATTTTCTTCACTCACATAGAAAAACCACAGAATAATAATAAAAGAAAAACCACGGGCTATATAGAAAAAGCACCCCTTTGCCTAAGCCCAACTTTCATTGTGTATCATTCATTTGAAATGGGTGTGTTTTCAGTGAATCTCTGATATTTATGTTCTGACTAGAGGCCCGGTGCACGACACTCATACACTGGGCGGGGGCGGGGGTCCCTCAGCCCAGCCTGCACCCTCTCGCAGTCTGAAGCCCTTGGGATGTCGGACTGAAGGCTTAGGCCCACTCCCCGCACATCCCCGAGGCATGAACCCAACTCAGGGCTTCTGGCTGAGGGGCACTCCCCCTGTGGGAGCGCACTGACCACCAGGGGGCAGCTCCTGCGTTGAGAATGGCCCTGACCGGTTTGGCTCAGTGGATAGAGCGTTGGCCTGCGGACTGAGAGGTCTCAGGTTCAATTCCAGTCAAGGGCATGTACCTTGGTTGTGGGCACATCCCCAGAGGGAGGTGTGCAGGAGGCAGCTGATCGATGTTTCTAACTTTCTATCCCTCTCCCTTCCTCTCTGTAAAAAATCAATAAAATATATTTTTAAAAAAAGTCAGAAAGAAAGAAAACTCACTTGTTCTGCTGAGTGTGGTCATGAGGAAGCAAATTGGAAAAGGTAAAACCTGTGTTTCTTCGACTGGGTACCTCTTGATAGTGATCATTATTTCTTAGAGGATGCTTGTGATCTTCAAGGAGGGGAGTTAGGGCATTTAAGGCCACAGTGGCCATTGCAGTTTTCTCACCCTTCCTTCTCAAGTGTGTGGTACCAGGTCTCTCAGGTTCTGTCTTTATCTACATTTTCTGTGCTTTATGCCACACCCACCATTCTTTTTTTTTCCCCCAAAGACATTCCCTTAAAAATTTCCAAGTGAGATGTTGAGCTCTGTGTGACATACACCACCCCTCCCCATCTCCCTTTGCACATCTTCAGTAAAATAATGGGTTTTTCACTTTAAAAAGAAGCACGAAGGCAGGTTAGATTGGATCGCTGCTCGCACCTCCCAGGCTTGAGGTGTTGTGGCATTTAGTGAAGGGTGGATGAGAGGTCTCCCTCTGAGCTCTCCTCTCCTATCTCCTCATGGACCCAGACAGGCACTTGAGAGCCTGCATTCATCTCTTACAGATCTAGATCCCCACCCTCGAGCGAGAGTGCTGAAAGTAATCACCATTGGAAAGGCAGGGAGAGCTGGTATCCAGAGACTATTGTTCATGCCCCTGCAAATAGAACCTGATACCAATGACAACTTCTCCTCCTGGGCCACCCTGCATAGCACTTGAATTAATTAGCTTTTATTTTATTTTTTAAAATATATTTTTATTAATTTCAGAGAGGAAGGAAGAGGGAGAGAGAGATAGAAACATCAATGATGAGAGAGAATCCTTGATTGGCTGCCTCCTACATGCTCCCCACTGGGGATCGAACCCTCAACCTGGGCATGTGCCCTTGACCGGAATCGAACCTGGGACCTTTTAGTCCGCAGGTCGACGCTCTATCCACTGAGCCAAACCGACTAGGGCTGAATTAATTAGCTTTTAAATCTTCATTTCAAATCTACATTTATCATGTTTTCAGAGTCCATTTACTACCAAACCCTGATACAAATTCTTACTGTTTTCTCAAATGGAGCATGCATCCTAAACCATAGGCATAGTGGGTTCTGAATCATGGTGCCCAAACGTCACCAACTACTTCAAGTTAGACGTCCATTCTGATAGACAAGGCACGTGGATGTACCTATCAGAGCATCCATATAGTATTTTTCTGAAACTGTGTAATTATTAATAAACCATCTAATCAGGTAAATTGATTTATGTTTTGGGATAGATCATGTACGTTGCAAATACCTCTAACAACTTCTTTTTAAAGACTTAAGTGAAAAAACAAAACAAAACAAAATTCTGCCAGGTGATATGTAGAGGTTCTCCATCCCTGGCGGATACCTGGGCTAGGAATCCAGGAGACTCAGGAGGGAGAGCCAGGTGGATGTAAAGGAAACTCTGGGAGAGACTAATGTGATGGCATCCACAGGAAGAGGGCGTTCCAGTAGCCAGAGTGGTTAGCAGTGGAAACACTACAGGTAGGTCCGGCAGAACAGAACTCTGAAACATGTCCGCCAGGATTTAGCAACATGGAAATCATTGGTGCCTGCCAGAGCAGTTTCAGTGGGATAAGGGTGGAAACCAGTTTACACCGTAGGTTGAGGTGGCAGGCAGTAAATACAGACTGCTTTTTCA
This sequence comes from Cnephaeus nilssonii, assembly GCF_951640355.1. NCBI lineage: Eukaryota > Metazoa > Chordata > Mammalia > Chiroptera > Vespertilionidae > Cnephaeus > Cnephaeus nilssonii. The sequence continues at coordinate 40,656,505 of NC_137083.1, read as the reverse complement.
AATACGCTCTCAAGAGGAGGAGAAAGGAAAGGGACGTGGTTAAGGAGAGGGAGACATAGGATTGACTTTTAAAGGGGAAGAGCCCTGACCATGTTGATGTACGGAAGGAAGAGCCAGTGCTGAGGGAGGGAGAAAATTCCGGGAGGAGCGTGATGATGGAGCAGGATCCCCGAGGAAGCTGAAAGGTTGGCGTGCAGGGGTGCAGCACTGGACATGGCCTTGAATAAGAAGGAAAGAATGTTCTGCATGCTACCCCCTCCTGTCATCTTTCTTGAGCTACAAACATTTTTTTTCTTCCTTATTCATGAGGGTCTCTGTCCAGGGTTCATGAATCTTCCTGAACATTTCTTTTGTTTGGTTGCTGTTTCTACTAGACGAGGGCTGCCATATCAGACCACCAGAAGACCGCTGCCTATTTTCTCAGCCTGAGGCCTCTTTGCATTAACATTTTAAATGAGAATGTCTCAAAAATTCTGAAAGTTATTTTAAATTCACTTAAATTGCAAAGCTGTACATGTGCTCTTTAGCATTCTAAGGATTTGGGGTTTTATAAAGTTAAACAAACGACCCAGAAATAAGTTGATACTCATAGATTTTCTGTTAATCAGGGCATATGCTTACTATTTTGTATACCGAGTGCACTTAGAAAAAGAATCCTTGCATCTGGTATTTGCAGAGGAGGTAATTGTATGCATGCTCAGTGCTTGGATTTGCTAATAAAAGATGCATGCTCATCCTGGCCAGTGTGTTCAGTGTTTAGAGTGTCAGCCTATGCACCAAAGGTGTCGGGTTCGATTCCCCGTCAAGGGCACATACCTGGCGAGTTTGCTCCTCCCCACCCCACCCCCTTGGGGCGAGCGTGGGAGTCAATCAGTGGATGTGTCTCTCTCACATGCATGTTTCTCTCTCTCCCCCTCCCTCCCGCTCTTCCACTCTCTGAAAAGCAATGGGAAAAAATAACCTCAGGTGGGGATTAACAAAACAAAAAACAGATGCATGCTTGTGAGCCAAAACTCATATTCGGTTGTCATGTTTCTCTTGAGGTATTACAGCATTTAGTTTTTTAGTCTTCTGGCTTCATTTATTTTTTACCATTTTTGGTTTATTGTGAATGTACTACCGGAAGGGTAGTTAAGGAAAAATGTAGCTACACTTCATCAACTTTTACCACAAATATATTTTTAACTTTTAATTATGGACATTTTTAGATATGCACATAAGTGAAGGAGGTAGTATATTAACCCCATTGTACCCATCAACCGTCTTCAAGATTATTAACATTCTGTTGTTTTTGTTTGATCTATTCCTCCAACTTTTTTTTTCTCATTGGAGTGTTTTAAAGAAAATTCTGCATAGTACTTTATTTCACTCATAAATACTTCAGTATGTATCTAACAGATAAGGACTAAAACCGTAAAACCATTATCACATCCAACAAAATCAACAAGTTCTTAATATCTAATACCCAATGCATGTTCAATTTTTCCCTGGTTATCTCAAAAGTGTCTTTTACATACAGATGACTTGTTCAAATAATGATACGAACAAGGTAAGAACATTGCATTCAATGGATCTCTTAAATCATCTCTTAAATCTCTTTGAATCTATTGACTTAAGAACTGTTTTTCATAATAATTTCACATTTTTTCAAATAAATATTTGTAACTTACTACAGGAAACTCATAAAACACAAAGCAAAACAATAATTACTTGCAGTCTCACCACCAAATGTTAATCACAAAGAGCATTTTGGTACATGTCCTCCCATATTTAAAAACACAAATCTCTAGGTGGGGAAGCATTTTGCATCCAGTCTTTTTTTTTTTTTTTTTTTTTAGTATATTTTTATTGATTTTAGAGAAGAAGGGAGAGGGTGAGAGAAACAGAAGCATCAATGATGAGAGAGAATCACCGATCAGCCACCTCCTGCACACCCCCCACTGGGGATCAAGCCTGCAACCCGGGCATGTGTCCTTAACCGGAATCGAACCCGGGACCCTTCAATCCGCAGGTCGACGCTCTATCCACTGAGCCAAACCAGCTAGAGCTTCTTCTTCTTTTTTTTCCCTCAATTGATTTTAGAGACAGAAAGGAAGCAGAGAGAGAAAGAAACATCAATTTTTTGTTCCACTTATTTATGCCTTCATTGTTTGATTCTTGTATGGGCCCTGACTGGGAATCGAACCCACAACCTTGGCATAATAGGCTGACACTCTAACCAACTGAGCTCCCCGGCCAGGGCCTTGCATCCAGTCTTAAACCTTTTGCTACTTCTGGTGGGTAGAGACAGTGCAGCTTTGAGGATGAGCTGACAGACCATTGTGAGGGGATTGAGACAGGGAGGCTTGTACCTGTAGGTGAGTTTTCTGCTTGTTCACCGTTTGCCTCTGCGACATTCCATTGTTAATGTCTACATGGCTGTTAACCCACCACATTCTACCAGGTGCTGTCGAAGTCCTTGGTAGAAACTTTCCATGCGATCATTTGCATGTTCACCTCTAAAGCACTTTAGTATTACTTATTATAAATTAAACATTGCTCTCTTGTGCTCTTTATGCTGTGCATTTGGACAGAGGTCAGAACTGCAGCAGGTAAGAGCGGTTGGCGTTTCATGTAGATGAAATGAAATGCCACTGATTATTGTCACAAGTGCCAAGTGTAGACAACTTTGCTTAACTGTAGTGATCTGGAAGGAAAACCAAAATGATATTCCCATTTACAATTTTCTGAGGATGAGTTGTGAGGAATTCACACCAAGAGCCAAAGAAATACTTGTAATACTTTTCTGTTCAAGGCGGAAAAGACTCTCAGTCATATTTATCAGAAAGGAAAAGCAATTAATTCACTAAGCATTCGTGCTCTGGCAGTTTTCCCAGATGGTTTATTGATTCTTTTGTTCTTTACATTTTAGCTTTAGGACTGGAAGTTTCTTAGGTTTCTGAAGATGGATGCAGAAATTCATGCTAATGGATGATTTTAGGGACAAAGACAAAGGAACATTTTAAAAAGCAGGCTCTTCTCTGGGGATTGTGTGAAATATTTTTTCACAGTTTTTCTTTCATAGAGTGACAGACATTGAGTAAATTAGATGTGTCCAATTAACAACTGCAGCTGTGTGTCACCTGAGACTCACGGATATTCTTGTATGTCTGGGAAGTGCAGTTGTGATTTACGTATTTTTCCCAAAGTGTTGATTTTTTTGAAATACCCTTTGGGCAGCTTAAGTCTAAATCTTAATATTGCTTAAACATGTGCCTATATTATAGGATAATTGAAATTTATATAAAAGAAGTGTTAAAAATTAGATTCTCCAAAGTCTTGAAATGTTTATTTCCAAAAAGCTGAGCAAGCGAAGTAACAGTAGCTCAAAAGTTAACAGTTAACCTGGCTTAATGGTTAACATTTCCTTTTCCCCAAGAATGGCAATTAGGTCTTGAATGCCAGCTGCTCTCTCTGTAAACCATCCAGTTTTAGCTGTTTTGTGATGGAAGTGGCCTTTGGAAAATCTAAATGTGTCACTGAGGCAACTCCTCACAAGTTTCATCCCCGTCCCGTCTAAGGCATCCAGCCTGTATGTGTGCGCACCCAGGGATGAGAAGCAAGACTCTGGAATTCGACATGATGGGGTTTCCCTCTAGACTGCATGCGTTCCAGAGAGTCCATCGGCCCACCCGTCATACGTGTGCTTTAAAGTAACTGCTGTGTGAAGATTGTTGGTTAGTCTTAGTCACCTGTCACACCACCTGCATTCAGCTTTTGGTTTTAAATATGAACAGATAATGTTAGTATCCAGTCACAAAAAGTTTAATACGTAAGAGTCCACACAGCTGTAACCACTTAACCTGCACTTCTTGTCAGGCTAGATCCGATTTCTCTACTCAAAGGTTCTCCAGCGAACAATGAACTTGTAGGGTTTCATAAGGAAAAAACTCTGATAACGTTTATTGCAGTGTCTATAACATTTAATCCTTTTGTTTTTAAGATCCAAGAAAGCATTCTTGGCCAAAATCTAGGGGAAGCTACTGCCACTTTGTACTGTACAAGGAGAACAAAGACACCATGGATGCTATTAATGTCCTGTCCAAATACTTAAGGTTCGTATCTTGTTCTTGTGCCTATACAAAATCAAAACATGGACATTTATTTTCTTCTTTCCATGCTAATAACAAAGGAGTGGGAAAATAGGCAAACAGCAAATATGCCTCCCAATTACAGTTTCCTTATACAGTAGGTGAATTAATTTTTTTTTTAATCTCCCTGCCTATTGCCAGTGATTCAAGATGAAAATTCTGTAAGTAACTAGTTCACATGTAGTAGAGAGTAACCAGTCTCCTCAGCTGAACATAAGGGTAAATTTTCTTCCCTGTAGCCTACACTTTGATGGGGCTGCAGAGGTTTGTTTCACTAAACTGTAAGGCGATTGAAAGCCCGAGACCAGTCGGAGTTCCTCATAGGAATGCACATACTCTGAGGATGCACCAGGTGCTGAAGGATTTTATTTTATTTTTTAAGAAATGGGTACAGGCACCACAGCAAATCTCTTTGCAATACAGATTTGCTCTCTAATATATATTTAACCCAGTTTAAACAAGGTGGGTCGTGTATGAACTTGGACGAATTTTCTCACCATTCTGGAGGCTAGAAGTGTCAGTCAAGGTGGTATAGGTTTGGGTTTTTCTTCCGTGTCCTCACATGGCCTTTCCCGTGTCGTCGTGTCCCCGGAGTTTCAGTGTGTGTCCAAATTTCCTCCTCTTACTAGGACACCAGTCAGATTGGATGAGGGTCCACCCTATGGCCTCATTTTAACTTAATCACGTCTTTAAAGGTTCGGTCTTCAAATGCATTAAGAAGTACCTGGAGGCAGGGCTGCATCATAGGAGTTTGGGGGGAACCCCGCTCAGCCCAGGACACAGTGCTCTGTCAAGTAACGTTTTATCTCCCTCCAGTTGCTAGCCTCTGGGAGAGAGTTGTGGTGCCTTGTCTGCACCTGAGCCCGGGAGAATAGACTCGGCACCACAAGGGAGGGGAGACCTCGGTGTGGAGGACTTCCTCTGAGATCCGGGCTGAGGATTGCTCAGAGTTCAAGAAATTCTTCCTGTGTCTCTCCGGTTGGTGTGGAGCAGTTTTTATAACATACGTCTTAGTAAACTAGCTTACCTATAGCTTCACTGCAAAACTGTTCAGATCCCAGCTTTAGCATTTGGCTTTTTAATACAAAGAAATAGCGTGTCTATTCAGAAAGTTCGCATCATCATTGACTTTTTTAAAATTGAAGATACAAAGTTTTCAGAGTGGCACATTATATACCTAGAATGAATTTTACTTCACCTTCCCAGCTGTGTAGTGTAATGCACTGCATATGATTAATAGGAAGTGCATTATTTCTTTTCTTGTTACTGGCCAGCTAAGTCTTTAAACATTATGTTACTTATTTAGCGCCACAAACGTGTTAAGTCAAGCACTGCTGCTAGGGGGTTGTTCAGGCATCATTTACTTTCTCATGTTGCATATTATGTTTTCCTGGGTACGTTTTTAAATTGTATCTCCTTATTAATCTATTATGATTTTAAGTATATTTTGAATCTTAGGTTATGAAAAATACGATTTCTTACTGGTATACTACTTCAGATGGTTTTGTTTCTGTCTTTCCAGAGTCAAGCCAAACATATTCTCCTACATGGGAACCAAAGATAAAAGGGCCATTACTGTCCAAGAGATTGCTGTTCTCAAGTAAGTAGAGAACACATACTGGGGTTCACATTGCAAAATCCTAGCACCACCTTTCAGAGCCTCAAATTTGCTTTGTGGGGTGTCTCTCTCCAGTCTTTAGATGGTGTCTCTACCTATTCAAAAGTTGTTTTTCTGTTTATTTTCTTGCTTGCTTTTCTGTATTTCTCAAAGTTTTTATAGCACACAGGTATTATTTATGTGATGTTAAGGGATTTTTGTGGTAGATCCATGAGGATAGTGCGTCTTTCTCTCTCTCTTGTTCATTCATTATTAAAAACTAGAAGCCCGGTGCTCAAAATTTGTGCACCGGGGGAGGAGGGGTCCCTCAGCCCACCCTGTGCCCTCTTGCAGTCGGGGAGCCCTCAGGGGATGTCCAACTGCCTAATCTGGCAGTCGGACATCCTTAGCACTGCCGTGGAGGTGGGAGAGGCTCCCGCCACCGCCGCTGTGCTCGCCAGCTGTGAGCCCAACTTCTGGCTGAGTGGTGCTCCCCCTGTGGGAGCGCGCTGACCACCAGGGGCCAGCTCCTGCATTGAGCGTCTGCCCCCTGGTGATCAGTGTGCATCATAGCGACTGGTTGTTCCGCCATTCGGACAATTTGCATATTAGCCTTTTATTATATAGGATAAGTTACTTAAGATTTTATTACAAAACAGTGAATGAGCACTTTTGTTATACACTGCAGATATGCAGATGAAAAAGATGGTCTCTGCTTTTGAAGCAGTTATTTAGTAGAGCAGACAAGTAAATCAGAACCTGTTACACAGTGAGATTAATGCTGAAATAGAAGTATATTGTGGTATTAGGATAGATCTGACAGCAAAGCCAGGGACTCATTGTTGGGGGACAGCCAGGGAAGGTTTTCTCAGAAAATGGTATGCTAGAGTTTTAATCCAAATTAGGGCTTCTCAATTTATTTACTGTTCACATTTTGGGCTAGATAATTCTGTTGCGGGGTCATCCTGTATATTGCAGGACATTTAGCAGCAGCCCTGGCTGCTGTCTACTCACTAGATATCAGTAGCATTCCCCCCTGCCACCTAACTTTGACAACCAAAAATGTCTCCAGACATTGCCATTTTTCCGTGAAGGGCAAACTTGCCCCTGGATGAGAACCACTGGTCTAGAAGGATGAGTAGGAGTTTCCTGGGGCTGGGACAGGTCTAAGGTTGTTTGTTCCAAACTAAGAAAACAGCTTGTGAAAAGACACTGGGATGAAATTGGGAACATAGCACATATGGTACCTAGCACGTATTTTAGTTGTGTGGGAGCACAGCAAGAAATAGGCTTGGGGGTAGGCAGGATCCAGATTTGAAGGGCCCTACAGGTCATATTCAGGATGTTGGACTTGATCTACACAGGGAGTTGTGTTTAAAGGCAGGATTATGAGTTGTGGGTAAAGCAATATAGCTGAAACTGGAGATCTTGGAGGTATTGCCACATCCTGAGGAGGAAGACCAGGAATCTGAACCCAGTCAGTTCAGCAAAGGTAAAGGCTTTTATCTGAGTGCACCCCTGAGATGAGGAATGCTGGGAGGACGAGGTAAACGGGTAGGAGGAAACTTGGGGGTAATGCACATACATGTTCATTACCTTGAATGTGGTGATGGTTTCATGAGTTTATTCACATATATTTTTAATATGTATACCAGTGATGGCGAACCTATGGCACACGTGTCAGCACTGACATGTGTAGCCATTTCTGATGACAGCGGCCGTATGCCGAGGATGAAACATTTGCTGCTCCTGAGGATGAAACATTTGCGAAATAATGTTTTTTCCTCAAAGTGACACACTACCTGAGTTATGCTCAGTTTTTTGGCGAAGTTTGACACACCAAGCTCAAAAGGTTGCCCATCACTGATGTATACTTTACCTTATGTTAGTTATACTATAACTAGAGGCCTGGTGCACAGGATCGTGCACTGGTGGGGGGCTTGGCCTGTGGGGATTGGCCTGCTGTGGAAGCACTGCTCATCCTGGTCAGACGAGCGGCTGTGGACCTGCCCTCTGAGCGGCTGCTCCCACTGTGGGAGCACCACTCATCCTGGTCAGCCCAGCAGCGCTCCCACTGTGGGAGCGCACTGACCACCAGGGGGCAGCTCCTGCATTGAGCGTCTGCCCTCTGGTGGTCAGTGCGCATCATAGCGACTGGTCGACTGATCGTTCTGGTCGTTCCACTGTTTGGTCTCTGGGCTTTTATTATATAGGATTAAAAATAAGACATCTGGCTGAAACCGGTTTGGCTCGGTAGATAGAGCGTCGGCCTGCGGACTGAGGGGTCCCGGGTTCGATTTCGGTCAGGGGCACGTGCCTTGGTTGCGGGCACGTCCCTGGTGGTGGGTGTGCGGGTGTGCGGGAGGAAGCTGATCGATGTTTCTCTCTCATCGATGTTTCTGACTCTCTATCCCTCTCCCTTCCTCTCTGTAAAAAATCAATAAGATATATTTTTAAAAAATAAGACATCTGTGCTGGCTGTCCCCACTTAAAATAAATACTTATATTTACTTGTAATTCCCCTATCTTTTCATAATGAATTTGACGTGGCATCTCCTCTTTACCCCACATTCTGGCTTCTTTCCCATCACTTTTCTGATTCATTAGAACCGGGCATTGAGCTCCTGGTTGCATCACAATGGATTCTCCAGTCCTTTTTTCCCCTGACCTGGGGACAGTGGTATGCTGTGGCAGTAAAGCAGGGTGAGAGCGTGTTCTCTCCCTGACAGTGGTGTGTGCAGGTGTGATGTGTTTGAGAGAGAGCAGGAGGGAAACACTTGAAATGGTGGTGCTCCTACCTTCCTGCCTAATTTTTTCCTCCTGTGACACATGGAATGTGGTCCTCTGTTGAGAGTGAAGCGGGCAGGAGTGGGGAAGGGAACTTGAGAAGAGTGTGAAGATTTGGAACAGCCTCTGTAGGAAATGGGCCGGGGCTGCCAGGAACTCTGCAGAAGGGGTGAGCGACGGGGGCCTGAGAGCTCAGGCTGCCCGTACTCCGTGGCTGTGGGACACGGGGGCTTGTTGCCTTCTCTTTGCTATCTGAAGTATTGCTATAGTCAAGTCTTGTTCTTTCCGGCTGGCTCTGGGAATTTTTCACCTAAATTAAAATTTAAGTTGGTTAGTTTTGTTTCAACACGGAAGAAATCAGGTGGAAATGAAAGTTCTGCCATAATCGTACTCCCTCAGAGATTGCTTTGTTCATAACTTGGCATATTTTCTCTCATAAGCCAACATATTTATATATAAAGTGTGTTCCTTTCTTGTGAAAAATAAATGATGCATCTCTTTCCCTGTTAAATAAAATCATTATATTACATAGGAAAAGATATTTAAATATATGGACATAGCCTAATTTATGAACGATTACTTTGTTTCTGAATGTTTATATTGTTTCCCATTTCTTGCTATCATAAGCAATTCCATGACAGACATATTGGTAGCTGAATTTTGGCACATATCTGTAATAACTTCATTAAGATAAACTTAGCAGTGGAATGACCGATTTTTTTTTCTTTTAGTCTTTATTGTTGAAAGTATTACATAGGTCCTCCTTTTCCCCCCATTAACCTCTTCCAGCCCTCTCCTGTTCCCCCTCGAATTACTGATTTTTTAAAGTGTTTTTTTCTGTTAATTGATTTTAGAGGAAGGGGGGGAGAGAGGGAGAGATATTGATGAGAGAAACATCAATCTGCGGCCTCCTGCACCCTCCTTACTGGGGATGAAGTCTGAAACCCCGGGCATGTTCCCTGACCAGGAATCAAGCTGGTGACTTCTAGGTGCATGGGACTGTGCTCTACCATCTGAGCCACACCGGCTAGGGCAGCGGAATTACCGATTTGAATAAAGGGAATGTGAAATTCCAGGTTTTCAATAGGAAATCCTAACTGCTCTGTAGAAAGGTGGTACCTGTCTTTATTCTGCTTCTCCAGAATTCTCCACATTGGTTCTTTAGACCAGGCATGTGTTATGACATTTTTAAAAGCCATTTGCTAACTTGAGAGTCAAAAAAAGGCACCTCATTGTTTATATTGCATTATATGCTGTGAAATTTTTGAATATTTGAAGAGTGAAGGTATTTATTTTCTTCTTGGTCAGCCACCAGGTGTCACACTTCATCACAAGGCTGATCTGTCTTCAGACCTTTGTTGCCTTTATCATCTGTTGATAGTAAGAAACTACATTAGACACCTCACTGCTGGCCTTGGGAAAGCCTGTAGCACTTACCTTACAGATGCAGGCTACACTCTTAGTTTGCTTAATGGATGTGGGGCCGGGCAGATTGGCCTTTCCCCTGAACACGGTTGCACAGGAGAAATCCACGCTACCGTGCGAGGATTTCACTGCTGCTGCATCGGCCGATCCTGGGGATAAGCTGCGTTTTTTTTCCAGCTCCATGCAGCTCTCCAAAGTCACCTAGTAATTTTAACAGGATCTCAAGCAGGCACAGCTTCGTTCAGAACGATTTGTTTCTTTTCCTGCCTCCCCCTCCCAGTCTCCTTTCTGAGCCAGTATTCCCCTGGCTTTGTGAATAAAGGCCTTTTGTGCAACATGCTGCTTAAGTTGGCATTTAAAAGTGAGATTTTGGTATTGCCAACTTAGTCACAGAATTGGCTATGAGTTTACAACCAAGAAGCCGGATCCAGGGTCATCGAAGTTAAAACTGTGAACAATTTTGTGAAGATATTGTCAACTCCATTTCAGCTGTTCTTCAGGAGCACCCAGACCAACAAGAACTGAACACAGCTTTTGCTTTCTGCTGTGCTAGTGGGATTCAGAAATACACGTCTGTTGTATATTCAAGAATAGGCAACAGAATATGATTCTGCCAAAAAGAGGAATGAAGTGCAGATACATACTACCGCATGGATGAATCTTAAAAAAAACATTGTACTAAGTAAAAGAAGTCAGATCCAGAAGGCCACATGTGATATGATTATATTCATATGAAATGTCCAAAATAGAGAAATCTATAGAGACAGAAAGTAGATTAGTGGTTTCCAGAGGCTGCAGGGAGAGGGAATGGGGTTAATAAGTATAGGGTTTCTTTTGTGGGTAATGGAATTGTTCTGGAATTAGATAGTGGTGACAGTTTCACAACCTTGTGACTATATTAGAAACCACAGAATTATACACTTTATAAAGGTTAAAATGATAAACTTAACTCATTTAAAAAAAAAAAAGAAGAAGTACAGCCCAGCTGGCGTGGCTCCATAGTTGAGCATCAGCCTATGAACCAGGAGGTCACAGTTCAATTCCTGGTCAGTCACATGCCCAGGTTGTGGGCTCGATCACCAGTGTGGGGTGTGCAGGAGACAGCCAATCAATGATTCTCTCTCATCATTGATGTTTCTATCTCTCTCCCTCTTCCTTCCTCTCTGAAATCAATAAATATGTGTGTGTGTGTGTGTGTGTGTGTGTGTGTGTGTGTATATATATATATATATATATATATATATATATATATACACTATATACACTGAGTGGCCAGATTATTATGATCTCTGAACGCATAATAATCTGGCCACTCAGTGTGTGTGTGTGTGTGTGTGTGTGTGTATACACACACACACACATGAGTTCATGCATGGGGGGGGTCCAGCCAGCCTGGCCACGGGGAGGGGTCATGGGCGGTTGGCTGGCCTGCCTGCTGGTCGAACTCCTGGTTGAGGGGACAATTTGCATATTAGTCTATTATATAGGATATACCCTGAGTGGCCAGATTATTATGAGTTCAGAGATCATAATAATCTGGCCACTATATATATATATATATATATATAGTACCTTACCTTATAATAGACAAATATGCAAATTGACTGCACCTTCACTACGCCCAAGCCACGCCCACTAACCAAGCCACGCCCACCAAACACGCCCACCAGGAAACCGTTGCAGGGACGTTGGGGTGTGGCGGAGCCCAAGGCGGGGAAAGCCTCGGGCACCAGAGGGGAGCCTGCACCGATCACAGGAAACCACTGGGGGTCGGCTCCTGCGATTGGTAGCAGGGACGCTGGGTGCCAGCGAGCCACGCTGGGTGCCGGCGAGCCCAAGGCCAGGAAAGCCTGGGGCGGAGGGCCTTGGGCACCAGCGGGGAGCCTGCACCGATCGCAGGAAACCACTGGGGGTTGGCTCCTGCGATCGGTAGCAGGGACGCTGGGTGCCGCCGAGCCCAAGGCCACCGCCCAGGGCCAAGCCCCGACCCTGAAAAAGGCAGAAGGCGGTGGCCACAGCCAATGCCTGGGTCCCCGGTGCCAGCAGAAAACTGGTGCAGGCAGCCAGGTGAATGAAGGTCTATTGCACGAATCTTCGTGCAAACGGGCTACTAGTGTATATATAAAAGAAGATTTCATATACCGTATTTTCCGGCATATAAGACGACTTTTTAACCCAGGAAAATCTTCTATACGCCCAGTCATCTTATATGCCAGAAAATACGGTATATAAAAAAGGATTTCATTTAAAAAAATAAAACAGATTCTTTATATATATAAAAATGTGTATATATAAAAAGATTTTATTTTTAAAATAAATAAAGCATATTATTTATTAAATTAAAAAACAAAGCATATTGAAATACAACATTTAAAGCACTTTGATACTGGCACAGAAATAGGTAGAATAATTAGACCCAGATACATCCACAGATTTAGTACATATTCAAAGTAGCATTTAAAGTCAGCAGATTTGATTGGTTGAATCAGTAAATGTGGCTGAGATAACTGAGTAGCCATCTGAAAATAAAATTAAATTGTCTCCTTACCTCAATTCCCTATTCTAAACATTCCAGGTAGATCAAAAAAAATTTTTGTATAGTTTTTTTAATTTTGATTTCAGAGAGGAAGGGAGAGGAAGAGAGAGAAATACCAGTGACGAGAGAGAATCATTGATCGGCTGCCTCTTGCACATCCTCCTGCACATCTCTCTCATCACTGATGTTTCTCTCTCTCTCTCCCTCTCCCTTCCTCTCTGAAATCAATAAAAATATATTATAAAAAATACATTTTTAAGAAAAATTTAAACCTAGAAATATAGCTGTATTGAGGCCTGCGCAGGTCCCAACCTGTCCGTGGTTTGGGGCTGCTATCTGCCTCATAAAGCAAAGCAGAGCGTTTGCCATCTGGGAAGACAAAGCCGTCTTCTCCTTGAAAAAACCTCCTACAGGGTTGGCTTCGGGACCTCCCAGGAATGGAAGGGCAGAGACTGAGGCCTCAGGAATCTGGGTTTTCAGTTGAGGTAGAAAGAGAAGACGGTGGTTATAAGAGAAAGTCCAGAGTGGTGTGTAAGAACGTGTTACTGTGAACATGGCAGTCATAGATGTGGATTCCTTAACAATACAATAATAATAACACAGTTTCTAAAAGGTGCTATTTCCTCTTTCCCTCTTTTTAAATGTGGCTTCAAAGAATTCTTAAGACATGAACAACAGAAAGACATGTGAGCAGATCACAAAATGCATAGGTGTACATTCTTTTATTTTTTTTCTCTCTCATTATATTTTAACACTTCCTCGTATCTTTAAAATCTTAAAAGACCTGGGATTAACCCTAGGGATTTCTTCCTGATACTATGGCCATACCTCCCAACCCAATTCAGAAAACACATGCTGGCACACGATGGCCTAGAATGGGCTGCAAGCGCCGTGACAGGGACTGCTCTGGGCACGGCACCGAAGGCTTATGGGGATGGTAGAGGAGGGTGTGTCCAGGGAGCCTGGTTTGGAGTTGACAAAATGTTCAGGGCTTCTTTTTAAGTTCTGCTTTCACATGATCTCTGGACCCCTAAACAGATGGTTCTCAGCCCTATCAGATCCAACGCGCTCCTTTTCTATGGCAGTCTGTAACTTCCTCCTTCACTATCCTGAAATGAATTCCATAGGTAATGTAAGTTACCTTAACACATCGTAACTGTAATATAAAGGGGAGAGATAAAAAGAAAGTATTTTGTTAAAACAATTTTTAAAATACAACTGAATGAACAAATCCATGTAATGTTTCTATATGACTCTATTGAACGTTATTATCCTTTGTCAGATAATAACAAAACCAGTTAAAAAGCAGCAGCAGCCACAGTGTTGTTGCATATATATGTAGATCTATAAATGTAATATAAATACGTATTTTTATAGCCATGTCCTGGGGGCAGTATTTACTAGTATACTCCACAACCTACCTTTAAAAAAGAACAAAAAGCAAAAAGATATGTGTGATGCTGTTAATTTAAAATGCAGAGCCAAAGCTACTGAGCAGCAGTGACACAGTTGCTGGTTTGTGTGTGAAGAACACTTCCCCTCCTCTGAACCCTTATTGCTTAGAATGAGGAGACTCCCTCATTTAAAACACGGCGAGAGGAGGAAATCTTCCTGAGCCAGCATGACCCATTCCCCTCCTTTCTAAATGAGCTGCTTTTGGCATCAGAAGTTGACTGGGGAGGGAGAATCAGAAAGTCCCGGTCAAAGCCCCTAGAACCACAGTGCTCAGAGTTCTTTTATTTGTCGCTGCAAACAATATAAACTAGTGAGCCCTAACCAGTTTGGCTCAGTGGATAGAGCATCAGCCTGCGGACTGAAGGGTCCCAGGTTCGATTCCGGTCAAGGGCATGTACCTTGGTTGCGGGCATATCCCCAGAGGGGGGTGTGCCCGCAACCCATGTACATGCCCTTGACCGGAATCGAACCTGGGACCCTTCATTCCGCAGACCGACGCTCTATCCACTGAGCCAAACCGGTTTCGGCTAGATTTAATTTTTGTTAGATACATATTTATTACCTTTTATTCATATTTTTTATCTTTTTCTTTCTTCTTCTTAAAAAATAGCATTTAACATTTCATATAATCCTGGTTTGGTAATAATGAACTCCTTTAGCTTTTTCTTGTCTGAGAAGCTCTTTTTCTGTCCTTCAATTCAAAAAGCTAGCTTTGCTGAGGAGAGTAATCTTGGTTGTAGGTCCTTGCTTTTCCTCACTTTGAATATTGCCAATCCCTTTTGGCCTGCATAGTTTCTGTGCAGAGATCAGCTGACAATCTTATGGGAGCTCCCTTTTAGGTGACTGTTTTTCTCTTGCTGCTTTTAAGATTCTCTCTTTGTCTTTAACCTTTCACATTTTAATTATGATGTGTCTTGGTGTGGGCCTCTTTGAGTTCATCTTGTTTGGGATCCTCAGGGGCTCCTTTTTTTAGGTAGAGTTGCTACATCTCCCAGGCTTGATAGAGTGGCCTAATGTAGCCTAATGTGTCCAGTGGCACAGCCTCCATGACCACCCCTAAACACCTAGCCTTTAAAACCCCTGAAAATGACGGTCCTGACATGCTCTCACCTGCTCTGCTTTATTGATTGTTGTTGTGGTGTGTTGTTTTTGTTTGTTTGTTTTTTTAGAATAACTGCGCAAAGACTTGCCCATTTGAACAAGTGCTTGATGAACTTTAAGCTAGGGAATTTCAGCTATCAGAAAAACCCTCTGAAATTGGGAGAGCTTCAAGGGAATCACTTCACTGTTGTTCTCAGGTAAAGACCTGGGTCAGGTGCAGACCAGAAAGGGTCTTGCCTGATCACATCTATACTCGATGTGACCTCATAAGGAAAAAAACAGAGCAGTTATTAATCTAGGTGAGCTGGTACTAGCAGGCATGGCAGCAAGGGAAGGCAGAGTGGGGCCTCATAGGGCTGTGAGAGCAAATACTGGAGTATTTGTACTGACACCCCTCTAAAAACTCAGCACCACCTTTGGAAAGACGCCATCTCCTTAAATACTGTGTTAAAAGACAAAGAATGCATCGTTCCACTTATGTGAGGCCTAGAAGAGGCAAATCCTAGACCCAGAAAGTAGAAGGATGTTTCCTGGGCGGGGGGTGGAGGGGAGGGTGGAGAGTTAGTGTTTAATGGGTGTAGAGTTTCGGTTTGGGAAGATGAAAAAGTTCTAGAAGTGGATACCATTGAAGGTTACACAAGATTGTGAATGTCCTTGATTCCACTATATTGCAAGCTTGAAAATGGCTAAAATGGCCAGTTTAATGTTACATCTCTTCTATCACAATTAAATAAAAAGAAATATCAAAGTTGTCAGGAAGCAGAGAGAAAGCTGCAAGGAACAAGGCGGAAGCATGGAAACCAAGCCATATCATTTATGATGTGCATCCCTTAATGTGTTTGACTGTAAATTTTTTTCTCTGGATAATTTGGGCCCCTACAGAAATATAACAGGAACTGATGACCAAGTAGAACAAGCCATGAACTCTCTCAAGGAGATTGGTTTTATTAACTACTACGGAATGCAAAGATTTGGAACTACAGCCGTCCCCACATATCAAGTTGGAAGGTTTGTATTCAAGTTCTTAACTCTCGTCTAAAAGAGCTTTCTCATAAAAAAAGAAGCAGGTGGTGTTTTTAATTATTTCCAGATTTCCTCGTGTCTGGGCCACATGAGCCAGCGTGTCATCCTTTTGGACAATTAACTGATCCACAGCCTCCTAATTTTTGTTGTTTGTATGAAATAACACATACACAAGGTAAAATAATAACTCAGAATTCAAAAGGATATAACCGGAAAAGTACCTTTTTCTCCCACCCTTGACTGCCCATCCAGGTATTCTGCTTTTATCCAGTTTATTGACTTTTATTTTTAAAATGCTATAGACTGTAATTAGTGAAGTAAGACCTATTTTAAGAATTCTGATTAACTTTTAGTCAATAGGAAATCCCTCTAGCTATGATGGGCATCCCATCAATAAATACTTGGGTTCATAAACCTACTTATGCTATACTGCTGTCCAGCAGAGAATATCTATATATATAAAAGCCTAAACAACCGAAAGACCAAACAGCGGGTCACTATGATGCACACTGACCACCAGGGGGCAGACGCTCAATGCAGGAGCTGCTCCCTGGGGGTCAGTGTGCTCCCACAGCCAACCTCCCACAGCCCCACCCCCCCAGCCAACCTCCTGTGGCCCTGATCAGGCCCAGTCGCTGGCCAGGCCAAGGGACCCCACCCGTGCACAAAATCGTGCACAGGGCCTCTAGTGTTACATAAAGTAATTATTCACATGGGAGTTAGAGTTGTGGAAGTTATGACTTGGAAAAGACATGAGAGGTTATTTAGTGTGTTCTTCCCTGTGTTTCAAACCCTTCATTGTAGCAAAGGAAATTTAAGCATAGGGAGGTGAACCGCCCTGACCAGGAATTGAATCGCGCACATGCCTGGGTTGTGGGCTCGATCCCTAGTAGGGCGCATGCAGGAGGCAGCCAATCAGTGATTCTCTTTCATCATTGATGTTTCTATCTCTCCCTCTCCCTTCCTCTCTGAAATCAATAAAAATATATTTTTAAAAAAAAAGGTTGATAATACCGTAGCTTGTTCCAGGACTTCAAGGATGGCCATCAATAGGAAATCTATTAATGTAATTTGTTGTATTAGTAGATTTAAAATTCATATGCACAGCCGGCATGGCTCAGTGATTGAGCGTTGACCTATGAACCAGGAGGTCATGGTTCAATTCCCTGTCAGGGCATATGCCCAGGTTGCCGACTCAATCCCCAGTGTGGGACTTGGAGTAGGCAGCTGGTCAATGATTCTCTCTCATCATTGATGTTTCTATTTCTCCCTCTCCCTTCCTCTCTGAAATAAATAAAAATATATTTTTTAAAAAATAAAAGAAAATTCATATGATCTCATCAACAGATACTAAATAGCACTTCATACAATTTAATATACAAAATATCCCATATAGATTAACTTAAATGTGAAAAATATAAATACTAATTAACTGGAGGGAAGAAAACAAAACAAAAATTAATAGAAAGCATTTCTGTATTTTGTTAGGGAAGGCCTTTCTAAGCGTGACTCCAAAACCAAAAATGTTACTTCGGTATGGCAAAAGATAGTTTAATAGAAGAAAGGAAAATTGCATATGCTTATAGATGCATCAAAAAGTTTTAAAAAATACTCTCTAAAGTGTTAACTGTTTAAATTCTTAGAGATTAGATAACAGGTAACTTTCTAATGTACTGTTTAATTTTTAAGACACATGTATGACTTATAAACAGCAAAAAAAAGGCTTTTTCATTTGATAAGAGTAATAGAAAAGGATAAATTGTATTTATTCTGTTTCATTAGGCCAGAAGGTTTATAAAAACATGGGGAGAAATTTTTTTGAGAAGTTTCAAATAAGTTTTGGTATCTAAAGACTTAACTTTTATTTACAGATAATACCATATGTAGCAACTTAAAGCATAACTGTGTAGTATTTACACTTTTTAATAAAATTTATAGAATTTTAAAAGTGTGAAATGATACTAAATGTCAAGAGTAGACCTTATGTTTTTTTCTTCTCTCTCTTTTTTTTTAATAACTAAAAATTCCCTGGTCCACATTTATTATGTGTTTCTGAAGGCTTTAACTGAAGAAACAAAATACATACTCATGGAACAAACTGGGCCTTTGTTGTGATAAAACAGCTTCAGCTACTCGGCTGGAGGAGTTTGGCTTCACTATAAAGGGCCGTGCTCAATCTGGGTAGAACAGGATCTTCTCTCTATTTTTAAGTTCTTTTGGCATTTACATATGAAATCTATATCGTATTAGGTTTTCTGTTTACTTTTAAATTTAGTAAAATACATAAAGTCAATGTGATTTGTTGACTCCACAGATTGGGACATATGAAATTCCATCTTCATGTGAAAGTAACTAAATTAAATGCTGTTTAATTTTAGAGCTATACTACAAAATTCTTGGGCTGAAGTCATGGATTTAATATTGAAACCCCGTTCTGGAGGTGAGAATAAAATTCATGTTATGAAAAAAAATAGAATATATGGCTAGATATTCTTGGCATTGCTATGAATGAAAGCATGTGAAAATTAGGGGAGTTACTTCAGAATTTTTAAAAATTGTGGGAGTTTTTGGTAAAATAAAAAGTATAGTTTATTTCTTTATTCTCATAAGGTTTATGTACATGTTTGAGATTTATCATTTATATGCTGTTTTCAGCTTTTTAGCTCATCTGATTTATTTAATGAATACATTCATTCCCTTTTCTCCATGCACTATTAAATCTCTGAACACAGGAATTTGTGGTTCATTTTTAAAAGTGTAATAGGATAAAAAACTTGGCAAAAACATATTGAGAATCTTTAGTTTGAAAAATTCACTAAAACTTAAGTACTACTTTACAGATGATCAAAAATGATGATGCCCACTTTGGGTAATCATTCATTTGCATATTTAAAAGAGACAAAATTATCTAATTTTGAGGGAAGTAACCCATTAAATTCGACAATCCTATAGAAAAGGGGAAGGAAGAAAGGAACCCCAAGGTTTTGTGGTATGTTGAATCAGCTGTGATAATGAACTGGCTTTAAATCCTGGGGTGATGACAAAGCTGTCTAGTTCTGTAAACTTTCTACATTTCCCATCTTATTTTCTGATGGTGATTCTCAGGTTAGCAGAAGCTTTTACAAATAGCATTTTCTAATTTGTGTTCTGTATGAAGCATTTTAAGTTACACAAATCTGTCTGTTGGATAAATTGTTCAATCACATCCTTCTCTCCCCCCACCCCCCCTTCAGCCGAAAAGGGGTACTTGGTTAAATGCAGGGAAGAGTGGGCGAAGACCAAAGACCCAGCTGCTGCCCTCAGAAAGCTCCCTGTCAAAAGGTGTGTGGAAGGGCAGCTGCTTCGAGGACTTTCAAAATATGGAATGAAGAATATAGTCTCTGCATTTGGCATAGTGAGTGCGATTTGTAAAGTCAGGCAAATGACTCAAGGTGGTTTAATGCTTTTTAAATTTTATCTTTAAATACTTTACTAAATTCAGAAAGAGCAGAAAGTAAATGAGGACCCTTCAGTGATCTCTGAGGGGTGTGTAATATTTGCGTGGTTCTTCAGACCCTGTAAGGTCATGGGGGCGGGTAGTGGATGCCAACAGTGTCGGCATAATAGTTAACATTGAGGGCATGAGAAGAGCAGTGATGTGGAAAATATTATCTACGAGGAAATTTAAATTCACTGTCTTGCTCTTTGAAAAACTCAGAATCCATCATTGAGTTCATTTCTTGATCATTCTCCAGCATCAGAACTGTAACCTGCCTCAGTTAAGAGGGTTGCACAGTAAGGGGTCTAAGTGATGGCATTTCATTTAGTTTCTTCGTGGTTATGCAAATTGGTACCCACTGTTGTGTAGCCTACACTAGTATTTGGATAACGACAATCCAGAATAGACTACAGTTTAACTCTTAAACTTGAGTCTTACTGACTCTTCCCCAGGATGTACTCAAAAAAGCAGGATTCTTCATGAAATTGTTTGTTAGTTCCATCATTTAGGTTTTCTCCCTTACATAAAATTATGGTGGAGAAAGCACCATTAGCTCTAGAATTGACATGGGAATTCCTTGGGTTTGAAGTCTGTTATCTTTGACAGAGGGCATAAGTTCTGTGGTGTTTGCTTTGTCTGCGTGAATGTTTGCACTATGGATACACATGGGCACAGCTGTGGCTGCAGCCGATTGTGAATACCCTTGAGTGTGAGGGCTTCCATGTCTAACACCGGTTGCTACATATTGGAGGTTTAAGGTGTGAGTGTCTTATAGTAGGGTCACCACTAAAGTGAGATGCCTTGGAAAGTACTGTACTTTTAATATTTAGAACTTTTTGTTTCTTGCCTGTTTGTTTTTTTTCTTCCCTCCAGATACCTAGAAATAATCGCTTAATGTATATTCATAGCTACCAAAGCTATGTGTGGAATAACATGGTGAGCAAGAGGATAGAAGAGTACGGACTGACACCTGTTCCAGGGGACCTAGTTCTCAAAGGAGGTAAAAAGGCAGATATTGTCATTATTCAGTCAAACTAGAGTCCAAGTATGTGATACCAGAGTTTAAAATCCAGCCTGACTACTAGTTAAGAGAGAGAGATGTCTAGTATGTTTGAAATGGAAGGACATTGTAAACTCAGACTGACTAGTTTAGATGTGTTTCTTTAATGAGAAATATACCTCTGGTTTGAGTACGCGCTCGACTGTCTATTTTCTCAGCTGGAATAAGATGTGGACTGAATGTTACCTAAAATCCCTCTCCAAGCTTTAATCTGGGTCTAGCAAATACTTGTCTGCACTTTGGGATGAACTTCAGCCTCTGGGCTGTTGGCCAGGTTTAAGGAGTTTCCTAACTTCAGATTGGAGCTCACTTTACATGTGGACCATGATCTAATGAACATTTTGTGCACACCCTGAACCCGAAATGTTTCTCAGACACCCAGACAATCTCATCTGCTGTTGAGCTATTACTGTGCACAGTCCTTATGCTAAGTCCCTCATCTGTGTCTTCTAGTTTGAAGCTCATGGTAATACTGCCAAGAATGCTTTCCATTCTTCAGATGAGGTTCAGTCACTTGCCCAGGGTTCCACAGGCGGTTAAAGAAAGAAAAGGCTGGGATTCAGTATCAAGTCTGTCGAGGTATTGCGTTATCAGGTCTTTGAAGAAATAAATTTTAAGGAGGTGTGAGAGGAAGGAATACATTTTATAAATCTTACAATGAAGCTCACAATTAACGTTTGAATAGCACGAGTTTTAAATATGCTATTAAAAATCTGTAATGGAAAGTTAAGGGAATTGCCAGACAGTGAAAGAAAAATGTGAGCTTGCCAAACAAAGATTTCAGTGTAGATTTTTTTTTTAATATGTTTTATTGATTTTTTACAGAGGGGAAGGGAGAGGAATAGCGAGCTAGAAACATCGATGAGAGAGAAACATTGATCAGCTGCCTCTTGCACACTCCCTACTGGGGATGTGCCCACAACCAAGGTACATGCCTTTGACCGGAATCGAACCTGGGACCCTTCGGTCCGCAGGCCAACACTCTATCCACTGAGCCAAACCGGTTAGGGCTCAGTGTAGATTTTTATCTTTATTCAATGGTCTTAAAGGAACTAGTTGCAGTTAAAGACTGAATGGAAGACCCTGCCATTGTTTCACATCTGTTGTTGCTGTTTACATTCCTTTATTGAGCCTGTATCTTCATAAGCTTTTTAGCAGGTATATGTCAAACACTTCCCTTTCCCGGTCAAGACAGGATCAGAGGCCATGGATACTGACAACTGATTTGTCTGCTTTATTCTGTCTTTTTCCATGACTGTATCTACTGTGTCTTCTTGATGTATTAGCAAAACCAGGAAAACCTACAAAAATGTGTTTTGTGGTTTTCTAGGAATAAGACAGAAAACATTGCTGTTATTTTTGGTGAAGAAAGTAAGTTGTGCATAGTTTATTTCAATGTAAAAAATGAATTTTTTAAATTTTTTAAATATTTTTCCTCCCAATATTGATCATATCAGTATATTTTTAAAAAACTTTTAAAGCCGAAACTGGTTTGGCTCAGTGGATAGAGCGTCGGCCTGTGGACGGAAGGGTCCCGGGTTCGATTCCAGTCAAGGGCATGTGCCTTGGTTGCGGGCACATCCCCTGTGGGGGGTGTGCAGGAGGCTGCTGATAGATGTTTCTAACTCTATCCTTCTCCCTTCCTCCCTGTAAAAAACCAATAAAATATATTTAAAAAAAAAACTTTTAAAAAATATATGTTTTATTGGTTTTAGAGAGGAAGGGAAAGAGAGAAACACTGATATGAAAAAGAAACGTTAATTGGCTGCCTCCTGTAGGCCCCCTACTGGGGATCGAGCCTGCAAACCAGGCATGTGCCCCAACCAGTTATCCAACCAGCAACCTTTCGGTGCACAGGACGTCGCCCAACCAACTGAGCCACACCGGCCAGGGGCTATATCAAGTGTGTTCTAATGTCCTGTAGGCCACCATATTTTATCCTCTAACTACAGACTGTTTTGGTTTTTTATTGTTCATTCTTTTAGCAAAATGCATGAATTTGTGATAGCTTTCCCAATAGTATTTTGTAGCATTGTTTAACAAGGAAAAGGAGCTGATTGTTAAAAGCAAGCGTTCCCAAACAGTGAAAGTGCAGCTGAGAAATGAAAGTTTTAACTTAGTACTTTTTCCAAGTCTGTGATTTTTATTTCTTGGGTTGAGTAGAAAAAGTTGAAAGGTATATATTCCAACTCTAACTTCTTTAAGCTTTGTAGGCCACAGAACTGTACCACCTTGCGCTTCTGATGGCTCAGATGTGTGTAATTTTAGAAGATTGAGCTCATGAAAATATTGCCTATTTTCTTAATTTACTTATTTGTGAATCTTTAGCCACAGCCACCTACATCGAGGAAGAAGATGTTAATAATTACTCCATCCATGATGTGGTAATGCCCTTGCCTGGTTTTGATGTTATCTACCCAAAGCATAAAAGTAAGTGCTCTGTATGGGAAAATAGTTCAAAATAAAGTCTAACACAATTAAGCCATTGGCAGCCAAGAGTAGAGAAAGGGGAAAAAATCAGTTATATTTTAAATATAATATAGAACTTGGTTATCCATCATGTTTAGACTTTAAACATATATAAACTGTGTTCACTTGTAGAAGTCTCCCAGAAAGGGATGCATTCAGATTATTTAAATTAAGAAGCAAGGTGATGGTAGTATTTGGTATTGGTGTTATTGTTATTAGTATTGTTGTTACGGGCATTATTATTTAAATTTCTGAAATTCATTTGTTCTTACTAAGGATGGAAAGTTTTTAGAAAGAATCCTTAAGGAAGTGAATGGATAATTCTACTTTAACTTTACTTTTTTTAACTTTTTTTTTTTTAACTATCTGCTCATTGTGTTTTAAAACTCAGCAAGCACAGAAATTTATAAAGTGAAAAAGTTAGAATAACTTCCCATTCCACAGAGCCTGTTAAGAATTACTTTTGTGCCCTACCCAGTTTGGCTCAATGGATAAGCCTTCGGACTGAAGTTTCTCTGGTTGATTCCCGGTTAGGGCACATGCCCGGGTGGTGGGCTGATCCCGATCAATGATTCTCTCTCTTCATTGATGTTTCTATCTCTCCCTCTCCCTTCCTCTTTGAAATAAACAAAAAACAAACAAACAAAAAAGAATTTTGTTACCTTCATGCATGCCTTTGGTGGGGGGTGGAGTGGGCGAAGACTGGAACTTTTATTGTTCAAGGATTCAGAAATTTAAAAAAAAGCAGCTCTGAGCATGGGACCAACTTGGTGGAACTGACCCTGGAAGTTTACTCCTAGCCAAGCCTGGGTTGTGGGAGGTGTTTTCCTGTTAAGACGTCTCTCAAGAGGCCAGAATTATTTTACTTATCAGTGTTATGGTCCTTGATATTTTACTAATAGTGAAATGATTAGGATTAACATCCTTCTTTGATAATGCAAATACTTATAAAACAGTTAAATGGTAATCTTCCACTGACATGTTAATTAATTTTATAGAGTTGCTGTGCTCCTCATTGTCCTGAGGGCTTAATGCATAAGGGAGTGGTTGTGCAAGGGCTTGTATGGGATTCATTTGAGGTTCTTCTCCATCCCTTTATTCCTCCTCGGAGGGGGTCTATCCCATAACCAGGGATATGCTAGGGAAGGAAAGGTCACCCTGGGGGCAAGGTCCCACCCTATAATTAATTGTTCCTTGCTGGGCACACAGGGCTTTCCACCATGGTGACCTTCCATACCTGGCCCATCATCCTTGCCCTGGTCACGCCTAACTGCCTACTACACTTGGTGCCCAGCAATCCTGAGTTGTCCTGATAAGTGTGTCCTCAGCGAGTCTTTTCTTGATCCTAACATTTTTTATAAATAACTTGAATAAGGATATCTGCTTATCATATTTGCAAGTAGTGTAACCCAAAATAGTTAATATTAATTATATGTAAATAAGCATTTAAAAAGAACTGCAGGGTCATTTAATAGAGTTAAATATAAATTCTCACATTTATGCTCCAAGATCAAATATATAGATAGAAAAGGCTCAGTTTGATAGTAGTCTACATAAAAAGTATCTGGAATTGGACTGGATGAGAGAAAATTAAGGGATTAAGAAAAAAACACACACACACATATATGTATATAACCCATAGACACAGATAACAGTGTGGTGGTATCCAGAGGGAACGGGCTGGGGGTGGGGGGCAGTACAGAGGGTTCAAAGGAAGGGAAAATGGGGACTTAGAAGGACTGCTTGGGGCAATGGGTTCATGATACAGTGTGCAGATGATGTTTTATTGAGTTGTACACTTGAAACCTGTATGGTTTTGTAAACCAATGTCATCCCAATGAATTCAATTTAAAAAAAAGTATCTGGAGTTACTGTTGAACTTAAGCTTGTTATCCCAGAGGCAGATAAAGGGATTTGGTGCAGAATGCAAAAATGTCAAAGGAAGGACAGTTGGGGGAACCGATGTTTGGCCTAGAGAAGGTATGGCTCAGAGATCCAGTACTTACTCATGAATACATGTGGTAGTAGACTGTTGATCTGCTTGTTTCAAAGCAGTCAACAGAAATTACAAGAAGGCAGATTTCAGCTTGGAACAGGAAGACTTTTTAATAATTGCGTACCTCACATGGCAACGGGCGAGCACCCACGGGAGGGCTACGGCAGCTCTCTCCGGTGTTAGGAGAAGATGCTACATCAGGTGCCCGGGTGAGCCAGATGGTTTTCCCAGGTCTCTGATTTTTATACATTTATTTATAACTACCTTCTGCCAGAAGAGTTGGAGGCTTCTGTATATGTTCTCTTCCATCTCTGAGCATGTATAAATTGTACTTTAGGAACTTCTGATGAAATGGCCTTGTGTAACTGGCTTGGGAACCTTACTCCCCAGATACTGAAGCTGTTTGCAAAGGTAACTTATAAGTAGGTTCAAACCTAACCTGGAGA